>NW_027362763.1:804625933-805825933 GCF_046119375.1 Phyllobates terribilis
CTGATCTAGTCACCTCTGTACTGAGACATCTAGATTGAAGTTACTGTAGAGGACGTACTTATACACAGTACAGTGCACAGAAATCATGGACCTCAGTGCAGCAACTCTGATCTAGTCACCTCTGTACTGAGACATCTAGATTGAAGTTACTGTAGAGGACGTACTTATACACAGTACAGTGCACAGAAATCATGGACCTCAGTACAGCAACTCTGATCTAGTCACCTCTGTACTGAGACATCTAGAATGAAGTTACTGTACAGAGGACGTCCTTATACACAGTACAGTGCACAGAAATCATGGACCTCAGTGCTGCAACTCTGATCTAGTCACCTCTGTACTGAGACATCTAGATTGAAGTTACTGTACAGAGGACGTCCTTATACACAGTACAGTGAACAGAAATCATGGACCTCAGTGCAGCAACTCTGATCTAGTCATCTCTGTACTGAGACATCTAGATTTAAGTTACTGTACAGAGGACGTCCTTATACACAGTACAGTGCACAGAAATCATGGACCTCAGTACAGCAACTCCAATCTAGTCACCTCTGTACTGAGACATCTAGATTGAAGTTACTGTACAGAGGACGTCCTTATACACAGTACAGTGCACAGAAATCATGGACCTCAGTGCTGCAACTCTGATCTAGTCACCTCTGTACTGAGACATCTAGACTGAAGTTACTGTACAGAGGATGTCCTTATACACAGTACAGTGCACAGAAATCATGGACCTCAGTGCTGTAACTCTGATCTAGTCACCTCTGTACTGAGGCATCTAGATTGAAGTTACTGTACAGAGGACGTCCTTATACACAGTACGGTGCACAGAAATCATGGACCTCAGTGCAGCAACTCTGATCTAGTCACCTCTGTACTGAGACATCTAGACTGAAGTTACTGTACAGAGGACGTCCTTATACACAGTACGGTGCACAGAAATCATGGACATCAGTGCTGCAACTCTGATCTAGTCACCTCTGTACTGAGACATCTAGACTGAAGTTACTGTACAGAGGACGTCCTTATACACAGTACGGTGCACAGAAATCATGGACCTCAGTGCAGCAACTCTGATCTAGTCACCTCTGTACTGAGACATCTAGATTGAAGTTACTGTACAGAGGACGTCCTTATACACAGTACAGTGCACAGAAATCATGGACCTCAGTGCAGCAACTCTGATCTAGTCACCTCTGTACTGAGACATCTAGATTGAAGTTACTGTACAGAGGACGTCCTTATACACAGTACAGTGCACAGAAATCATGGACCTCAGTGCAGCAACTCTGATCTAGTCACCTCTGTACTGAGACATCTAGATTGAAGTTACTGTACAGACGACGTCCTTATACACAGTACAGTACACAGAAGTCATGGACCTCAGTGCTGCGACTCTGATCTAGTCACCTCTGTACTGAGACATCTAGATTGAAGTTACTATACAGAGGACGTCCTTATACACAGTACAGTGCACAGAAATCATGGACCTCAGTGCTGCAACTCTGATCTAGTCACCTCTGTACTGAGACATCTAGATTGAAGTTACTGTACAGAGGACGTCCTTATACACAGTACAGTGCACAGAAATCATGGACCTCAGTGCAGCAACTCTGATCTAGTCACCTCTGTACTGAGACATCTAGATTGAAGTTACTGTACAGAGGACGTCCTTATACACAGTACAGTGCACAGAAATCATGGACCTCAGTGCAGCAACTCTGATCTAGTCACCTCTGTACTGAGACATCTAGATTGAAGTTACTGTACAGAGGACGTCCTTATACACAGTACAGTGCACAGAAATCATGGACCTCAGTGATGCAACTCTGATCTAGTCACCTCTGTACTGAGACATCTAGATTGAAGTTACTGTACAGAGGACGTCCTTATACACAGTACAGTGCACAGAAATCATGGACCTCAGTGCTGCAACTCTGATCTAGTCACCTCTGTACTGACACATCTAGATTGAAGTTACTGTACAGAGGACGTCCTTATACACAGTACAGTGCACAGAAATCATGAACCTCAGTGCTGCAACTCTGATCTAGTCACCTCTGTACTGAGACATCTAGATTGAAGTTACTGTACAGAGGACGTCCTTATACACAGTACAGTGCACAGAAATCATGAACCTCAGTACAGCAACTCTGATCTAGTGAACTCTGTACTGAGACATCAAGATTGAAGTTACTGTACAGAGGACATCCTTATACACAGTAGGGTGCACAGAAATCATGGACCTCAGTGCTGCAAAACTGATCTAGTCACCTCTGTACTGAGACATCTAGATTGAAGTTACTGTACAGAGGACGTCCTTATACACAGTACAGTGCACAGAAATCATGGACCTCAGTGCTGCAACTCCGATCTAGTCACCTCTGTACTGAGACATCTAGATTGAAGTTACTGTACAGAGGACGTCCTTATACACAGTACAGTGCACAGAAATCATGGACCTCAGTGCTGCAACTCCGATCTAGTCACCTCTGTACTGAGACATCTAGATTGAAGTTACTGTACAGAGGATGTCCTTATACACGGTACAGTGCACAGAAATCATGGACCTCAGTGCTGCAACTCTGATCTAGTCACCTCTGTACTGAGACATCTAGATTGAAGTTAATGTACAGAGGACGTCCTTATACACAGTACAGTGCACAGAAATCATGGACCTCAGTGCTGCAACTCTGATCTAGTCACCTCTGTACTGAGACATCTAGATTGAAGTTACTGTACAGAGGACGTCCTTATATACAGTACAGTGCACAGAAATCATGGACCTCAGTGCTGCAACTCTGATCTAGTCACCTCTGTACTGAGACATCTAGATTGAAGTTACTGTACAGAGGACGTCCTTACACACAGTACAGTGCACAGAAATCATGGACCTCAGTACAGCAACTCTGATCTAGTCACCTCTGTACTGAGACATCTAGATTGAAGTTACTGTACAGAGGACGTCCTTATACACAGTACAGTGCACAGAAATCATGGACCTCAGTACAGCAACTCTGATCTAGTCACCTCTGTACTGAGACATCTAGATTGAAGTTACTGTACAGAGGACGTCCTTATACACAGTACAGTGCACAGAAATCATGGACCTCAGTACAGCAACTCTGATCTAGTCACCTCTGTACTGAGACATCTAGATTGAAGTTACTGTACAGAGGACGTCCTTATACACAGTACAGTGCACAGAAATCATGGACCTCAGTGCTGCAACTCTGATCTAGTCACCTGTGTACTGAGACATCTAGATTGAAGTTACTGTACAGAGGACGTACTTATACACAGTACAGTGCACAGAAATCATGGACCTCAGTACAGCAACTCTGATCTAGTCACCTCTGTACTGAGACATCTAGATTGAAGTTACCGTACAGAGGACGTCCTTATACACAGTACAGTGCACAGAAATCATGGACCTCAGTGCAGCAACTCTGATCTAGTCACCTGTGTACTGAGACATCTAGATTGAAGTTACTGTAGAGGACGTACTTATACACAGTACAGTGCACAGAAATCATGGACCTCAGTATAGCAACTCTGATCTAGTCACCTCTGTACTGAGACATCTAGATTGAAGTTACCGTACAGAGGACGTCCTTATACACAGTACAGTGCACAGAAATCATGGACCTCAGTACAGCAACTCTGATCTAGTCACCTCTGTACTGAGACATCTAGAATGAAGTTACTGTACAGAGGACGTCCTTATACACAGTACAGTGCACAGAAATTATGGACCTCAGTGCTGCAACTCTGATCTAGTCACCTCTGTACTGAGACATCTAGATTGAAGTTACTGTACAGAGGACGTCCTTATACACAGTACAGTGCACAGAAATCATGGACCTCAGTGCTGCAACTCTGATCTAGTCACCTCTGTACTGAGACATCTAGATTGAAGTTACTGTACAGAGGACGTCCTTATACACAATACAGTACACAGAAATCATGGACCTCAGTGCAGCAACTCTGATCTAGTCATCTCTGTACTGAGACATCTAGATTGAAGTTACTGTACAGAGGACGTCCTTATACACAGTACAGTGCACAGAAATCATGGACCTCAGTGCTGCAACTCTGATCTAGTAACCTCTGTACTGAGACATCTAGATTGAAGTTATTGTACAGAGGACGTCCTTATACACAGTACAGTGCACAGAAATCATGGACCTCAGTGCTGCAACTCTGATCTAGTCACCTCTGTACTGAGACATCTAGATTGAAGTTACTGTACAGAGGACGTCCTTATACACAGTACAGTGCACAGAAATCATGAACCTCAGTGCAGTAACTCTGATCTAGTCACCTCTGTACTGAGACATCTAGATTGAAGTTTCTGTACAGAGGACGTCCTTATACACAGTACGGTGCACAGAAATCATGGACCTCAGTGCTGCAACTCTGATCTAGTCACCTCTGTACTGAGACATCTAGATTGAAGTTACTGTACAGAGGACGTCCTTATACACAGTACGGTGCACAGAAATCATGGACCTCAGTGCAGCAACTCTGATCTAGTCACCTCTGTACTGAGACATCAAGATTGAAGTTACTGTACAGACGACGTCCTTATACACAGTACAGTGCACAGAAATCATGGACCTCAGTGCAGCAACTCTGATCTAGTCACCTCTGTACTGAGACATCTAGATTGAAGTTACTGTACAGAGGACGTCCTTATACACAGTACAGTGCACAGAAATCATGGACCTCAGTGCAGCAACTCTGATCTAGTCACCTCTGTACTGAGACATCTAGATTGAAGTTACTGTACAGAGGACGTCCTTATACACAGTACAGTGCACAGAAATCATGGACCTCAGTGCAGCAACTCTGATCTAGTCACCTCTGTACTGAGACATCTAGATTGAAGTTACTGTACAGAGGACGTCCTTATACACAGTACAGTGCACAGAAATCATGGACCTCAGTGCAGCAACTCTGATCTAGTCACCTCTGTACTGAGACATCTAGATTGAAGTTACTGTACAGAGGACGTCCTTATACACAGTACGGTGCACAGAAATCATGGACCTCAGTGCAGCAACTCTGATCTAGTCACCTCTGTACTGAGACATCAAGATTGAAGTTACCGTACAGAGGACGTCCTTATACACAGTACAGTGCACAGAAATCATGGACCTCAGTGCAGCAACTCTGATCTAGTCACCTCTGTACTGAGACATCTAGATTGAAGTTACTGTACAGAGGACGTCCTTATACACAGTACGGTGCACAGAAATCATGGACCTCAGTGCAGCAACTCTGATCTAGTCACCTCTGTACTGAGACATCTAGATTGAAGTTACTGTACAGAGGATGTCCTTATACACAGTACAGTGCACAGAAATCATGGACCTCAGTGCAGCAACTCTGATCTAGTCACCTCTGTACTGAGACATCTAGATTGAAGATACTGTACAGAGGACGTCCTTATACACAGTACGGTGCACAGAAATCATGGACCTCAGTGCAGCAACTCTGATCTAGTCATCTCTGTACTGAGACATCTAGATTGAAGTTTCTGTACAGAGGACGTCCTTATACACAGTACAGTGCACAGAAATCATGGACCTCAGTGCAGCAACTCTGATCTAGTCACCTCTGTACTGAGACATCTAGATTGAAGTTACTCTACAGAGGACGTCCTTTTACACAGTACGGTGCACAGAAATCATGGACCTCAGTGCAGCAACTCTGATCTAGTCACCTCTGTACTGAGACATCTAGATTGAAGTTACTGTACAGAGGACGTCCTTATACACAGTACAGTACACAGAAATCATGGACCTCAGTGCTGCAACTCTGATCTAGTCACCTCTGTACTGAGACATCTAGATTGAAGTTACTGTACAGAGGACGTCCTTGTACACAGTACAGTGCACAGAAATCATGGACCTCAGTGCAGCAACTCTGATCTAGTCACCTCTGTACTGAGACATCTAGATTGAAGTTACTGTACAGAGGATGTCCTTATACACAGTACAGTACACAGAAATCATGGACCTCAGTGCTGCAACTCTGATCTAGTCTCCTCTGTACTGAGACATCTAGATTGAAGTTACTGTACAGAGGACGTCCTTATACACAGTACAGTGCACAGAAATCATGGACCTCAGTGCAGCAACTCTGATCTCGTCACCTTTGTACTGAGACATCTAGATTGAAGTTACTGTACAGAGGACGTCCTTATACACAGTACAGTACACAGAAATCATGGACCTCAGTTCTGCAACTCTGATCTAGTCACCTCTGTACTGAGACATCTAGATTGAAGTTACTGTACAGAGGACGTTCTTATACACAGTACAGTGCACAGGAATCATGGCCCTCAGTGCTGCAACTCTGATCTAGTCACCTCTGTTCTGAGACATCTAGATTGAAGTTACTGTACAGAGGACGTCCTTATGCACAGTACAGTACACAGAAATTATGGACCTCAGTGCAGCAACTCTGATCTAGTCACCTCTGTACTGAGACATCTAGATTGAAGTTACTGTACAGAGGACGTCCTTATACACAGTACAGTGCACAGAAATCATGGACCTCAGTGCTGCAACTCTGATCTAGTCACCTTTGTACTGAGACATCTAGATTGAAGTTACTGTACAGAGGACGTCCTTATACACAGTACAGTACACAGAAATCATGGACCTCAGTGCAGCAACTCTGATCTAGTCACCTCTGTACTGAGACATCTAGATTGAAGTTACTGTACAGAGGACGTCCTTATACACAGTACAGTGCACAGAAATCATGGACCTCAGTGCAGCAACTCTGATCTAGTCACCTCTGTACTGAGACATCTAGATTGAAGTTACTGTACAGAGGACGTCCTTATACACAGTACAGTGCACAGAAATCATGGATCTCAGTGCTGCAACTCTGATCTAGTCACCTCTGTACTGAGACATCTAGATTGAAGTTATTGTACAGAGGACGTCCTTATACACAGTACAGTGCACAGAAATCATGGACCTCAGTGCAGCAACTCTGATCTAGTCACCTCTGTACTGAGACATCTAGATTGAAGTTACTGTACAGAGGATGTCCTTATACACAGTACAGTACACAGAAATCATGGACCTCAGTGCAGCAACTCTGATCTCGTCACCTTTGTACTGAGACATCTAGATTGAAGTTACTGTACAGAGGACGTCCTTATACACAGTACAGTGCACAGAAATCATGGACCTCAGTGCTGCAACTCTGATCTAGTCACCTCTGTACTGAGACATCTAGATTGAAGTTACTGTACAGAGGACGTCCTTATACACAGTACAGTACACAGAAATCATGGACCTCAGTGCTGCAACTCTGATCTAGTCACCTCTGTACTGAGACATCTAGATTGAAGTTACTGTACAGAGGACGTCCTTATACACAGTACAGTACACAGAAATCATGGACCTCAGTGCTGCAACTCTGATCTAGTCACCTTTGTACTGAGACATCTAGATTGAAGTTACTGTACAGAGGACGTCCTTATACACAGTACAGTACACAGAAATCATGGACCTCAGTGCTGCAACTCTGATCTAGTCACCTCTGTACTGAGACATCTAGATTGAAGTTACTGAACAGAGGACGTCCTTATACACAGTACAGTGCACAGAAATCATGGACATCAGCACAGCAACTCTGATCTAGTCACCTCTGTACTGAGACATCTAGATTGAAGTTACTGTACAGAGGACGTCCTTATACACAGTACAGTGCACAGAAATCATGGACATCAGCACAGCAACTCTGATCTAGTCACCTCTGTACTGAGACATCTAGATTGAAGTTACTGTACAGAGGACGTCCTTATACACAGTACAGTGCACAGAAATCATGGACATCAGCACAGCAACTCCGATCTAGTCACCTCTGTACTGAGACATCTAGATTGAAGTTACTGTACAGAGGACGTCCTTATACACAGTACAGTGCACAGAAACCATGGACCTCAGTGCTGCAACTCTGATCTAGTCACCTCTGTACTGAGACATCTAGACTGAAGTTACTGTACAGAGGACGTCCTTATACACAGTACATTGCACAGAAATCATGGACCTCAGTGCAGCAACTCTGATCTAGTCACCTCTGTACTGAGACATCTAGATTGAAGTTACCGTACAGAGGACGTCCTTATACACAGTACAGTACACAGAAATCATGGACCTCAGTGCTGCAACTCCGATCTAGTCACCTCTGTACTGAGACATCTAGATTGAAGTTACTGTACAGAGGACGTCCTTATACACAGTACAGTGCACAGAAATCATGGACCTCAGTGCAGCAACTCTGATCTAGTCACCTCTGTACTGAGACATCTAGATTGAAGTTACTGTACAGAGGACGTCCTTATACACAGTACAGTGCACAGAAATCATGGACCTCAGTGCAGCAACTCTGATCTAGTCACCTCTGTACTGAGACATCTAGATTGAAGTTACTGTACAGAGGACGTCCTTATACACAGTACAGTGCACAGAAATCATGGACCTCAGTGCTGCAACTCTGATCTAGTCACCTCTGTACTGAGACATCTAGATTGAAGTTACTGTACAGAGGACGTCCTTATACACAGTACAGTGCACAGAAATCATGGACCTCAGTGCAGCAACTCTGATCTAGTCACCTCTGTACTGAGACATCTAGATTGAAGTTACTGTACAGAGGACGTCCTTATACACAGTACAGTGCACAGAAATCATGGACCTCAGTGCAGCAACTCTGATCTAGTCACCTCTGTACTGAGACATCTAGATTGAAGTTACTGTACAGAGGACGTCCTTATACACAGTACAGTGCACAGAAATCATGGACCTCAGTGCAGAAACTCTGATCTAGTCACCTCTGTACTGAGACATCTAGATTGAAGTTACTGTACAGAGGACGTCCTTATACACAGTACAGTGCACAGAAATCATGGACCTCAGTGCTGCGACTCTGATCTAGTCACCTCTGTACTGAGACATCTACATTGAAGTTACTGTACAGAGGACGTCCTTATACACAGTACAGTGCACAGAAATCATGGACCTCAGTGCTACAATTCCGATCTAGTCACCTCTGTACTGAGACATCTAGATTGAAGATACTGTACAGAGGACGTCCTTATACACAGTACAGTGCACAGAAATCATGGACCTCAGTGCAGCAACTCTGATCTAGTCACCTCTGTACTGAGACATCTAGATTGAAGTTACTGTACAGAGGACGTCCTTATACACAGTACAGTGCACAGAAATCATGGACCTCAGTGCTGCGACTCTGATCTAGTCACCTCTGTACTGAGACATCTAGATTGAAGTTACTGTACAGAGGACGTCCGTATACACAGTACAGTGCACAGAAATCATGGACCTCAGTACAGCAACTCTGATCTAGTCACCTCTGTACTGAGACATCTAGATTGAAGTTACTGTACAGAGGACGTCCTTATACACAGTACAGTGCACAGAAATCATGGACCTCAGTGCAGCAACTCTGATCTAGTCACCTCTGTACTGAGACATCTAGATTGAAGTTACTGCACAGAGGACGTCCTTATACACAGTACAGTGCACAGAAATCATGGACCTCAGTGCTGCAACTCTGATCTAGTCACGTCTGTACTGAGACATCTAGATTGAAGTTACTGTACAGAGGACGTCCTTATACACACTACAGTGCACAGAAATCATGGACCTCAGTGCAGCAACTCTGATCTAGTCACCTCTGTACTGAGACATCTAGATTGAAGTTACTGTACAGAGGACGTCCTTATACACAGTACAGTGCACAGAAATCATGGACCTCAGTGCTGCAACTCTGATCTAGTCACCTCTGTACTGAGACATCTAGATTGAAGTTACTGTACAGAGGACGTCCTTATACACAGTACAGTGCACAGAAATCATGGACCTCAGTGCCGCAACTCTGATCTAGTCACCACTGTACTGAGACATCTAGATTGAAGTTACTGTACAGAGGACGTCCTTATACACAGTACAGTGCACAGAAATCATGGACCTCAGTGCTGCAACTCTGATCTAGTCACCTCTGTACTGAGACATCTAGATTGAAGTTACTGTACAGAGGACGTCCTTATACACAGTACAGTGCACAGAAATCATGGACCTCAGTACAGCAACTCTGATCTAGTCACCTCTGTACTGAGACATCTAGATTGAAGTTACTGTACAGAGGACGTCCTTATACACAGTACAGTGCACAGAAATCATGGACCTCAGTGCTGCAACTCTGATCTAGTCACCTCTGTACTGAGACATCTAGATTGAAGTTACTGTACAGAGGACGTCCTTATACACAGTACAGTGCACAGAAATCATGGACCTCAGTGCAGCAACTCTGATCTAGTCACCTCTGTACTGAGACATCTAGATTGAAGTTACTGTACAGAGGACGTCCTTATACACAGTACAGTGCACAGAAATCATGAACCTTACTGCAGCAACTCTGATCTAGTCACCTCTGTACTGAGACATCTAGAATGAAGATACCGTACAGAGGACGTCCTTAAACACAGTACAGTACACAGAAATCATGGACCTCAGTGCAGCAACTCTGATCTAGTCACCTCTGTACTGAGACATCTAGATTGAAGTTACTGTACAGAGGACGTCCTTATACACAGTACAGTGCACAGAAATCATGGACCTCGGTGCTGCAACTCTGATCTAGTCACCTCTGTACTGAGACATCTAGATTGAAGTTACTGTACAGAGGACGTCCTTATACACAGTACAGTGCACAGAAATCATGGACCTCAGTGCTGCAACTCTGATCTAGTCACCTCTGTACTGAGACATCTAGATTGAAGTTACTGTACAGAGGACGTCCTTATACACAGTACAGTGCACAGAAATCATGGACCTCAGTGCTGCAACTCTGATCTAGTCACCTCTGTACTGAGACATCTAGATTGAAGTTACTGTACAGAGGACGTCCTTATACACAGTACAGTGCACAGAAATCATGGACCTCAGTGCTGCAACTCTGATCTAGTCACCTCTGTACTGAGACATCTAGATTGAAGTTACTGTATAGAGGACGTCCTTATACACAGTACAGTGCACAGAAATCATGGACCTCAGTGCTGCAACTCTGATCTAGTCACCTCTGTACTGAGACATCTAGATTGAAGTTACCGTACAGAGGACGTCCTTATACACAGTACAGTGCACAGAAATCATGGACCTCAGGGCTGCAACTCTGATCTAGTCACCTCTGTACTGAGACATCTAAATTGAAGTTACTGTACAGATGACGTCCTTATACACAGTACAGTGCGCAGAAATCATGGACCTCAGTGCAGCAACTCTGATCTAGTCACCTCTGTACTGAGACATCTAGATTGAAGTTACTGTATAGAGGACGTCCTTATACACAGTACAGTGCACAGAAATCATGAACCTCAGTGCTGCAACTCTGATCTAGTCACCTCTGTACTGAGACATCTAGATTGAAGTTACTGTATAGAGGACGTCCTTATACACAATACAGTGCACAGAAATCATGGACCTCAGTGCTGCAACTCTGATCTAGTCACCTCTGTACTGAGACATCTAGATTGAAGTTACTGTACAGAGGACGTCCTTATACACAGTACAGTGCACAGAAATCATGGACCTCAGTGCTGCAACTCTGATCTAGTCACCTCTGTACTGAGACATCTAGATTGAAGTTACTGTACAGATGACGTCCTTATACACAGTACAGTGCACAGAAATCATGGACCTCCGCACAGCAGCTCTGATCTAGTCATCTCTGTACTGAGACATCTAGATTGAAGTTACTGTACAGAGGACGTCCTTATACACAGTACAGTGCACAGAGATCATGGACCTCCGCACAGCAACTCTGATCTAGTCACCTCTGTACTGAGACATCTAGATTGAAGTTACCGTACAGAGGACGTCCTTATACACAGTACACTGCACAGAAATCATGGACCTCAGTGCAGCAACTCTGATCTAGTCACCTCTGTACTGAGACATCTAGATTGAAGTTACTGTACAGATGACGTCCTTATACACAGTACAGTGCACAGAAATCATGGACCTCCGCACAGCAGCTCTGATCTAGTCATCTCTGTACTGAGACATCTAGATTGAAGTTACTGTACAGAGGACGTCCTTATACACAGTACAGTGCACAGAGATCATGGACCTCCGCACAGCAACTCTGATCTAGTCACCTCTGTACTGAGACATCTAGATTGAAGTTACTGTACAGAGGACGTCCTTATACACAGTACAGTGCACAGAAATCATGGACCTCAGTGCAGCAACTCCGATCTAGTCACCTCTGTACTGAGACATCTAGATTGAAGTTACTGTACAGAGGACGTCCTTATACACAGTACAGTGCACAGAAATCATGGACCTCAGTGCTGCAACTCTGATCTAGTCACCTCTGTACTGAGACATCTAGATTGAAGTTACTGTACAGAGGACGTCCTTATACACAGTACAGTGCACAGAAATCATGGACCTCAGTGCTGCAACTCTGATCTAGTCACGTCTGTACTGAGACATCTAGATTGAAGTTACTGTACAGAGGACGTCCTTATACACAGTACAGTGCACAGAAATCATGGACCTCAGTGCAGCAACTCTGATCTAGTCACCTCTGTACTGAGACATCTAGATTGAAGTTACTGTACAGAGGACGTCCTTATACACAGTACAGTGCACAGAAATCATGGACCTCAGTGCTGCAACTCTGATCTAGTCACCTCTGTACTGAGACATCTAGATTGAAGTTACTGTACAGAGGACGTCCTTATACACAGTACAGTGCACAGAAATCATGGACCTCAGTGCTGCAACTCTGATCTAGTCACCACTGTACTGAGACATCTAGATTGAAGTTACTGTACAGAGGACGTCCTTATACACAGTACAGTGCACAGAAATCATGGACCTCAGTACAGCAACTCTGATCTAGTCACCTCTGTACTGAGACATCTAGATTGAAGTTACTGTACAGAGGACGTCCTTATACACAGTACAGTGCACAGAAATCATGGACCTCAGTACAGCAACTCTGATCTAGTCACCTCTGTACTGAGACATCTAGATTGAAGTTACTGTACAGAGGACGTCCTTATACACAGTACAGTGCACAGAAATCATGGACCTCAGTGCAGCAACTCTGATCTAGTCACCTCTGTACTGAGACATCTAGATTGAAGTTACTGTACAGAGGACGTCCTTATACACAATACAGTGCACAGAAATCATGAACCTTACTGCAGCAACTCTGATCTAGTCACCTCTGTACTGAGACATCTAGAATGAAGATACCGTACAGAGGACGTCCTTAAACACAGTACAGTACACAGAAATCATGGACCTCAGTGCAGCAACTCTGATCTAGTCACCTCTGTACTGAGACATCTAGATTGAAGTTACTGTACAGAGGACGTCCTTATACACAGTACAGTGCACAGAAATCATGGACCTCGGTGCTGCAACTCTGATCTAGTCACCTCTGTACTGAGACATCTAGATTGAAGTTACTGTACAGAGGACGTCCTTATACACAGTACAGTGCACAGAAATCATGGACCTCAGTGATGCAACTCTGATCTAGTCACCTCTGTACTGAGACATCTAGATTGAAGTTACTGTACAGAGGACGTCCTTATACAGAGTACAGTGCACAGAAATCATGGACCTCAGTGCTGCAACTCTGATCTAGTCACCTCTGTACTGAGACATCTAGATTGAAGTTACTGTACAGAGGACGTCCTTATACACAGTACAGTGCACAGAAATCATGGACCTCAGTGCTGCAACTCTGATCTAGTCACCTCTGTACTGAGACATCTAGATTGAAGTTACTGTACAGAGGACGTCCTTATACACAGTACAGTGCACAGAAATCATGAACCTTACTGCAGCAACTCTGATCTAGTCACCTCTGTACTGAGACATCTAGAATGAAGATACCGTACAGAGGACGTCCTTAAACACAGTACAGTACACAGAAATCATGGACCTCAGTGCAGCAACTCTGATCTAGTCACCTCTGTACTGAGACATCTAGATTGAAGTTACTGTACAGAGGACGTCCTTATACACAGTACAGTGCACAGAAATCATGGACCTCGGTGCTGCAACTCTGATCTAGTCACCTCTGTACTGAGACATCTAGATTGAAGTTACTGTACAGAGGACGTCCTTATACACAGTACAGTGCACAGAAATCATGGACCTCAGTGCTGCAACTCTGATCTAGTCACCTCTGTACTGAGACATCTAGATTGAAGTTACTGTACAGAGGACGTCCTTATACACAGTACAGTGCACAGAAATCATGGACCTCAGTGCTGCAACTCTGATCTAGTCACCTCTGTACTGAGACATCTAGATTGAAGTTACCGTACAGAGGACGTCCTTATACACAGTACAGTGCACAGAAATCATGGACCTCAGGGCTGCAACTCTGATCTAGTCACCTCTGTACTGAGACATCTAGATTGAAGTTACCGTACAGAGGACGTCCTTATACACAGTACAGTGCACAGAAATCATGGACCTCAGGGCTGCAACTCTGATCTAGTCACCTATGTACTGAGACATCTAAATTGAAGTTACTGTACAGATGACGTCCTTATACACAGTACAGTGCGCAGAAATCATGGACCTCAGTGCAGCAACTCTGATCTAGTCACCTCTGTACTGAGACATCTAGATTGAAGTTACTGTATAGAGGACGTCCTTATACACAGTACAGTGCACAGAAATCATGGACCTCAGTGCAGCAACTCTGATCTAGTCATCTCTGTACTGAGACATCTAGATTGAAGTTACTGTATAGAGGACGTCCTTATACACAATACAGTGCACAGAAATCATGGACCTCAGTGCAGCAACTCTGATCTAGTCACCTCTGTACTGAGACATCTAGATTGAAGTTACTGTACAGAGGACGTCCTTATACACAGTACAGTGCACAGAAATCATGAACCTCAGTGCTGCAACTCTGATCTAGTCACCTCTGTACTGAGACATCTAGATTGAAGTTACTGTATAGAGGACGTCCTTATACACAATACAGTGCACAGAAATCATGGACCTCAGTGCTGCAACTCTGATCTAGTCACCTCTGTACTGAGACATCTAGATTGAAGTTACCGTACAGAGGACGTCCTTATACACAGTACAGTGCACAGAAATCATGGACCTCAGGGCTGCAACTCTGATCTAGTCACCTCTGTACTGAGACATCTAAATTGAAGTTACTGTACAGATGACGTCCTTATACACAGTACAGTGCACAGAAATCATGGACCTCAGTGCTGCAACTCTGATCTAGTCACCTCTGTACTGAGACATCTAGATTGAAGTTACTGTACAGATGACGTCCTTATACACAGTACAGTGCACAGAAATCATGGACCTCCGCACAGCAGCTCTGATCTAGTCATCTCTGTACTGAGACATCTAGATTGAAGTTACTGTACAGAGGACGTCCTTATACACAGTACAGTGCACAGAGATCATGGACCTCCGCACAGCAACTCTGATCTAGTCACCTCTGTACTGAGACATCTAGATTGAAGTTACTGTACAGAGCACGTCCTTATACACAGTACAGTGCACAGAAATCATGGACCTCAGTGCAGCAACTCCGATCTAGTCACCTCTGTACTGAGACATCTAGATTGAAGTTACTGTACAGAGGACGTCCTTATACACAGTACAGTGCACAGAAATCATGGACCTCAGTGCTGCAACTCTGATCTAGTCACCTCTGTACTGAGACATCTAGATTGAAGTTACTGTATAGAGGACGTCCTTATACACAATACAGTGCACAGAAATCATGGACCTCAGTGCTGCAACTCTGATCTAGTCACGTCTGTACTGAGACATCTAGATTGAAGTTACTGTACAGAGGACGTCCTTATACACAGTACAGTGCACAGAAATCATGGACCTCAGTGCAGCAACTCTGATCTAGTCACCTCTGTACTGAGACATCTAGATTGAAGTTACTGTACAGAGGACGTCCTTATACACAGTACAGTGCACAGAAATCATGGACCTCAGTGCTGCAACTCTGATCTAGTCACCTCTGTACTGAGACATCTAGATTGAAGTTACTGTACAGAGGACGTCCTTATACACAGTACAGTGCACAGAAATCATGGACCTCAGTGCTGCAACTCTGATCTAGTCACCACTGTACTGAGACATCTAGATTGAAGTTACTGTACAGAGGACGTCCTTATACACAGTACAGTGCACAGAAATCATGGACCTCAGTACAGCAACTCTGATCTAGTCACCTCTGTACTGAGACATCTAGATTGAAGTTACTGTACAGAGGACGTCCTTATACACAGTACAGTGCACAGAAATCATGGACCTCAGTGCAGCAACTCTGATCTAGTCACCTCTGTACTGAGACATCTAGATTGAAGTTACTGTACAGAGGACGTCCTTATACACAGTACAGTGCACAGAAATCATGAACCTTACTGCAGCAACTCTGATCTAGTCACCTCTGTACTGAGACATCTAGAATGAAGATACCGTACAGAGGACGTCCTTAAACACAGTACAGTACACAGAAATCATGGACCTCAGTGCAGCAACTCTGATCTAGTCACCTCTGTACTGAGACATCTAGATTGAAGTTACTGTACAGAGGACGTCCTTATACACAGTACAGTGCACAGAAATCATGGACCTCGGTGCTGCAACTCTGATCTAGTCACCTCTGTACTGAGACATCTAGATTGAAGTTACTGTACAGAGGACGTCCTTATACACAGTACAGTGCACAGAAATCATGGACCTCAGTGCTGCAACTCTGATCTAGTCACCTCTGTACTGAGACATCTAGATTGAAGTTACTGTACAGAGGACGTCCTTATACACAGTACAGTGCACAGAAATCATGGACCTCGGTGCTGCAACTCTGATCTAGTCACCTCTGTACTGAGACATCTAGATTGAAGTTACTGTACAGAGGACGTCCTTATACACAGTACAGTGCACAGAAATCATGGACCTCAGTGCTGCAACTCTGATCTAGTCACCTCTGTACTGAGACATCTAGATTGAAGTTACTGTATAGAGGACGTCCTTATACACAGTACAGTGCACAGAAATCATGAACCTCAGTGCTGCAACTCTGATCTAGTCACCTCTGTACTGAGACATCTAGATTGAAGTTACTGTACAGAGGACGTCCTTATACACAATACAGTGCACAGAAATCATGGACCTCAGTGCTGCAACTCTGATCTAGTCACCTCTGTACTGAGACATCTAGATTGAAGTTACCGTACAGAGGACGTCCTTATACACAGTACAGTGCACAGAAATCATGGACCTCAGGGCTGCAACTCTGATCTAGTCACCTCTGTACTGAGACATCTAAATTGAAGTTACTGTACAGATGACGTCCTTATACACAGTACAGTGCACAGAAATCATGGACCTCAGTGCAGCAACTCTGATCTAGTCACCTCTGTACTGAGACATCTAGATTGAAGTTACTGTATAGAGGACGTCCTTATACACAGTACAGTGCACAGAAATCATGAACCTCAGTGCTGCAACTCTGATCTAGTCACCTCTGTACTGAGACATCTAGATTGAAGTTACTGTACAGAGGACGTCCTTATACACAGTACAGTGCACAGAAATCATGGACCTCAGTGCTGCAACTCTGATCTAGTCACCTCTGTACTGAGACATCTAGATTGAAGTTACCGTACAGAGGACGTCCTTATACACAGTACAGTGCACAGAAATCATGGACCTCAGTGCTGCAACTCTGATCTAGTCACCTCTGTACTGAGACATCTAGATTGAAGTTACTGTATAGAGGACGTCCTTATACACAATACAGTGCACAGAAATCATGGACCTCAGGGCTGCAACTCTGATCTAGTCACCTCTGTACTGAGACATCTAAATTGAAGTTACTGTACAGATGACGTCCTTATACACAGTACAGTGCACAGAAATCATGGACCTCAGTGCTGCAACTCTGATCTAGTCACCTCTGTACTGAGACATCTAGATTGAAGTTACTGTACAGAGGACGTCCTTATACACAGTACAGTGCACAGAGATCATGGACCTCCGCACAGCAACTCTGATCTAGTCACCTCTGTACTGAGACATCTAGATTGAAGTTACTGTATAGAGGACGTCCTTATACACAATACAGTGCACAGAAATCATGGACCTCAGTGCTGCAACTCTGATCTAGTCACCTCTGTACTGAGACATCTAGATTGAAGTTACCGTACAGAGGACGTCCTTATACACAGTACAGTGCACAGAAATCATGGACCTCAGTGCTGCAACTCTGATCTAGTCACCTCTGTACTGAGACATCTAGATTGAAGTTACTGTACAGAGGACGTCCTTATACACAGTACAGTGCACAGAAATCATGGACCTCAGTGCTGCAACTCTGATCTAGTCACCTCTGTACTGAGACATCTAGATTGAAGTTACCGTACAGAGGACGTCCTTATACACAGTACAGTGCACAGAAATCATGAACCTCAGTACAGCAACTCTGATCTAGTCACCTCTGTACTGAGACATCTAGATTGAAGTTACCGTACAGAGGACGTCCTTATACACAGTACAGTGCACAGAAATCATGGACCTCAGTGCTGCAACTCTGATCTAGTCACCTCTGTACTGAGACATCTAGATTGAAGTTACTGTACAGAGGATGTCCTTATACACAGTACAGTACACAGAAATCATGGACCTCAGTGCTGCAACTCTGATCTAGTCACCTCTGTACTGAGATATCTAGATTGAAGTTACTGTATAGAGGACGTCCTTATACACAGTACAGTACACAGAAATCATGGACCTCAGTGCAGCAACTCTGATCTAGTCACCTCTGTACTGAGACATCTAGATTGAAGTTACTGTACAGAGGACGTCCTTATACACAGTACAGTGCACAGAAATCATGAACCTCAGTGCTGCAACTCTGATCTAGTCACCTCTGTACTGAGACATCTAGATTGAAGTTACCGTACAGAGGACGTCCTTATACACAGTAAAGTGCACAGAAATCATGGACCTCAGTGCTGCAACTCTGATCTAGTCACCTCTGTACTGAGACATCTAGATTGAAGTTACTGTACAGAGGATGTCCTTATACACAGTACAGTACACAGAAATCATGGACCTCAGTGCTGCAACTCTGATCTAGTCACCTCTGTACTGAGATATCTAGATTGAAGTTACTGTATAGAGGACGTCCTTATACACAGTACAGTACACAGAAATCATGGACCTCAGTGCAGCAACTCTGATCTAGTCACCTCTGTACTGAGACATCTAGATTGAAGTTACTGTACAGAGGACGTCCTTATACACAGTACAGTGCACAGAAATCATGAACCTCAGTGCTGCAACTCTGATCTAGTCACCACTGTACTGAGACATCTAGATTGAAGTTACTGTACAGAGGACGTCCTTATACACAGTACAGTGCACAGAAATCATGGACCTCAGTGCTGCAACTCCGATCTAGTCACCTCTGTACTGAGACATCTAGATTGAAGTTACCGTACAGAGGACATCCTTATACACAGTACAGTGCACAGAGATCATGGACCTCAGTGCTGCAACTCTGATCTAGTCACCTCTGTACTGAGACACCTAGATTGAGGTTACTGTACAGAGGACGTCCTTATACACAGTACAGTGCACAGAAATCATGGACCTCAGTACAGCAACTCTGATCTAGTCACCTCTGTACTGAGACATCTAGAATGAAGTTACTGTACAGAGGACGTCCTTATACACAGTACAGTGCACAGAAATCATGGACCTCAGTGCTGCAACTCTGATCTAGTCACCTCTGTACTGAGACATCTAGATTGAAGTTACTGTACAGAGGACGTCCTTATACACAGTACAGTGCACAGAAATCATGGACCTCAGTGCTGCAACTCTGATCTAGTCACCTCTGTACTGAGACATCTAGATTGAAGTTATTGTACAGAGGACGTCCTTATACACAGTACAGTGCACAGAAATCATGGACCTCAGTGCTGCAACTCTGATCTAGTCACCTCTGTACTGAGACATCTAGATTGAAGTTACTGTACAGAGGACGTCCTTATACACAGTACAGTGCACAGAAATCATGGACCTCAGTGCAGCAACTCTGATCTAGACACCTCTGTACTGAGACATCTAGATTGAAGTTTCTGTACAGAGGACGTCCTTATACACAGTACAGTGCACAGAAATCATGGACCTCAGTGCAGCAACTCTGATCTAGTCACCTCTGTACTGAGACATCTAGATTGAAGTTACTGTACAGAGGACGTCCTTATACACAGTACAGTGCACAGAAATCATGGATCTCAGTGCAGCAACTCTGATCTAGTCACCTCTGTACTGAGACATCAAGATTGAAGTTACCGTACAGAGGACGTCCTTATACACAGTACAGTGCACAGAAATCATGGACCTCAGTGCAGCAACTCTGATCTAGTCACCTCTGTACTGAGACATCTAGATTGAAGTTACTGTACAGAGGACGTCCTTATACACAGTACAGTGCACAGAAATCATGGATCTCAGTGCAGCAACTCTGATCTAGTCACCTCTGTACTGAGACATCAAGATTGAAGTTACCGTACAGAGGACGTCCTTATACACAGTACAGTGCACAGAAATCATGGACCTCAGTGCAGCAACTCTGATCTAGTCACCTCTGTACTGAGACATCTAGATTGAAGTTACTGTACAGACGACGTCCTTATACACAGTACGGTGCACAGAAATCATGGACCTCAGTGCAGCAACTCTGATCTAGTCACCTCTGTACTGAGACATCTAGATTGAAGTTACCGTACAGAGGACGTCCTTATACACAGTACAGTGCACAGAAATCATGGACCTCAGTGCAGCAACTCTGATCTAGTCACCTCTGTACTGAGACATCTAGATTGAAGTTACTGTACAGAGGACGTCCTTATACACAGTACGGTGCACAGAAATCATGGACCTCAGTGCAGCAACTCTGATCTAGTCACCTCTGTACTGAGACATCTAGATTGAAGTTACTGTACAGACGACGTCCTTATACACAGTACAGTGCACAGAAATCATGGACCTCAGTGCAGCAACTCTGATCTAGTCACCTCTGTACTGAGACATCTAGATTGAAGTTACTGTACAGAGGACGTCCTTATACACAGTACGGTGCACAGAAATCATGGACCTCAGTGCAGCAACTCTGATCTAGTCACCTCTGTACTGAGACATCTAGATTGAAGTTACTGTACAGAGGACGTCCTTATACATAGTACAGTGCACAGAAATCATGGACCTCAGTGCTGCAACTCTGATCTAGTCACCTTTGTACTGAGACATCTAGATTGAAGTTACTGTACAGAGGACGTCCTTATACACAGTACAGTGCACAGAAATCATGAACCTCACTACAGCAACTCTGATTTAGTCACCTCTGTACTGAGACATCTAGATTGAAGTTACTGTACAGAGGACGTCCTTATACACAGTACAGTACACAGAAATCATGGACCTCAGTGCTGCAACTCTGATCTAGTCACCTCTGTACTGAGACATCTAGATTGAAGTTACTGTACAGAGGACGTCCTTATACACAGTATAGTGCACAGAAATCATGGACCTCAGTGCAGCAACTCTGATCTCGTCACCTTTGTACTGAGACATCTAGATTGAAGTTACTGTACAGAGGATGTCCTTATACACAGTACAGTACACAGAAATCATGGACCTCAGTGCAGCAACTCTGATCTCGTCACCTTTGTACTGAGACATCTAGATTGAAGTTACTGTACAGAGGACGTCCTTATACACAGTACAGTACACAGAAATCATGGACCTCAGTGCTGCAACTCTGTTCTAGTCACCTTTGTACTGAGACATCTAGATTGAAGTTACTGTACAGAGGACGTCCTTATACACAGTACAGTACACAGAAATCATGGACCTCAGTGCTGCAACTCTGATCTAGTCACCTTTGTACTGAGACATCTAGATTGAAGTTACTGAACAGAGGACGTCCTTATACACAGTACAGTGCACAGAAATCATGGACATCAGCACAGCAACTCTGATCTAGTCACCTCTGTACTGAGACATCTAGATTGAAGTTACTGTACAGAGGACGTCCTTATACACAGTACAGTGCACAGAAATCATGGACCTCAGTGCTGCAACTCTGATCTAGTCACCTCTGTACTGAGACATCTAGATTGAAGTTACTGTATAGAGGACGTCCTTATACACAGTACAGTGCACAGAAATCATGAACCTCAGTGCTGCAACTCTGATCTAGTCACCTCTGTACTGAGACATCTAGATTGAAGTTACTGTACAGAGGACGTCCTTATACACAGTACAGTGCACAGAAATCATGGACATCAGCACAGCAACTCTGATCTAGTCACCTCTGTACTGAGACATCTAGATTGAAGTTACTCTACAGAGGACGTCCTTATACACAGTACAGTGCACAGAAATCATGGACATCAGCACAGCAACTCCGATCTAGTCACCTCTGTACTGAGACATCTAGATTGAAGTTACTGTACAGAGGACGTCCTTATACACAGTACAGTGCACAGAAACCATGGACCTCAGTGCTGCAACTCTGATCTAGTCACCTCTGTACTGAGACATCTAGATTGAAGTTACTGTACAGAGGACGTCCTTATACACAGTACATTGCACAGAAATCATGGACCTCAGTGCAGCAACTCTGATCTAGTCACCTCTGTACTGAGACATCTAGATTGAAGTTACTGTACAGAGGACGTCCTTATACACAGTACAGTGCACAGAAATCATGGACCTCAGTGCAGCAACTCTGATCTAGTCACGTCTGTACTGAGACATCTAGATTGAAGTTACTGTACAGAGGACGTCCTTATACACAGTACAGTGCACAGAAATCATGGACCTCAGTGCAGCAACTCTGATCTAGTCACCTCTGTACTGAGACATCTAGATTGAAGTTACTGTACAGAGGACGTCCTCATACGCAGTACAGTGCACAGAAATCATGGACCTCAGTGCAGCAACTCTGATCTAGTCACCTCTGTACTGAGACATCTAGATTGAAGTTACTGTACAGAGGACGTCCTTATACACAGTACAGTGCATAGAAATCATGGACCTCAGTGCTACAACTCCGATCTAGTCACCTCTGTACTGAGACATCTAGATTGAAGTTACTGTACAGAGGACGTCCTTATACACAGTACAGTGCACAGAAATCATGGACCTCAGTGCTGCGACTCTGATCTAGTCACCTCTGTACTGAGACATCTAGATTGAAGTTACTGTACAGAGGACGTCCTTATACACAGTACAGTGCACAGAAATCATGGACCTCAGTGCTGCGACTCTGATCTAGTCACCTCTGTACTGAGACATCTAGATTGAAGTTACTGTACAGAGGACGTCCTTATACACAGTACAGTGCACAGAAATCATGGACCTCAGTGCAGCAACTCTGATCTAGTCACCTCTGTACTGAGACATCTAGACTGAAGTTACTGTACAGAGGACGTCCTTATACACAGTACAGTGCACAGAAATCATGGACCTCAGTACAGCAACTCTGATCTAGTCACCTCTGTACTGAGACATCTAGATTGAAGTTACTGTACAGAGGACGTCCTTATACACAGTACAGTGCACAGAAATCATGGACCTCAGTGCAGCAACTCTGATCTAGTCACCTCTGTACTGAGACATCTAGATTGAAGTTACTGTACAGAGGACGTCCTTATACACAGTACAGTGCACAGAAATCATGGACCTCAGTGCTGCAACTCTGATCTAGTCACGTCTGTACTGAGACATCTAGATTGAAGTTACTGTACAGAGGACGTCCTTATACACAGTACAGTGCACAGAAATCATGAACCTTACTGCAGCAACTCTGATCTAGTCACCTCTGTACTGAGACATCTAGAATGAAGATACCGTACAGAGGACGTCCTTATACACAGTACAGTACACAGAAATCATGGACCTCAGTGCAGCAACTCTGATCTAGTCACCTCTGTACTGAGACATCTAGATTGAAGTTACTGTACAGAGGACGTCCTTATACACAGTACAGTGCACAGAAATCATGGAACTCCGCACAGCAACTCTGATCTAGTCACCTCTGTACTGAGACATCTAGATTGAAGTTACTGTACAGAGGACGTCCTTATACACAGTACAGTGCACAGAAATCATGGACCTCAGTGCTGCAACTCTGATCTAGTCACCTCTGTACTGAGACATCTAGATTGAAGTTACTGTACAGAGGACGTCCTTATACACAGTACAGTGCACAGAAATCATGGACCTCAGTGCTGCAACTCTGATCTAGTCACCTCTGTACTGAGACATCTAGATTGAAGTTACTGTATAGAGGACGTCCTTATACACAGTACAGTACACAGAAATCATGGACCTCAGTGCAGCAACTCTGATCTAGTCACCTCTGTACTGAGACATCTAGATTGAAGTTACTGTATAGAGGACGTCCTTATACACAGTACAGTGCACAGAAATCATGGACCTCAGTGCTGCAACTCTGATCTAGTCACCTCTGTACTGAGACATCTAGATTGAAGTTACTGTATAGAGGACGTCCTTATACACAGTACAGTGCACAGAAATCATGAACCTCAGTGCTGCAACTCTGATCTAGTCACCTCTGTACTGAGACATCTAGATTGAAGTTACTGTACAGAGGACGTCCTTATTCACAATACAGTGCACAGAAATCATGGACCTCAGTGCTGCAACTCTGATCTAGTCACCTCTGTACTGAGACATCTAGATTGAGGTTACTGTACAGAGGACGTCCTTATACACAGTACAGTGCACAGAAATCATGGACCTCAGTACAGCAACTCCCATCTAGTCACCTCTGTACTGAGACATCTAGATTGAAGTTACTGTACAGAGGACGTCCTTATACACAGTACAGTGCACAGAAATCATGGACCTCAGTGCTGCAACTCTGATCTAGTAACCTCTGTACTGAGACATCTAGATTGAAGTTATTGTACAGAGGACGTCCTTATCCACAGTACAGTGCACAGAAATCATGGACCTCAGTGCTGCAACTCTGATCTAGTCACCTCTGTACTGAGACATCTAGATTGAAGTTACTGTACAGAGGACGTCCTTATACACAGTACAGTGCACAGAAATCATGAACCTCAGTGCAGCAACTCTGATCTAGACACCTCTGTACTGAGACATCTAGATTGAAGTTTCTGTACAGAGGACGTCCTTATACACAGTACGGTGCACAGAAATCATGGACCTCAGTGCTGCAACTCTGATCTAGTCACCTCTGTACTGAGACATCTAGATTGAAGTTACTGTACAGAGGACGTCCTTATACACAGTACAGTGCACAGAAATCATGAACCTCAGTGCAGCAACTCTGATCTAGACACCTCTGTACTGAGACATCTAGATTGAAGTTTCTGTACAGAGGACGTCCTTATACACAGTACGGTGCACAGAAATCATGGACCTCAGTGCAGCAACTCTGATCTAGTCACCTCTGTACTGAGACATCAAGATTGAAGTTACTGTACAGACGACGTCCTTATACACAGTACAGTGCACAGAAATCATGGACCTCAGTGCAGCAACTCTGATCTAGTCACCTCTGTACTGAGACATCTAGATTGAAGTTACTGTACAGAGGACGTCCTTATACACAGTACAGTGCACAGAAATCATGGACCTCAGTGCAGCAACTCTGATCTAGTCACCTCTGTACTGAGACATCTAGATTGAAGTTACTGTACAGAGGACGTCCTTATACACAGTACAGTGCACAGAAATCATGGACCTCAGTGCTGCAACTCTGATCTAGTCACCTCTGTACTGAGACATCTAGATTGAAGTTACTGTACAGAGGACGTCCTTATACACAGTACAGTGCACAGAAATCATGGATCTCAGTGCAGCAACTCTGATCTAGTCACCTCTGTACTGAGACATCTAGATTGAAGTTACTGTACAGAGGACGTCCTTATACACAGTACAGTGCACAGAAATCATGGATCTCAGTGCAGCAACTCTGATCTAGTCACCTCTGTACTGAGACATCAAGATTGAAGTTACCGTACAGAGGACGTCCTTATACACAGTACAGTGCACAGAAATCATGGACCTCAGTGCAGCAACTCTGATCTAGTCACCTCTGTACTGAGACATCTAGATTGAAGTTACTGTACAGAGGACGTCCTTATACACAGTACGGTGCACAGAAATCATGGACCTCAGTGCAGCAACTCTGATCTAGTCACCTCTGTACTGAGACATCTAGATTGAAGTTACCGTACAGAGGACGTCCTTATACACAGTACAGTGCACAGAAATCATGGACCTCAGTGCAGCAACTCTGATCTAGTCACCTCTGTACTGAGACATCTAGATTGAAGTTACTGTACAGAGGACGTCCTTATACACAGTACGGTGCACAGAAATCATGGACCTCAGTGCAGCAACTCTGATCTAGTCACCTCTGTACTGAGACATCTAGATTGAAGTTACTGTACAGACGACGTCCTTATACACAGTACAGTGCACAGAAATCATGGACCTCAGTGCAGCAACTCTGATCTAGTCACCTCTGTACTGAGACATCTAGATTGAAGTTACTGTACAGAGGACGTCCTTATACACAGTACGGTGCACAGAAATCATGGACCTCAGTGCAGCAACTCTGATCTAGTCACCTCTGTACTGAGACATCTAGATTGAAGTTACTGTACAGAGGACGTCCTTATACACAGTACAGTGCACAGAAATCATGGCCCTCAGTGCTGCAACTCTGATCTAGTCACCTCTGTACTGAGACATCTAGATTGAAGTTACTGTACAGAGGACGTCTGTAGCGCTGGCGTCCCTGCCCTCTGCTAGGCAGGGACGCTGCTCCCCTCACCGCTCTGCTCCGTGCCCGGCGTCCTCTCCCCGCTCTGCTGTCAGCGCGCGCTCCTTCCCGGCGTCCTCCTCCCGCTCTGCTCTCAGCGCGCGCTCCTTCCCGGCCCCTGTGCTTAGGGCGCGCGCGCGCTCCCCTCCTCTTAAAGGGGCCGCGCGCGCCGTCCTAAGGAGTCCCCGGCCAATGGCCAGAGGACTTCATCATATATACGGCACCTCCTCCAAAATGGAGGTGCCCGAGCAATGTTGTTTGCACCTGTGTCTCACCTGTGCTTCAGCCCTCAGGTCCCGTTGCCAGTTACCTGCCAGTTACCTGCCAGTTTCCTGCCAGTTTCCTGCTAGTTACCTGCCTGATTCCTGCCTGAATACTTGTTACCTGTCTGCCAGTCTGAGGTCCGACGGTCTGCCTTACTACTCCTGTCAGTCTGTCTAAAGGACCAGCCTGCCCGCCCACCTGGGAGCGCATACCAGCTACCTGCCTGCTTGCCTGAGGTCCGACGGTCTGCCTTACTACTCCGGTCAGTCTGTCTATGGACCAGCTTGCCCGCTCACCTGGGAGCGCTTCTCCGTTATCTGCCTGCTTGCCAGCCCGGAGGCTCCGTTGTCACGTGCTGTGACCACCAGCTATCTCAGAGACTCTTGCCCGCTCACCTGGGAGCGCATCTCCGTTACCTGCCTGCTTGCCAGCCCGGAGGTCCCGTTGTCACGTGCGGTGACCACCAGCTATTCCAGAGACTCTTGCCCGCTCACCTGGGAGCGCTTCTCCGTTACCTACCTGCCTGCCAGCCCGGAGGTTCCGCCGTCACGTGCCGTGACCACCTGCTATTCCAGAGACTCTCGCTTGCTCACCTGGGACCACACATCTACCATCTGCCTGCTAGCCTACCCGGAGGCTCTGCCATCACAGGTCGTACCTACCCCTTACCTAGAGACTGCCACCCGCTCCCTTACAAGGGCCGCCCCCTTGTATAGTAGCTCAGAGGTTCCGCCTCCCGGACCCGTTACAGTTTGCTCGGGCCATGGAACCCGGTGGCACCCAAGCTCCCTCGCTCTCGGACCTCTGTCTTGAACTGTCCCGTCAGAGGTCCCAACAGGAGGCCATCCTGGGTCACCTGCGGAATGTTAATACTCGCCTGAACACTCTGTCTGATCCACCAACAACCTCCGCCAGTGCCATATCTTGCAATCCGGCAGCTCCGCTGCCCACTAATACTATGGTATCCTACCCCGGACCCCGGCTTTCTGCACCTCCTCGCTTCGGAGGCGACCCCGTCCAGGCTCGGGGCTTCATAAATCAGTGCACCCTGCACTTTGAACTTTTGTCCTATCAGTTTAATTCCGACCGGGCCAAAATTGCCTTTATCATGTCCCATCTCACCGGGGAGGCCCTGGCCTGGCTAAATCCTCTATGGTGTCCAACTTGCCTGCTTTTCTCTCGGCTTTCCGGAAAGTCTTCGACGAACCCGGACGGAAGACCTCATCCGCATCCTCTCTGCTACGCCTCTGACGCGCCCCTGGGCCTGTGTCGCGCTGCGTTGCGCACGCGGGAGCCTACCCGGAGCCGGATCAGTGGAGGGTTGTAGTCTCGTGGCGGTGACCCGGTCCGTGCCCAGGGAGTCAAACTAGACGGCAGTCTATTAGTAGTAAATAGTTGATGACTACGCCACCCGTTGAGTGCAGCCAGGAAGCTGCTGCTGCAGGGCAGACCGCTGAGGCCGGTGGTAGGATTGTGCAGCGTGATAGTATAACCCCCAACGGGAGGGGTATGGCCTCAGGGCAGCCGACGTGGATGATGGGGGTAGCAGGAACCACTCAGAGACGGTACGGTGTAGTTCAGGGTCTTTACTGGTAACAACGACAGACCCTCCCGGAGTACTTGCTAGCAAACGGGGCCTGGTCAGTCTTTGAGCAGATGGGATCTCCCCTGGCCAGGCGTAGTTGTAGGCCTCCCAAACTGACTGTACTCTTCTGGCTACCTTGCTAGAAGCTGATGTAAGTAGCCCACGTCCCTGAGTGTACCGTGTGGTGCTCACCCGTATGGCCGGTGACTCGGGGCCTTCTAATGGCTTCCGCTCCACGATGGCGGTGCTGGTCCCACGCGTGTGACCGTGCCTTCGGGCTTCTGGGCCAGAGGACCTGAAATCCCCTGCCTGACGGATTCTGCTGCTGGGTAGGAGTTAGTCCCCACAGCCTCGGACTCCGGGTCCGGTAAAGAATCTTCTTAGTCAGGGCGAGCTCTGCAGCTGCCAGCCCCTGACTCCTTGTAACTCTGCTGTTTCCTATGCTGCTTCTTGTCTCCACTCTCCTTGTCTGACTCACCCTGCCTCAGCCCCGGGTTTATACAGGGGAAGTCCTTCCCCTCCCAAGACTGGGCAGGAGGTGTGGCATGCACAGGATCCCTGACCAAAGGACCTCCCACCTGCTCTCAGACATAACATTACATTACTGTGGAAAACCAGACCCCTGGGGTGCCACACCTCCGTCAGGAGGGTCTCACCGTGGGCCAATATGCCATACGGTTCCGCACCCTTGCCTCGGAGCTGGCCTGGGATAACGACGCTCTGGTATCCGTCTTCTGGGAGGGTCTGTCCGGTCGTATTAAAGATGAACTTGCTGGTCGGGACATTCCTACCTCTCTCGATGATCTAATAACCCTTGCCACCCGGATTGACCTACGGTTCCAGGAGCGTGCCAAAGAGGTCACCCGTGAGAGAAGGATTCCACGTTTAGCTCCTACTTTCCAGAAACCCGTCATTCCCTCCATCTCTCCCCAGGTACACTCTCCTGAGCCTATGCAGGTCGACCAGACCAAGATGGTCAAAACCCGTCAGGACTCACGCCGTGCCGAGGGGAGCTGCTTCTACTGTGGCAGTAAGGAGCACCGGATCCGTGCCTGCCCGGAGAGGTCGGGAAACGCCTGTGTCTAGGTTCGCTCAGAGAGGTCCACCTAGACAAGAATAAATCCTCTCCATCCCTGCTGTTGTCAGTTTCGATCATCTACGGGGAGAACCGTTATTTCGAACTAGCCCAACTTGACTCTGGAGCAGCCGGGAACCTTATTTCACAGTCCCTGGTTGAGAAATACCGCATCCCCACCAAACCTCTGGCTGTACCCTTGTCTGTCGCTGCCGTGGATGGGGGCCTCTTACCTCGCCCCATTCAACTCATCACCGAATCCATTACCCTGCAGGTGGGAATGCTGCATTCTGAAAGTATCTCCTTTCATGTTCTGCCTGGACTCTCTCACGCCCTCTTGCTAGGTCTGCCCTGGCTCCAGAGACATGCACCCGTGCTAGACTGGCAAACCGGAGAGGTCCTTCGCTGGGGACAAGACTGTCATAAAACCTGCCTGGTTCCCGTCCATCCCGTCCGTCCCTCTCCTACCCCAGCTAATCTACCTGGACTTCCGATTCCTTATTGGTCTTATGCAGATGTCTTTAATAAAAAGGAGGCAGAGACATTACCACCACATAGACCATACGACTGTCCCATCGATCTGCTACCCGGTACTACTCCTCCCCGTGGGCGTATCTATCCTTTATCCGCTGCTGAGACCCGGTCAATGTCCGAATATATTGAGGAGAATCTGGCCAGAGGATTCATCCGGAAATCTACCTCCCCGGCGGGAGCAGGCTTCTTTTTCGTCAAAAAGAAGGACGGCTCTCTCCGTCCCTGTATAGACTATAGAGGCCTAAACCTGATCACGGTGAAGAATAAGTACCCCCTTCCGCTCATTCCAGAATTATTTGATCGCCTGAGGGGGGCTAGGATCTTCACCAAACTGGACCTTCGTGGGGCGTACAACCTGGTTCGTATTCGTCAGGGGGATGAATGGAAGACGGCATTCAACACCCGGGACGGCCACTATGAATACCTGGTAATGCCCTTTGGTCTCTGTAACGCTCCTGCCGTCTTTCAAGAGTTGGTCAATGACATCTTCCGGGACCTTCTCTACTCCTGCGTAGTGGTGTACCTGGGCGACATCTTGGTCTTCTCTCCGGATCTCCAGACTCACCGGAGGGACGTTCGTCAGGTCCTGCTCAGGCTAAGGCAGAACCATCTCTACGCTAAATTTGAGAAGTGCCTCTTTGAGCAGACCTCGCTTCCGTTTCTGGGCTACATTATCTCTCAGACCGGCCTACAAATGGATCCTGAGAAACTGTCTGCCATCGAGAAATGGCCCCGACCGGAGGGGTTGAAGGCCATTCAGCGATTCCTGGGCTTCGCCAACTACTACCGCCTCTTCATACCACACTTCTCTTCCCGGACGGCCCCAATTTCTGCGCTCACCCGTAAAGGTACTAATCCCAAAGAGTGGCCACCCGAAGCAGAGGAGGCCTTTCTTTCCCTTAAACAGGCCTTCTCTTCCGCCCCGGTGCTGCATCGCCCAGATGGCAACAAACAGTTCTTCCTGGAAGTTGACGCCTCCTCCTCTGGAGCCGGAGCGGTACTTACTCAAAAATCATCTTCCGGGAGGATGGTAACTTGTGGCTTCTTCTCTAAACTCTTCTCCTCCTCTGAGCGCAACTATTCCATAGGAGACCGAGAGTTATTGGCCATCAAACTGGCATTGGAGGAGTGGCGTTACCTGCTCGAGGGGGCTCTTCACCCGGTAATAATTTACACTGACCACAAGAACTTGGCTTACCTCCAGCATGCCCAGAGACTTAACCCGCGCCAAGCCCGGTGGTCCTTGTTTTTTGCTCGTTTTGATTTTGTCCTTCATTTTCGCCCGGCTGACAAAAACGTCAAGGCGGACGCCTTGTCTCGGTCCTTTCTGGTGTCTGATCTCGAGGAGGATCCGAAACATATCATCGATCCCGCCAGAGTAATGCAGGTGGCTCCCGTGAGTCTAAATCGTCTTCCTCCTGGTAAGACGTTCGTACCAGTACCTGATCGGGAGAAGATCCTACACTGGGGTCATTCGTCTAAACTAGCTGGCCACGCCGGTCAGAAAAAGACCCTCCAGCTTATTACCCGGCACTACTGGTGGCCTAACCTGCACAAGGATGTAATAGACTTTGTTTCTGCCTGTGTGTCCTGCGCCCGCAACAAAGTTCCGAGACACCTGCCGGCCGGCCGCCTCCTACCTCTGCCATTACCTGCTGCCCCCTGGCAGCATATAGCGATGGACTTCATTACTGATCTACCCGTCTCTGCCGGTTGTACGGTCATTTGGGTGGTCGCTGACCGCTTCTCCAAGATGGCTCACTTCATTCCACTGCCAGGTCTTCCGTCTGCACCCGAGCTGGCTAAAGACTTTATCCGCCACATCTTCCGTCTTCATGGCCTGCCCCGTCACATCGTGTCGGATCGTGGGGTACAGTTCACTTCCCGTTTCTGGAGAGCCACTTGTAAATTGCTGGACGTCACCCTGGACTTCTCCTCCGCTTACCACCCACAGTCTAATGGTCAAGTGGAGCGGATCAATCAGAACCTGACCAGTTACCTTCGGCACTTCGTTAATGCCCACCATTCTGACTGGGTGGATCTCCTGCCATGGGCCGAATTCTCGTACAACAATCACGAGAGCGAGTCTTCCTCCAAATCCCCGTTTTTTGTAGTCTACGGTCAGCATCCTCGGATCCCGTTTCCCGTCTCCACCTCGGCGGACAATCCGGCTGCGGAATCTCTTGTTAACAAATTTTCCTCCATATGGGAGAGTACCCGGTCCGCACTCCTTCTGTCATCCGAGCGTATGAAAAGACACGCTGACAAAAAACGTCTGGACCCTCCTCAATTCCGCCCTGGGGATAAAGTCTGGCTCTCGTCCAAATATGTCCGGCTCAAGATCCCTTCCTATAAGTTAGGGCCTCGGTTCATCGGCCCACTGGAGGTCATCAGTCAGATCAACCCGGTGGCCTATAAATTGAAACTCCCGGCCAACTTACGGATCCCTAACTCCTTCCATGTGTCTCTCCTCAAACCTGTGGTGCTTAACTCTTTTTCCAAGTCTACAGGTACGCCTCCTGCTCCGGTTTCTGCTGAGGACGAGTTTGAGGTAGAGAACATTCTTGCCACCAAAAGGGTAAGAGGAAAGACCTTTTTTCTGGTAGATTGGAAGGGGTTTGGTCCTGAGGAGAGAACGTGGGAGCCCCGGGAGAACATCCATGCCCCTCTCATCCTAGCTAAATTTCTGTCTGGCCTAAAAAAGGGGGGGCCTAAAGGGGGGGGTACTGTAGCGCTGGCGTCCCTGCCCTCTGCTAGGCAGGGACGCTGCTCCCCTCACCGCTCTGCTCCGTGCCCGGCGTCCTCTCCCCGCTCTGCTGTCAGCGCGCGCTCCTTCCCGGCGTCCTCCTCCCGCTCTGCTCTCAGCGCGCGCTCCTTCCCGGCCCCTGTGCTTAGGGCGCGCGCGCGCGCGCTCCCCTCCTCTTAAAGGGGCCGCGCGCGCCGTCCTAAGGAGTCCCCGGCCAATGGCCGGAGGACTTCATCATATATAAGGCACCTCCTCCAAAATGGAGGTGCCCGAGCAATGTTGTTTGCACCTGTGTCTCACCTGTGCTCCAGCCCTCAGGTCCCGTTGCCAGTTACCTGCCAGTTTCCTGCCAGTTTCCTGCTAGTTACCTGCCTGATTCCTGCCTGAATACTTGTTACCTGTCTGCCAGTCTGAGGTCCGACGGTCTGCCTTACTACTCCTGTCAGTCTGTCTAAAGGACCAGCCTGCCCGCTCACCTGGGAGCGCATACCAGCTACCTGCCTGCTTGCCTGAGGTCCGACGGTCTGCCTTACTACTCCGGTCAGTCTGTCTATGGACCAGCTTGCCCGCTCACCTGGGAGCGCTTCTCCGTTATCTGCCTGCTTGCCAGCCCGGAGGCTCCGTTGTCACGTGCTGTGACCACCAGCTATCTCAGAGACTCTTGCCCGCTCACCTGGGAGCGCATCTCCGTTACCTGCCTGCTTGCCAGCCCGGAGGTCCCGTTGTCACGTGCGGTGACCACCAGCTATTCCAGAGACTCTTGCCCGCTCACCTGGGAGCGCTTCTCCGTTACCTACCTGCCTGCCAGCCCGGAGGTTCCGCCGTCACGTGCCGTGACCACCTGCTATTCCAGAGACTCTCGCTTGCTCACCTGGGAGCACACATCTACCATCTGCCTGCTAGCCTACCCGGAGGCTCTGCCATCACAGGTCATACCTACCCCTTACCTAGAGACTGCCACCCGCTCCCTTACAAGGGCCGCCCCCTTGTATAGTAGCTCAGAGGTTCCGCCTCCCGGACCCGTTACAACGTCCTTATACACAGTACAGTACACAGAAATCATGGACCTCAGTGCAGCAACTCTGATCTAGTCACCTCTGTACTGAGACATCTAGATTGAAGTTACTGTACAGAGGACGTCCTTATACACAGTACAGTGCACAGAAATCATGGACCTCAGTGCTGCAACTCTGATCTAGTCACCTTTGTACTGAGACATCTAGATTGAAGTTACTGTACAGAGGACGTCCTTATACACAGTACAGTACACAGAAATCATGGACCTCAGTGCAGCAACTCTGATCTAGTCACCTCTGTACTGAGACATCTAGATTGAAGTTACTGTACAGAGGACGTCCTTATACACAGTACAGTGCACAGAAATCATGGACCTCAGTGCAGCAACTCTGATCTAGTCACCTCTGTACTGAGACATCTAGATTGAAGTTACTGTACAGAGGATGTCCTTATACACAGTACAGTACACAGAAATCATGGACCTCAGTGCGGCAACTCTGATCTCGTCACCTTTGTACTGAGACATCTAGATTGAAGTTACTGTACAGAGGACGTCCTTATACACAGTACAGTGCACAGAAATCATGAACCTCAGTGCTGCAACTCTGATCTAGTCACCTCTGTACTGAGACATCTAGATTGAAGTTACTGTACAGAGGACGTCCTTATACACAGTACAGTGCACAGAAATCATGAACCTCAGTGCAGCCACTCTGATCTAGTCACCTTTGTACTGAGACATCTAGATTGAAGTTACTGTACAGAGGACGTCCTTATACACAGTACAGTACACAGAAATCATGGACCTCAGTGCTGCAACTCTGATCTAGTCACCTCTGTACTGAGACATCTAGATTGAAGTTACTGAACAGAGGACGTCCTTATACACAGTACAGTGCACAGAAATCATGGACATCAGCACAGCAACTCTGATCTAGTCACCTCTGTACTGAGACATCTAGATTGAAGTTACTGTACAGAGGACGTCCTTATACACAGTACAGTGCACAGAAATCATGGACATCAGCACAGCAACTCCGATCTAGTCACCTCTGTACTGAGACATCTAGATTGAAGTTACTGTACAGAGGACGTCCTTATACACAGTACAGTGCACAGAAACCATGGACCTCAGTGCTGCAACTCTGATCTAGTCACCTCTGTACTGAGACATCTAGATTGAAGTTACTGTACAGAGGACGTCCTTATACACAGTACATTGCACAGAAATCATGGACCTCAGTGCAGCAACTCTGATCTAGTCACCTCTGTACTGAGACATCTAGATTGAAGTTACTGTACAGAGGACGTCCTTATACACAGTACAGTGCACAGAAATCATGGACCTCAGTGCAGCAACTCTGATCTAGTCACCTCTGTACTGAGACATCTAGATTGAAGTTACCATACAGAGGACGTCCTTATACACAGTACAGTGCACAGGAATCATGGACCTCAGTGCTGCAACTCCGATCTAGTCACCTCTGTACTGAGACATCTAGATTGAAGTTACTGTACAGAGGACGTCCTTATACACAGTACAGTGCACAGAAATCATGGACCTCAGTGCAGCAACTCTGATCTAGTCACCTCTGTACTGAGACATCTAGATTGAAGTTACTGTACAGAGGACGTCCTTATACACAGTACAGTGCACAGAAATCATGGACCTCAGTGCAGCAACTCTGATCTAGTCACCTCTGTACTGAGACATCTAGATTGAAGTTACTGTACAGAGGACGTCCTTATACACAGTACAGTACACAGAAATCATGGACCTCAGGGCTGCAACTCTGATCTAGTCACCTCTGTACTGAGACATCTAGATTGAAGTTACTGTACAGAGGACGTCCTTATACACAGTACAGTGCACAGAGATCATGGACCTCAGTGCAGCAACTCTGATCTAGTCACCTCTGTACTGAGACATCTAGATTGAAGTTACTGTACAGAGGACGTCCTTATACACAGTACAGTGCACAGAAATCATGGACCTCAGTGCAGAAACTCTGATCTAGTCACCTCTGTACTGAGACATCTAGATTGAAGTTACTGTACAGAGGACGTCCTTATACACAGTACAGTGCACAGAAATCATGGACCTCAGTGCAGAAACTCTGATCTAGTCACCTCTGTACTGAGACATCTAGATTGAAGTTACTGTACAGAGGACGTCCTTATACACAGTACAGTGCACAGAAATCATGGACCTCAGTGCAGCAACTCTGATCTAGTCACCTCTGTACTGAGACATCTAGATTGAAGTTACTGTACAGAGGACGTCCTCATACGCAGTACAGTGCATAGAAATCATAGACCTCAGTGCTACAACTCTGATCTAGTCACCTCTGTACTGAGACATCTAGATTGAAGTTACTGTACAGAGGACGTCCTTATACACAGTACAGTGCACAGAAATCATGGACCTCAGTGCTGCAACTCTGATCTAGTCACCTCTGTACTGAGACATCTAGATTGAAGTTACTGTACAGATGACGTCCTTATACACAGTACAGTGCACAGAAATCATGGACCTCAGTGCTGCAACTCTGATCTAGTCACCTCTGTACTGAGACATCTAGATTGAAGTTACTGTACAGATGACGTCCTTATACACAGTACAGTGCACAGAAATCATGGACCTCAGTGCAGCAACTCTGATCTAGTCACCTCTGTACTGAGACATCTAGATTGAAGTTACTGTACAAAGGACGTCCTTATACACAGTACAGTGCACAGAAATCATGGACCTCAGTGCAGCAACTCTGATCTAGTGACGCGCCCCTGGGCCTGTGTCGCGCTGCGTTGCGCACGCGGGAGCTTACCCGGAGCCGGATCTGTTTAGGGTTGTAGTCTCGTGGCGGTGACCCGGTCCGTGCCCAGGGAGTCAAACTGGACGGCAGTCTGTTAGCGGTAGAAAATGGTTGATGACTACGCCACCCGTTGAATGCAGCCAGGGGGCTGCTGCTGCAGGGCAGACCGCTGAGGCCGGTGGAAGGATGGTGCAGCGTGATAGTATAACCCCCAACGGGAGGAGTATGGCCTCAGGGCAGCCGACGTGGATGATGGGGGTAGCAGGAACCACTCAGAGACGGTATGGTAGTGTTCAGGGTCTTTACTGGTAACAACGATAGACCCTCCCGGAGTACTTGCTAGCGAACGGGGCCTGGTCAGTCCTTGAGCAGATGGGATCTCCCCTGGCCAGGCGTAGTTGTAGGCCTCCCAAGCTGACTGTACTCTTCTGGCTACCTTGCTAGAAGCTGATGTAAGTAGCCCACGTCCCTGAGTGTACCGTGTGGTGCTCACCCGTATGGCCGGTGACTCGGGGCCTTCTAATGGCTTCCGCTCCACGATGGCGGTGCTGGTCCCACGCGTGTGACCGGGCCTTCGGGCTTCTGGGCCAGGGGACCTGAAATCCCCTGCCTGACGGATTCTGCTGCTGGGTAGAAGTTAGTCCCCACAGCCTCGGACTCCGGGTCCGGTAAAGAATCTTCTTAGTCAGGGCGAGCTCTTTAGCTGCCAGCCCCTGACTCCTTGTGACTCTGCTGCTTCCTATGCTGCTCTTGTCTCTACTCTTCCTGGACTCACTAACCCTGCCTCAGCCCCGGGTTTATACAGGGGAAGTTCTTCCCCTCCCAAGGCTGGGCAGGAGGTGTGGCATGCACAGGATCCCTGACCAAAGGACCTCCCACCTGCTCTCAGACGTAATATCTCTATCACTGTGACAACCAGACCCCTGGGGTGTCACACTCCCCCCTAGTGAAATTTAGTACTCCGGGACTAAACACTTTTTAGAAAAATATAACAAGGTATATCAAAGAACAATAAAATACAATAAGGAAACACAATAAGATGGTCACGGATGTCCGCAACCGGGTGCAGTCTTTGAAGAAAAGCAAAGGTGTCCATTTCACCAACACAGGGAGACGTAACCAGGTAGGGGTCTGTCCTACCCCGAGTCCTTAACAGTCTCTAGTCCATCCTGGGTTACGCTCCAACTATATACAAAGGATTCCCGGTAAATCCACCGAAGACTCCTAAAAACAACTAGAAACACAAAATTACACACAAGCAACAATAAACAGGTAAACATTGTAAAACAACTTAAACATTTAGATCCTCCAACGTGCGGGTAACTGGCCTCTAGTGGCCCTAGTGGACCTACGGAGCTGACTGTCTGGCCCTGAACTACAGGGTGTAGGAGCTGTCAAGGGTAAACTGGGCAGCTGTCTACCGGCTCTTTGTCTCACTAGGGGTACGGCAGGCTCACTATAAGCAGAGGGTGGATTCTCCTGTTCCGCTTGGGTGGAGTCTTCTGCCTCCTGGACCGGCTGCTCTTCCAGCTCTACCCGTTGCTCCGTAGGTTCTTGGGATGATGGTTGGAGGAAGGTGAGTACGGGTACCACAACTGCACCATTGACTTGAGTCCAAGACCGAGGGAAGTCCCCGAGCACGGTACTAACCATATCTTCCCTTTCTTCCACGGGTCGATGGTCTTCCTGTTCCTCCTCAGGGTTCCTCAGTTGTTCGGGGCACTTCTTCAGGTGGTCCCGGGATACAATGGCTGTGGTTTCCCCTCCGTCTTTACTGATGGTACAGACCTTCGGGTTCTCGTGGCTTGAGGGCAGTACGGTGTACGGGTCCTTCTCCCACTGGTCGTCCAACTTGTGGAGCCGTCTCTTCCTCTTCAAGACCTGCTCTCCGGGTACCAGGGGAACAGCGGGAGCATACTGGTTGTAAGTCTTCTCTTGTCTTTCCCTAGCCTGACAGAGACTTCGCTCCACGCTCTCCTGTACTTTCCGGTACTGCTGCTGCCTCTCTGTGTCCCAGTCTGTTTCTGGTGAAGTGTCCTCGGGCGTCAGGACTCCCATTTCCAGGTCAACAGGTAACTTACCAGGTCTTGCCCTCATTAGGTAAGCCGGGGTACAGTTGGTGGAACCTACCGGGATGTGGTTGTATAGGTCCACCAGATCGGGCAACTTCTCAGGCCACAGACTGCGTTCTTCCAGGGGCAACGTTTTTAGAAGATCCATTACCACCTGGTTCATTTTCTCACAAAGTCCATTAGTTTGCGGATGGTAGGGTGTCGTCCTTATCTTCCGGCAGCCATACAGATTGCAGAATTCCTGGAAGACCTCCGCTTCAAAGGCAGGTCCCTGGTCCGTCAGCACTTGGTCCGGGTACCCGTGTGGACGGCAAAAGTGCTGCTGGAAGGCTCTAGCTGCTGTTCGAGCCGTTAAATCCTTGACGGGGACGACAACCAGAAACCGGGAGTAATGATCCACGATGGTTAACGCGTAGACGTAGCCACTTCTGCTGGGGGTCAGTTTTACATGATCCAAGGCTACCAGTTCCAACGGTTGCCGGGTGACGATGGACTGCAGGGGAGTCTTCTGGCTGGCCCGGTCCTTCCTTCTCAGATTGCACGGGCCACAGTCTCTGCACCACTTCTCGATGGTTCCCCTCATGCCTACCCAGTGGAACCGCTCGCGCAGCAGGAACTCCAGCTTTTTCCACCCGAAGTGTCCAGCTCCGTCGTGGTATGCCTCCATCACCATGGCTGCGTCTCTTCGTGGCACCACTACTTGCCAGAGTAGTTCATGCGTCCTGGAGTTAACCATTCTGCGGCACAACTTCCGCTTGTAAAGGAACAGTCGACTCTTCTCTGCCCATAGTTGTTTGGCTTCCTCTGGAGCGTCTGATTCCAGGCTAGCCTCCGGGCGAGTCAGCATCTCCTTCACCAGTCGGACGGCAGGGTCGCTGTCTTGCGTTTCCGCCCAGTTGTAGTGAGGTAAGGGGTTCAACGTAGCAGCCTGCTTACTCCTTACCCGGTGGGAATACTGGATAGTCCCATGACGGTGGAACGCAGGGAGTTCAACTTCTTCCAGTCCCTCCGGATCTTCTCCTCCGTCCGGCAGGTTGGGCATCCTGGACAGGGCGTCCGCGTTGGTATTGGAGCGCCCTGCCCGGTATTTAATTGTGAACTCGTAGTTGGACAGACGGGCCATCCACCTCTGCTCCAGGGCACCGAGTCTTGCCGTGTCCAGGTGTGTCAGCGGGTTGTTATCCGTGTATACGGTGAACCGGGAAGAAGCGAGGTAATGCTTAAAGTGCTCGGTGACTGCCCATACCACGGCCAGGAACTCTAGCTTAAATGAGCTATAATTCTCGGGATTCCTTTCGGTGGGTCGCAGTTTTCGGCTGGCATAGGCGATTACTCGTTCTTTCCCCTGCTGAATCTGGGACAGTACGGCTCCTAGCCCGACGTTACTGGCGTCGGTGTAGAGGATGAAGGGCTGGCTATAGTCCGGATACGCCAAGATTTCATCCCCCGTGAGGGCCATCTTCAGCTGGCGGAAGGACTCTTCCTCTAGCTCTTCCCATTTGAAGGGCGGCTTCTGGTTCTTGGCCTTCCGGGACTGGCCTATCAGGAGGTCCTGCATAGGCGCCGCCTTTTTGGTGAAACCGGGAATAAACCTTCGGTAGTAGCCTACCAACCCTAGGAACTGCCGCACTTCTTTTACGCTGGAAGGGCTTGGCCATCCTTTGATTGCGGTGATCTTATCGGGGTCGGGAGCCACTCCGTCAGCGCTCACCACGTGTCCCAGGTATTGCACCTTTGGTTTCAGGAGGTGACACTTGGAGGGTTTCACCTTTAGGCCGTAACTCGCCAGAGCTTCGAACACCTCCGCCAGGTGTTTCAGGTGGTCGTCATAAGTTTTGGAGTATACGATGACATCGTCCAGGTACAACAGGACCGTCTCGAAGTTTCTGTGGCCCAGACAGCACTCCATTAATCGTTGGAAGGTTCCTGGGGCGTTGCAGAGTCCGAACGGCATGCAGGTGAACTCGCTAAGTCCCATCGGGGTGGTGAATGCGGTCTTCTCCCGGTCCGCCTCTGCTACAGGAACCTGCCAGTACCCGCTAGTGAGATCCAAGGTAGAGAAGAAGTTAGCAGATCTTAAAGCAGCCAATGACTCCTCTATCCTTGGTAAGGGGTACGCATCCTTGTGTGTGATACGGTTGATTTTCCGGTAATCTACACACATCCTCATGGTGTTGTCTTTCTTTTTGACTAAAACTAGTGGGGCTGCCCAGGGGCTACAGCTATCCCGGATTACCCCAGCCTCCTTCATGTCTCTAAGCATCCCCTTGGCGTGTTGGTAATGTGCAGGGGGTACGGGTCGATACCTCTCTTTTATGGGAGGATGATCTCCCGTGGGGATGCGGTGTTCTACCCCCTTGACTCGCCCGAAGTCTAACGGGTGTTTACTAAACACTCTCTCATACTCTTGAACCACCCGATAGACTCCTTGTTTCTGGTGTGAGGGAGTGGAGTCAGTACCCAGATGTAGTTGCTGACACCAGTCCTCCGTGTCTTTCTTAGAGCCGTTACCTTCCTCCGGGTGAGATGGAGGCAAGGGTTCCACAGATTGTATAGAATTTTGATTAGTGGTATATAATTTGGCTAGCGTGGCATACCGGGGCAGGTACACTTCCCTCTCCCCGATATTTATTATGCGAACGGGCACCCTCCCATGGCGTACATTGACCACCCCCCGTGCTGTCAAAATGGTGGGCCTACTGTCTGAGTAAACTGGTTCTACCATTGCCTGGTAATCTCTACCTCTCAGACCAATAGCTGCCCGGCACCAAATCATCATTTCACTTTTTGGGGGCATGGCAATAGGAAAAGGGTCACACATTCTTACGCTACCAATCTCACCGCCGGAGAGTTCCACTTGTTGCCGTTGCATCAGTGCCCGGATCTCTTTCTGGAGCACCCGCTGCTCGCCGGAGCTGGCATTCTTGGCAACCTGCTGTAAAAGGAAAATCACCTCTGCAAGACAATTTTCAATTACATTAGTTCCTAGAGTTATTTTTGGGTGACTCTCATGTTTGTCAATATCTACAATGATCAGTCCCTGTGCGGCCAGTTCGACTCTACCAATTTTGATGGTCACCTCTTTAAATCCGATCTGTGGCACGGGCTGACCATTGCTGGCGATGATACTCAAGTCGTCGTCAGGGTAGCGGGTAATATCCGAGTCATTCCAGTACTGCTTGAAGAGCACGTACGGGATGGTGGTGACCTGTGACCCGGTGTCCAGTAGGGCACTCATGGGAATGCCATCCAGTACCACAGGCAAGACTGGACGTCCTCCCACATATCTGTCGCGCCAGTTCGATGGGCCTGGTGATCTTTTTCCTGGGGGTTGGCCCTCTACCCCAGGTTGTGCCCGTTTAAAGAACAGTACCTTTCCATATGTCCGGGTTGATTGCAGCGGCGGCAGATGGGTCGTCCGTCCTCGCTGTATCGGTCACTGGGTCTTCCTCTGGCCGGTGGGGTCCTCCTTGGTCGACGCCACGGGATGTCCTCCGGTCCGGATGCCAGCTGGATCTTCCCTGGAGTGGAAACCTGTAAAGACTGCACAGTTCGGGTTAGCGCAGCAACGCTTTTAGCTAGCTCTTGGACCTGATGGTGTAGGTCTGGAGCCGGGTCATTGTCCAAAGCCTGCGCATCAGCTCCCACAGGCCCTGCTGACAAGGGCGCCGCCTCCTGGTAGTAAGTGGTAGTGGGGCGTCTGTGGGTCACAACGCCACCTGGTGCCGGTTCTCGGAGCACCCGGATGGCTCTGTCCTTGAACTGTGCAAATTCTAGATGAGGGTCCTGTAAGGCCATTGCCCGCAACTGGGTGCGGTGGGCATTGCAATATAAACCCTCTATAAATTGTTCGGTCAACAGCCTGTCCTCGTTTCCCACTCCATTAGGGTCGGTCTGCTTAATGGCCCTCAGGGCCTCTTGTAGGTTGAGTGCATAGTCCCTTATACTCTCATGCGCTCGCTGCTTGCACCCGTAGAATCTAAGTTTAATCTCGGCTGAGGTGCGGGTATCAAAGGTGTCCTTCAGCCGGGTTAGTATCCCTGCGACAGTCTTCCTCCCAGGTGGCCAGGATTTTACTTCCCTTTTGGCTGCCCCAGTTAGTTGGGCCACCAGGATGCTCACTTTTTGCTCTTCTGTGAGGGGGTACACCTGGAAGAGGCTATCCAGCTTTTCTCTAAAGTCATGCAGGGTATGTGACTCCCCTGAGTACTGGGGTAGCCAAGCTGCTCCCGGGATATAGGGCATGGTGAAGGGCATAACTGCAACAGCGGTAGCGCTGGTGGGGGTTGAGGCAGTGGAGCTCTCCTCCGTATCCGACATCTTCCTCCCCCCTAGTGGACCGTGGCCTACCTTGCGATGATCCTGTTCCGTAGGCCGCGGCTCCGCAGTGGATCGTCAGGGTTGAGGACCTTCCGTCGCGCTCCTGTGACGTCGGCGTCTGCTGGGCTCCTTCCAGGACCTTACGCAACGTCCGGACGTGAGGCGGGGCTTCAGTTCTCGCGCGCTTTCGGAGTCCACGCCCCTCTTCTTCCCGCGCGGCGTCCTCAAGATGGCGTCCAATGGCGGGAAAACTCCACGGATGGCGGGAAGAAGGCTGAAGATGGCGCCGGATGGCGGGAAACTTCACCGATGGCGGGAAGAAGGCTGAAGATGGCGCCGGATGGCGGGAATCTTCACCGATGGCGGGAATCTTCACCACTGGTAAGTTTGAACAGTCTTTGCTTTTCAGGCACGCAGTACCCGGTGGTTGCGGGCACGTGATCCTGCCGACTACGCCAAAGTTGACGCGCCCCTGGGCCTGTGTCGCGCTGCGTTGCGCACGCGGGAGCTTACCCGGAGCCGGATCTGTTTAGGGTTGTAGTCTCGTGGCGGTGACCCGGTCCGTGCCCAGGGAGTCAAACTGGACGGCAGTCTGTTAGCGGTAGAAAATGGTTGATGACTACGCCACCCGTTGAATGCAGCCAGGGGGCTGCTGCTGCAGGGCAGACCGCTGAGGCCGGTGGAAGGATGGTGCAGCGTGATAGTATAACCCCCAACGGGAGGAGTATGGCCTCAGGGCAGCCGACGTGGATGATGGGGGTAGCAGGAACCACTCAGAGACGGTATGGTAGTGTTCAGGGTCTTTACTGGTAACAACGATAGACCCTCCCGGAGTACTTGCTAGCGAACGGGGCCTGGTCAGTCCTTGAGCAGATGGGATCTCCCCTGGCCAGGCGTAGTTGTAGGCCTCCCAAGCTGACTGTACTCTTCTGGCTACCTTGCTAGAAGCTGATGTAAGTAGCCCACGTCCCTGAGTGTACCGTGTGGTGCTCACCCGTATGGCCGGTGACTCGGGGCCTTCTAATGGCTTCCGCTCCACGATGGCGGTGCTGGTCCCACGCGTGTGACCGGGCCTTCGGGCTTCTGGGCCAGGGGACCTGAAATCCCCTGCCTGACGGATTCTGCTGCTGGGTAGAAGTTAGTCCCCACAGCCTCGGACTCCGGGTCCGGTAAAGAATCTTCTTAGTCAGGGCGAGCTCTTTAGCTGCCAGCCCCTGACTCCTTGTGACTCTGCTGCTTCCTATGCTGCTCTTGTCTCTACTCTTCCTGGACTCACTAACCCTGCCTCAGCCCCGGGTTTATACAGGGGAAGTTCTTCCCCTCCCAAGGCTGGGCAGGAGGTGTGGCCTGCACAGGATCCCTGACCAAAGGACCTCCCACCTGCTCTCAGACGTAATATCTCTATCACTGTGACAACCAGACCCCTGGGGTGTCACACTAGTCACCTCTGTACTGAGACATCTAGATTGAAGTTACTGTACAGAGGACGTCCTTATACACAGTACAGTGCACAGAAATCATGGACCTCAGTGCAGCAACTCTGATCTAGTCACCTCTGTACTGAGACATCTAGATTGAAGTTACTGTACAGAGGACGTCCTCATACGCAGTACAGTGCACAGAAATCATGGACCTCAGTGCTGCAACTGATCTAGTCACCTCTGTACTGAGACATCTAGATTGAAGTTACTGTACAGAGGACGTCCTTATACACAGTACAGTGCACAGAAATCATGGACCTCAGTGCTGCAACTCTGATCTAGTCACCTCTGTACTGACACATCTAGATTGAAGTTACTGTACAGAGGACGTCCTTATACACAGTACAGTGCACAGAAATCATGGACCTCAGTGCTGCAACTCTGATCTAGTCACCTCTGTACTGAGACATCTAGATTGAAGTTACTGTACAGATGACGTCCTTATACACAGTACAGTGCACAGAAATCATGGACCTCCGCACAGCAGCTCTGATCTAGTCATCTCTGTACTGAGACATCTAGATTGAAGTTACTGTACAGAGGACGTCCTTATACACAGTACAGTGCACAGAGATCATGGACCTCCGCACAGCAACTCTGATCTAGTCACCTCTGTACTGAGACATCTAGATTGAAGTTACCGTACAGAGGACATCCTTATACACAGTACAGTGCACAGAAATCATGGACCTCAGTGCTGCAACTCTGATCTAGTCACCTCTGTACTGAGACATCTAGATTGAAGTTACCGTACAGAGGACATCCTTATACACAGTACAGTGCACAGAAATCATGGACCTCAGTGCTGCAACTCTGATCTAGTCACCTCTGTACTGAGACATCTAGATTAAAGTTACTGTACAGAGGACGTCCTTATACACAGTACAGTGCACAGAAATCATGAACCTCAGTGCTGCAACTCTGATCTAGTCACCTCTGTACTGAGACATCTAGATTGAAGTTACCGTACAGAGGACGTCCTTATACACAGTACAGTGCACAGAAACCATGGACCTCAGTGCTGCAACTCTGATCTAGTCACCTCTGTACTGAGACATCTAGATTGAAGTTACTGTACAGAGGACGTCCTTATACACAGTACAGTGCACAGAAATCATGGACCTCAGTGCTGCAACTCTGATCTAGTCACCTCTGTACTGAGACATCTAGATTGAAGTTACTGTACAGAGGACGTCCTTATACACAGTACAGTGCACAGAAATCATGAACCTCAATGCAGCAACTCTGAACTAGTCACCTCTGTACTGAGACATCTAGATTGAAGTTACTGTACAGAGGACGTCCTTGTACACAGTACAGTGCACAGAAATCATGGACCTCAGTGCTGCAACTCTGATCTAGTCACCTCTGTACTGAGACATCTAGATTGAAGTTACTGTACAGAGGACGTCCTTATACACAGTACAGTACACAGAAATCATGGACCTCAGTGCTGCAACTCTGATCTAGTCACCTCTGTACTGAGACATCTAGATTGAAGTTACTGTACAGAGGACGTCCTTATACACAGTACAGTGCACAGAAACCATGGACCTCAGGGCTGCAACTCTGATCTAGTCATCTCTGTACTGAGACATCTAGATTGAAGTTACTGTAAAGAGGACGTCCTTATACACAGTACAGTGCACAGAAATCATGGACCTCAGTGCTGCAACTCTGATCTAGTCACCTCTGTACTGAGACATCTAGATTGAAGTTACTGTACAGAGGACGTCCTTATACACAGTACAGTGCACAGAAATCATGGACCTCAGTGCTGCAACTCTGATCTAGTCACCTCTGTACTGAGACATCTAGATTGAAGTTACTGTACAGAGGACGTCCTTATACACAGTACAGTGCACAGAAATCATGGACCTCAGTGCTGCAACTCTGATCTAGTCACCTCTGTACTGAGACATCTAGATTGAAGTTACCGTACAGAGGACGTCCTTATACACAGTACAGTGCACAGAAATCATGGACCTCAGTGCTGTAACTCTGATCTAGTCACCTCTGTACTGAGACATCTAGATTGAAGTTACTGTAAAGAGGACGTCCTTATACACAGTACTGTGCACAGAAATCATGGACCTCAGTGCTGCAACTCTGATCTAGTCACCTCTGTACTGAGACATCTAGATTGAAGTTACTGTAAAGAGGACGTCCTTATACACAGTACAGTGCACAGAAATCATGGACCTCAGTGCTGCAACTCTGATCTAGTCACCTCTGTACTGAGACATCTAGATTGAAGTTACTGTACAGAGGATGTCCTTATACACAGTACAGTGCACAGAAATCATGGACCTCAGTGCAGCAACTCTGATCTAGTCACCTCTGTACTGAGACATCTAGATTGAAGTTACTGTACAGAGGACGTCCTTATACACAGTACAGTGCACAGAAACCATGGACCTCAGCGCTGCAACTCTGATCTAGTCACCTCTGTACTGAGACATCTAGATTGAAGTTACCGTACAGAGGACATCCTTATACACAGTACAGTGCACAGAAATCATGGACCTCAGTGCAGCAACTCTGATCTAGTCACCTCTGTACTGAGACATCTAGATTGAAGTTACTGTACAGAGGACGTCCTTATACACAGTACAGTGCACAGAAATCATGGACCTCAGTGCTGCAACTCTGATCTAGTCACCTCTGTACTGAGACATCTAGATTGAAGTTACTGTACAGAGGACGTCCTTATACACAGTACAGTGCACAGAAATCATGGACCTCAGTGCCGCAACTCTGATCTAGTCACCTCTGTACTGAGACATCTAGATTGAAGTTACTGTACAGAAGACGTCCTTATACACAGTACAGTGCACAGAAATCATGGACCTCAGTGCCGCAACTCTGATCTAGTCACCTCTGTACTGAGACATCTAGATTGAAGTTACTGTACAGAAGACGTCCTTATACACAGTACAGTGCACAGAAATCATGGACCTCAGTGCCGCAACTCTGATCTAGTCACCTCTGTACTGAGACATCTAGATTGAAGTTACTGTACAGAGGACGTCCTTATACACAGTACAGTGTACAGAAATCATGGACCTCAGTGCTGCAACTCTGATCTAGTCACCTCTGTACTGAGACATCTAGATTGAAGTTACTGTACAGAGGACGTCCTTATACACAGTACAGTACACAGAAATCATGAACCTCAGTGCTGCAACTCTGATCTAGTCACCTCTGTACTGAGACATCTAGATTGAAGTTACCGTACAGAGGACGTCCTTATACACAGTACAGTACACAGAAATCATGGACCTCAGTGCTGCAACTCTGATCTAGTCACCTCTGTACTGAGACATCTAGATTGAAGTTACTGTACAGAGGACGTCCTTATACACAGTACAGTGCACAGAAATCATGAACCTCAGTGCTGCAACTCTGATCTAGTCACCTCTGTACTGAGACATCTAGATTGAAGTTACTGTACAGAGGACGTCCTTATACACAGTACAGTGCACAGAAATCATGGACCTCAGTGCAGCAACTCTGATCTAGTCACCTCTGTACTGAGACATCTAGATTGAAGTTATTGTACAGAGGACGTCCTTATACACAGTACAGTGCACAGAAATCATAAACCTCAGTGCAGCAACTCCGATCTAGTCACCTCTGTACTGAGACATCTAGATTGAAGTTACTGTACAGAGGACGTCCTTATACACAGTACAGTGCACAGAAATCATGAACCTCAGTGCAGCAACTCTGATCTAGTCACCTCTGTACTGAGACATCTAGATTGAAGTTATTGTACAGAGGACGTCCTTATACACAGTACAGTGCACAGAAATCATAAACCTCAGTGCAGCAACTCCGATCTAGTCACCTCTGTACTGAGACATCTAGATTGAAGTTACTGTACAGAGGACGTCCTTATACACAGTACAGGGCACAGAAACCATGGACCTCAGTGCAGCAACTCTGATCTAGTCACCTCTGTACTGAGACATCTAGATTGAAGTTACTGTACAGGGGACGTCCTTATACACAGTACAGTGCACAGAAATCATGGACCTCAGCTCTGCAACTCTGATCTAGTCACCTCTGTACTGAGACATCTAGATTGAAGTTACTGTACAGAGGACGTCCTTATACACAGTACAGTGCACAGAAATCATGGACCTCAGTGCAGCAACTCTGATCTAGTCACCTCTGTACTGAGACATCTAGATTGAAGTTACTGTACAGAGGACGTCCTTATACACAGTACAGGGCACAGAAACCATGGACCTCAGTGCAGCAACTCTGATCTAGTCACCTCTGTACTGAGACATCTAGATTGAAGTTACTGTACAGGGGACGTCCTTATACACAGTACAGTGCACAGAAATCATGGACCTCAGTGCTGCAACTCTGATCTAGTCACCTCTGTACTGAGACATCTAGATTGAAGTTACTGTACCGAGGACGTCCTTATACACAGTACAGTGCACAGAAATCATGGACCTCAGTGCTGCAACTCCGATCTAGTCACCTCTGTACTGAGACATCTAGATTGAAGTTACTGTACAGAGGACGTCCTTATACACAGTACAGGGCACAGAAATCATGGACCTCAGTGCTGCAACTCCGATCTAGTCACCTCTGTACTGAGACATCTAGATTGAAGTTACTGTACAGAGGACGTCCTTATACACAGTACAGTGCACAGAAACCATGGACCTCAGTGCTGCAACTCCGATCTAGTCACCTCTGTACTGAGACATCTAGATTGAAGTTACTGTACAGAGGACGTCCTTATACACAGTACAGGGCACAGAAACCATGGACCTCAGTGCTGCAAGTCCGATCTAGTCACCTCTGTACTGAGACATCTAGATTGAAGTTACTGTACAGAGGACGTCCTTATACACAGTGCAGTGCACAGAAATCATGGACCTCAGTGCTGCAACTCTGATCTAGTCACCTCTGTACTGAGACATCTAGATTGAAGTTACTGTACAGAGGACGTCCTTATACACAGTACAGTGCACAGAAACCATGGACCTCAGTGCTGCAACTCGATCTAGTCATCTCTGTACTGAGACATCTAGATTAAAGTTACTGTACAGAGGACGTCCTTATACACAGTACAGTGCACAGAAATCATGAACCTCAGTACAGCAACTCTGATCTAGTCACGTCTGTACTGAGACATCTAGATTGAAGTTACTGTACAGAGGACGTCCTTATACACAGTACAGTGCACAGAAATCATGGACCTCAGTGCTGCAACTCTGATCTAGTCACCTCTGTACTGAGACATCTAGATTGAAGTTACTGTACAGAGGACGTCCTTATACACAGTACAGTGCACAGAAATCATGAACCTCAGTACAGCAACTCTGATCTAGTCACCTCTGTACTGAGACATCTAGATTGAAGTTACTGTACAGAGGACGTCCTTATACACAGTACAGTGCACAGAAATCATGGACCTCAGTGCAGCAACTCTGATCTAGTCACGTCTGTACTGAGACATCTAGATTGAAGTTACTGTACAGAGGACGTCCTTATACACAGTACAGTGCATAGAAATCATGGACCTCAGTGCTGCAAATCGATCTAGTCATCTCTGTACTGAGACATCTAGATTGAAGTTACTATACAGAGGACATCCTTATACACAGTACAGTGCATAGAAATCATGGACCTCAGTGCTGCAACTCTGATCTAGTCATCTCTGTACTGAGACATCTAGATTAAAGTTACTGTACAGAGGACGTCCTTATACACAGTACAGTGCACAGAAATCATGAACCTCAGTGCTGCAACTCTGATCTAGTCACCTCTGTACTGAGACATCTAGATTAAAGTTACTGTACAGAGGATGTCCTTATACACAGTACAGTGCACAGAAATCATGAACCTCAGTACAGCAACTCTGATCTAGTCACCTCTGTACTGAGACATCTAGATTAAAGTTACTGTACAGAGGATGTCCTTATACACAGTACAGTGCACAGAAATCATGGACCTTAGTGCTGCAACTCTGATCTAGTCACCTCTGTACTGAGACATCTAGATTGAAGTTACTGTACAGAGGACGTCCTTATACACAGTACAGTGCACAGAAATCATGAACCTCAGTACAGCAACTCTGATCTAGTCACCTCTGTACTGAGACATCTAGATTGAAGTTACTGTACAGAGGACGTCCTTATACACAGTACAGTGCACAGAAATCATGGACCTCAGTGCTGCAACTCTGATCTAGTCACCTCTGTACTGACACATCTAGATTGAAGTTACTGTACAGAGGACGTCCTTATACACAGTACAGTGCACAGAAATCATGGACCTCAGTGCTGCAACTCTGATCAAGTCACCTCTGTACTGAGACATCTAGATTGAAGTTACTGTACAGAGGACGTCCTTATACACAGTACAGTGCACAGAAATCATGGACCTCAGCGCAGCAACTCCGATCTAGTCACCTCTGTACTGAGACATCTAGATTGAAGTTACTGTACAGAGGACGTCCTTATACACAGTACAGTGCACAGAAACCATGGACCTCAGTGCTGCAACTCGATCTAGTCATCTCTGTACTGAGACATCTAGATTAAAGTTACTGTACAGAGGACGTCCTTATACACAGTACAGTGCACAGAAATCATGAACCTCAGTACAGCAACTCTGATCTAGTCACGTCTGTACTGAGACATCTAGATTGAAGTTACTGTACAGAGGACGTCCTTATACACAGTACAGTGCACAGAAATCATGGACCTCAGTGCTGCAACTCTGATCTAGTCACCTCTGTACTGAGACATCTAGATTGAAGTTACTGTACAGAGGACGTCCTTATACACAGTACAGTGCACAGAAATCATGAACCTCAGTACAGCAACTCTGATCTAGTCACCTCTGTACTGAGACATCTAGATTGAAGTTACTGTACAGAGGACGTCCTTATACACAGTACAGTGCACAGAAATCATGGACCTCAGTGCAGCAACTCTGATCTAGTCACGTCTGTACTGAGACATCTAGATTGAAGTTACTGTACAGAGGACATCCTTATACACAGTACAGTGCATAGAAATCATGGACCTCAGTGCTGCAACTCTGATCTAGTCATCTCTGTAATGAGACATCTAGATTAAAGTTACTATACAGAGGACGTCCTTATACACAGTACAGTGCACAGAAATCATGAACCTCAGTGCTGCAACTCTGATCTAGTCACCTCTGTACTGAGACATCTAGATTAAAGTTACTGTACAGAGGATGTCCTTATACACAGTACAGTGCACAGAAATCATGAACCTCAGTACAGCAACTCTGATCTAGTCACCTCTGTACTGAGACATCTAGATTAAAGTTACTGTACAGAGGATGTCCTTATACACAGTACAGTGCACAGAAATCATGGACCTTAGTGCTGCAACTCTGATCTAGTCACCTCTGTACTGAGACATCTAGATTGAAGTTACTGTACAGAGGACGTCCTTATACACAGTACAGTGCACAGAAATCATGAACCTCAGTACAGCAACTCTGATCTAGTCACCTCTGTACTGAGACATCTAGATTGAAGTTACTGTACAGAGGACGTCCTTATACACAGTACAGTGCACAGAAATCATGGACCTCAGTGCTGCAACTCTGATCTAGTCACCTCTGTACTGACACATCTAGATTGAAGTTACTGTACAGAGGACGTCCTTATACACAGTACAGTGCACAGAAATCATGGACCTCAGTGCTGCAACTCTGATCAAGTCACCTCTGTACTGAGACATCTAGATTGAAGTTACTGTACAGAGGACGTCCTTATACACAGTACAGTGCACAGAAATCATGGACCTCATTGCTGCAACTCTGATCTAGTCACCTCTGTACTGAGACATCTAGATTGAAGTTACTGTACAGAGGACGTCCTTATACACAGTACAGTGCATAGAAATCATGGACCTCAGTGCTGCAACTCTGATCTAGTCATCTCTGTACTGAGACATCTAGATTAAAGTTACTGTACAGAGGACGTCCTTATACACAGTACAGTGCACAGAAATCATGAACCTCAGTACAGTAACTCTGATCTAGTCACCTCTGTACTGAGACATCTAGATTGAAGTTACTGTACAGAGGACGTCCTTATACACAGTACAGTGCACAGAAATCATGAACCTCAGTACAGCAACTCTGATCTAGTCACCTCTGTACTGAGACATCTAGATTGAAGTTACTGTACAGAGGATGTCCTTATACACAGTACAGTGCACAGAAATCATGGACCTCAGTGCTGCAACTCTGATCTAGTCACCTCTGTACTGAGACATCTAGATTGAAGTTACTGTACAGAGGACGTCCTTATACACAGTACAGTGCACAGAAATCATGGACCTCAGTGCTGCAACTCTGATCTAGTCACCTCTGTACTGAGACATCTAGATTGAAGTTACTGTACAGAGGACGTCCTTATACACAGTACAGTGCACAGAAATCATGGACCTCAGTGCTGCAACTCTGATCTAGTCATCTCTGTACTGAGACATCTAGATTGAAGTTACTGTACAGAGGACGTCCTTATACACAGTACAGTGCACAGAAATCATGAACCTCAGTGCTGCAACTCTGATCTAGTCACCTCTGTATTGAGACACCTAGATTGAAGTTACTGTACAGAGGACGTCCTTATACACAGTACAGGGCACAGAAATCATGGACCTCAGTGCTGCAACTCTGATCTAGTCACCTCTGTACTGAGACATCTAGATTGAAGTTACTGTACAGAGGACGTCCTTATACACAGTACAGTGCACAGAAATCATGGACCTCAGTGCTGCAACTCTGATCTAGTCACCTCTGTACTGAGACATCTAGATTGAAGTTACTGTACAGAGGACATCCTTATACACAGTACAGTGCACAGAAATCATGGACCTCAGTGCTGCAACTCTGATCTAGTCACCTCTGTACTGAGACATCTAGATTGAAGTTACTGTACAGAGGACGTCCTTATACACAGTACAGTGCACAGAAATCATGGACCTCAGTGCTGCAACTCTGATCTAGTCACCTCTGTACTGAGACATCTAGATTGAAGTTACTGTACAGAGGACGTCCTTATACACAGTACAGTGCACAGAAATCATGGACCTCAGTGCAGCAACTCTGATCTAGTCACCTCTGTACTGAGACATCTAGATTGAAGTTACTGTACAGAGGACGTCCTTATACACAGTACAGGGCACAGAAATCATGAACCTCAGTGCTGCAACTCTGATCTAGTCACCTCTGTACTGAGACATCTAGATTGAAGTTACTGTACAGAGGACGTCCTTATACACAGTACAGTGCACAGAAATCATGGACCTCAGTGCTGCGACTCTGATCTAGTCACCTCTGTACTGAGACATCTAGATTGAAGTTACTGTACAGAGGACGTCCTTATACACAGTACAGTGCACAGAAATCATGGACCTCAGTGCTGCGACTCTGATCTAGTCACCTCTGTACTGAGACATCTAGATTGAAGTTACTGTACAGAGGACGTCCTTATACACAGTACAGGGCACAGAAATCATGAACCTCAGTGCTGCAACTCTGATCTAGTCACCTCTGTACTGAGACATCTAGATTGAAGTTACTGTACAGAGGACGTCCTTATACACAGTACAGTGCACAGAAATCATGGACCTCAGTGCAGCAACTCTGATCTAGTCACCTCTGTACTGAGAGATCTAGATTGAAGTTACTGTACAGAGGACGTCCTTATACACAGTACAGTGCACAGAAATCATGGACCTCAGTGCAGCAACTCTGATCTAGTCACCTCTGTACTGAGAGATCTAGATTGAAGTTACTGTACAGAGGACGTCCTTATACACAGTACAGTGCACAGAAATCATGGACCTCAGTGCAGCAACTCTGATCTAGTCACCTCTGTACTGAGACATCTAGATTGAAGTTACTGTACAGAGGACGTCCTTATACACAGTACAGTGCACAGAAATCATGAACCTCAGTGCTGCAACTCTGATCTAGTCACCTCTGTACTGAGACATCTAGATTGAAGTTACTGTACAGAGGACGTCCTTATACACAGTACAGTGCACAGAAATCATGAACCTCAGTGCTGCAACTCTGATCTAGTCACCTCTGTACTGAGACATCTAGATTGAAGTTACTGTACAGAGGACGTCCTTATACACAGTACAGTGCACAGAAATCATGAACATCAGTGCTGCAACTCTGATCTCGTTACCTCTGTACTGAGACATCTAGATTGAAGTTACTGTACAGAGGACGTCCTTATACACAGTACAGTGCACAGAAATCATGGACCTCAGTGCTGCAACTCTGATCTAGTCACCTCTGTACTGAGACATCTAGATTGAAGTTACTGTACAGATGACGTCCTTATACACAGTACAGTGCACAGAAATCATGGACCTCAGTGCAGCAACTCTGATCTAGTCACCTCTGTACTGAGACATCTAGATTGAAGTTACTGTACAGAGGACGTCCTTATACACAGTACAGTGCACAGAAATCATGGACCTCAGTGCTGCAACTCTGATCTAGTCACCTCTGTACTGAGACATCTAGATTGAAGTTACTGTACAGAGGACGTCCTTATACACAGTACAGTGCATAGAAACCATGGACCTCAGTGCTGCAACTCCGATCTAGTCACCTCTGTACTGAGACATCTAGATTGAAGTTACTGTACAGAGGACGTCCTTATACTCAGTACAGTGCACAGAAATCATGGATCTCAGTGCTGCAACTCTGATCTAGTCACCTCTGTACTGAGACATCTAGATTGAAGTTACTGTACAGAGGACGTCCTTATACACAGTACAGTACACAGAAATCATGGACCTCAGTGCCGCAACTCTGATCTAGTCACCTCTGTACTGAGACATCTAGATTGAAGTTACTGTACAGAGGACGTCCTTATACACAGTACAGTGCACAGAAATCATGAACCTCAGTGCAGCAACTCTGATCTAGTCACCTCTGTACTGAGACATCTAGATTGAAGTTACTGTACAGAGGACGTCCTTATACACAGTACAGTGCACAGAAATCATGGACCTCAGTGCTGCAACTCTGATCTAGTCACCTCTGTACTGAGACATCTAGATTGAAGTTACTGTACAGAGGACGTCCTTATACACAGTACAGTGCACAGAAATCATGGACCTCAGTGCTGCAACTCTGATCTAGTCACCTCTGTACTGAGACAACTAGACTGAAGTTATTTTACAGAGGACGTCCTTATACACCGTACAGTGCACAGAAATCATGGACCTCAGTGCTGCAACTCTGATCTAGTCACCTCTGTACTGAGACATCTAGATTGAAGTTACTGTACAGAGGACGTCCTTATACACAGTACAGTGCACAGAAATCATGGACCTCAGTGCAGCAACTCCGATCAAGTCACCTCTGTACTGAGACATCTAGATTGAAGTTACTGTACAGAGGACGTCCTTATACACAGTACAGTGCACAGGAATCATGGACCTCAGGGCTGCAACTCTGATCTAGTCACCTCTGTACTGAGACATCTAGATTGAAGTTACTGTACAGAGGACGTCCTTATACACAGTACGGTGCACAGAAATCATGGACCTCGGTGCTGCAACTCTGATCTAGTCACCTCTGTACTGAGACATCTAGATTGAAGTTACTGTACAGAGGACGTCCTTATACACAGTACAGTGCACAGAAATCATGGACCTCGGTGCTGCAACTCTGATCTAGTCACCTCTGTACTGAGACATCTAGATTGAAGTTACTGTACAGAGGACGTCCTTATACACAGTACAGTGCACAGAAATCATGGACCTCAGTGCTGCAACTCCGATCTAGTCACCTCTGTACTGAGACATCTAGATTGAAGTTACTGTACAGAGGACGTCCTTATACACAGTACAGTGCACAGAAATCATGGACCTCAGTGCTGCAACTCTGATCTAGTCACCTCTGTACTGAGACATCTAGATTGAAGTTACTGTACAGAGGACGTCCTTATACACAGTACAGTGCACAGAAATCATGGACCTCAGTGCTGCAACTCTGATCTAGTCACCTCTGTACTGAGACATCTAGATTGAAGTTACTGTACAGAGGACGTCCTTATACACAGTACAGTGCACAGAAATCATGGACCTCGGTGCTGCAACTCTGATCTAGTCACCTCTGTACTGAGACATCTAGATTGAAGTTACTGTACAGAGGACGTCCTTATACACAGTACAGTGCACAGAAATCATGAACCTCAGTGCTGCAACTCCGATCTAGTCACCTCTGTACTGAGACATCTAGATTGAAGTTACTGTACAGAGGACGTCCTTATACACAGTACAGTGCACAGAAATCATGGACCTCGGTGCTGCGACTCTGATCTAGTCACCTCTGTACTGAGGCATCTAGATTGTAGTTACTGTACAGAGGACGTCCTTATACACAGTACAGTGCACAGAAATCATGGACCTCAGTGCTGCAACTCTGATCTAGTCACCTCTGTACTGAGACATCTAGATTGAAGTTACTGTACAGAGGACGTCCTTATACACAGTACAGTGCACAGAAATCATGGACCTCAGTGCTGCAACTCTGATCTAGTCACCTCTGTACTGAGACATCTAGATTGAAGTTACTGTACAGAGGACGTCCTTATACACAGTACAGTGCACAGAAATCATGGACCTCAGTGCTGCGACTCTGATCTAGTCATCTCTGTACTGAGACATCTAGATTGAAGTTACTGTACAGAGGACGTCCTTATACACAGTACAGTGCACAGAAATCATGGACCTCAGTGCTGCGACTCTGATCTAGTCACCTCTGTACTGAGACATCTAGATTGAAGTTACTGTACAGAGGACGTCCTTATACACAGTACAGTACACAGAAATCACGGACCTCAGTGCTGCGACTCTGATCTAGTCACCTCTGTACTGAGACATCTAGATTGAAGTTACTCTACAGAGGACGTCCTTATACACAGTACAGTGCACAAAAACCATGGACCTCAGTGCTGCAACTCCGATCTGGTCACCTCTGTACTGAGACATCTAGATTGAAGTTACTGTACAGAGGACGTCCTTATACACAGTACAGTGCACAGAAATCATGGCCCTCAGTGCTGCAACTCTGATCTAGTCACCTCTGTACTGAGACATCTAGATTGAAGTTACTGTACAGAGGACGTCCTTATACACAGTACAGTGCACAGAAATCATGGACCTCAGTGCTGCAACTCTGGTCTAGTCACCTCTGTACTGAGACATCTAGATTGAAGTTACTGTACAGAGGACGTCCTTATACACAGTACAGTGCACAGAAATCATGGACCTCAGTGCTGCAACTCTGATCTAGTCACCTCTGTACTGAGACATCTAGATTGAAGTTACTGTACAGAGGACGTCCTTATACACAGTACAGTGCACAGAAACCATGAACCTCAGTGCTGCAACTCTGGTCTAGTCACCTCTGTACTGAGACATCTAGATTGAAGTTACTGTACAGAGGACGTCCTTATACACAGTACAGTGCACAGAAATCATGGACCTCAGTGCTGCAACTCCGATCTAGTCACCTCTGTACTGAGACATCTAGATTGAAGTTACTGTACAGAGGACGTCCTTATACACAGTACAGTGCACAGAAATCATGAACCTCAGTGCAGCAACTCTGATCTAGTCACCTCTGTACTGAGACATCTAGATTGAAGTTACTGTACAGAGGACGTCCTTATACACAGTACAGTGCACAGAAATCATGAACCTCAGTGCAGCAACTCCGATCTAGTCAACTCTGTACTGAGACATCTAGATTGAAGTTACTGTACAGAGGACGTCCTTATACACAGTACAGTGCACAGAAATCATGGACCTCAGTGCTGCGACTCTGATCTAGTCACCTCTGTACTGAGACATCTAGATTGAAGTTACTGTACAGAGGACGTCCTTATACACAGTACAGTGCACAGAAATCATGGACCTCAGTACAGCAACTCTGATCTAGTCACCTCTGTACTGAGACATCTAGATTGAAGTTACTGTACAGAGGACGTCCTTATACACAGTACAGTGCACAGAAATCATGGACCTCAGTGCTGCAAATCCGATCTAGTCACCTCTGTACTGAGACATCTAGATTGAAGTTACTGTACAGAGGACGTCCTTATACACAGTACAGTGCACAGAAATCATGGACCTCAGTGCAGCAACTCTGATCTAGTCACCTCTGTACTGAGACATCTAGATCGAAGTTACTGTACAGAGGACGTCCTTATACACAGTACAGTGCACAGAAATCATGGACCTCAGTGCTGCAACTCTGATCTAGTCACCTCTGTACTGAGACATCTAGATTGAAGTTACTGTACAGAGGACGTCCTTATACACAGTACAGTGCACAGAAATCATGGACCTCAGTGCTGCAACTCTGATCTAGTCACCTCTGTACTGAGACATCTAGATTGATGTTACTGTACAGAGGACGTCCTTATACACAGTACAGTGCACAGAAATCATGGACCTCAGTGCAGCAACTTTGATCTAGTCACCTCTGTAATGAGACATCTAGATCAAAGTTACTGTACAGAGAACGTCCTTATACACAGTACAGTGCACAGAAACCATGGACCTCAGTACAGCACCTCTGATCTAGTCACCTCTGTACTGAGACATCTAGATTGAAGTTACTGTACAGAGGACGTCCTTATACACAGTACAGTACACAGAAATCATGGACCTCAGTGCAGCAACTCTGATCTAGTCACCTCTGTACTGAGACATCTAGATTGAAGTTACCGTACAGAGGACGTCCTTATACACAGTACAGTGCACAGAAATCATGGACCTCAGTGCTGCAACTCTGATCTAGTCACCTCTGTACTGAGACATCTAGATTGAAGTTACTGTACAGAGGACGTCCTTATACACAGTACAGTGCACAGAAATCATGAACCTCAGTGCAGCAACTCTGATCTAGTCACCTCTGTACTGAGACATCTAGATTGAAGTTACTGTACAGAGGACGTCCTTATACACAGTACAGTGCACAGAAATCATGGACCTCAGTGCTGCAACTCTGATCTAGTCACCTCTGTACTGAGACATCTAGATTGAAGTTACTGTACAGAGGACGTCCTTATACACAGTACAGGGCACAGAAATCATGGACCTCAGTGAAGCAACTCCGATCTAGTCACTTCTGTACTGAGACATCTAGATTGAAGTTACTGTACAGAGGACGTCCTTATACACAGTACAGGGCACAGAAATCATGGACCTCAGTGAAGCAACTCCGATCTAGTCACTTCTGTACTGAGACATCTAGATTGAAGTTACTGTACAGAGGACGTCCTTATACACAGTACATTGCACAGAAATCATGGACCTCAGTGCTGCAACTCTGATCTAGTCACCTCTGTACTGAGACATCTAGATTGAAGTTACTGTACAGAGGACGTCCTTATACACAGTACAGTGCACAGAAATCATGGACCTTAGTGCTGCAACTCTGATCTAGTCATCTCTGTACTGAGACATCTAGATTGAAGTTACTGTACAGAGGACGTCCTTATACACAGTACAGTGCACAGAAATCATGAACATCAGTGCTGCAATCTGATCTCGTCACCTCTGTACTGAGACATCTAGATTGAGGTTACTGTACAGAGGACGTCCTTATACACAGTACAGTGCACAGAAACCATGGACCTCAGTGCAGCAACTCTGATCTAGTCACCTCTGTACTGAGACATCTAGATTGAAGTTACTGTACAGAGGACGTCCTTATACACAGTACAGTGCACAGAAATCATGGACCTCAGTGCTGCAACTCTGATCTAGTCACCTCTGTACTGAGACATCTAGATTGAAGTTACTGTACAGAGGACGTCCTTATACACAGTACAGTGCACAGAAATCATGGACCTCAGTGCTGCAACTCTGATCTAGTCATCTCTGTACTGAGACATCTAGATTGAAGTTACTGTACAGAGGACGTCCTTATACACAGTACAGTGCACAGAAATCATGGACCTCAGTGCTGCAACTCTGATCTAGTCACCTCTGTACTGAGACATCTAGATTGAAGTTACTGTACAGAGGACGTCCTTATACACAGTACAGTGCACGGAAATCATGGACCTCAGTACAGCTACTCTGATCTAGTCACCTCTGTACTGAGACATCTAGATTGAAGTTACTGTACAGAGGACGGCCTTATACACAGTACAAGGCACAGAAATCATGGACCTCAGTGAAGCAACTCCGATCTACTCACCTCTGTACTGAGACATCTATATTGAAGTTACTGTACAGAGGACGTCCTTATACACAGTACAGTGCACAGAAACCATGGACCTCAGTGCAGCAACTCTGATCTAGTCACCTCTGTACTGAGACATCTAGATTGAGGTTACTGTACAGAGGACGTCCTTATACACAGTACAGTGCACAGAAATCATGGACCTCAGTGCTGCAACTCTGATCTAGTCACCTCTGTACTGAGACATCTAGATTGAAGTTACTGTACAGAGGACGTCCTTATACACAGTACAGTGCACAGAAATCATGGACCTCAGTGCAGCAACTCTGATCTAGTCATCTCTGTACTGAGACATCTAGATTGAAGTTACTGTACAGAGGACGTCCTTATACACAGTACATTGCACAGAAATCATGGACCTCAGTGCTGCAACTCTGATCTAGTCACCTCTGTACTGAGACATCTAGATTGAAGTTACTGTACAGAGGACGTCCTTATACACAGTACAGTGCACAGAAATCATGGATCTCAGTGCTGCAACTCTGATCTAGTCACCTCTGTACTGAGACATCTAGATTGAAGTTACTGTACAGAGGACGTCCTTATACATAGTACAGTGCACAGAAATCATGGACCTCAGTGCTGCAACTCTGATCTAGTCACCTGTGTACTGAGACATCTAGATTGAAGTTACTGTACAGAGGACGTCCTTATACACAGTACAGTGCACAGAAATCATGGACCTCAGTGCAGCAACTCTGATCTAGTCACCTCTGTACTGAGACATCTAGATTGAAGTTACTGTACAGAGGACGTCCTTATACACAGTACAGTGCACAGAAATCATGAACCTCAGTGCTGCAACTCTGATCTGGTCACCTCTGTACTGACACATCTATATTGAAGTTACTGTACAGAGGACGTCCTTATACACAGTACATTGCACAGAAATCATGGACCTCAGTGCTGCAACTCTGATCTAGTCACCTCTGTACTGAGACATCTAGATTGAAGTTACTGTACAGAGGACGTCCTTATACACAGTACAGTGCACAGAAATCATGAACCTCAGTGCAGCAACTCTGATCTAGTCACCTCTGTACTGAGACATCTAGATTGAAGTTACTGTACAGAGGACGTCCTTATACACAGTACAGTGCACAGAAATCATGGACCTCAGTGCAGCAACTCTGATCTAGTCACCTCTGTACTGAGACATCTAGATTGAAGTTACTATACAGAGGACGTCCTTATACACAGTACAGTACACAGAAATCATGGATCTCAGTACAGCAACTCTGATCTAGTCACCTCTGTACTGAGACATGTAGAATGGAGTTAATGTACAGAGGACGTCCTTATACACAGTACAGTGCACAGAAATCATGGCCCTCAGTGCTCCAACTCTGATCTAGTCACCTCTGTACTGAGACATCTAGATTGAAGTTACTGTACAGAGGACGTCCTTATACACAGTACAGTGCACAGAAATCATGAACCTCAGTGCAGCAACTCTGATCTAGTCACCTCTGTACTGAGACATCTAGATTGAAGTTACTGTACAGAGGACGTCCTTATACACAGTACAGTGCACAGAAATCATGGACCTCAGTGCAGCAACTCTGATCTAGTCATCTCTGTACTGAGACATCTAGATTGAAGTTACTGTACAGAGGACGTCCTTATACACAGAACAGTGCACAGAAATCATGGACCTCAGTGCTGCAACTCTGATCTAGTCACCTCTGTACTGAGACATTTCGATTGAAGTTACTGTACAGAGGACGTCCTTATACACAGTACTGTACACAGAAATCATGGACCTCAGTGCAGCAACTCTGTTCTAGTCACCTCTGTACTGAGACACCTAGATTGAAGTTACTGTACAGAGGACGTCCTTATACACAGTACAGTGCACAGAGATCATGGACCTCAGTGCAGCAACTCCGATCTAGTCACCTCTGTACTGAGACATCTAGATTGAAGTTACTGTACAGAGGACGTCCTTATCCACAGTACAGTACACAGAAATCATGGACCTCAGTGCAGCAACTCTGATCTGGTCACCTCTGTACTGAGACATCTAGATTGAAGTTACTGTACAGAGGACGTCCTTATACACAGTACAGTGCACAGAAATCATGAACCTCAGTGCAGCAACTCTGATCTAGTCACCTCTGTACTGAGACATCTAGATTTAAGTTACTGTACAGAGGACGTCCTTATACACAGTACACTGCACAAAAATCATGGACCTCAGTGCTGCAACTCTGATCTAGTCAACTCTGTACTGAGACATCTAGATTGAAGTTACTGTACAGAGGACGTCCTTATACATAGTACACTGCAGAGAAATCATGGACCTCAGTGCTGCAACTCCGATCTAGTCACCTCTGTACTGACACATCTAGATTGAAGTTACTGTACAGAGGACGTCCTTATACACAGTACAGTGCACAGAAATCATGGACCTCAGTGCTGCAACTCTGATCTAGTCACCTCTGTACTGAGACATCTAGATTGAAGTTACTGTACAGAGGACGTCCTTATACACAGTACAGTGCACAGAAATCATGGACCTCAGTGCTGCAACTCTGATCTAGTCACCTCTGTACTGAGACATCTAGATTGAAGTTACCGTACAGAGGACGTCCTTATACACAGTACAGTGCACAGAAATCATGAACCTCAGTGCAGCAACTCCGATCTAGTCACCTCTGTACTGAGACATCTAGATTGAAGTTACTGTACAGAGGACGTCCTTATACACAGTACACTGCACAGAAATCATGAACCTCAGTGCTGCAACTCTGATCTAGTCACCTCTGTACTGAGACATCTAGATTGAAGTTACTGTACAGAGGACGTCCTTATACACAGTACAGTGCACAGAAATCATGGACCTCAGTACAGCAACTCTGATCTAGTCACTTCTGTACTGACACATCTAGATTGAAGTTACTGTACAGAGGACGTCCTTATACACAGTACAGTGCACAGAAATCATGGACCTCAGCACAGCAACTCTGATCTAGTCACCTCTGTACTGAGACATTAGATTGAAGTTACTGTACAGAGGACGTCCTTATACACAGTACAGTGCACAGAAATCATGAACCTCAGTGCAGCAACTCTGATCTAGTCACCTCTGTACTGAGACATTAGATTGAAGTTACTGTACAGAGGACGTCCTTATACACAGTACAGTGCACAGAAATCATGGACCTCAGTGCAGAAACTCTGATCTAGTCACCTCTGTACTGAGACATCTAGATTGAAGTTACTGTACAGAGGACGTCCTTATACACAGTACAGTGCACAGAAATCATGGACCTCAGTGCTGCAACTCTGATCTAGTCACCTCTGTACTGAGACATCTAGATTGAAGTTACTATACAGAGGACGTCCTTATACACAGTACAGTACACAGAAATCATGGATCTCAGTACAGCAACTCTGATCTAGTCACCTCTGTACTGAGACATCTAGAATGGAGTGAATGTACAGAGGATGTCCTTATACACAGTACAGTGCACAGAAATCATGGCCCTCAGTGCAGCAACTCTGATCTAGTCACCTCTGTACTGAGACATCTAGATTGAAGTTACTCTACAGAGGACGTCCTTATACACAGTACAGTGCACAGAAATCATGGACCTCAGTGCTGCAACTCCGATCTAGTCACCTCTGTACTGAGACATCTAGATTGAAGTTACTGTACAGAGGACGTCCTTATACACAGTACAGTGCACAGAAATCATGGACCTCAGTGCTGCAACTCTGATCTAGTCACCTCTGTACTGAGACATCTCGATTAAAGTTACTGTACAGAGGACGTTCTTATACACAGTACAGTACACAGAAATCATGGACCTCAGTGCTGCAACTCTGTTCTAGTCACCTCTGTACTGAGACACCTAGATTGAAGTTACTGTACAGAGGACGTCCTTATACACAGTACAGTGCACAGAAATCAATGACCTCAGTGCTGCAACTCTGATCTAGTCATCTCTGTACTGAAACATCTAGATTGAAGTTACCGTATAGAGGACGTCCTTATACACAGTACATTGCACAGAAATCATGGACCTCAGTACAGCAACTCTGATCTAGTCACCTCTGTACTGAGACATCTAGATTGAAGTTACTGTACAGAGGACGTCCTTATACACAGTACAGTGCACAGAAATCATGGACCTCAGTACAGCAACTCCGATCTAGTCACCTCTGTACTGAGACATCTAGATTGAAGTTACTGTACAGAGGACGTCCTTATACACAGTACAGTGCACAGAAATCACGAACCTCAGCACAGCAACTCTGATCTAGTCACCTCTGTACTGAGACATCTAGATTGAAGTTACTGTACAGAGGACGTCCTTATACACAGTACAGTGCACAGAAATCATGGACCTCAGTGCAGCAACTCTGATCTAGTCACCTCTGTACTGACACATCTAGATTGAAGTTACTGTACAGAGGACGTCCTTATACACAGTACAGTGCACAGAAATCATGGACCTCAGTGCAGCAACTCTGATCTAGTCATCTCTGTACTGAGACATCTAGATTGAAGTTACTGTACAGAGGACGTCCTTATACACAGTACAGTGCACAGAAATCATGGACCTCAGTGCAGCAACTCTGATCTAGTCACCTCTGTACTGACACATCTAGATTGAAGTTACTGTACAGAGGACGTCCTTATACACAGTACAGTGCACAGAAATCATGGACCTCAGTGCAGCAACTCTGATCTAGTCACCTCTGTACTGAGACATCTAGATTGAAGTTACTGTACAGAGGACGTCCTTATACACAGTACAGTGCACAGAAATCATGGACCTCAGTGCAGCAACTCTGATCTGGTCACCTCTGTACTGACACATCTATATTGAAGTTACTGTACAGAGGACGTCCTTATACACAGTACATTGCACAGAAATCATGGACCTCAGTGCTGCAACTCCGATCTAGTCACCTCTGTACTGAGACATCTAGATTGAAGTTACTGTACAGAGGACGTCCTTATACACAGTACAGTGCACAGAAATCATGGACCTCAGTGCTGCAACTCCGATCTAGTCACCTCTGTACTGAGACATCTAGATTGAAGTTACTGTACAGAGGACGTCCTTATACACAGTACAGTACACAGAAATCATGAACCTCAGTGCAGCAACCCTGATCTGGTCACCTCTGTACTGACACATCTAGATTGAAGTTACTGTACAGAGGACGTCCTTATACACAGTACAGTGCACAGAAATCATGGACCTCAGTGCTGCAACTCTGATCTAGTCACCTCTGTACTGAGACATCTAGATTGAAGTTACTGTACAGAGGACGTCCTTATACACAGTACAGTGCACAGAAATCATGGACCTCAGTGCTGCAACTCTGATCTAGTCACCTCTGTACTGACACATTTAGATTGAAGTTACTGTACAGAGGACGTCCTTATACACAGTACAGTGCACAGAAATCATGAACCTCAGCACAGCAACTCCGATCTAGTCACCTCTGTACTGAGACATCTAGATTGAAGTTACTGTACAGAGGACGTCCTCATACACAGTACAGAGCACAGAAATCATGGACCTCAGTGCTGCAACTCTGATCTAGTCACCTCTGTACTGAGACATTAGATTGAAGTTACTGTACAGAGGACGTCCTTATACACAGTACAGTGCACAGAAATCATGGACCTCAGTGCAGCAACTCTGATCTAGTCACCTCTGTACTGAGATATCTAGATTGAAGTTACTGTACAGAGGACGTCCTTATACACAGTACAGTGCACAGAAATCATGGACCTCAGTGCTGCAACTCTGATCTAGTCACCTCTGTACTGAGACATCTAGACTGAAGTTACTGTACAGAGGACGTCCTTATACACAGTACAGTACACAGAAATCATGGATCTCAGTACAGCAACTCTGATCTAGTCACCTCTGTACTGAGACATCTAGAATGGAGTTAATGTACAGAGGATGTCCTTATACACAGTACAGTGCACAGAAATCATGGCCCTCAGTGCTCCAACTCTGATCTAGTCACCTCTGTACTGAGACATCTAGATTGAAGTTACCGTACAGAGGACGTCCTTATACACAGTACAGTGCACAGAAATCATGGACCTCAGTACAGCAACTCCGATCTAGTCACCTCTGTACTGAGACATCTAGACTGAAGTTACTGTACAGAGGATGTCCTTATACACAGTACAGTGCACAGAAATCATGGACCTCAGTGCAGCAACTCTGATCTAGTCACCTCTGTACTGAGACATCTAGATTGAAGTTACTATACAGAGGACGTCCTTATACACAGTACAGTGCACAGAAATCATGGACCTCAGTGCTGCAACTCCGATCTAGTCACCTCTGTACTGAGACATCTAGATTGAAGTTACTGTACAGAGGACGTCCTTATACACAGTACAGTGCACAGAAATCATGGACCTCAGTGCAGCAACTCTGATCTAGTCACCTCTGTACTGACACATCTAGATTGAAGTTACTGTACAGAGGACGTCCTTATACACAGTACAGTGCACAGAAATCATGGACCTCAGTACAGCAACTCTGATCTAGTCACCTCTGTACTGAGACATCTAGATTGAAGTTACTGTACAGAGGACGTCCTTATACACAGTACAGTGCACAGAAATCATGAACCTCAGCACAGCAACTCTGATCTAGTCACCTCTGTACTGAGACATTAGATTGAAGTTACTGTACAGAGGACGTCCTTATACACAGTACAGTGCACAGAAATCATGGACCTCAGTGCAGAAACTCTGATCTAGTCACCTCTGTACTGAGACATCTAGATTGAAGTTACTATACAGAGGACGTCCTTATACACAGTACAGTACACAGAAATCATGGATCTCAGTACAGCAACTCTGATCTAGTCACCTCTGTACTGAGACATCTAGAATGGAGTTAATGTACAGAGGATGTCCTTATACACAGTACAGTGCACAGAAATCATGGACCTCAGTGCAGCAACTCTGATCTAGTCACCTCTGTACTGAGACATCTAGATTGAAGTTACTGTACAGAGGACGTCCTTATACACAGTACAGTGCACAGAAATAATGGACCTCAGTGCTGCAACTCCGATCTAGTCACCTCTGTACTGAGACATCTAGATTGAAGTTACTGTACAGAGGACGTCCTTATACACAGTACAGTGCACAGAAATCATGGACCTCAGTGCTGCAACTCTGATCTAGTCACCTCTGTACTGAGACATCTCGATTAAAGTTACTGTACAGAGGACGTCCTTATACACAGTACAGTACACAGAAATCATGGACCTCAGTGCAGCAACTCTGTTCTAGTCACCTCTGTACTGAGACACCTAGATTGAAGTTACTGTACAGAGGACGTCCTTATACACAGTACAGTGCACAGAAATCATGGACCTCAGTACAGCAACTCCGATCTAGTCATCTCTGTACTGAGACATCTAGATTGAAGTTACTGTACAGAGGACGTCCTTATACACAGTACAGTGCACAGAAATCAATGACCTCAGTGCTGCAACTCTGATCTAGTCATCTCTGTACTGAGACATCTAGATTGAAGTTACTGTACAGAGGACGTCCTTATACACAGTACAGTGCACAGAAATCAATGACCTCAGTGCTGCAACTCTGATCTAGTCATCTCTGTACTGAGACATCTAGATTGAAGTTACTGTACAGAGGACGTCCTTATACACAGTACATTGCACAGAAATCATAGACCTCAGTACAGCAACTCTGATCTAGTCACCTCTGTACTGAGACATCTAGATTGAAGTTACTGTACAGAGTACGTCCTTATACACAGTACAGTGCACAGAAATCATGGACCTCAGTACAGCAACTCCGATCTAGTCACCTCTGTACTGAGACATCTAGATTGAAGTTACTGTACAGAGGACGTCCTTATACACAGTACAGTGCACAGAAATCATGAACCTCAGCACAGCAACTCTGATCTAGTCACCTCTGTACTGAGACATCTAGATTGAAGTTACTGTACAGAGGACGTCCTTATACACAGTACAGTGCACAGAAATCATGGACCTCAGTACAGCAACTCTGATATAGTCACCTCTGTACTGAGACATCTAGATTGAAGTTACTGTACAGAGGACGTCCTTATACACAGTACAGTGCACAGAAATCATGGACCTCAGTGCAGCAACTCTGATCTAGTCACCTCTGTACTGAGACATCTAGATTGAAGTTACTGTACAGAGGACGTCCTTATACACAGTACAGTGCACAGAAACCATGGACCTCAGTGCTGCAACTCTCATCTAGTCACCTCTGTACTGAGACATCTAGATTGAAGTTACTGTACAGAGGACGTCCTTATACACAGTACAGTGCACAGAAACCATGGACCTCAGTGCTGCAACTCTCATCTAGTCACCTCTGTACTGAGACATCTAGATTGAAGTTACTGTACAGAGGACGTCCTTATACACAGTACAGTGCACAGAAACCATGGACCTCAGTACAGCAACTCTGATCTAGTCACCTCTGTACTGAGACATCTAGATTGAAGTTACTGTACAGAGGACGTCCTTATACACAGTACAGTGCACAGAAATCATGGACCTCAGTGCTGCAACTCTCATCTAGTCACCTCTGTACTGAGACATCTAGATTGAAGTTACTGTACAGAGGACGTCCTTATACACAGTACAGTGCACAGAAATCATGGACCTCAGTGCTGCAACTCTGATCTAGTCACCTCTGTACTGAGACATCTAGATTGAAGTTACTGTACAGAGGACGTCCTTATACACAGTACAGTACACAGAAATCATGGACCTCAGTGCAGCAACTCTGATCTGGTCACCTCTGTACTGACACATCTATATTGAAGTTACTGTACAGAGGACATCCTTATACACAGTACAGTGCACAGAAATCATGAACCTCAGTGCTGCAACTCTGATCTAGTCACCTCTGTACTGACACATCTAGATTGAAGTTACTGTACAGAGGACGTCCTTATACACAGTACAGTGCACAGAAATCATGGACCTCAGTGCTGCAACTCTGATCTAGTCACCTCTGTACTGAGACATCTAGATTAAAGTTACTGTACAGAGGATGTCCTTATACACAGTACAGTGCACAGAAATCATGAACCTCAGTACAGCAACTCTGATCTAGTCACCTCTGTACTGAGATATCTAGATTGAAGTTACTATACAGAGGACGTCCTTATACACAGTACAGTGCACAGAAATCATGCATCTCAGTGCAGCAACTCTGATCTAGTCATCTCTGTACTGAGACATCTAGATTGAAGTTACTGTACAGAGGACGTCCTTATACACAGTACAGTGCACAGAAATCATGAACCTCAGTACAGCAACTCTGATCTAGTCACCTCTGTACTGAGACATCTAGATTGAAGTTACTGTACAGAGGACGTCCTTATACACAGTACAGGGCACAGAAACCATGGACCTCAGTGCTGCAACTCCGATCTAGTCACCTCTGTCCTGAGACATCTAGATTGAAGTTACTGTACAGAGGACGTCCTTATACACAGTACAGTGCACAGAAATCATGGACCTCAGTGCTGCAACTCTGATCTAGTCACCTCTGTACTGAGACATCTAGATTGAAGTTACTGTACAGAGGACGTCCTTATACACAGTACAGTACACAGAAATCATGGACCTCAGTGCTGCAACTCTGATCTAGTCACCTCTGTACTGAGACATCTAGATTGAAGTTACTGTACAGAGGACGTCCTTACACACAGTACAGTGCACAGAAATCATGGACCTAAGTACAGCAACTCTGATCTAGTCACCTCTGTACTGAGACATCTAGATTGAAGTTACTGTACAGAGGACGTCCTTATACACAGTACAGTGCACAGAAATCATGGACCTCAGTGCTGCAACTCTGATCTAGTCACCTCTGTACTGAGACATCTAGATTGAAGTTACTGTACAGAGGACGTCCTTATACACAGTACAGTGCACAGAAATCATGGACCTCAGTGCAGCAACTCTGATCTAGTCACCTCTGTACTGAGACATCTAGATTGAAGTTACTGTACAGAGGACGTCCTTATACACAGTACAGTGCACAGAAATCATGGACCTCAGTGCAGCAACTCCGATCTAGTCACCTCTGTACTGAGACATCTAGATTGAAGTTACTGTACAGAGGACGTCCTTATACACAGTACAGTGCACAGAAATCATGGACCTCAGTGCAGCAACTCTGATCTAGTCACCTCTGTACTGAGACATCTAGATTGAAGTTACTGTACAGAGGACGTCCTTATACACAGTACAGTGCACAGAAATCATGGACCTCAGGGCTGCAACTCTGATCTAGTCACCTCTGTATTGAGACACCTAGATTGAAGTTACTGTACAGAGGATGTCCTTATACACAGTACGGTGCACAGAAATCATGGACCTCAGTGCAGCAACTCTGATCTAGTCACCTCTGTACTGAGACATCTAGATTGAAGTTACTGTACAGAGGACGTCCTTATACACAGTACAGTGCACAGAAATCATGAACCTCAGTGCTGCAACTCTGATCTAGTCACCTCTGTATTGAGACACCTAGATTGAAGTTACTGTACAGAGGATGTCCTTATACACAGTACAGTGCACAGAAATCATGGACCTCAGTGCAGCAACTCTGATCTAGTCACCTCTGTACTGAGACATCTAGATTGAAGTTACTGTACAGAGGACGTCCTTATACACAGTACAGTGCACAGAAATCATGGACCTCAGTGCCGCAACTCTGATCTAGTCACCTCTGTACTGAGACATCTAGATTGAAGTTACTGTACAGAGGACGTCCTTATACACAGTACAGGGCACAGAAATCATGGACCTCAGTGCTGCAACTCTGATCTAGTCACCTCTGTACTGAGACATCTAGATTGAAGTTACTGTACAGAGGACGTCCTTATACACAGTACAGTGCACAGAAATCATGGACCTCAGTGCTGCAACTCTGATCTAGTCACCTCTGTACTGAGACATCTAGATTGAAGTTACTGTACAGAGGACGTCCTTATACACAGTACAGGGCACAGAAATCATGGACCTCAGTGCTGCAACTCTGATCTAGTCACCTCTGTACTGAGACATCTAGATTGAAGTTACTGTACAGAGGACATCCTTATACACAGTACAGTGCACAGAAATCATGAACCTCAGTGCTGCAACTCTGATCTAGTCACCTCTGTACTGACACATCTAGATTGAAGTTACTGTACAGAGGACGTCCTTATACACAGTACAGTGCACAGAAATCATGGACCTCAGTGCTGCAACTCTGATCTAGTCACCTCTGTACTGAGACATCTAGATTAAAGTTACTGTACAGAGGATGTCCTTATACACAGTACAGTGCACAGAAATCATGAACCTCAGTACAGCAACTCTGATCTAGTCACCTCTGTACTGAGACATCTAGATTGAAGTTACTGTACAGAGGACGTCCTTATACACAGTACAGTGCACAGAAATCATGCACCTCAGTGCAGCAACTCTGATCTAGTCACCTCTGTACTGAGACATCTAGATTGAAGTTACTGTACAGAGGACGTCCTTATACACAGTACAGTGCACAGAAATCATGAACCTCAGTGCTGCAACTCTGATCTAGTCACCTCTGTACTGAGACATCTAGATTGAAGTTACTGTACAGAGGACGTCCTTATACACAGTACAGTGCACAGAAATCATGAACCTCAGTGCTGCAACTCTGATCTAGTCACCTCTGTATTGAGACACCTAGATTGAAGTTACTGTACAGAGGACGTCCTTATACACAGTACAGTGCACAGAAATCATGGACCTCAGCGCAGCAACTCTGATCTAGTCACCTCTGTACTGAGACATCTAGATTGAAGTTACTGTACAGAGGACGTCCTTATACACAGTACAGTGCACAGAAATCATGGACCTCAGTACAGCACCTCTGATCTAGTCACCTCTGTACTGAGACATCTAGATTGAAGTTACTGTACAGAGGACGTCCATATACACAGTACAGTGCACAGAGATCATGGACCTCAGTGCTGCAACTCTGATCTAGTCACCTCTGTACTGAGACATCTAGATTGAAGTTACTGTACAGAGGACGTCCTTAAAGACAGTACAGTGTGCACAGAGATCATAGGCCTCAGTGCTGCAACTCTGATCTAGTCACCTCTGTACTGAGACATCTAGATTGAAGTTACTGTACAGAGGACGTCCTTATACACAGTACAGTGCACAGAAATCATGGACCTCAGTGCTGCAACTCTGATCTAGTCACCTCTCGACTGAGACATCTAGATTGAAGTTACTGTACAGAGGACGTCCTTATACACAGTACAGGGCACAGAAATCATGGACCTCAGTGCTGCAACTCTGATCTAGTCACCTCTGTACTGAGACATCTAGATTGAAGTTACTGTACAGAGGACGTCCTTAAAGACAGTACAGTGTGCACAGAGATCATAGGCCTCAGTGCTGCAACTCTGATCTAGTCACCTCTGTACTGAGACATCTAGGTTGAAGTTACCGTACAGAGGACGTCCTTATACACAGTACAGTGCACAGAAATCATGGACCTCAGTGCTGCAACTCTGATCTAGTCACCTCTGTACTGAGACATCTAGATTGAAGTTACTGTACAGAGGACGTCCTTATACACAGTACAGTGCACAGAAATCATGGACCTCAGTGCTGCAACTGCGATCTAGTCACCTCTGTACTGAGACATCTAGATTGAAGTTACTGTACAGAGGACGTCCTTATACACAGTACAGTGCACAGAAACCATGGACCTCAGTGCTGCAACTCCGATCTAGTCACCTCTGTACTGAGACATCTAGATTGAAGTTACTGTACAGAGGACGTCCTTATACACAGTACAGTGCACAGAAATCATGGACCTCAGTGCAGCAACTCTGATCTAGTCACCTCTGTACTGAGACATCTAGATTGAAGTTACTGTACAGAGGACGTCCTTATACACAGTACAGTGCACAGAAATCATGGACCTCAGTGCTGCAACTCTGATCTAGTCACCTCTGTACTGAGACATCTAGATTGAAGTTACTGTACAGAGGACGTCCTTATACACAGTACAGTGCACAGAAATCATGGACCTCAGTGCTGCAACTCCGATCTAGTCACCTCTGTACTGAGACATCTAGATTGAAGTTACTGTACAGAGGACGTCCTTATACACAGTACAGTGCACAGAAATCATGGACCTCGGTGCTGCAACTCTGATCTAGTCACCTCTGTACTGAGACATCTAGATTGAGGTTACTGTACAGAGGACGTCCTTATACACAGTACAGTGCACAGAAATCATGGACCTCAGTGCAGCAACTCTGATCTAGTCACCTCTGTACTGAGACATCTAGATTGAAGTTACTGTACAGAGGATGTCCTTATACACAGTACAGTGCACAGAAATCATGGACCTCAGTGCTGCAACTCTGATCTAGTCACCTCTGTACTGAGACATCTAGATTGAAGTTACTGTACAGAGGACGTCCTTATACACAGTACAGTGCACAGAAATCATGGACCTCAGTGCTGCAACTCTGATCTAGTCACCTCTGTACTGAGACATCTAGATTGAAGTTACTGTAAAGATGACGTCCTTATACACAGTACAGTGCACAGAAATCATGGACCTCAGCACAGCAACTCTGATCTAGTCATCTCTGTACTGAGACATCAAGATTGAAGTTACTGTACAGAGGACGTCCTTATACACAGTACAGTGCACAGAAATCATGGACCTCAGCACAGCAACTCTGATCTAGTCACCTCTGTACTGAGACATCAAGATTGAAGTTACTGTACAGAGGACGTCCTTATACACAGTACAGTGCACAGAAACTATGGACCTCAGTGCTGCAACTCTGATCTAGTCACCTCTGTACTGAGACATCTAGATTGAAGTTACTGTACAGAGGACGTCCTTATACACAGTACAGTGCACAGAAATCATGGACCTCAGTGCTGCAACTCTGATCTAGTCACCTCTGTACTGAGACATCTAGATTGAAGTTACTGTACAGATGACGTCCTTATACACAGTAAAGTGCACAGAAATCATGGACCTCAGTGCAGCAACTCTGATCTAGTCACCTCTGTACTGAGACATCTAGATTGAAGTTACTGTACAGAGGACGTCCTTATACACAGTACAGTGCACAGAAATCATGGACCTCAGTGCAGCAACTCTGATCTAGTCACCTCTGTACTGAGACATCTAGATTGAAGTTACTGTACAGATGACGTCCTTATACACAGTACAGTGCACAGAAATCATGGACCTCAGTGCAGCAACTCTGATCTAGTCACCTCTGTACTGAGACATCTAGATTGTAGTTACTGTACAGAGGACGTCCTTATACACAGTACAGTGCACAGAAATCATGGACCTCAGTGCTGCAACTCTGATCTAGTCACCTCTGTACTGAGACATCTAGATTGAAGTTATTGTACAGAGGACGTCCTTATACACAGTACAGTGCACAGAAATCATGGACCTCAGTGCTGCAACTCTGATCTAGTCACCTCTGTACTGAGACATCTAGATTGAAGTTACTGTACAGAGGACGTCCTTATACACAGTACAGTGCACAGAAATCATGGACCTCAGTGCTGCGACTCTGATCTAGTCACCTCTGTACTGAGACATCTAGATTGAAGTTACTGTACAGAGGACGTCCTTATACACAGTACAGTGCACAGAAATCATGGACCTCAGTGCTGCAACTCTGATCTAGTCATCTCTGTACTGAGACATCTAGATTGAAGTTACTGTACAGAGGACGTCCTTATACACAGTACAATGCACAGAAATCATGGACCTCAGTGCAGCAACTCTGATCTAGTCATCTCTGTACTGAGACATCTAGATTGAAGTTACTGTACAGAGCACGTCCTTATACACAGTACAGTGCACAGAAACCATGAACCTCAGTACAGCAACTCCGATCTAGTCACCTCTGTACTGAGACATCTAGATTGAAGTTACTGTACAGAGGACGTCCTTATACACAGTACAGTGCACAGAAATCATGGACCTCAGTGCTGCAACTCTGATCTAGTCACCTCTGTACTGAGACATCTAGATTGAAGTTACTGTACAGAGGACGTCCTTATACACAGTACAGTGCACAGAAATCAAGAACCTCAGTGCAGCAACTCCGATCTAGTCACCTCTGTACTGAGACATCTAGATTGAAGTTACTGTACAGAGGACGTCCTTATACACAGTACAGTGCACAGAAATCATGAACCTCAGTGCAGCAACTCTGATCTAGTCACCAATGTACTGAGACATCTAGATTGAAGTTACTGTACAGAGGACGTCCTTATACACAGTACAGTGCACAGAAATCATGGACCTCAGTGCAGCAACTCTGATCTAGTCACCTCTGTACTGAGACATCTAGAATGAAGTTACTGTACAGAGGACGTCCTTATACACAGTACAGTGCACAGAAATCATGGACCTCAGTGCAGCAACTCCGATCTAGTCACCTCTGTACTGAGACATCTAGATTGAAGTTACTGTACAGAGGACGTCCTTATACACAGTACAGTGCACAGAAATCATGGATCTCAGTGCTGCAACTCTGATCTAGTCACCTATGTACTGAGACATCTAGATTGAAGTTACTGTACAGAGGACGTCCTTATACACAGTACAGTGCACAGAAATCATGGACCTCAGTGCAGCAACTCTGATCTAGTCACCTCTGTACTGAGACATCTAGATTGAAGTTACTGTACAGAGGACGTCCTTATACACGGTACAGTGCACAGAAACCATGGACCTCAGTACAGCAACTCTGATCTAGTCACCTCTGTACTGAGACATCTAGATTGAAGTTACTGTACAGAGGACGTCCTTAAACACAGTACAGTGCACAGAAATCATGGACCTCAGTACAGCAACTCTGATCTAGTCACCTCTGTACTGAGATATCTAGATTGAAGTTACTGTACAGAGGACGTCCTTATACACAGTACAGTGCACAGAAATCATGGACCTCAGTGCAGCAACTCTGATGTAGTCACCTCTGTACTGAGACATCTAGATTGAAGTTACTGTACAGAGGACGTCCTTATACACAGTACAGTGCACAGAAATCATGAACCTCAGTGCTGCAACTCTGATCTAGTCACCTCTGTACTGAGACATCTAGATTGAAGTTACTGTACAGAGGACATCCTTATACACAGTACAGTGCACAGAAATCATGGACCTCAGTGCAGCAACTCTGATCTAGTCACCTCTGTACTGAGACATCTAGATTGAAGTTACTGTACAGAGGACATCCTTATACACAGTACAGTGCACAGAAATCATGGACCTCAGTGCAGCAACTCCGATCTAGTCACCTCTGTACTGAGACATCTAGATTGAAGTTACTGTACAGAGGACGTCCTTATACACAGTACAGTGAACAGAAATCATGAACCTCAGTGCTGCAACTCTGATCTAGTCACCTCTGTACTGAGACATCTAGATTGAGGTTACTGTACAGAGGACGTCCTTATACACAGTACAGTGCACAGAAATCATGGACCTCAGTGCAGCAACTCCGATCTAGTCACCTCTGTACTGAGACATCTAGATTGAAGTTACTGTACAGAGGACGTCCTTATACACAGTACAGTGCACAGAAATCATGGATCTCAGTGAAGCAACTCTGATCTAGTCACCTCTGTACTGAGACATCTAGATTGAAGTTACTGTACAGAGGACGTCCTTATACACAGTACAGTGCACAGAAATCATGAACCTCAGTGCTGCAACTCTGATCTAGTCACCTCTGTACTGAGACATCTAGATTGAAGTTACTGTACAGAGGACGTCCTTATACACAGTACAGTGCACAGAAATCATGGACCTCAGTGCTGCAACTCTGATCTAGTCACCTCTGTACTGAGACATCTAGATTGAGGTTACTGTACAGAGGACGTCCTTATAGACAGTACAGTGCACAGAAATCATGAACCTCAGTGCAGCAACTCTGATCTAGTCACCTCTGTACTGAGACATCTAGATTGAAGTTACTGTACAGAGGACGTCCTTATACACAGTACAGTGCACAGAAATCATGGATCTCAGTGCTGCAACTCTGATCTAGTCACCTATGTACTGAGACATCTAGATTGAAGTTACTGTACAGAGGACGTCCTTATACACAGTACAGTGCACAGAAACCATGGACCTCAGTGCAGCAACTCTGATCTAGTCACCTCTGTACTGAGACATCTAGATTGAGGTTACTGTACAGAGGACGTCCTTATACACAGTACAGTGCACAGAAATCATGGACCTCAGTGCAGCAACTCTGATCTAGTCACCTCTGTACTGAGACATCTAGATTGAGGTTACTGTACAGAGGACGTCCTTATACACAGTACAATGCACAGAAATCATGGACCTCAGTGCAGCAACTCTGATCTAGTCACCTCTGTACTGAGACATCTAGATTGAAGTTACTGTACAGAGGACGTCCTTATACACAGTACATGCACAGAAATCATGGACCTCAGTGAAGCAACTCCGATCTAGTGACCTCTGTACTGAGACATCTAGATTGAAGTTACTGTACAGAGGACGTCCTTATACACAGTACAGTGCACAGAGATCATGGACCTCAGTGCTGCAACTCTGATCTAGTCACCTCTGTACTGAGACATCTAGATTGAAGTTACTGTACAGAGGACGTCCTTATACACAGTACAGTGCACAGAAATCATGGACCTCAGTGCTGCAACTCTGATCTAGTCACCTCTGTACTGAGACATCTAGATTGAAGTTACTGTACAGAGGACGTCCTTATACACAGTACAGTGCACAGAAATCATGGACCTCAGTGCTGCACCTCTGATCTAGTCACCTCTGTACTGAGACATCTAGATTGAAGTTACTGTACAGAGGACGTCCTTATACACAGTACAGTACACAGAAATCATGGACCTCAGTGCAGCAACTCTGATCTAGTCACCTCTGTACTGAGACATCTAGATTGAAGTTACTGTACAGAGGACGTCCTTATACACAGTACAGTGCACAGAAATCATGAACCTCAGTGCAGCAACTCCGATCTAGTCACCTCTGTACTGAGACATCTAGATTGAAGTTACTGTACAGATGACGTCCTTATACACAGTACAGTGCACAGAAATCATGGACCTCAGTGCTGCAACTCTGATCTAGTCACCTCTGTACTGAGACATCTAGATTGAAGTTACTGTACAGAGGACGTCCTTATACACAGTACAGTGCACAGAAATCATGGACCTCAGTACAGCAACTCTGATCTAGTCACCTCTGTACTGAGACATCTAGATTGAAGTTACTGTACAGAGGACGTCCTTATACACAGTACAGTGCACAGAAATCATGGACCTCAGTGCTGCAACTCTGATCTAGTCACCTCTGTACTGAGACATCTAGATTGAAGTTACTGTACAGAGGACGTCCTTATACACAGTACAGTGCACAGAAATCATGGACCTCAGTACAGCAACTCTGATCTAGTCACCTCTGTACTGAGACATCTAGATTGAAGTTACTGTACAGAGGACGTCCATATACACAGTACAGTGCACAGAAATCATGGACCTCAGTACAGCAACTCTGATCTAGTCACCTCTGTACTGAGACATCTAGATTGAAGTTACTGTACAGAGGACGTCCTTATACACAGTACAGTGCACAGAAATCATGGACCTCAGTGCTGCAACTCTGATCTAGTCACCTCTGTACTGAGACATCTAGATTGAAGTTACTGTACAGAGGACGTCCTTATACACAGTACAGGGCACAGAAATCATGGACCTCAGTGCAGCAACTCTGATCTAGTCACCTCTGTACTGAGACATCTAGATTGAAGTTACTGTACAGAGGACGTCCTTATACACAGTACAGGGCACAGAAATCATGGACCTCAGTGAAGCAACTCCGATCTAGTCACCTCTGTACTGAGACATCTAGATTGAACTTACTGTACAGAGGACGTCCATATACACAGTACAGTGCACAGAAATCATGGACCTCAGTGCTGCAACTCTGATCTAGTCACCTCTGTACTGAGACATCTAGATTGAAGTTACTGTACCGAGGACGTCCTTATACACAGTACAGGGCACAGAAATCATGGACCTCAGTGCAGCAACTCTGATCTAGTCACCTCTGTACTGAGACATCTAGATTGAAGTTACTGTACCGAGGACGTCCTTATACACAGTACAGTGCACAGAAATCATGGACCTCAGTGCTGCAACTCTGATCTAGTCACCTCTGTACTGAGACATCTAGATTGAAGTTACTGTACAGAGGAAGTCCTTATACACAGTACAGGGCACAGAAATCATGGACCTCAGTGAAGCAACTCCGATCTAGTCACCTCTGTACTGAGACATCTAGATTGAACTTACTGTACAGAAGACGTCCTTATACACAGTACAGTGCACAGAGATCATGGACCTCAGAGCTGCAACTCTGATCTAGTCACCTCTGTACTGAGACATCTAGATTGAAGTTACTGTACAGAGGACGTCCTTATACACAGTACAGTGCACAGAAATCATGGACCTCAGTGCTGCAACTCTGATCTAGTCACCTCTGTACTGAGACATCTAGATTGAAGTTACCGTACAGAGGACGTCCTTATACACAGTACAGTGCACAGAAATCATGAACCTCAGTGCTGCAACTCTGATCTAGTCACCTGTGTACTGAGACATCTAGATTGAAGTTACTGTACAGAGGACGCCCTTATACACAGTACAGTGCACAGAAATCATGGACCTCAGTGCTGCAACTCTGATCTAGTCACCTCTGTACTGAGACATCTAGATTGAAGTTACTGTACAGAGGACGTCCTTATACACAGTACAGTGCACAGAAATCATGGACCTCAGTACTGCAACTCTGATCTAGTCACCTCTGTACTGAGACATCTAGATTGAAGTTACTGTACAGAGGACGTCCTTATACACAGTACAGTGCACAGAAATCATGAACCTTACTGCAGCAACTCTGATCTAGTCATCTCTGTACTGAGACATCTAGATTGAAGTTACTGTACAGAGGACGTCCTTATACACAGTACAGTGCACAGAAACCATGGACCTCAGTGCTGCAACTCTGATCTAGTCACCTCTGTACTGAGACATCTAGATTGAAGTTACTGTACAGAGGACGTCCTTATACACAGTACAGTACACAGAAATCATGGCCCTCAGTGCTGCAACTCTGATCTAGTCACCTCTGTACTGAGACATCTAGATTGAGGTTACTGTACAGAGGACTTCCTTATACACAGTACAGTGCACAGAAATCATGGACCTCAGTGCTGCAACTCTGATCTAGTCACCTCTGTACTGAGACATCTAGATTGAAGTTACTGTACAGAGGACGTCCTTATACACAGTACAGTGCACAGAAACCATGGACCTCAGTGCTGCAACTCTGATCTAGTCACCTCTGTACTGAGACATCTAGATTGAAGTTACTGTACAGAGGACGTCCTTATACACAGTACAGTGCACAGAAACCATGGACCTCAGTGCTGCAACTCTGATCTAGTCACCTCTGTACTGAGACATCTAGATTGAAGTTACTGTACAGAGGACGTCCTTATACACAGTACAGTGCACAGAAATCATGAACCTCAGTGCTGCAACTCTGATCTAGTCACCTCTGTACTGAGACATCTAGATTGAAGTTACTGTACAGAGGACGTCCTTATACACAGTACAGTGCACAGAAATCATGGACCTCAGTGCTGCAACTCTGATCTAGTCACCTCTGTACTGAGACATCTAGATTGAGGTTACTGTACAGAGGACGTCCTTATACACAGTACAGTGCACAGAAATCATGAACCTCAGTGCAGCAACTCTGATCTAGTCACCTCTGTACTGAGACATCTAGATTGAAGTTACTGTACAGAGGACGTCCTTATACACAGTACAGTGCACAGAAATCATGAACCTCAGTGCTGCAACTCTGATCTAGTCACCTCTGTACTGAGACATCTAGATTGAGGTTACTGTACAGAGGACGTCCTTATACACAGTACAGTGCACAGAAATCATGGACCTCAGTGCAGCAACTCCGATCTAGTCACCTCTGTACTGAGACATCTAGATTGAAGTTACTGTACAGAGGACGTCCTTATACACAGTACAGTGCACAGAAATCATGGATCTCAGTGCTGCAACTCTGATCTAGTCACCTATGTACTGAGACATCTAGATTGAAGTTACTGTACAGAGGACGTCCTTATACACAGTACAGTGCACAGAAACCATGGACCTCAGTGCAGCAACTCTGATCTAGTCACCTCTGTACTGAGACATCTAGATTGAGGTTACTGTACAGAGGACGTCCTTATACACAGTACAATGCACAGAAATCATGGACCTCAGTGCAGCAACTCTGATCTAGTCACCTCTGTACTGAGACATCTAGATTGAAGTTACTGTACAGAGGACGTCCTTATACACAGTACAGTGCACAGAAATCATGGACCTCAGTGAAGCAACTCCGATCTAGTGACCTCTGTACTGAGACATCTAGATTGAAGTTACTGTACAGAGGACGTCCTTATACACAGTACAGTGCACAGAGATCATGGACCTCAGTGCTGCAACTCTGATCTAGTCACCTCTGTACTGAGACATCTAGATTGAAGTTACTGTACAGAGGACGTCCTTATACACAGTACAGTGCACAGAAATCATGGACCTCAGTGCTGCAACTCTGATCTAGTCACCTCTGTACTGAGACATCTAGATTGAAGTTACTGTACAGAGGACGTCCTTATACACAGTACAGTGCACAGAAATCATGGACCTCAGTGCTGCAACTCTGATCTAGTCACCTCTGTACTGAGACATCTAGATTGAAGTTACTGTACAGAGGACGTCCTTATACACAGTACAGTACACAGAAATCATGGACCTCAGTGCAGCAACTCTGATCTAGTCACCTCTGTACTGAGACATCTAGATTGAAGTTACTGTACAGAGGACGTCCTTATACACAGTACAGTGCACAGAAATCATGAACCTCAGTGCAGCAACTCCGATCTAGTCACCTCTGTACTGAGACATCTAGATTGAAGTTACTGTACAGAGGACGTCCTTATACACAGTACAGTGCACAGAAATCATGGACCTCAGTAGAGCAACTCTGATCTAGTCACCTCTGTACTGAGACATCTAGATTGAAGTTACTGTACAGAGGACGTCCTTATACACAGTACAGTGCACAGAAATCATGGACCTCAGTGCTGCAACTCTGATCTAGTCACCTCTGTACTGAGACATCTAGATTGAAGTTACTGTACAGAGGACGTCCTTATACACAGTACAGTGCACAGAAATCATGGACCTCAGTACAGCAACTCTGATCTAGTCACCTCTGTACTGAGACATCTAGATTGAAGTTACTGTACAGAGGACGTCCATATACACAGTACAGTGCACAGAAATCATGGACATCAGTGCTGCAACTCTGATCTAGTCACCTCTGTACTGAGACATCTAGATTGAAGTTACTGTACAGAGGACGTCCTTATACACAGTACAGGGCACAGAAATCATGGACCTCAGTGCAGCAACTCTGATCTAGTCACCTCTGTACTGAGGCATCTAGAATGAAGTTACTGTACAGAGGACGTCCTTATACACCGTACAGTGCACAGAAATCATGGGCCTCAGTGCTGCAACTCTGATCTAGTCACCTCTGTACTGAGACATCTAGATTGAAGTTACTGTACAGAGGACGTCCTTATACACAGTACAGGGCACAGAAATCATGGACCTCAGTGCAGCAACTCTGATCTAGTCACCTCTGTACTGAGGCATCTAGAATGAAGTTACTGTACAGAGGAAGTCCTTATACACAGTACAGGGCACAGAAATCATGGACCTCAGTGAAGCAACTCCGATCTAGTCACCTCTGTACTGAGACATCTAGATTGAACTTACTGTACAGAGGACGTCCATATACACAGTACAGTGCACAGAAATCATGGACCTCAGTGCTGCAACTCTGATCTAGTCACCTCTGTACTGAGACATCTAGATTGAAGTTACTGTACCGAGGACGTCCTTATACACAGTACAGGGCACAGAAATCATGGACCTCAGTGCAGCAACTCTGATCTAGTCACCTCTGTACTGAGGCATCTAGAATGAAGTTACTGTACAGAGGAAGTCCTTATACACAGTACAGGGCACAGAAATCATGGACCTCAGTGAAGCAACTCCGATCTAGTCACCTCTGTACTGAGACATCTAGATTGAACTTACTGTACAGAAGACGTCCTTATACACAGTACAGTGCACAGAAATCATGGACCTCAGTGCTGCAACTCCGATCTAGTCACCTCTGTACTGAGACATCTAGATTGAACTTACTGTACAGAGGACGTCCATATACACAGTACAGTGCACAGAAATCATGGACCTCAGTGCTGCAACTCTGATCTAGTCACCTCTGTACTGAGACATCTAGATTGAAGTTACTGTACAGAGGACGTCCTTATACACAGTACAGTGCACAGAGATCATGGACCTCAGAGCTGCAACTCTGATCTAGTCACCTCTGTACTGAGACATCTAGATTGAAGTTACTGTACAGAGGACGTCCTTATACACAGTACAGTGCACAGAAATCATGGACCTCAGTGCTGCAACTCTGATCTAGTCACCTCTGTACTGAGACATCTAGATTGAAGTTACTGTACAGAGGACGTCCTTATACACAGTACAGTGCACAGAAATCATGGACCTCAGTACTGCAACTCTGATCTAGTCACCTCTGTACTGAGACATCTAGATTGAAGTTACTGTACAGAGGACGTCCTTATACACAGTACAGTGCACAGAAATCATGAACCTTACTGCAGCAACTCTGATCTAGTCATCTCTGTACTGAGACATCTAGATTGAAGTTACTGTACAGAGGACGTCCTTATACACAGTACAGTGCACAGAAACCATGGACCTCAGTGCTGCAACTCTGATCTAGTCACCTCTGTACTGAGACATCTAGATTGAAGTTACTGTACAGAGGACGTCCTTATACACAGTACAGTGCACAGAAATCATGGACCTCAGTGCTGCAACTCTGATCTAGTCACCTCTGTACTGAGACATCTAGATTGAAGTTACTGTACAGAGGACGTCCTTATACACAGTACAGTGCACAGAAACCATGGACCTCAGTGCTGCAACTCTGATCTAGTCACCTCTGTACTGAGACATCTAGATTGAAGTTACTGTACAGAGGACGTCCTTATACACAGTACAGTGCACAGAAACCATGGACCTCAGTGCTGCAACTCTGATCTAGTCACCTCTGTACTGAGACATCTAGATTGAAGTTACTGTACAGAGGACGTCCTTATGCACAGTACAGTGCACAGAAACCATGGACCTCAGTGCTGCAACTCTGATCTAGTCACCTCTGTACTGAGACATCTAGATTGAAGTTACTGTACAGAGGACGTCCTTATACACAGTACAGTGCACAGAAACCATGGACCTCAGTGCTGCAACTCTGATCTAGTCACCTCTGTACTGAGACATCTAGATTGAAGTTACTGTACAGAGGACGTCCTTATACACAGTACAGTGCACAGAAATCATGGACCTCAGTGCAGCAACTCCGATCTAGTCACCTCTGTACTGAGACATCTAGATTGAAGTTACTGTACAGAGGACGTCCTTATACACAGTACAGTGCACAGAAATCATGGATCTCAGTGCTGCAACTCTGATCTAGTCACCTATGTACTGAGACATCTAGATTGAAGTTACTGTACAGAGGACGTCCTTATACACAGTACAGTGCACAGAAATCATGGATCTCAGTGCAGCAACTCTGATCTAGTCATCTCTGTACTGAGACATCTAGATTGAAGTTACTGTACAGAGGACGTCCTTATACACAGTACAGTGCACAGAAATCATGGATCTCAGTGCAGCAACTCTGATCTAGTCATCTCTGTACTGAGACATCTAGATTGAAGTTACTGTACAGAGGACGTCCTTATACACAGTACAGTGCACAGAAATCATGGATCTCAGTGCTGCAACTCTGATCTAGTCACCTATGTACTGAGACATCTAGATTGAAGTTACTGTACAGAGGACGTCCTTATACACAGTACAGTGCACAGAAACCATGGACCTCAGTGCTGCAACTCTGATCTAGTCACCTCTGTACTGAGACATCTAGATTGAAGTTACTGTACAGAGGACGTCCTTATACACAGTACAGTGCACAGAAACCATGGACCTCAGTGCTGCAACTCTGATCTAGTCACCTCTGTACTGAGACATCTAGATTGAAGTTACTGTACAGAGGACGTCCTTATGCACAGTACAGTGCACAGAAACCATGGACCTCAGTGCTGCAACTCTGATCTAGTCACCTCTGTACTGAGACATCTAGATTGAAGTTACTGTACAGAGGACGTCCTTATACACAGTACAGTGCACAGAAACCATGGACCTCAGTGCTGCAACTCTGATCTAGTCACCTCTGTACTGAGACATCTAGATTGAAGTTACTGTACAGAGGACGTCCTTATACACAGTACAGTACACAGAAATCATGGACCTCAGTGCTGCAACTCTGATCTAGTCACCTCTGTACTGAGACATCTAGATTGAAGTTACTGTACAGAGGACGTCCTTATACACAGTACAGTGCACAGAAATCATGGACCTCAGTGCAGCAACTCCGATCTAGTCACCTCTGTACTGAGACATCTAGATTGAAGTTACTGTACAGAGGACGTCCTTATACACAGTACAGTGCACAGAAATCATGGATCTCAGTGCTGCAACTCTGATCTAGTCACCTCTGTACTGAGACATCTAGATTGAAGTTACTGTACAGAGGACGTCCTTATACACAGTACAGTGCACAGAAACCATGGACCTCAGTGCAGCAACTCTGATCTAGTCATCTCTGTACTGAGACATCTAGATTGAAGTTACTGTACAGAGGACGTCCTTATACACAGTACAGTGCACAGAAATCATGGATCTCAGTGCTGCAACTCTGATCTAGTCACCTATGTACTGAGACATCTAGATTGAAGTTACTGTACAGAGGACGTCCTTATACACAGTACAGTGCACAGAAATCATGGACCTCAGTGCAGCAACTCTGATCTAGTCACCTCTGTACTGAGACATCTAGATTGAGGTTACTGTACAGAGGACGTCCTTATACACAGTACAGTGCACAGAAATCATGGACCTCAGTGCAGCAACTCTGATCTAGTCACCTCTGTACTGAGACATCTAGATTGAAGTTACTGTACAGAGGACGTCCTTATACACAGTACAGTGCACAGAAACCATGGACCTCAGTGCTGCGAATCTGATCTAGTCACCTCTGTACTGAGGCATCTAGATTGAAGTTACTGTACAGAGGACGTCCTTATACACAGTACAGTGCACAGAGATCATGGACCTCAGTGCTGCAACTCCGATCTAGTCACCTCTGTACTGAGACATCTAGATTGAAGTTACTGTACAGAGGACGTCCTTATACACAGTACATTGCACAGAAATCATGAACCTCAGTGCAGCAACTCTGATCTAGTCACCTCTGTACTGAGACATCTAGATTGAAGTTACTGTACAGAGGACGTCCTTATACACAGTACAGTGCACAGAAATCATGGACCTCAGTGCTGCAACTCTGATCTAGTCACCTCTGTACTGAGACATCTAGATTGAAGTTACTGTACAGAGGACGTCCTTATACACAGTACAGTGCACAGAAACCATGGACCTCAGTGCTGCAACTCCGATCTAGTCACCTCTGTACTGAGACATCTAGATTGAAGTTACTGTACAGAGGACGTCCTTATACACAGTACAGTGCACAGAAATCATGGATCTCAGTGCTGCAACTCTGATCTAGTCACCTCTGTACTGAGACATCTAGATTGAAGTTACTGTACAGAGGACGTCCTTATACACAGTACAGTGCACAGAAATCATGAACCTCAGTGCAGCAACTCCGATCTAGTCACCTCTGTACTGAGACATCTAGATTGAAGTTACTGTACAGAGGACGTCCTTATACACAGTACAGTACACAGAAATAATGGACCTCAGTGCTGCAACTCTGATCTAGTCACCTCTGTACTGAGACATCTAGATTGAAGTTACTGTACAGAGGACGTCCTTATACACAGTACAGTGCACAGAAATCATGGACCTCGGTGCTGCAACTCTGATCTAGTCACCTCTGTACTAAGACATCTAGATTGAAGTTACTGTACAGAGGACGTCCTTATACACAGTACAGTGCACAGAAATCATGGACCTCGGTGCTGCAACTCTGATCTAGTCACCTCTGTACTGAGACATCTAGATTGAAGTTACTGTACAGAGGACGTCCTTATACACAGTACAGTGCACAGAAATCATGGACCTCGGTGCTGCAACTCTGATCTAGTCACCTCTGTACTAAGACATCTAGATTGAAGTTACTGTACAGAGGACGTCCTTATACACAGTACAGTGCACAGAAATCATGGACCTCGGTGCTGCAACTCTGATCTAGTCACCTCTGTACTGAGACATCTAGATTGAAGTTACTGTACAGAGGACGTTCTTATACACAGTACAGTGCACAGAAATCATGGACCTCAGTGCTGCAACTCTGATCTAGTCCCCTCTGTACTGAGACATCTAGATTGAAGTTACTGTACAGAGGACGTCCTTATACACAGTACAGTGCACAGAAATCATGGACCTCAGTGCTGCAACTCTGATCTAGTCACCTCTGTACTGAGACATCTAGATTGAAGTTACTGTACAGAGGACGTCCTTATACACAGTACAGTGCACAGAAATCATGGACCTCAGTGCAGCAACTCCGATCTAGTCACCTCTGTACTGAGACATGTAGATTGAAGTTACTGTACAGAGGACGTCCTTATACACAGTACAGTGCACAGAAATCATGGACCTCAGTGCAGCAACTCTGATCTAGTCACCTCTGTACTGAGACATCTAGATTGAAGTTACTGTACAGAGGACGTCCTTATACACAGTACAGTGCACAGAAATCATGGACCTCAGTGCAGCAACTCTGATCTAGTCACCTCTGTACTGAGACATCTAGATTGAAGTTACTGTACAGAGGACGTCCTTATACACAGTACAGTGCACAGAAATCATGGACCTCAGTGCAGCAACTCCGATCTAGTCACCTCTGTACTGAGACATGTAGATTGAAGTTACTGTACAGAGGACGTCCTTATACACAGTACAGTGCACAGAAATCATGGACCTCAGTGCTGCAACTCTGATCTAGTCACCTCTGTACTGAGACATCTAGATTGAAGTTACTGTACAGAGGACGTCCTTATACACAGTACAGTGCACAGAAATCATGAACCTCAGTGCAGCAACTCTGATCTAGTCACCTCTGTACTGAGACATATAGATTGAAGTTACTGTACAGAGGACGTCCTTATACACAGTACAGTGCACAGAAATCATGGACCTCAGTGCAGCAACTCTGATCTAGTCACCTCTGTACTGAGACATCTAGATTGAAGTTACTGTACAGAGGACGTCCTTATACACAGTACAGTGCACAGAAATCATGGACCTCAGTGCAGCAACTCCGATCTAGTCACCTCTGTACTGAGACATGTAGATTGAAGTTACTGTACAGAGGACGTCCTTATACACAGTACAGTGCACAGAAATCATGGACCTCAGTGCTGCAACTCTGATCTAGTCACCTCTGTACTGAGACATCTAGATTGAAGTTACTGTACAGAGGACGTCCTTATACACAGTACAGTGCACAGAAATCATGAACCTCAGTGCAGCAACTCTGATCTAGTCACCTCTGTACTGAGACATATAGATTGAAGTTACTGTACAGAGGACGTCCTTATACACAGTACAGTGCACAGAAATCATGGACCTCAGTGCTGCAACTCTGATCTAGACACCTCTGTACTGAGACATCTAGATTGAAGTTACTGTACAGAGGACGTCCTTATACACAGTACAGTGCACAGAAATCATGGACCTCAGTGCAGCAACTCTGATCTAGTCACCTCTGTACTGAGACATCTAGATTGAAGTTACTGTACAGAGGACGTCCTTATACACAGTACAGTGCACAGAAATCATGGACCTCAGTGCTGCAACTCTGATCTAGTCACCTCTGTACTGAGACATCTAGATTGAAGTTACTGTACAGAGGACGTCCTTATACACAGTACAGTGCACAGAAATCATGGACCTCAGTGCTGCAAATCCGATCTAGTCACCTCTGTACTGAGACATCTAGATTGAAGTTACTGTACAGAGGACGTCCTTATACACAGTACAGGGCACAGAAACCATGGACCTCAGTGCTGCAACTCTGATCTAGTCACCTCTGTACTGAGACATCTAGATTGAAGTTACTGTACACAGGACGTCCTTATACACAGTACAGTGCACAGAAATCATGGACCTCAGTGCAGCAACTCTGATCTAGTCACCTCTGTACTGAGACAGCTAGATTGATGTTACTGTACAGAGGACGTCCTTATACACAGTACAGTGCACAGAAATCATGGACCTCAGTGCTGCAACTCTGATCTAGTCACCACTGTAATGAGACATCTAGATCAAAGTTACTGTACAGAGAACATCCTTATACACAGTACAGTGCACAGAAATCATGGACCTCAGTGCTGCAACTCTGATCTAGTCACCTCTGTACTGAGACATCTAGATTGAAGTTACTGTACAGAGGACATCCTTATACACAGTACAGGGCACAGAAATCATGGACCTCAGTGCTGCAACTCTGATCTAGTCACCTCTGTACTGAGACATCTAGATTGAAGTTACTGTACAGAGGACGTCCTTATACACAGTACAGTGCACAGAAATCATGAACCTCAGTGCAGCAACTCTGATCTAGTCACCTCTGTACTGAGACATCTAGATTGAAGTTACTGTACAGACGACGTCCTTATACACAGTACACTGCACAGAAATCATGAACCTCAGTGCAGCAACTCTGATCTAGTCACCTCTGTACTGAGACATCTAGATTGAAGTTACTGTACAGAGGACGTCCTTATACACAGTACAGTGCACAGAAATCATGGACCTCAGTGCTGCAACTCTGATCTAGTCACCTCTGTACTGAGACATCTAGATTGAAGTTACTGTACAGAGGACGTCCTTATACACAGTACAGTGCACAGAAATCATGGACCTCAGTGCTGCAACTCTGATCTAGTCACCTCTGTAATGAGACATCTAGATCAAAGTTACTGTACAGAGGACGTCCTTATACACAGTACACTGCACAGAAACCATGGACCTCAGTACAGCAACTCTGATCTAGTCACCTCTGTACTGAGACATCTAGATTGAAGTTACTGTACAGAGGACGTCCTTATACACAGTACAGTGCACAGAAATCATGGACCTCAGTGCTGTAACTCTGATCTAGTCACCTCTGTACTGAGACATCTAGATTGAAGTTACTGTACAGAGGACGTCCTTATACACAGTACAGTGCACAGAAATCATGAACATCAGTGCTGCAACTCTGATCTCGTCACCTCTGTACTGAGACATCTAGATTGAAGTTACTGTACAGAGGACGTCCTTATACACAGTACAGTGCACAGAAATCATGGACCTCAGTGCTGCAACTCTGATCTAGTCACCTCTGTAATGAGACATCTAGATCAAAGTTACTGTACAGAGGACGTCCTTATACACAGTACACTGCACAGAAACCATGGACCTCAGTACAGCAACTCTGATCTAGTCACCTCTGTACTGAGACATCTAGATTGAAGTTACTGTACAGAGGACGTCCTTATACACAGTACAGTGCACAGAAATCATGGACCTCAGTGCTGTAACTCTGATCTAGTCACCTCTGTACTGAGACATCTAGATTGAAGTTACTGTACAGAGGACGTCCTTATACACAGTACAGTGCACAGAAATCATGGACCTCAGCACTGCAACTCTGATCTCGTCACCTCTGTACTGAGACATCTAGATTGAAGTTACTGTACAGAGGACGTCCTTATACACAGTACAGTGCACAGAAATCATGGACCTCAGTGCTGCAACTCCGATCTAGTCACCTCTGTACTGAGACATCTAGATTGAAGTTACTGTACAGAGGACGTCCTTATACACAGTACAGTGCACAGAAATCATGGACCTCAGTGCTGCAACTCTGATCTAGTCACCACTGTACTGAGACATCTAGATTGAAGTTACTGTACAGAGGACGTACTTATACACAGTACAGTGCACAGAAACCATGGACCTCAGTGCAGCAACTCTGATCTAGTCACCTCTGTACTGAGACATCTAGATTGAGGTTACTGTACAGAGGACGTCCTTATACACAGTACAGTGCACAGAAATCATGGACCTCAGTGCTGCAACTCTGATCTAGTCACCACTGTACTGAGACATCTAGATTGAAGTTACTGTACAGAGGACGTCCTTATACACAGTACAGTGCACAGAAATCATGAACCTCAGTGCAGCAACTCCGATCTAGTCACCTCTGTACTGAGACATCTAGATTGAAGTTACTGTACAGAGGACGTCCTTATACACAATACAGTGCACAGAAATCATGGACCTCAGTACAGCAACTCTGATCTAGTCACCTCTGTACTGAGACATCTAGATTGAAGTTACTGTACAGAGGACGTCCTTATACACAGTACAGTACACAGAAATCATGGACCTCAGTGCTGCAACTCTGATCTAGTCACCTCTGTACTGAGACATCTAGATTGAAGTTACTGTACAGAGGACGTCCTTATACACAGTACAGTGCACAGAAATCATGAACCTCAGTGCTGCAACTCTGATCTAGTCACCTCTGTACTGAGACATCTAGACTGAAGTTACTGTACAGAGGACGTCCTTATATACAGTACAGTGCACAGAAATCATGGACCTCAGTGCTGCAACTCTGATCTAGTCACCTCTGTACTGAGACATCTAGATTGAAGTTACTGTACAGAGGACGTCCTTATACACAGTACAGTGCACAGAAATCATGGACCTCAGTGCAGCATCTCTGATCTAGTCACCTCTGTACTGACACATCTAGATTGAAGTCACTGTACAGAGGACGTCCTTATACACAGTACAGTGCACAGAAATCATGGACCTCAGTGCAGCAACTCTGATCTAGTCACCTCTGTACTGAGACATCTAGATTGAAGTTACTGTACAGAGGACGTCCTTATACACAGTACAGTGCACAGAAATCATGAACCTCAGTGCAGCAACTCTGATCTAGTCACCTCTGTACTGAGACATTAGATTGAAGTTACTGTACAGAGGACGTCCTTATACACAGTACATTGCACAGAAATCATGGACCTCAGTGCAGCAACTCTGATCTAGTCACCTCTGTACTGAGACATCTAGATTGAAGTTACTGTACAGAGGACGTCCTTATACACAGTACAGTGCACAGAAATCATGGACCTCAGTGCAGCAACTCTGATCTAGTCACCTCTGTACTGACACATCTAGATTGAAGTTACTGTACAGAGGACGTCCTTATACACAGTACAGTGCACAGAAATCATGGACCTCAGTGCAGCAACTCTGATCTAGTCACCTCTGTACTGAGACATCTAGATTGAAGATACTGTACAGAGGACGTCCTTATACACAGTACAGTGCACAGAAATCATGGACCTCAGTGCTGCAACTCTGATCTAGTCACCTCTGTACTGAGACATCTAGATTGAAGTTACTGTACAGAGGACGTCCTTATACACAGTACAGTGCACAGAAATCATGAACCTCAGTGCAGCAACTCTGATCTAGTCACCTCTGTACTGACACATCTAGATTGAAGTCACTGTACAGAGGACGTCCTTATACACAGTACAGTGCACAGAAATCATGGACCTCAGTGCTGCAACTCTGATCTAGTCACCTCTGTACTGAGACATCTAGATTGAAGTTACTGTACAGAGGACGTCCTTATACACAGTACAGTGCACAGAAATCATGGACCTCAGTGCAGCAACTCTGATCTAGTCACCTCTGTACTGAGACATCTAGATTGAAGTTACTGTACAGAGGACGTCCTTATACACAGTACAGTGCACAGAAATCATGGACCTCAGTGCAGCAACTCTGATCTAGTCACCTCTGTACTGAGACATCTAGATTGAAGTTACTGTACAGAGGACGTCCTTATACACAGTACAGTGCACAGAAATCATGGACCTCAGTGCAGCAACTCTGATCTAGTCACCTCTGTACTGAGACATCTAGATTGAAGTTACTGTACAGAGGACGTCCTTATACACAGTACAGTGCACAGAAATCATGGACCTCAGTACAGCAACTCTGATCTAGTCACCTCTGTACTGAGACATCTAGATTGAAGTTACTGTACAGAGGACGTCCTTATACACAGTACAGTACACAGAAATCATGAACCTCAGTGCAGCAACTCTGATCTAGTCACCTCTTTACTGACACATCTAGATTGAAATTACTGTACAGAGGACGTCCTTATACACAGTACAGTGCACAGAAATCATGGCCCTCAGTGCTGCAACTCTGATCTAGTCACCTCTGTACTGAGACATCTAGATTGAAGTTACTGTACAGAGGACGTCCTTATACACAGTACAGTGCACAGAAATCATGAACCTCAGTGCAGCAACTCTGATCTAGTCACCTCTTTACTGACACATCTAGATTGAAATTACTGTACAGAGGACGTCCTTATACACAGTACAGTGCAGAGAAATCATGGACCTCAGTGCTGCAACTCTGATCTAGTCACCTCTGTACTGAGACACCTAGATTGAAGTTACTGTACAGAGGACGTCCTTATACACAGTACAGTGCACAGAAATCATGGACCTCAGTGCTGCAACACCGATCTAGTCACCTCTGTACTGAGACATCTAGATTGAAGTTACTGTACAGAGGACGTCCTTATACACAGTACAGTGCACAGAAATCATGAACCTCAGTGCAGCAACTCTGATCTATTCACCTCTGTACTGAGACATCTAGATTGAAGTTACTATACAGAGGACGTCCTTATACACAGTACAGTGCACAGAAATCATGGACCTCAGTGCTGCAACTCTGATCTAGTCACCTCTGTACTGACACATCTAGATTGAAGTTTCTGTACAGAGGACGTCCTTATACACAGTACAGTGCACAGAAATCATGGACCTCAGTGCAGCAACTCTGATCTAGTCACCTCTGTACTGACACATCTAGATTGAAGTTTCTGTACAGAGGACGTCCTTATACACAGTACAGTGCACAGAAATCATGGACCTCAGTGCAGCAACTCTGATCTAGTCACCTCTGTACTGAGACATCTAGATTGAAGTTACTGTACAGAGGACGTCCTTATACACAGTACAGTGCACAGAAATCATGGACCTCAGTGCTGCAACTCTGATCTAGTCACCTCTGTACTGAGACATCTAGATTGAAGTTACTGTACAGAGGACGTCCTTATACACAGTACAGTGCACAGAAATCATGGACCTCAGTGCTGCAACTCTGATCTAGTCACCTCTGTACTGAGACATCTAGATTGAAGTTACTGTACAGAGGACGTCCTTATACACAGTACATTGCACAGAAATCATGGACCTCAGTGCAGCAACTCTGATCTAGTCACCTCTGTACTGAGACATCTAGATTGAAGTTACTGTACAGAGGACGTCCTTATACACAGTACAGTGCACAGAAATCATGAACCTCAGTGCAGCAACTCTGATCTAGTCACCTCTGTACTGAGACATTAGATTGAAGTTACTGTACAGAGGACGTCCTTATACACAGTACATTGCACAGAAATCATGGACCTCAGTGCAGCAACTCTGATCTAGTCACCTCTGTACTGAGACATCTAGATTGAAGTTACTGTACAGAGGACGTCCTTATACACAGTACAGTGCACAGAAATCATGAACCTCAGTGCAGCAACTCTGATCTAGTCACCTCTGTACTGAGACATTAGATTGAAGTTACTGTACAGAGGACGTCCTTATACACAGTACAGTGCACAGAAATCATGGACCTCAGTGCTGCAACTCTGATCTAGTCACCTCTGTACTGACACATCTAGATTGAAATTACTGTACAGAGGACGTCCTTATACACAGTACAGTGCAGAGAAATCATGGACCTCAGTGCTGCAACTCTGATCTAGTCACCTCTGTACTGAGACACCTAGATTGAAGTTACTGTACAGAGGACGTCCTTATACACAGTACAGTGCACAGAAATCATGGACCTCAGTGCTGCAACACCGATCTAGTCACCTCTGTACTGAGACATCTAGATTGAAGTTACTGTACAGAGGACGTCCTTATACACAGTACAGTGCACAGAAATCATGAACCTCAGTGCAGCAACTCTGATCTATTCACCTCTGTACTGAGACATCTAGATTGAAGTTACTATACAGAGGACGTCCTTATACACAGTACAGTGCACAGAAATCATGGACCTCAGTGCTGCAACTCTGATCTAGTCACCTCTGTACTGACACATCTAGATTGAAGTTTCTGTACAGAGGACGTCCTTATACACAGTACAGTGCACAGAAATCATGGACCTCAGTGCAGCAACTCTGATCTAGTCACCTCTGTACTGACACATCTAGATTGAAGTTTCTGTACAGAGGACGTCCTTATACACAGTACAGTGCACAGAAATCATGGACCTCAGTGCAGCAACTCTGATCTAGTCACCTCTGTACTGAGACATCTAGATTGAAGTTTCTGTACAGAGGACGTCCTTATACACAGTACAGTGCACAGAAATCATGAACCTCAGTGCAGCAACTCTGATCTAGTCACCTCTGTACTGAGACATTAGATTGAAGTTACTGTACAGAGGACGTCCTTATACACAGTACAGTGCACAGAAATCATGGACCTCAGTGCTGCAACTCTGATCTAGTCACCTCTGTACTGAGACATCTAGATTGAAGTTACTGTACAGAGGACGTCCTTATACACAGTACAGTGCACAGAAATCATGAACCTCAGTGCAGCAACTCTGATCTAGTCACCTCTGTACTGAGACATTAGATTGAAGTTACTGTACAGAGGACGTCCTTATACACAGTACATTGCACAGAAATCATGGACCTCAGTGCAGCAACTCTGATCTAGTCACCTCTGTACTGAGACATCTAGATTGAAGTTACTGTACAGAGGACGTCCTTATACACAGTACAGTGCACAGAAATCATGGACCTCAGTGCAGCAACTCTGATCTAGTCACCTCTGTACTGAGACATCTAGATTGAAGTTACTGTACAGAGGACGTCCTTATACACAGTACAGTGCACAGAAATCATGAACCTCAGTACAGCAACTCCGATCTAGTCACCTCTGTACTGAGACATCTAGATTGAAGTTACTGTACAGAGGACGTCCTTATACACAGTACAGTACACAGAAATCATGGACCTCAGTGCAGCAACTCTGATCTGGTCACCTCTGTACTGACACATCTAGATTGAAGTTACTGTACAGAGGACGTCCTTATACACAGTACAGTGCACAGAAATCATGGACCTCAGTGCTGCAACTCTGATCTAGTCACCTCTGTACTGAGACATCTAGATTGAAGTTACTGTACAGAGGACGTCCTTATACACAGTACAGTGCACAGAAACCATGGACCTCAGTGCAGCAACTCCGATCTAGTCACCTCTGTACTGAGACATCTAGATTGAAGTTACTGTACAGAGGACGTCCTTATACACAGTACAGTACACAGAAATCATGGACCTCAGTGCAGCAACTCTGATCTGGTCACCTCTGTACTGACACATCTAGATTGAAGTTACTGTACAGAGGACGTCCTTATACACAGTACAGTGCACAGAAATCATGAACCTCAGTGCAGCAACTCTGATCTAGTCACCTCTGTACTGACACATCTAGATTGAAGTTACTGTACAGAGGACGTCCTTATACACAGTACAGTGCACAGAAATCATGGACCTCAGTGCTGCAACTCTGATCTAGTCACCTCTGTACTGAGACATCTAGATTGAAGTTACTGTACAGAGGACGTCCTTATACACAGTACAGTGCACAGAAATCATGAACCTCAGTGCTGCAACTCTGATCTAGTCACCTCTGTACTGAGACATCTAGATTGAAGTTACTGTACAGAGGACGTCCTTATACACAGTACAGTACACAGAAATCATGCATCTCAGTACAGCAACTCTGATCTAGTCACCTCTGTACTGAGACATCTAGAATGGAGTTAATGTACAGAGGATGTCCTTATACACAGTACAGTGCACAGAAATCATGGCCCTCAGTGCTCCAACTCTGATCTAGTCACCTCTGTACTGAGACATCTAGATTGAAGTTACTGTACAGAGGACGTCCTTATACACAGTACAGTGCACAGAAATCATGGACCTCAGTGCTGCAACTCCGATCTAGTCACCTCTGTACTGAGACAACTAGATTGAAGTTACTGTACAGAGGACGTCCTTATACACAGTACAGTGCACAGAAATCATGGACCTCAGTGCTGCAACTCTGATCTAGTCACCTCTGTACTGAGACATCTCGATTGAAGTTACTGTACAGAGGACGTCCGTATACACAGTACAGTACACAGAAATCATGGACCTCAGTGCAGCAACTCTGTTCTAGTCACCTCTGTACTGAGACATCTAGACTGAAGTTACTGTACAGAGGACGTCCTTATACACAGTACAGTACACAGAAACTATGGACCTCAGTGCTGCAACTCTGATCTAGTCACCTCTGTACTGAGACATCTAGATTGAAGTTACTGTACAGAGGACGTCCTTATACACAGTACAGTGCACAGAAACCATGGACCTCAGTGCAGCAACTCCGATCTAGTCACCTCTGTACTGAGACATCTAGATTGAAGTTACTGTACAGAGGACGTCCTTATACACAGTACAGTACACAGAAATCATGGACCTCAGTGCAGCAACTCTGATCTGGTCACCTCTGTACTGAGACATCTAGATTGAAGTTACTGTACAGAGGACGTCCTTATACACAGTACAGTACACAGAAATCATGGACCTCAGTGCATCAACTCTGATCTGGTCACCTCTGTACTGACACATCTAGATTGAAGTTACTGTACAGAGGACGTCCTTATACACAGTACAGTGCACAGAAATCATGGACCTCAGTGCAGCAACTCCGATCTAGTCACCTCTGTACTGAGACATCTAGATTGAAGTTACTGTACAGAGGACGTCCTTATACACAGTACAGTGCACAGAAATCATGAACCTCAGTGCAGCAACTCTGATCTAGTCACCTCTGTACTGACACATCTAGATTGAAGTTACTGTACAGAGGACGTCCTTATACACAGTACAGTGCACAGAAATCATGGACCTCAGTGCTGCAACTCTGATCTAGTCACCTCTGTACTGAGACATCTAGATTGAAGTTACTGTACAGAGGACGTCCTTATACACAGTACAGTGCACAGAAATCATGAACCTCAGTGCTGCAACTCTGATCTAGTCACCTCTGTACTGAGACATTAGATTGAAGTTACTGTACAGAGGACGTCCTTATACACAGAACAGTGCACAGAAATCATGGACCTCAGTGCAGAAACTCTGATCTAGTCACCTCTGTACTGAGACATCTAGATTGAAGTTACTGTACAGAGGACGTCCTTATACACAGTACAGTGCACAGAAATCATGGACCTCAGTGCTGCAACTCTGATCTAGTCACCTCTGTACTGAGACATCTAGATTGAAGTTACTGTACAGAGGACGTCCTTATACACAGTACAGTGCACAGAAATCATGAACCTCAGTGCAGTAACTCTGATCTAGTCACCTCTGTACTGAGACATCTAGATTGAAGTTACTATACAGAGGACGTCCTTATACACAGTACAGTGCACAGAAATCATGGACCTCAGTGCAGAAACTCTGATCTAGTCACCTCTGTACTGAGACATTAGATTGAAGTTACTGTACAGAGGACGTCCTTATACACAGTACAGTGCACAGAAATCATGGACCTCAGTGCAGAAACTCTGATCTAGTCACCTCTGTACTGAGACATCTAGATTGAAGTTACTATACAGAGGACGTCCTTATACACAGTACAGTGCACAGAAATCATGGACCTCAGTGCTGCAACTCTGATCTAGTCACCTCTGTACTGAGACATCTAGATTGAAGTTACTGTACAGAGGACGTCCTTATACACAGTACAGTACACAGAAATCATGGATCTCAGTACAGCAACTCTGATCTAGTCACCTCTGTACTGAGACATCTAGAATGGAGTTAATGTACAGAGGACGTCCTTATACACAGTACAGTGCACAGAAATCATGGACCTCAGTGCAGCAACTCTGATCTGGTCACCTCTGTACTGAGACATCTAGATTGAAGTTACTGTACAGAGGACGTCCTTATACACAGTACAGTGCACAGAAATCATGGACCTCAGTGCAGCAACTCTGATCTGGTCACCTCTGTACTGACACATCTAGATTGAAGTTACTGTACAGAGGACGTCCTTATACACAGTACAGTGCACAGAAATCATGAACCTCAGTGCTGCAACTCTGATCTAGTCACCTCTGTACTGAGACATCTAGATTGAAGTTACTGTACAGAGGACGTCCTTATACACAGTACAGTGCACAGAAATCATGGACCTCAGTGCAGCAACTCTGATCTAGTCACCTCTGTACTGAGACATCTAGATTGAAGTTACTGTACAGAGGACGTCCTTATACACAGTACAGTACAGAGAAATCATGGACCTCAGTGCTGCAACTCTAATCTAGTCACCTCTGTACTGACACATCTAGATTGAAGTTACTGTACAGAGGACGTCCTTATACACAGTACAGGGCACAGAAACCATGAACCTCAGTGCAGCAACTCTGATCTAGTCACCTCTGTACTGAGACATCTAGATTGAAGTTACTGTACAGAGGACGTCCTTATACACAGTACAGTGCACAGAAATCATGGACCTCAGTGCTGCAACTCTGATCTAGTCACCTCTGTACTGACACATCTAGATTGAAGTTACTGTACAGAGGACGTCCTTATACACAGTACAGTGCACAGAAATCATGAACCTCAGCACAGCAACTCTGATCTAGTCACCTCTGTACTGAGACATTAGATTGAAGTTACTGTACAGAGGACGTCCTTATACACAGTACAGTGCACAGAAATCATGGACCTCAGTGCAGAAACTCTGATCTAGTCACCTCTGTACTGAGACATCTAGATTGAAGTTACTATACAGAGGACGTCCTTATACACAGTACAGTACACAGAAATCATGGATCTCAGTACAGCAACTCTGATCTAGTCACCTCTGTACTGAGACATCTAGAATGGAGTTAATGTACAGAGGACCTCCTTATACACAGTACAGTGCACAGAAATCATGGACCTCAGTACAGCAACTCTGATCTAGTCACCTCTGTACTGAGACATCTAGATTGAAGTTACTGTACAGAGGATGTCCTTATACACAGTACAGTGCACAGAAATCATGGACCTCAGTGCTGCAACTCTGATCTAGTCACCTCTGTACTGAGACATCTAGATTGAAGTTACTGTACAGAGGACGTCCTTATACATAGTACAGTGCACAGAAATCATGGACCTCAGTGCTGCAACTCCGATCTAGTCACCTCTGTACTGAGACATCTAGATTGAAGTTACTGTACAGAGGACGTCCTTATACACAGTACAGTGCACAGAAATCATGGACCTCAGTGCAGCAACTCTGATCTAGTCACCTCTGTACTGAGACATCTCAATTGAAGTTACTGTACAGAGGACGTCGTTATACACAGTACAGTACACAGAAATCATGGACCTCAGTGCAGCAACTCTGTTCTAGTCACCTCTGTACTGAGACATCTAGATTGAAGTTACTGTACAGAGGACGTCCTTATACACAGTACAGTGCACAGAAATCAATGACCTCAGTGCTGCAACTCTGATCTAGTCATCTCTGTACTGAGACATCTAGATTGAAGTTCCTGTACAGAGGACGTCCTTATACACAGTACAGTGCACAGAAATCATGGACCTCAGTACAGCAACTCCGATCTAGTCACCTCTGTACTGAGACATCTAGATTGAAGTTACTGTACAGAGGACGTCCTTATACACAGTACAGTGCACAGAAATCATGGACCTCAGTGCTGCAACTCTGATCTAGTCACCTCTGTACTGAGACATCTAGATTGAAGTTACTGTACAGAGGACGTCCTTATACATAGTACAGTGCACAGAAATCATGGACCTCAGTGCTGCAACTCCGATCTAGTCACCTCTGTACTGAGACATCTAGATTGAAGTTACTGTACAGAGGACGTCCTTATACACAGTACAGTGCACAGAAATCATGGACCTCAGTGCAGCAACTCTGATCTAGTCACCTCTGTACTGAGACATCTCAATTGAAGTTACTGTACAGAGGACGTCCTTATACACAGTACAGTACACAGAAATCATGGACCTCAGTGCAGCAACTCTGTTCTAGTCACCTCTGTACTGAGACATCTAGATTGAAGTTACTGTACAGAGGACGTCCTTATACACAGTACAGTGCACAGAAATCAATGACCTCAGTGCTGCAACTCTGATCTAGTCATCTCTGTACTGAGACATCTAGATTGAAGTTCCTGTACAGAGGACGTCCTTACACACAGTACAGTGCACAGAAATCATGGACCTCAGTACAGCAACTCCGATCTAGTCACCTCTGTACTGAGACATCTAGATTGAAGTTACTGTACAGAGGACGTCCTTATACACAGTACAGTGCACAGAAATCATGGACCTCAGTGCTGCAACTCTGATCTAGTCACCTCTGTACTGAGACACCTAGATTGAAGTTACTGTACAGAGGACGTCCTTATACACAGTACAGTGCACAGAAATCATGGACCTCAGTGCTGCAACACCGATCTAGTCACCTCTGTACTGAGACATCTAGATTGAAGTTACTGTACAGAGGACGTCCTTATACACAGTACAGTGCACAGAAATCATGAACCTCAGTGCAGCAACTCTGATCTAGTCACCTCTTTACTGACACATCTAGATTGAAATTACTGTACAGAGGACGTCCTTATACACAGTACAGTGCAGAGAAATCATGGACCTCAGTGCTGCAACTCTGATCTAGTCACCTCTGTACTGAGACACCTAGATTGAAGTTACTGTACAGAGGACGTCCTTATACACAGTACAGTGCACAGAAATCATGGACCTCAGTGCTGCAACTCTGATCTAGTCACCTCTTTACTGACACATCTAGATTGAAATTACTGTACAGAGGACGTCCTTATACACAGTACAGTGCAGAGAAATCATGGACCTCAGTGCTGCAACTCTGATCTAGTCACCTCTGTACTGAGACATCTACATTGAAGTTACTGTACAGAGGACGTCCTTATACACAGTACAGTGCACAGAAATCATGGACCTCAGTGCTGCAACACCGATCTAGTCACCTCTGTACTGAGACATCTAGATTGAAGTTACTGTACAGAGGACGTCCTTATACACAGTACAGTGCACAGAAATCATGGCCCTCAGTGCTGCAACTCTGATCTAGTCACCTCTGTACTGACACATCTAGATTGAAGTTTCTGTACAGAGGACGTCCTTATACACAGTACAGTGCACAGAAATCATGGCCCTCAGTGCTGCAACTCTGATCTAGTGACCTCTGTACTGAGACATCTAGATTGAAGTTACTGTACAGAGGACGTCCTTATACACAGTACAGTGCACAGAAATCATGGACCTCAGTGCAGCAACTCTGATCTAGTCACCTCTGTACTGACACATCTAGATTGAAGTTTCTGTACAGAGGACGTCCTTATACACAGTACAGTGCACAGAAATCATGGACCTCAGTGCAGCAACTCTGATCTAGTCACCTCTGTACTGACACATCTAGATTGAAGTTTCTGTACAGAGGACGTCCTTATACACAGTACAGTGCACAGAAATCATGAACCTCAGTGCAGCAACTCTGATCTAGTCACCTCTGTACTGAGACATTAGATTGAAGTTACTGTACAGAGGACGTCCTTATACACAGTACAGTGCACAGAAATCATGGACCTCAGTGCTGCAACTCTGATCTAGTCACCTCTGTACTGAGACATCTAGATTGAAGTTACTGTACAGAGGACGTCCTTATACACAGTACAGTGCACAGAAATCATGAACCTCAGTGCAGCAACTCTGATCTAGTCACCTCTGTACTGAGACATTAGATTGAAGTTACTGTACAGAGGACGTCCTTATACACAGTACAGTGCACAGAAATCATGGACCTCAGTGCAGCAACTTTGATCTAGTCACCTCTGTACTGAGACATCTAGATTGAAGTTACTGTACAGAGGACGTCCTTATACACAGTACAGTGCACAGAAATCATGAACCTCAGTGCAGCAACTCTGATCTAGTCACCTCTGTACTGAGACATCTAGATTGAAGTTACTGTACAGAGGACGTCCTTATACACAGTACAGTGCACAGAAATCATGAACCTCAGTGCAGCAACTCTGATCTAGTCACCTCTGTACTGAGATATCTAGAATGGAGTTAATGTACAGAGGATGTCCTTATACACAGTACAGTGCACAGAAATCATGGCCCTCAGTGCTCCAACTCTGATCTAGTCACCTCTGTACTGAGACATCTAGATTGAAGTTACTGTACAGAGGACGTCGTTATACACAGTACAGTGCACAGAAATCATGGACCTCAGTGCTGCAACTCTGATCTAGTCATCTCTGTACTGAGACATCTAGATTGAACTTACTGTACAGAGGACGTCCTTATACACAGTACAGTGCACAGAAATCATGGACCTCAGTGCTGCAACTCTGATCTAGTCACCTCTGTACTGAGATATCTAGATTGAAGTTACTGTACAGAGGACGTCCTTATACACAGTACAGTACAGAGAAATCATGGACCTCAGTGCTGCAACTCTGATCTAGTCACCTCTGTACTGAGACATTAGATTGAAGTTACTGTACAGAGGACGTCCTTATACACAGTACAGTGCACAGAAATCATGGACCTCAGCACAGCAACTCTGATCTAGTCACCTCTGTACTGAGACATCTAGAATGAATTTACTGTACAGAGGACGTCCTTATACACAGTACACTGCACAGAAATCATGGACCTCAGTGCAGAAACTCTGATCTAGTCACCTCTGTACTGAGACATCTAGATTGAAGTTACTATACAGAGGACGTCCTTATACACAGTACAGTACACAGAAATCATGCATCTCAGTACAGCAACTCTGATCTAGTCACCTCTGTACTGAGACATCTAGAATGGAGTTAATGTACAGAGGATGTCCTTATACACAGTACAGTGCACAGAAACCATGGACCTCAGTGCTGCAACTCTGATCTAGTCACCTCTGTACTGAGACATCTAGATTGAAGTTACTATACAGAGGACGTCCTTATACACAGTACAGTACACAGAAATCATGGATCTCAGTACAGCAACTCTGATCTAGTCACCTCTGTACTGAGACATCTAGATTGAAGTTACTGTACAGAGGACGTCCTTATACACAGTACAGTGCACAGAAATCATGGACCTCAGTGCTGCAACTCCGATCTAGTCACCTCTGTACTGAGACAACTAGATTGAAGTTACTGTACAGAGGACGTCCTTATACACAGTACAGTGCACAGAAATCATGGACCTCAGTGCTGCAACTCTGATCTAGTCACCTCTGTACTGAGACATCTCGATTGAAGTTACTGTACAGAGGACGTCCTTATACACAGTACAGTGCACAGAAATCATGGACCTCAGTGCTGCAACTCTGATCTAGTCACCTCTGTACTGAGACATCTAGATTGAAGTTACTGTACAGAGGACGTCCTTATACACAGTACAGTGCACAGAAATCATGGACCTCAGTGCTGCAACTCTGATCTAGTCACCTCTGTACTGAGACATCTAGATTGAAGTTACTGTACAGAGGACGTCCTTATACACAGTACAGTGCACAGAAACCATGGACCTCAGTGCAGCAACTCCGATCTAGTCACCTCTGTACTGAGACATCTAGATTGAAGTTACTGTACAGAGGACGTCCTTATACACAGTACAGTACACAGAAATCATGGACCTCAGTGCAGCAACTCTGATCTGGTCACCTCTGTACTGACACATCTAGATTGAAGTTACTGTACAGAGGACGTCCTTATACACAGTACAGTGCACAGAAATCATGAACCTCAGTGCAGCAACTCTGATCTAGTCACCTCTGTACTGACACATCTAGATTGAAGTTACTGTACAGAGGACGTCCTTATACACAGTACAGTGCACAGAAATCATGGACCTCAGTGCTGCAACTCTGATCTAGTCACCTCTGTACTGAGACATCTAGATTGAAGTTACTGTACAGAGGACGTCCTTATACACAGTACAGTGCACAGAAATCATGAACCTCAGTGCTGCAACTCTGATCTAGTCACCTCTGTACTGAGACATCTAGATTGAAGTTACTATACAGAGGACGTCCTTATACACAGTACAGTACACAGAAATCATGCATCTCAGTACAGCAACTCTGATCTAGTCACCTCTGTACTGAGACATCTAGAATGGAGTTAATGTACAGAGGATGTCCTTATACACAGTACAGTGCACAGAAACCATGGACCTCAGTGCTGCAACTCTGATCTAGTCACCTCTGTACTGAGACATCTAGATTGAAGTTACTATACAGAGGACGTCCTTATACACAGTACAGTACACAGAAATCATGGATCTCAGTACAGCAACTCTGATCTAGTCACCTCTGTACTGAGACATCTAGAATGGAGTTAATGTACAGAGGATGTCCTTATACACAGTACAGTGCACAGAAATCATGGCCCTCAGTGCTCCAACTCTGATCTAGTCACCTCTGTACTGAGACATCTAGATTGAAGTTACTGTACAGAGGACGTCCTTATACACAGTACAGTGCACAGAAATCATGGACCTCAGTGCTGCAACTCCGATCTAGTCACCTCTGTACTGAGACAACTAGATTGAAGTTACTGTACAGAGGACGTCCTTATACACAGTACAGTGCACAGAAATCATGGACCTCAGTGCTGCAACTCTGATCTAGTCACCTCTGTACTGAGACATCTCGATTGAAGTTACTGTACAGAGGACGTCCTTATACACAGTACAGTACACAGAAATCATGGACCTCAGTGCAGCAACTCTGTTCTAGTCACCTCTGTACTGAGACATCTAGACTGAAGTTACTGTACAGAGGACGTCCTTATACACAGTACAGTACACAGAAACTATGGACCTCAGTGCTGCAACTCTGATCTAGTCACCTCTGTACTGAGACATCTAGATTGAAGTTACTGTACAGAGGACGTCCTTATACACAGTACAGTGCACAGAAACCATGGACCTCAGTGCAGCAACTCCGATCTAGTCACCTCTGTACTGAGACATCTAGATTGAAGTTACTGTACAGAGGACGTCCTTATACACAGTACAGTACACAGAAATCATGGACCTCAGTGCAGCAACTCTGATCTGGTCACCTCTGTACTGAGACATCTAGATTGAAGTTACTGTACAGAGGACGTCCTTATACACAGTACAGTACACAGAAATCATGGACCTCAGTGCAGCAACTCTGATCTGGTCACCTCTGTACTGACACATCTAGATTGAAGTTACTGTACAGAGGACGTCCTTATACACAGTACAGTGCACAGAAATCATGGACCTCAGTGCAGCAACTCCGATCTAGTCACCTCTGTACTGAGACATCTAGATTGAAGTTACTGTACAGAGGACGTCCTTATACACAGTACAGTACACAGAAATCATGGACCTCAGTGCAGAAACTCTGATCTGGTCACCTCTGTACTGACACATCTAGATTGAAGTTATTGTACAGAGGACGTCCTTATACACAGTACAGTGCACAGAAATCATGAACCTCAGTGCAGCAACTCTGATCTAGTCACCTCTGTACTGAGACATCTAGATTGAAGTTACTGTACAGAGGACGTCCTTATACACAGTACAGTGCACAGAAATCATGGACCTCAGTGCTGCAACTCTGATCTAGTCACCTCTGTACTGAGACATCTAGATTGAAGTTACTGTACAGAGGACGTCCTTATACACAGTACAGTGCACAGAAATCATGAACCTCAGTGCTGCAACTCTGATCTAGTCACCTCTGTACTGAGACATTAGATTGAAGTTACTGTACAGAGGACGTCCTTATACACAGTACAGTGCACAGAAATCATGGACCTCAGTGCAGAAACTCTGATCTAGTCACCTCTGTACTGAGACATCTAGATTGAAGTTACTGTACAGAGGACGTCCTTATACACAGTACAGTGCACAGAAATCATGAACCTCAGTGCAGTAACTCTGATCTAGTCACCTCTGTACTGAGACATCTAGATTGAAGTTACTATACAGAGGACGTCCTTATACACAGTACAGTGCACAGAAATCATGGACCTCAGTGCAGAAACTCTGATCTAGTCACCTCTGTACTGAGACATTAGATTGAAGTTACTGTACAGAGGACGTCCTTATACACAGTACAGTGCACAGAAATCATGGACCTCAGTGCAGAAACTCTGATCTAGTCACCTCTGTACTGAGACATCTAGATTGAAGTTACTGTACAGAGGACGTCCTTATACACAGTACAGTGCACAGAAATCATGGACCTCAGTGCTGCAACTCTGATCTAGTCACCTCTGTACTGAGACATCTAGATTGAAGTTACTGTACAGAGGACGTCCTTATACACAGTACAGTGCACAGAAATCATGAACCTCAGTGCAGTAACTCTGATCTAGTCACCTCTGTACTGAGACATCTAGATTGAAGTTACTATACAGAGGACGTCCTTATACACAGTACAGTGCACAGAAATCATGGACCTCAGTGCAGAAACTCTGATCTAGTCACCTCTGTACTGAGACATTAGATTGAAGTTACTGTACAGAGGACGTCCTTATACACAGTATAGTGCACAGAAATCATGGACCTCAGTGCAGAAACTCTGATCTAGTCACCTCTGTACTGAGACATCTAGATTGAAGTTACTATACAGAGGACGTCCTTATACACAGTACAGTGCACAGAAATCATGGACCTCAGTGCTGCAACTCTGATCTAGTCACCTCTGTACTGAGACATCTAGATTGAAGTTACTGTACAGAGGACGTCCTTATACACAGTACAGTGCACAGAAATCATGGACCTCAGTGCAGAAACTCTGATCTAGTCACCTCTGTACTGAGACATCTAGATTGAAGTTACTATACAGAGGACGTCCTTATACACAGTACAGTGCACAGAAATCATGGACCTCAGTGCTGCAACTCTGATCTAGTCACCTCTGTACTGAGACATCTAGATTGAAGTTACTGTACAGAGGACGTCCTTATACACAGTACAGTGCACAGAAATCATGGACCTCAGTGCAGCAACTCTGATCTGGTCACCTCTGTACTGACACATCTAGATTGAAGTTACTGTACAGAGGACGTCCTTATACACAGTACAGTGCACAGAAATCATGAACCTCAGCACAGCAACTCTGATCTAGTCACCTCTGTACTGAGACATTAGATTGAAGTTTCTGTACAGAGGACGTCCTTATACACAGTACAGTGCACAGGAATCATGGACCTCAGTGCTGCAACTCTGATCTAGTCACCTCTGTACTGAGACATCTAGATTGAAGTTACTGTACAGAGGACGTCCTTATACACAGTACAGTGCACAGAAATCATGGACCTCAGTGCTGCAACTCTGATCTAGTCACCTCTGTACTGAGACATCTAGATTGAAGTTACTGTACAGAGGACGTCCTTATACACAGTACAGTGCACAGAAATCATGGACCTCAGTGCAGCAACTCTGATCTAGTCACCTCTGTACTGAGACATCTAGATTGAAGTTACTATACAGAGGACGTCCTTATACACAGTACAGTACACAGAAATCATGGATCTCAGTACAGCAACTCTGATCTAGTCACCTCTGTACTGAGACATCTAGAATGGAGTTAATGTACAGAGGACCTCCTTATACACAGTACAGTGCACAGAAATCATGGACCTCAGTACAGCAACTCTGATCTAGTCACCTCTGTACTGAGACATCTAGATTGAAGTTACTGTACAGTGCACAGAAATCATTGACCTCAGTGCTGCAACTCTGATCTAGTCACCTCTGTACTGAGACATCTAGATTGAAGTTACTGTACAGAGGACGTCCTTATACATAGTACAGTGCACAGAAATCATGGACCTCAGTGCTGCAACTCCGATCTAGTCACCTCTGTACTGAGACATCTAGATTGAAGTTACTGTACAGAGGACGTCCTTATACACAGTACAGTGCACAGAAATCATGGACCTCAGTGCAGCAACTCTGATCTAGTCACCTCTGTACTGAGACATCTAGATTGAAGTTACTGTACAGAGGACGTCCTTATACACAGTACAGTGCACAGAAATCATGGACCTCAGTGCAGCAACTCCGATCTAGTCACCTCTGTACTGAGACATCTAGATTGAAGTTACTGTACAGAGGACGTCCTTATACACAGTACAGTGCACAGAAATCATGGACCTCAGTGCAGCAACTCCGATCTAGTCACCTCTGTACTGAGACATCTAGATTGAAGTTACTGTACAGAGGACGTCCTTATACACAGTACAGTGCACAGAAATCATGGACCTCAGTGCTGCAACTCTGATCTAGTCACCTCTGTACTGAGACATCTAGATTGAAGTTACTGTACAGAGGACGTCCTTATACACAGTACAGTACACAGAAATCATGGACCTCAGTGCAGCAACTCTGTTCTAGTCACCTCTGTACTGAGACATCTAGATTGAAGTTACTGTACAGAGGACGTCCTTATACACAGTACAGTGCACAGAAATCAATGACCTCAGTGCTGCAACTCTGATCTAGTCATCTCTGTACTGAGACATCTAGATTGAAGTTCCTGTACAGAGGACGTCCTTATACACAGTACAGTGCACAGAAATCATGGACCTCAGTACAGCAACTCCGATCTAGTCACCTCTGTACTGAGACATCTAGATTGAAGTTACTGTACAGAGGACGTCCTTATACACAGTACAGTGCACAGAAATCATGGACCTCAGTGCTGCAACTCTGATCTAGTCACCTCTGTACTGAGACATCTAGATTGAAGTTACTGTACAGAGGACGTCCTTATACACAGTACAGTGCACAGAAATCATGGACCTCAGTGCAGCAACTCTGATCTAGTCACCTCTGTACTGAGACATCTAGATTGAAGTTACTATACAGAGGACGTCCTTATACACAGTACAGTACACAGAAATCATGAACCTCAGTGCAGCAACTCTGATCTAGTCACCTCTGTACTGACACATCTAGATTGAAGTTACTGTACAGAGGACGTCCTTATACACAGTACAGTGCACAGAAATCATGGACCTCAGTGCTGCAACTCTGATCTAGTCACCTCTGTACTGACACATCTAGATTGAAGTTACTGTACAGAGGACGTCCTTATACACAGTACAGTGCACAGAAATCATGGACCTCAGTGCTGCAACTCCGATCTAGTCACCTCTGTACTGAGACATCTAGATTGAAGTTACTGTACAGAGGACGTCCTTATACACAGTACAGTGCGCAGAAATCATGGACCTCAGTGCTGCAACTCTGATCTAGTCACCTCTGTACTGAGACATCTAGATTGAAGTTACTGTACAGAGGACGTCCTTACACACAGTACAGTGCACAGAAATCATTGACCTCAGTGCTGCAACTCTGATCTAGTCACCTCTGTACTGACACATCTAGATTGAAGTTACTGTACAGAGGACGTCCTTATACACAGTACAGTGCACAGAAATCATGGACCTCAGTGCTGCAACTCTGATCTAGTCACCTCTGTACTGAGACATCTAGATTGAAGTTTCTGTACAGAGGACGTCCTTATACACAGTACAGTACACAGAAATCATGGACCTCAGTACAGCAACTCTGATCTAGTCACCTCTGTACTGAGACATCTAGATTGAAGTTACTGTACAGAGGACGTCCTTATACACAGTACAGTGCACAGAAATCATGGACCTCAGTACAGCAACTCTGATCTAGTCACCTCTGTACTGAGACATCTAGATTGAAGTTACTATACAGAGGACGTCCTTATACACAGTACAGTACCCAGAAATCATGAACCTCAGTGCAGCAACTCTGATCTAGTCACCTCTGTACTGACACATCTAGATTGAAGTTACTGTACAGAGGACATCCTTATACACAGTACAGTGCACAGAAATCATGGACCTCAGTGCTGCAACTCTGATCTAGTTACCTCTGTACTGAGACATCTAGATTGAAGTTACTGTACAGAGGACGTCCTTATACACAGTACAGTGCACAGAAATCATGAACCTCAGTGCAGCAACTCTGATCTAGTCACCTCTGTACTGAGACATCTAGATTGAAGTTACTGTACAGAGGACGTCCTTATACACAGTACAGTGCACAGAAATCATGGCCCTCAGTGCTGCAACTCTGATCTAGTCACCTCTGTACTGAGACATCTAGATTGAAGTTACTGTACAGAGGACGTCCTTATACACAGTACAGTGCACAGAAATCATGGACCTCAGTGCTGCAACTCTGATCTAGTCACCTCTGTACTGAGACATCTAGATTGAACTTACTGTACAGAGGACGTCCTTATACACAGTACAGTGCACAGAAATGATGGACCTCAGTGCTGCAACTCTGATCTAGTCACCTCTGTACTGAGACATCTAGATTGAAGTTACTGTACAGAGGACGTCCTTATACACAGTACAGTGCACAGAAATCATGGACCTCAGAGCAGCAACTCTGATCTAGTCACCTCTGTACTGAGACATCTAGATTGAAGTTACTGTACAGAGGACGTCCTTATACACAGTACAGTGCACAGAAATCATGGACCTCAGAGCTGCAACTCTGATCTAGTCACCTCTGTACTGAGACATCTAGACTGAAGTTACTGTACAGAGGACGTCCTTATACACAGTACAGTGCACAGAAATCATGGACCTCAGTGCAGCAACTCTGATCTAGTCACCTCTGTACTGAGACATCTAGATTGAAGTTACTGTACAGAGGACGTCCTTATACACAGTACAGTGCACAGAAATCATGGACCTCAGAGCTGCAACTCTGATCTAGTCACCTCTGTACTGAGACATCTAGATTGAAGTTACTGTACAGAGGACGTCCTTATACACAGTACAGTGCACAGAAATCATGGACCTCAGTGCTGCAACTCTGATCTAGTCACCTCTGTACTGAGACATCTAGATTGAAGTTATTGTACAGAGGACGTCCTTATACACAGTACAGTGCACAGAAATCATGGACCTCAGCTCTGCGACTCTGATCTAGTCACCTCTGTACTGAGACATCTAGATTGAAGTTACTGTACAGAGGACGTCCTTATACACAGTACAGTGCACAGAAATCATGGACCTCAGTTCTGCAACTCTGATCTAGTCACCTCTGTACTGAGACATCTAGATTGAAGTTACTGTACAGAGGACGTCCTTATACACAGTACAGTGCACAGAAATCATGAACCTCAGTGCAGCAACTCCGATCTAGTCACCTCTGTACTGAGACAGCTAGATTGAAGTTACTGTACAGAGGACGTCCTTATACACAGTACAGTGCACAGAAATCATGGACCTCAGTTCTGCGACTCTGATCTAGTCACCTCTGTACTGAGACATCTAGATTGAAGTTACTGTACAGAGGACGTCCTTATACACAGTACAGTGCACAGAAATCATGGACCTCAGTGCAGCAACTCTGATCTAGTCACCTCTGTACTGAGACATCTAGATTGAAGTTACTGTACAGAGGACGTCCTTATACACAGTACAGTGCACAGAAATCATGGACCTCAGAGCTGCAACTCTGATCTAGTCACCTCTGTACTGAGACATCTAGATTGAAGTTACTGTACAGAGGACGTCCTTATACACAGTACAGTGCACAGAAATCATGGACCTCAGTACAGCAACTCTGATCTAGTCACCTCTGTACTAAGACATCTAGATTGAAGTTACTGTACAGAAGACGTCCTTATACACAGTACAGTGCACAGAAATCATGGACCTCAGTGCTGCAACTCTGATCTAGTCACCTCTGTACTGAGACATCTAGATTGAAGTTACTGTACAGAGGACGTCCTTATACACAGTACAGTGCACAGAAATCATGAACCTCAGTGCTGCAACTCTGATCTAGTCACCTCTGTACTGAGACATCTAGATTGAAGTTACTGCACAGAGGACGTCCTTATACACAGTACAGTGCACAGAAATCATGGACCTCAGTGCTGCAACTCTGATCTAGTCACCTCTGTACTGAGACATCTAGATTGAAGTTACTGTACAGAGGACGTCCTTATACACAGTACAGTGCACAGAAATCATGGACCTCAGTGCAGCAACTCTGATCTAGTCACCTCTGTACTGAGACATCTAGATTGAAGTTACTGTACAGAGGACGTCCTTATACACAGTACAGTGCACAGAAATCATGAACCTCAGTGCTGCAACTCTGATCTAGTCACCTCTGTACTGAGACATCTAGACTGAAGTTACTGTAAAGAGGACGTCCTTATACACAGTACAGTGCACAGAAATCATGGACCTCAGTGCTGCAACTCTGATCTAGTCACCTCTGTACTGAGACATCTAGATTGAAGTTACTGTACAGAGGACGTCCTTATACACAGTACAGTGCACAGAAATCATGGACCTCAGTACAGCAACTCTGATCTAGTCACCTCTGTACTGAGACATCTAGATTGAAGTTACTGTACAGAGGACGTCCTTATACACAGTACAGTGCACAGAAATCATGGACCTCAGTGCTGCAACTCTGATCTAGTCACCTCTGTACTGAGACATCTAGATTGAAGTTACTGTACAGAGGACGTCCTTATACACAGTACAGTGCACAGAAATCATGGACCTCAGTACAGCAACTCTGATCTAGTCACCTCTGTACTGAGACATCTAGATTGAAGTTACTGTACAGAGGACGTCCTTATACACAGTACAGTGCACAGAAATCATGGACCTCAGTGCTGCAACTCTGATCTAGTCACCTCTGTACTGAGACATCTAGATTGAAGTTACTGTACAGAGGACGTCCTTATACACAGTACAGTGCACAGAAATCATGGACCTCAGTTCTGCAACTCTGATCTAGTCACCTGTAAAATATTAATCTCTTATGATATAAAATATAAGCTCTCAGAAGCTTTGAGTCTCATGCTAGGTTCAGAGAGTGGCAGAGGTTATTCTGAGAACCTTGGCAGGCGCACCTGTTCTGTACATCAAATCTTTAGGACTCGTTGTCAACATGGGTTATTTAGAGATAACTAATGATGAAAAGTCCTTAGCCATATGTTTGGAATATGCCAACATGAGGTAATTGTACACAGTCGAAAATACATACTCTATTATAAATTACTGCCATATCAGCAAACCGCCATATTGGGTTATGTAACTGTAAAAATAATCTCCAATGTATATCCATGAGGCAAGATGGTATATAAGGAGAGGCATCAGTATGGTGGGTAGATTCTGATACCTTGAGGTCTCCACCACGGACCATCACATACTGCCAAGACTGGATACGTAAGAACTTATATTTGTTTCTATTTTCTTTTAACCTGATACTCCTTTTGTTGTGTGCTATGAACTATTTTCTTTCTATTTTTCTGTAATCACCTTTTTGAATGAACATTAAATAAGCTTTTGTTTTATCCACACAATTCAATGACTGATTTCCTTTTTATCCTCACTGTGCCCTTATCTAAGATGAGGAAGTGTTAATTTTTCTAACATTAATGGCGAGCCATAGCCAGCTCTGATTTTTTTTTCCATGTGGAATCCTTCCTCTACTACAAACAGGGGGGAGGAGAAAGCTAAAAATATACTTGTACAAGTCTCAGGAATTCCACATTCACAAGGATCAGACGGAATCTACTGGACAGTGAGGAGTGAAGTTTGTCTCCAAAGCATACAACCACGTGGGGGTCAGCGGAGCACAGGAAAGTCATCATCCATTGACGGTTGGATCAATCCAGGAGAGGAAAAGCCATTCCATAGGTGAGAAATGGATTTTATTCATGACTATTCTAAGAAATGTAACATACAGTTTAAGTTTGTTCATAGCCATACAGACGCACAATTATGGTCTAGTTTGTATAGTAAATGTGAAGCAGAAAATCTTAGCATTGATAAAAGTTTTTTTTCTGTAAAAAAGTTACAGAGAAAGCTTCAAAATGTGATGGATATGGTCCGTGTGTACAATAATTTCGTTTTTGAAAAAACTGACACACAAGCACACAAAGCATGCATTATCACACAGGATATCAGTCATTCTGACAAACAGGTGGACACACAAACTGACACACAGGACACTGACGGGGATTACTTTGATTGTCCAAATTGTTTGATTTTGGCAGAACATATTGAACAATTGGAGGATCAGATTGATACCAGGACAGAGTTATTGTCCAAATTACACCAAGACATAAAAAAGGTTTCTGTAAATACAAGATCAAATAGTAAAAGTGAAGATAGTGCCTCCACATCATTTATACCAGAGACACAAGATTTCGAAATTTCAGGGGAAGAATTACAGGGAGTTGAACTACAAAGGAAAAAATTACATGACAGAGCAGCACGAATCCATCTTAAAATACACGATCAATTGATGAAAATTGTAAAAGACATCCCAAAGTACAATGAGAAGGTGGATGCTTTTGATAATGCAGATATTTTTGAATCTAATACAGATAAGTTCAATCTTAATGATGAACAAAAAAACAAGACATTTAAAGTCTGGTTGCCTTCTCATATGGCCAAAAGGTTACAGGTCACGCCCAAACTTAATGATGGTAATGAATTAACACATAGTACAAAAGAAGACAGACTTAGACAATTGCTGGTATTTACCACAGGAGACAAGCCCTCAGTTGACATTTTGAATCAATTGAGTGCGAGTATCCATGATGACCCATTTGCTTTTTTGGTCAAGTTTGAACAGGCCTATAGAATGGTGATGCCTGTTGGGTCTAATGAGGAATCGGCATCCATGATCAAATTATATGTATCAAAATTCAAGTACCTAGATCCTGTATCAGTGCAATTGGCTAGTGTTCTGGCATCATTGCAGGAGGCAACGGCTTTTATTGACAAAATTAGGAGATCCATGAAGCGGAATCAGGTCAAGGCAAAAATAGCTGTAGTTCATGAGGAAAAGGATAGACAACTGACATCAGATAAAACTCAACCAAGACTTAAATCCACTTTAACATCCAGGAATGGAGATTACACTGAGCATAGAGGTAAAAATATCACACAAAGGAACAATGTCCATTGTTATTTTTGTGGTATACCTGGACACTTAAAGTGGCAGTGCAGGAAATTCTTGAGAGCAGAATCAGAGGCAGGTACATCGGGAACAGGTAAACTTGGAAGAAAAAACGGACTTATTCCAAAATCTTCCAACAGACCTTCTGCCCCTCCATTCAATTCTCTTACATCTCCTCACACTGACACCACACAGACATTAATCAGACAGATCAGAGAGATGACAGTGAAGGAGTCAAATTGCAGAGACACAGGTCTGCTCCCATCTCCTTCTCTCTGACTAGCAAAGAACACTCCCACACCCCATCCATTGGAATTTGTGACGAGAGTAACGTTAGATGATTGTGGGAGACCATTTGTTAAGGTGATTCTGGCAGAACAGAGTGCTGTGTTTCTGATTGATACCGGGGCACAATTAAGTGTTACCAACCTTAATTTGATGGTAAACCCAGAATCTCCAAGTTGTAATATCATAGGATTCAGCGGAAAAGGAAAAACAAAAGCAAAGCTTGTTTCTAATGTTATGTTGGAAATACCAGGTTCTTTCAAAACAGGAATTGACATTTGGCATTGTCGTGATTCTGAGAATATACTTGGCACAGATTTTATGCAGAGATTCGGATGGGTAATTGATCTAGGGAATCAAGTGATCTGGAAAGATTCTAATGGACGCAAACCTGTAGTCATTGACCCTAGTGAACATAGCCATGTTGGAAGTATTTGCTTGAATGATGTTGTGTCATCAGATCATTTGTGGCCTGAAACTGGTGGTGATGAGGTACTGACCGAAATTGTACAATGCTTTCCTTCTCTTTGGGCTCAGTTCAGAAATGAAGTGGGTACAATGAAGGATGTAATTGTAAATGTAGAAGGACGTGATCCTCCCCCACAGCGTCAGTATAAATTGCCTCCAGATTCAATTGGTTCTATGTCTAAGATCATACAGGAATTGTTAGTGTGGCACCCCAGGGGTCTGGTTTTCCACAGTAATGTAATGTTATGTCTGAGAGCAGGTGGGAGGTCCTTTGGTCAGGGATCCTGTGCATGCCACACCTCCTGCCCAGTCTTGGGAGGGGAAGAACTTCCCCTGTATAAACCCGGGGCTGAGGCAGGGTGAGTCAGACAAGGAGAGTGGAGACAAGAAGCAGCATAGGAAACAGCAGAGTTACAAGGAGTCAGGGGCTGGCAGCTGCAGAGCTCGCCCTGACTAAGAAGATTCTTTACCGGACCCGGAGTCCGAGGCTGTGGGGACTAACTCCTACCCAGCAGCAGAATCCGTCAGGCAGGGGATTTCAGGTCCTCTGGCCCAGAAGCCCGAAGGCACGGTCACACGCGTGGGACCAGCACCGCCATCGTGGAGCGGAAGCCATTAGAAGGCCCCGAGTCACCGGCCATACGGGTGAGCACCACACGGTACACTCAGGGACGTGGGCTACTTACATCAGCTTCTAGCAAGGTAGCCAGAAGAGTACAGTCAGTTTGGGAGGCCTACAACTACGCCTGGCCAGGGGAGATCCCATCTGCTCAAAGACTGACCAGGCCCCGTTTGCTAGCAAGTACTCCGGGAGGGTCTGTCGTTGTTACCAGTAAAGACCCTGAACTACACCGTACCGTCTCTGAGTGGTTCCTGCTACCCCCATCATCCACGTCGGCTGCCCTGAGGCCATACCCCTCCCGTTGGGGGTTATACTATCACGCTGCACAATCCTACCACCGGCCTCAGCGGTCTGCCCTGCAGCAGCAGCTTCCTGGCTGCACTCAACGGGTGGCGTAGTCATCAACTATTTACTACTAATAGACTGCCGTCTAGTTTGACTCCCTGGGCACGGACCGGGTCACCGCCACGAGACTACAACCCTCCACTGATCCGGCTCCGGGTAGGCTCCCGCGTGCGCAACGCAGCGCGACACAGGCCCAGGGGCGCGTCAACTTTGGCGTAGTCGGCAGGATTTCGTGCCCGCAACCACCGGGTACTGCGTGCCTGAAAAGCAAAGACTGTTCAAACTTACCAGTGGTGAAGATTCCCGCTATCCGTGGAGGTTTCCCGCCATCCGGCGCCATCTTCTACCTTCTTCCCGCCATCCGCGAAGTTTTCCCGCCATCCGGCGCCATCTTCGACCTTCTTCCCGCCATCCGTGGAGTTTTCCCGCCATTGGACGCCATCTTGAGGACGCCGCGCGGGAAGAAGAGGGGCGTGGACTCCGAAAGCGCGCGAGAACTGAAGCCCCGCCTCACGTCCGGACGTTGCGTAAGGTCCTGGAAGGAGCCCAGCAGACGCCGACGTCACAGGAGCGCGACGGAAGGTCCTCAACCCTGACGATCCACTGCGGAGCCGCGGCCTACGGAAGAGGATCATCGCAAGGTAGGCCACGGTCCACTAGGGGGGAGGAAGATGTCGGATACGGAGGAGAGCTTCACTGCCTCAACCCCCGCCAGCGCTACCGCTGCTGCAGTTACGCCCTTCACCATGCCCTATATCCCGGGAGCAGCTTGGCTACCCCAGTACTCAGGGGAGTCACATACCCTGCATGACTTTAGAGAAAAGCTGGATAGCCTCTTCCAGGTGTACCCCCTCACAGAAGAGCAAAAAGTGAGCATCCTGGTGGCCCAACTAACCGGGGCAGCCAAAAGGGAAGTAAAATCCTGGCCACCTGGGAGGAAGACTGTCGCAGGGATACTAACCCGGCTGAAGGACACCTTTGATACCCGCACCTCAGCCGAGATTAAGCTTAGATTCTACGGGTGCAAGCAGCGAGCGCATGAGAGTATAAGGGACTATGCACTAAACCTACAAGAGGCCCTGAGGGCCATAAAGCAGACCGACCCTGATGGGGTGGGAAACGAGGACAGGCTATTGACTGAACAATTTATAGAGGGTTTATATTGCAATGCCCACCGAACCCAGGTGCGGGCAATGGCCTTACAGGATCCCCATCTGGACTTTGCACAGTTCAAGGATAGAGCTATCCGGGTGCTCCGAGAACCAGCACCGGGTGGCGTTGTTACCCACAGGCGCCCAGCTATCACTTACCACCAGGAGGCGGCGCCCTTGTCGGCAGGGCCTGTGGGAGCTGATGCGCAGGCTTTGGACAATGACCCGGCTCCAGACCTACACCATCAGGTCCAAGAGCTAGCTAAGAGCGTTGCTGCGCTAACCCGAACTGTGCAGTCTTTACAGGTTTCCACCCCAGGGAAGATCCAGCTGGCATCCGGACCGGAGGACATCACGTGGCGTCGACCAAGGAGGACCCCACCGGCCAGAGGAAGACCCAGTGACCGATACAGCGAGGACGGACGACCCATCTGCCGCCGCTGCAATCAACCCGGACATATGGAAAGGTACTGTTCTTTAAACGGGCACAACCTGGGGTAGAGGGCCAACCCCCAGGAAAAAGATCACCAGGCCCATCGAACTGGCGCGACAGATATGTGGGAGGACGTCCAGTCTTGCCTGTGGTACTGGATGGCATTCCCATGAGTGCCCTACTGGATACCGGGTCACAGGTCACCACCATCCCGTACGTGCTCTTCAAGCAGTACTGGAATGACTCGGATATTACCCGCTACCCTGACGACGACTTGAGTATCATCGCCAGCAATGGCCAGCCCGTGCCACAGATCGGATTTAAAGAGGTGACCCTCAAAATCGGTAGAGTCGAACTGGCCGCACAGGGACTGATCATTGTAGATATTGATAAACATGAGAGTCACCCAAAAATAACTCTAGGAACTAACGTAATTGAAAATTGTCTTGCAGAGGTGATTTTCCTTTTACAGCAGGTTGCCAAGAACGCCAGCTCCGGCGAGCAGCGGGTGCTCCAGAAAGAGATCCGGGCACTGATGCAACGGCAACAAGTGGAACTCTCCGGCGGTGAGATTGGTAGCGTAAGAATGTGTGACCCTTTTCCTATTGCCATGCCCCCAAAAAGTGAAATGATGATTTGGTGCCGGGCAGCTATTGGTCTGAGAGGTAGAGATTACCAGGCAATGGTAGAACCAGTTTACTCAGACAGTAGGCCCACCATTTTGACAGCACGGGGGGTGGTCAATGTACGCCATGGGAGGGTGCCCATTCGCATAATAAATATCGGGGAGAGGGAAGTGTACCTGCCCCGGTATGCCACGCTAGCCAAATTATATACCACTAATCAAAATTCTATACAATCTGTGGAACCCTTGCCTCCATCTCACCCGGAGGAAGGTAACGGCTCTAAGAAAGACATGGAGGACTGGTGTCAGCAACTACATTTGGGTACTGATTCCACTCCCTCACATCAGAAACAAGGAGTCTATCGGGTGGTTCAAGAGTATGAGAGAGTGTTTAGTAAACACCCGTTAGACTTCGGGCGAGTCAAGGGGGTAGAACACCGCATCCCCACGGGAGATCATCCTCCCATAAAAGAGAGGTATCGACCCGTACCCCCTGCACATTACCAACACGCCAAGGGGATGCTTAGAGACATGAAGGAGGCTGGGGTAATCCGGGATAGCTGTAGCCCCTGGGCAGCCCCACTAGTTTTAGTCAAAAAGAAAGACAACACCATGAGGATGTGTGTAGATTACCGGAAAATCAACCGTATCACACACAAGGATGCGTACCCCTTACCAAGGATAGAGGAGTCATTGGCTGCTTTAAGATCTGCTAACTTCTTCTCTACCTTGGATCTCACTAGCGGGTACTGGCAGGTTCCTGTAGCAGAGGCGGACCGGGAGAAGACCGCATTCACCACCCCGATGGGACTTAGCGAGTTCACCTGCATGCCGTTCGGACTCTGCAACGCCCCAGGAACCTTCCAACGATTAATGGAGTGCTGTCTGGGCCACAGAAACTTCGAGACGGTCCTGTTGTACCTGGACGATGTCATCGTATACTCCAAAACTTATGAGGACCACCTGAAACACCTGGCGGAGGTGTTCGAAGCTCTGGCGAGTTACGGCCTAAAGGTGAAACCCTCCAAGTGTCACCTCCTGAAACCAAAGGTGCAATACCTGGGACACGTGGTGAGCGCTGACGGAGTGGCTCCCGACCCCGATAAGATCACCGCAATTAAGGGATGGCCAAGCCCCTCCAGCGTAAAAGAAGTGCGGCAGTTCCTAGGGTTGGTAGGCTACTACCGAAGGTTTATTCCCGGTTTCACCAAAAAGGCAGCGCCTATGCAGGACCTCCTGATAGGCCAGTCCCGAAAGGCCAAGAACCAGAAGCCGCCCTTCAAATGGGAAGAGCTAGAAGAAGAGTCCTTCCGCCAGCTGAAGATGGCCCTCACGGGGGATGAAATCTTGGCGTACCCGGACTATAGCCAGCCCTTCATCCTCTACACCGACGCCAGTAACATCGGGCTAGGAGCCGTACTGTCCCAGATTCAGCAGGGGAGAGAACGAGTAATCTCCTATGCCAGCCGAAAACTGCGACCCACCGAAAGGAACCCCGAGAATTACAGCTCATTTAAGCTAGAGTTCCTGGCCGTGGTATGGGCAGTCACCGAGCGCTTTAGGCATTACCTTGCTTCTTCCCGGTTCACCGTATACACGGATAACAACCCGTTGACACACCTGGACACGGCAAGACTCGGTGCCCTGGAGCAGAGGTGGATGGCCCGTCTGTCCAACTACGAGTTCACAATCAAATACCGGGCAGGACGCTCCAATACTAACGCGGATGCCCTGTCCAGGATGCCCAACCTGCCGGACGAAGGAGAAGATCCGGAGGGACTGGAAGAAGTTGAACTCCCTGCGTTCCACCGTCATGGGACTATCCAGTATTCCCACCGGGTAAGGGGTAAGCAGGCTGCTACGTTGAACCCCTTAACCCACTACAACTGGGCGGAAACGCAAGACAGCGACCCTGCCGTCCGACTGGTGAAGGAGATGCTGACTCGGCCGGAGGCTCGCCTTGAACCAGACGCTCCGGAGGAAGCCAAACAACTATGGGCGGAGAAGAGTCGACTATTCCTTTACAAGGGGAAGTTGTGCCGCAGAATGGTCAACTCCCGGACGCATGAACTACTCTGGCAAGTAGTGGTGCCACGAAGAGACGCAGCCATGGTGATGGAGGCATACCACGACGGAGCTGGACACTTCGGGTGGAAAAAGCTGGAGTTCCTGCTGCGCGAGCGGTTCCACTGGGTAGGCATGAGGGGAACCATCGAGAAGTGGTGCAGAGACTGTGGCCCGTGCAATCTGAGAAGGAAGGACCGGGCCAGCCAGAAGACTCCCCTGCAGTCCATCGTCACCCGGCAACCGTTGGAACTGGTAGCCTTGGATCATGTAAAACTGACCCCAAGCAGAAGTGGCTACGTCTACGCGTTAACCATCGTGGATCATTACTCCCGGTTCTTGGTTGTCGTCCCCGTCAAGGACTTAACGGCTCAAACAGCAGCTAGAGCCTTCCAGCAGCACTTCTGCCGTCCACACGGGTACCCGGACCAAGTGCTGACGGACCAGGGACCTGCCTTTGAAGCGGAGGTCTTCCAGGAATTCTGCAATCTGTATGGCTGCCGGAAGATAAGGACGACACCCTACCATCCGCAAACTAATGGACTTTGTGAAAAAATGAACCAGGTGGTAATGGATCTTCTAAAAACATTGCCCCTGGAAGAACGCAGTCTGTGGCCTGAGAAGTTGCCCGATCTGGTGGACCTATACAACCACATCCCGGTAGGTTCCACCAACTGTACCCCGGCTTACCTAATGAGGGCGAGACCTGGTAAGTTACCTGTTGACCTGGAAATGGGAGTCCTGACACCTGAGGACACTTCACCAGAAACAGACTGGGACACAGAGAGGCAGCAGCAGTACCGGAGAGTACAAGAGAGCGTGGAGCGAAGTCTCTGTCAGGCTAGGGAAAGACAAGAGAAGACTTACAACCAGTATGCTCCCGCTGTTCCCCTGGTACCCGGAGAGCAGGTCTTGAAGAGGAAAAGACGGCTCCACAAGTTGGATGACCAGTGGGAGAAGGACCCGTACACCGTACTGCCCTCAAGCCACGAGAACCCGAAGGTCTGTACCATCAGTAAAGACGGAGGGGAAACCACAGCCATTGTATCCCGGGACCACCTGAAGAAGTGTCCCGAACAACTGAGGAACCCTGAAGAGGAACAAGAAGACCATCGACCCGTGGGAGAAAGGGAAGATATGGTTAGTACCGTGCTCGGGGACTTCCCTCGGTCTTGGACTCAAGTCAATGGTGCAGTTGTGGTACCCGTACTCACCTTCCTCCAACCATCATCCCAAGAACCTACGGAGCAACGGGTAGAGCTGGAAGAACAGCCGGTCCAGGAGGCAGAAGACTCCACACGAGTAGAACAGGAGAATCAACCCTCTGCTTATAGTGAGCCTGCCGTACCCCTAGTGAGACAAAGAGCCGGTAGACAGCTGCCCAGTTTACCCTTGACAGCTCCTACACCCTGTAGTTCAGGGCCAGACAGTCAGCTCCGTAGGTCCACTAGGGCCACTAGAGGCCAGTTACCCGCACGCTGGAGAATTTGAAGTGTAAAAATAGTTTTATTTATGTTTATCTGTGTATTGTTGCTTGTGTATAATTTTGTGTTTCCAGTTGTTTTTAGGAAACCTTGGTGGATTTACCGGGAATCCTTGTATATAGTTGGAGCGTAACCCAGGATGGACTAGAGACTGTTAAGGACTCGGGGTAGGACAGACCCCTACCTGGTTACGTCTCCCTGTGTTGGTGAAATGGACACCTTTGCTTTTCTTCAAAGACTGCATCCGGTTGCGGACACGCCGTAACCATCTTATGTGTTTTTCTTATAGTATTGTTATTGTTATACTTTGTTATGTTTTTCTAAATGTGTTTAGTCCCGGAGTACTAAATTTCACTAGGGGAGAATGTGGCACCCCAGGGGTCTGGTTTTCCACAGTAATGTAATGTTATGTCTGAGAGCAGGTGGGAGGTCCTTTGGTCAGGGATCCTGTGCATGCCACACCTCCTGCCCAGTCTTGGGAGGGGAAGAACTTCCCCTGTATAAACCCGGGGCTGAGGCAGGGTGAGTCAGACAAGGAGAGTGGAGACAAGAAGCAGCATAGGAAACAGCAGAGTTACAAGGAGTCAGGGGCTGGCAGCTGCAGAGCTCGCCCTGACTAAGAAGATTCTTTACCGGACCCGGAGTCCGAGGCTGTGGGGACTAACTCCTACCCAGCAGCAGAATCCGTCAGGCAGGGGATTTCAGGTCCTCTGGCCCAGAAGCCCGAAGGCACGGTCACACGCGTGGGACCAGCACCGCCATCGTGGAGCGGAAGCCATTAGAAGGCCCCGAGTCACCGGCCATACGGGTGAGCACCACACGGTACACTCAGGGACGTGGGCTACTTACATCAGCTTCTAGCAAGGTAGCCAGAAGAGTACAGTCAGTTTGGGAGGCCTACAACTACGCCTGGCCAGGGGAGATCCCATCTGCTCAAAGACTGACCAGGCCCCGTTTGCTAGCAAGTACTCCGGGAGGGTCTGTCGTTGTTACCAGTAAAGACCCTGAACTACACCGTACCGTCTCTGAGTGGTTCCTGCTACCCCCATCATCCACGTCGGCTGCCCTGAGGCCATACCCCTCCCGTTGGGGGTTATACTATCACGCTGCACAATCCTACCACCGGCCTCAGCGGTCTGCCCTGCAGCAGCAGCTTCCTGGCTGCACTCAACGGGTGGCGTAGTCATCAACTATTTACTACTAATAGACTGCCGTCTAGTTTGACTCCCTGGGCACGGACCGGGTCACCGCCACGAGACTACAACCCTCCACTGATCCGGCTCCGGGTAGGCTCCCGCGTGCGCAACGCAGCGCGACACAGGCCCAGGGGCGCGTCACTAGCTCAAGGTGTCATACGTAAGGCTAACTCTGTAAGTAACAATCCTTTATGGTGTGTATTGAAATCTGATGGTACATATCGAATGATATTGGATTTGCGGATGTTTAATAAACATACTCCTAACGTAGCTCCCATTGTTGCTGATACTCATGACATGATGGCAAGGCTAAATGCAAAGGCAAAATATTTCTCTGTGCTAGACATTAGTAACGTTTTTTTCAGTATACCTCTTGAAAAGAGTTGTCAGTACAAGTTTGCATTTACTTTCTTGGATGAGCAATATTTGTTTTGCAGGTTACCGCAAGGAGCACATTTGTCACCTAGTGTTTTTCATCAGGCGTTGGCAAAGGTATTATCCAGATTTTCTAGACCTGATTGCATACTACAATATGTGGATGATATTCTGTTGTCTACTGAGGATAAGGAGTCACATGTTTCTCTTTTGGCAGAATTGTTTGAACTGTTGTATGACGCAGGGTTGAAATTGAACACTAAAAAGGTCAAATTGATGAAGACCGAGGTGAGATTTTTGGGAGTTTTGTTGAGTCCAGGAAAAAGACAGCCATTGCAGGAGAGAATAGAGGCAATCGCATCACTTCCAATCCCAAACACACACACAAGGCTTTGCGACATTTTTTAGGTCTTGTAAACTATTCTAGGGATTTCATTGAGAATTTTGCTGAAAAGGCAAGGCCTTTGTACGATCTTTTGAAAGGTGAAAATACTGATTATTTTGGTCCCTGGGGTGATGAACAACAAACCTCATTTGAACAAATGAAAATGAATTTACAGAATGCTCCTCCTTTATCCAGAGTAGATCCTTCAGCTCCATTTGCTCTACAAGTTCACACATCAGAGACAGCGGTGTCGGCTGTTCTGTTACAATTGCAGGCAGAAGAGTGGAGAATTTTGGGCTATTTTTCTAAGCTTCTCTCACCTGTTGAAAGAGGTTTTGAAACTTGTGCGAGACACTTGGTAGAGGTCTACTTTGCAGTCAAAGCAACTGAACACATTGTTGGTTTCAACAAAATCATTCTGCAAACTCCTCATTCTACACTAAAACTTCTCTTTGAGAAAAATATCCCAGGTGTGTCACATCAGAGATTTGCCCGTTGGTTACTGTCATTGTCTCCCAATCAAATTGAGGTAGATTATAAGGCCAAATATGTTCTTCCTCAGTTGATGCAATATGAAGGGAAAACTCATGATTGTCTCCAGTCTTTTCAGGATCCGATTCCATCACTATTCAGACGGAAGGCAGAGGTAACAGATGAAGCAGTTTTTGTAGATGGTTCCCGATTCTATTCAGATGGGCACTATTATACAGGATATGCCATTTTTTATCCCACAAGAGGACAGGTGGTAAAGCACAAGTTACCGAGTCATTTTTCAGCTCAGAGGGCAGAGCTAGAAGCAGTAAAAATGGTGCTACAGCTGAATGAAGCTGACGATCAGTGACCCATTTTGATCTACAGTGATAGCTCCTATGTTGTGAGATCACTGACAGATTATCTGCCAGTTTGGGAAAAAAGAGGCTATGTAGATTCTTCTAACAAGACTCTTGTACATAGTGACACACTGAAAACAATTTTTGAAATAGCTTCAAAAACCCCTAATGGTTTTGCTATTGTCAAAGTTCCTTCCCATAAAAAGTCAGATGATGAATTATCTGTTGGAAATGCAACCGCAGATATGTTAGCCAAAGAGGCAGCCCTGACAGGAGAAGAAGTGTTTGAACCTGAACCTCTCAAGGTTTCAGCAGTTCAAAGAACAGACACGCATATCCCTTCTTTTGCAGAAGAACAAGAAAAAGATACAACTCTTGTTGCTTCCCGGGTTGATCCAAAACCTCCCTTTGTTTGTGAAAACGGGGTTTTGTGTCATGATTTAAATGGGGACTTGCGTCCTGTTGTACCAAAACATCTACAGGATGAGTTTACAAGATACAATCATGAAAGCTTGGGTCATTTGGGCCAACAGAAATTGTTAGGCATTCTCAGAGAGAAATTTTACTGGGAAAAGATGGAAGAGACTGTACAAAGTATTGTTCAATCATGTCTCATTTGTGCCCAAATTAATCCAAGACCAAAAGGACAGAAACCGCCACTACTGCGAACCGCACCTGCAGATGGTCCATGGTCTACATTACAAATTGACTACATTGGTCCATTACCATCAGGTAAAAATGGTCTCAGGTATGCATTGGTTATAGTAGATGTTTTTTCTAAATGGGTTGAAATTTTACCTGTCAGGAAAGATGATGCTTTGTCTACAGCTAGAGCATTAGTTAATCATGTCTTTTGTACTTGGGGGATCCCAAGAATGATCACCTCTGATCGAGGAAGTCACTTCACAGGAAAGATCATGCGAGCAGTTTGTACTATTCTAGGGGTACAACAACAGTTTCATGTACCTTACCATCCACAGTCTGCTGGTATTGTGGAAAGGATGAATAGGACAATAAAATCCAGAATTGCCAAAATGTTATTGGACAAAGGTAATACTTGGGTGTATGCAGTACCTTTTGTATGAATCCAAATTCAAAAAAGGGGCTCTAGTCATGATAAAAACTTTAAGGAAGAGTGGACCTTGGGAAAGTAACTGGGAAGGTCCCTTTGAAATAATCAACACCATGGGATGAGTTATGATCCTAGTGCAACCAGCATCTAACGCGGTTAAAAATACCCGCAGACGCAAAAATTGTGGGTATGTTGATCAATGAAAATTGTATATTGCAAAATAATGATACTGCATTTCTTTTAGGAAGAAATGGTTTCCAATAAGAGCTGGAATACGGAATACCATGTCCTTGATGGAAGGGATTCTACACCAATCCTTCAAGAAAAGAAAAAGTTTCCCAGGAAAAACTACTATCTGATGGGAACCACATTTCTTCTACTTTGTACTATTTCAATTGTGATCTATGCAGAAGACATTTTTTATCATGGAATGAATACTAGTGAAGTGGTTGGACATAACAAAGGAACTTTACATTCATGGAAACCAAGAGGATCAAGTATACAAAATCTAATAGATGAAGACATGCCGGACGATTCAGTAGATATTACTGGAAACATTTGCATGGGTTATGGTGTAGAATGCGGTATCGAGCTACATTTCATACTCGACACTAACATAATATTACATGCTGCCCCAGGACCTAAGTCTAAATTTACACAGTTACAAGGAGATTATATACATAATAATAAGACAGACACTACACATTAGGTCTCTACGTCACTACATGACATATGTCAGATAACCTGTTCCTTGCACTATTCCTCCGTTGACAGAGGATACTACTAGCTATATTTTATATGGGGGTACTTTTTACTTTTTATTTTATTTTGTTCTTTCCAGTTCCATCTCCCTTTATGGAACGATATCTGATGGGTGTATTCTCATTAGAGTTTTTAATGTTATACACATATTTATTTTGTTCTTACCTAATGTGTACACTTACTTGTTAGTAAGTAATATTGCTTTTGTGTAATTACTCCATTTGACTGATACCTTTGATTATTTATACTTTTCTGTCCAACATTATCTTTTTGCCCCCTTTTTTTTTTTTTTTCTTTTCTCTCTTTTGCACACGGCCTCAGGTGCAAAGGTTATGTTTGGTTTTTCTCTGCTCTTCCTTTTTGAACCCTTTTTTTTCTTTTGCTGTCTGTATATAAATGGAGTGTTTCAGTGCATACATTGATATATCTGTTGGTGCCCTGATGAAGGGGTGAACACCCAGAAACGCGTAGGCATTTACCAATAAACAAGGATATTATTACATGTTCCTGACTTGAGGATCTTTCAGCGGCGCGGACGTATATCTCTACTTTCACCGCCTTTGGATTTATTCTGGTCCTGTGGGACACCTATTGGAGATCCGCTGCAGCTGCCTTTTATACGCTATGGTGGTTGTGTCCTTACACAACCAAACCAGGCGAGCACCACCTTTTTATTATTCATTCCTATGTCTACAGGTGAAACTCTATTGGTCTTTGCGCTCTCTCTTTCTTTGTATTCATCTAGCTGCACTGTGGAGCGGTTTTGCGGACTGCACCGCGTGCTGACGGTTTTCGTCTTTATTTGGGAGGTGCATTGAAGTCTTCACCTGGAAAGTTGTGTGTTTTTTTTTTTGTTTTTTTTCCCTTTCACTATGGAATATTTTAAACATCGTGTTACTACAAGGGAAAGGCTTATCCTACAAGCTGTGGGAGCCTCTAATATACAAATATGTATGGATAATGAAGTGAATGCCATCTTTAGTGATGAGGAGACTTCCTTAATGGAAAAACTTTTTCATGAATTTGAGGACTGTATAAAAGATGAACTATTTTTTGGTACTGATGCGAGATTTTTGGAGTTTCATTTGAAAGAGAAGATTTGCCCAAGAGGACTGAGGATTACACATGATTCTCCGTTCCCTGATGATAAAGTTTTTTCTAATGAATGGAAATCCATTTTGGATAATTGTATGATGAACATGCTGACTTGTCTTTATAAAAAAACGCTCACAACTTTGTGGGCTTGCTGAAATTAAAACGTTGGCGATCGTTAAAGAACTGGAAAAATATAAAAATCATCCTTTGTTTATGAAAATTAACTCTAGTATTAACACAGATATCCTTAAACTTGAACATGACATGATTCTAAAAAATCAAAAAAACTAATTAGGGATCGTGATAACTACAACTCGAATGAGCTATCTAATTGTTCTGTTAATAAAAAGGACAATAATTTGTCTCCAAAAGTGGTGCCAAATAAACCCCTGGTTTCCAATACTAGAAATAATATAAATAGGTTTCGTACATTTTCAAACAGCAACAGACACCACTCAAATTCTACCTCCAACAAAATGAGTGATAAAAGAGCTCAAAGGGATAAAGAGACTGACACTATCCCATTGTCGAACAATGGTATTAGAACCTCTGATTCTAAATTAAACACGATGATAACAACACCTATGTCTTCTAATATTATTTTAGACAGTATTAGAGTTCCGCCTTTTGAGCCGAACAATATTGTTACAGTGCCGTCACCGTCTAATGTACCTGATGTAATCACTCCCCTTAACAAGGGTCCTGACATTAATATCGAACAGGTTATTGCCCAAATTAATTTAATTACTGAGGAAAGGAGGAAATCCTCTTCTTTTACACTCCCCGTGTATGCGGCATCTGATACTTCCTTATCCCTTTCACCTGCAAGGGAGGACCCTCCAATTGGAGAATTACTGGATTTCTCTATACATGAAAATATTGACCTCAGCAACACCCCCCCAGATACCGAGATCCCTGGGCCCTCTACCAGGGATCATATTGTCGATAATTCCAACACAGGGGCAACTTGCTCAGTGCCTTTTTTACCCTCAGCACTGCCCATAAAAGGAAGGATAGATCATTTTTTTCCAAAAAAGACTATAAAAAGAAAAAAATCCGAAGAGGGTGTAGAGGAGGGCAAAGGAAAAAAGAAAGAAAAAATAGATCCAAGGAATTAGACAAGACCATGGATTTTGGAAACATTTTTAATTTGTCATCATATTCACTCACACATGATGAAAAACTCATTTTAAGTAAGGGTCTTTCCTTCTGTCCAACTAACACTCCCAAAGACTTTGATTTATTTTTAGACACTCAAGTCTTTATAAGGAAATTAACCCTTAAAAGACACTTTGCAATAAAAGCTGCAATAGCTCCGGATAAAAATATGACTATAAAAAAAGAAAGTGAAATTGAAGGAGGTTTACATCTGGATTTGAGAGGAAAATCACATTTTTATCCTCTAGAGAGTAAAACACACCATCTTAGTACCTTTAGTGATCTTTTGATTAGTCAGTTCAAAAGGATTAATGATAAACCTTTTTTTCTAAAAAACGATAAAATAAACATCTCAAAAAAAGAAAAAATGGCCATTAAATCTCTCAGGGAGAATAAAGACATCATTATTCGTTCAGCAGACAAAGGGGGGGGGGGCTATTGTTATACAGAATTATGATGATTATGTCAAAGAAGCCAACAATATTTTGTCAGATACTAAATATTATAAAATATTCATATTGATCCCTCCTTTGATTTAATTAAGGAATATACTACAAGAATTAATCAGGCCTTTGCTAACAAGAGCATTAATGAAACAAAGAAAAAATTCCTGACCATTAGGAGTCCCAATACCCCCTTCTTCTACCATCTACCCAAATTACATAAAAATCAAAAAAATCCCCCTGGTAGACCCATTATTTCAGGTATTGGCTCGCTAACGAGTAAATTGTCTGAATACATTGATAAAATTATGAAAATACATGTATTGCATCTGGATAGCTTTCTTAGGGACTCCGCACATTTGATTAATTTAATAAAAGAGATCAAATGGAAAGACACTTATACTTTCATCACTTTAGATGTAGCATCTTTATATTCCAATATAGAACACACAATTGGCCTTGCGGCTTTTAGGGACTTCTTAGATCTAGATAATAGGCTTATGGTTACACAAAGGGATTTTTTACTTGAAGGGTTGTCGTTTATATTGAACACCAACTATTTCACTTTTAGAGATAAAATGTATCATCAGGTATCAGGTACAGCGATGGGGTCTAAAATAGCACCTACATACGCTAATCTTTTTATGGGTCTCTTCGAAAAAATATATATTTATAACTCCCCTTTTTTTGTGAACATCATTTTTTATAAACGGTACATTGATGACTTGATCATTATCTGGGATGCTGAACTTGTTGGTCCGGCTGAGTTTCTAAATCATCTGAATGGAAACCTTTGGGGTCTCTCTTTTACACCCTATGTTAATCCTGAGACTATCAATTTTTTGGATCTCACATTATTTCCAATAGGAGAGAATATTTGCACAAAAACATATTTTAAAGATGTTGACACAAACAGCTATATTAATTTTAAAAGCGGCCATTACTCTAAATGGCTAAAAAATATTCCTAGAAACCAATTCTATAGGATTAGAAAGAATTGTACTCACAAAGATGATTTTATAGTGCAATCTAGCACTCTTATTAACAGGTTCAAAAACCAAGGATACCCCGGTAATCTAATCAAAAAAGCATATCTGGAGGCTTTAAATATAGAAAATAGGGATAGTCTATTGATAGGTAAAGAAAAAACTAAAAATGCCAAGGAGAGTAATTATTCCTTGAACTTCATAACTTCCTACAACAAATCTCATGGACAAATACGAAAAATACTAGAAGATAATTGGAAAATTCTTCTGGATGATCCCATACTGAAAAAGATCTTGCCTAAAAAAACGGGTATTACTTTTAGGCGTGCCCCCACACTAAGAAACATCATAGCTCCAAGTAGGATAAGGGATACGACAAAGAACAACAGTATGACTCCTGTAACATCCCGTAAAGGGGTTTTTAAATGTGGCAACAAAAATTGTCTATGCTGTAAAAGTATTACGCATGGTCTTACTCACTTTCAATCAAATACTAATATGGAGAGTTTTGAGATCAATAAATATCTCACCTGCAATTCTACCTTTGTTATTTATCTGATAGAATGCAGTTGTAATAAACAATATGTGGGGAGAACGATACAGCCCCTCCACCTACGCCTCAACTCCCATAGGCATAATGTTCTTAAAGGGTTTTTAAAACAAGGTCTTTCTAGACACTGCACAATGGTGCATAATAAAGATTTTCTGAATCTAAAAATCAGCCCTATTGATCAAATTCCCGAGAATTATCCTAATAGGCTCCAAGAACTAAACAGAAAGGAAATTTATTGGATTTACAGACTGAATACTCTTAAGCCCTTTAGTCTGAATGATGTTTCTGAAGTTTTTTTTATAGTTCATGTATAAGTTTTTCTATTTTCATAATTACTTCCTTATTGTATTACTATTCCTTTTTATTGTGTTATTCACAAGATCTATAAATAATATTGTTTTTCACATATATACACATAAATCCTTGGTTTTACATTTATCATAGTTTTTTGACACAAATATGGTGTTCCTCTAAAATCATGTGACGCGCCCCCTGGGCCGTGTTCAGGGGATACCCGGAGCCGGATCTGGATAGGGGTAGTAGTCCTTGTGGCGGCGACCCGGTCCGTGCCCAGGGTGTCAAACTCAGTGGCAGTCTATGGCAGTGGATGTTAGATGACTACGCCACCCGTTGAATGCAGCTTTAGAGCTGCTGCTGCAGGGCAGACCGCTGAGGCCGGTGGTAGGCTTGTGCAGCGTGGTAGTATAACCCCCAACGGGAGGGGTATGGCCTCAGGGCAGCCGACGTGGATGATGAGAGTAACAGGAACCACTCGGAGACGGTACGGTGTAGTTCAGGGTCTTTACTGGTAACAAAGATAGACCCTCCCGGAGTACTGGCTAGCGATTGGGGCCTGGTCTGTCCTTGAGCAGATGGGATCTCCCCTGGCCAGGCGGAGTTGTAGGCCTCCCAAACTAACGATACTCTTCTGGCTACCTTGCTAGAGGCGGGTATAAGTAGCCCACGTCCCTGAGTGTACCGTGTGGTGCTCACCCGTATGGCCGGTGACTCGGGGCCTTCTAGTAGCTTCCGCTCCACGTTGGCGGTGCTGGTCCCACGCGTGTGACCGTGCCTTCGGGTTTCTGGGCCAGAGGACCTGAAATCCCCTGCCGGACGGTTTCTGCTGCTGGGTAGGAGTTAGTCCCCACAGCCTCGGACTCCGGGTCCGGTAAGAAATCTTCTCAGTCAGGGCGAGCTCTGAAGCTGCCAGCCCCTGACTCTCTGTAGTACTGTTTCTTCCTAAGCTGCTTCTCTGTCTCTGCTTCTTCTCTACTCACTAACCCTGCCGCAGCCCCAGGTTTATATAGGGGAAGTTCTTCCCCTCCCAAGACTGGGCAGGAGGTGTGGCATGCACAGGATCCCTGACCAAAGGACCTCCCACCTGCTCTCAGACATAACATTACATTACTGTGGAAACCAGACCCCTGGGGTGCCACACATGTACGCTATTATAAATATTCCCTCTTTTATGTTTTCCTTCTGGGAGTAGTATAATTCGAACCCGCATCCCAGCGCTCTGCTGGATGCTACTATCACACACCTCTCTCCTTCCACGCCACCGCACGTCAGGTGATTCACTACCTGTCTGTGTATCTCCTGTATTTAAGACGCAGTCTTTATACTACATTGCGGCGTTTTCTCAGGATCCTATTACTACACATTAGGTCTCTACGTCACTACATGACATATATCAGATAACCTGTTCCTTGCACTATTCCTCCGTTGACAGAGGATACTACTAGCTATATTTTATATGGGGGTACTTTTTACTTTTTATTTTATTTTGTTCTTTCCAGTTCCATCTCCCTTTATGGAACGATATCTGATGGGTGTATTCTCATTAGAGTTTTTAATGTTATACACATATTTATTTTGTTCTTACCTAATGTGTACACTTACTTGTTAGTAAGTAATATTGCTTTTATGTAATTACTCCATTTGACTGATACCTTTGATTATTTATACTTTTCTGTACAACATTATCTTTTTGCCCCTTTTTTTTTTTTCTCTCTTTTGCACACGGCCTCAGGTGCAAAGGTTATGTTTGGTTTTTTTCTGCTCTTCCTTTTTGAACCCTTTTTTTTTTTCTTTTGCTGTCTGTATATAAATGGAGCGTTTCAGTGCATACATTGATATATCTGTTGGTGCCCTGATGAAGGGGTGAACACCCAGAAACGCGTAGGCATTTACCAATAAACAAGGATATTATTACATGTTCCTGACTTGATCTTTCAGCGGCGCGGACGTATATCTCTACCTTCACCGCCTTTGGATTTATACTGGAATATAGCGATAAGAGGTGAAGAGAAAGCTGTATGGTCGGGTGATATTACTAATGATATGCTTGCAAAAGGGACAGTTAGAACATCCGAAACAGAGATTGTGTTAAAGACACAACATTTTGGGAATATTTTGGATCCTTCATTACTTTCTATTACAGAAGGAGATGAAGAATGGGTAAAAACAGTATCTGTAGTTTTTACAGTAACAAATACTATCGCTCCAGAAGTAAGGGTTGCACCACAAGCAGTACATAGTCAAGAAAATATGTCTCCTCTTTAATTGAAATGCAACACAAGGTTAGAGTTACCTCCCGAGTCTTTGTTAACATGGACCAGAAACAAATTATTTTTGGGAAGTTTTTCAAATGGTCCAACAAATGTTATACATAGAAGTCAATTTGGGAATGTGGGATGGTTGGATAAGAATTTTGTTTTTTCTCTAGAGAATCCATCTCCTAAGGATTCTGGACTTTATCAGTGTTGCGTTTTAACTAAAAATAATTACAAACAATGCAAAGATGTAAATGTAAGGCTATGTGCCCACGATATAATGAAACAGGAGAAAAGGCAAGTATATTGGCATACAAAAGTTTATTATAATTTCATGTTAAAAAATCCATATATAGATGGTAAAACAGTAAGATGCAGACAAACAGATCCAAAAGAAAAATAATCCAGATAATCAAAAAAGAAATAGAAATAACAGTAGAGTAGAACAGAGTAAGAAAGAATGTGACACTTAATATATGGGGATCACATATACCGTAGTCCTGTACAGTAACTCCATTGCTACAGTGCATATCATGTACATGGTATAGGTAACTCACCCCAGAGTATCACACGTAGCTAGGGACAGGTGAAGGGCCGGTGTCTGTCAGAGAGGGCAGCCTCGACGCGCGTTTCGCGGGTGCTTTTTCGAGAGGCGTAAATGGCAAGGGCACAAGGACCTTTTTTAAATGTATAGCTCCGCCCCCTATAGGCATCATGTGTAAGATCATGTGATAATTCAGGATGGCCGTCAGCGGAGAGGTACAGGCGGCGCATACATTGGGAGAGTCAGCGCCCCCCGGAGTCCCGCACCGCCCATCATGACGCGGGCGCGACACGGAAGTGTCAGGGGAACAACATCCAGGAAGCGCGCTAGCGCCATGGAGATGGGCGACGCGAGAGCAGGGGGAGCGAGTCGCCCCGCGCATGCGCACAGTAGAACCCCAAAGACGGTTCCCTATATGACACTGCAGAGAGATACAGCTCCTTGCTGAAAAGGGCTCTCATGCAGTGTAAAGATATAGGGGAATATGAATAGACAAGGGAATACAGCAGAATAATTGGGGACAAGAAATAATGAAAATTGATAGCAAAAAAATATATATATAAACATAAAAGAAGGGGGATAGAAAAAGAGGGGGGAGGGGGCAAAGAGAAAAGATGGTACAATACATACATATGAATAAAACACATGAAACAAAAACAAATAACAACAACACCATGGTGAACAGACAGATATATTGTTGCAAATTACTCCTCCAAAAGATATATATATTTAATTAATCATTGTTGGGAGAGTTCTGACACATCTAGTATCTGGACATCAGGGAAGAAATCCAATAAGGTCCTTTGAGAAGAAATCATAAAGAAGAAAAAATCAGAAACGTAATTAAAAAATAAAAGAGATTAAAAAGACAGAGAACCCAAATAGCACCTGTATATAAACAATATATATGCTGCAGGGGTCACAGGAGAGCACATCAAAAAATAATAAAAAACAAATAACATAAAGCCTTGCATAGTCCAAAAAGTAAAATATGGACACATGGCAAGATCCACATAAACCGCAGAACCAAGACAGGTGAAATTAGAGAAATGGCGCGAACCCCAAGTTCTCATTCAGACCCCGTGGTGCCATGGTGTCCAGGGTAATAATCCACCTCGCCTCCTTTTGTGCCAGGAGGCGTTTGGCATTCCCACCCCGAGACCCCAGACCAACTACATCAATTCCCCGTATTTTCAGTGAGCGCGAATCACAATTATGAGCAGTCCTGAAATGTCGAGGCAGTGTCTTGAACTCCCGGGGATCAGTGGCTGACCGGGCCGCACCAATGTCCCTGACGTGTTCACGAACCCTGATACGTAGCTCCCTAGATGTTAAACCAACATATATTAACCCACACCCACATGTGGCATAATATACCACATGTGTCGTGCTACAGGAAATATAGTGACGAATATCGAAATGACGGGAGCCGTCAGAGCTCGTGAACGACGTACTTTGCAGGACATTGGTACATGCCACACAGTGGCCACATGGGAAAGTACCCAACCTAGGGCCACGGGATCCGAAAGGGTTGGAAACAGGAGGAACGTAGTGACTATTAACTAATGAGTCCCCTAGAGTGCTCGATCGTCGTGATGTCATACACGGAGCTCCTCCAATATATTCCCGAAGGGAAGGCTCCACGCTTAGGATGTTCCAATGCCGAGAGAGGATCCGCCGCATGGACCCCCACTCATGATTGAATGTGGAGATGTAGCGGATCCTCTCCGGTACCCCATGAGGGTGTCTGGGAGGGGGATGAATAAGGGTGTTCCGAGGGGTATTACGTGCCCTCCCATAGCCAAGGCCGATACATCGATTGCGATAGCCACGTTGTCGGAAACGTGCCGCCAGATCTAAGGCACGTCTCTCGAAATCCGTGTCTGTGGAGCAGATACGCCTCATCCTGAGGAATTGTCCAACAGGAATGGCCCGAATGGTTGATGAATCATGTGCAGAAGCAGCATGTATCAGAGAATTCACTGAGGTGGATTTTCTAAATAGATCAGTCTGGATACGACCCTCTGAATCTACCAAAAGTGTAATATCCAGAAAATCGATCCGCGTGGGATGGTAAGTATACGTCAGCTTCACAGCACAATCATTGGAATTCAAACGTGCCATGAAATCATCGAGCTCCTCCACCGTCCCATGCCAAAAAAATAAAATATCGTCAATATACCTCATCCATGACACGACACGGTCTGCACCCCGCGTCCCCTCATCACCAAAGAACTCCCTCTCCCAGGCACCCAGGAAGAGATTGGCGTACGAGGGGGCGCAGGCCGCCCCCATCGCCGTGCCACGGATTTGGAGGTATATTCTATCTTTAAATAAAAAATAATTATGGCAAAGGACAAACTGGAGGAGCTCGAGGATGAATTCTCTAGAAGGGCCGCTCAGGTTGGAACCCCACAGGAAGAGGCGAGCCGCAGACAGACCAAGATCGTGGCTAATACAGGTGTAAAGGCTCTCGACGTCGGCCGTGACTAGGAGGGTGTCATCCGTGACAAGGGCGCCGTCAACCCGGGTCAGGACGTCCGTTGTGTCTTTGATATAAGATGGGAGATTTCCAACTAATGGGTGTAGGTGGCTATTAATATACTGAGAAATGGGGCCACACAAACCGTCCAATCCAGACACAATCGGACGTCCAGGCGGGTTGAGGGCATCCTTGTGTATTTTCGGGAGTAAGTAAAATGTGGCAGTTTTCATGAAACGGACCGTCAAAGCCTCAACAGTACGTTTATCGATTATACCCCAATCACATGCCCGACCCAAGATCCCCTGGAGTGCGTCAGAGAAGGAGGCCGTGGGATTAAATGATAATCTTGTATAGGTCTGGGGGTCTCTGAGTTGGCGTAACTCCTCTTTCTCATATTGAGAGCAAGGCCACAATATTCCCTCCCTTGTCTGCTGGTTTAATAACTGTATCAGGCAAGGATCGTAATTGATTGAGTGCCGTACGATGAGAGTAGGTGAGGTTATCAAAACGCCTCCTGGTAGGGAGGTGCCCCAATTCCTCAGCCACTACACGCACAAAGATCTCAATAGCAGGACAGAGAGACAAGGGAGGGAATATGTTGGACCTAGGTTTTCTAGTTTGTGGCAACCCACCTGTGGTAGATGGTTGAACCTGCTCTTGTAGGAGATCCTCCAGATTATCCAAGGCCTCCCTCTCTGCCGCAGTCACAGGGTCCCCCTCACCAGACACTCTAGAATGTAATTTTTTGAGAAATAATTTACGTGTGAATAGGTGGAGGTCCTTAAGAGCAGTGAAATAATCAAAAGAATTAGTGGGCGAAAAAGAAAGGCCCAGGCTCAGGACCTCCATCTGCGCACGTGTAAGGACATGGGTAGTCAAATTAATAACACGGAGCTCCCCTCGGGAATCACTGACCTGGTAAGGCGTTGTCTTTTTCCTTGTACCCGTTGATCTAGTCTGAATCCTCGGTACAGGCTGAGACTCCGGATTATATCGGACGACCGAGCCTTCCAGGGGAGATGGATCAGTGATTGAGATTGATGAAGAAGCCGAAGTGGACCTCGAGCGTGATGGATGGGCATTACGGACTCTAATCCGGGACGTCGCCTGCGGATTACGCCATCTATAAACATTACCTGTTTGTTTGTCCTGAATATCACGGTGTAATTTCTTTAATTTAGTGGCATGGATTTCCTTAACCCATCTTTTAAAAAAGGTCCTTGTGCCCTTGCCATTTACGCCTCTCGAAAAAGCACCTGCGAAACGCGCGTCGAGGCTGCCCTCTCTGACAGACACCGGCCCTTCACCTGTCCCTAGCTACGTGTGATACTCTGGGGTGAGTTACCTATACCATGTACAGTGCCTACAAGTAGTATTCAACCCCCTGCAGATTTAGCTGGTTTGATAAGATGCAAATAAGTTAGAGCCTTCAAACTGCAAACGAGAGTAGGTTTTATGAACAGAAGCATAAATCTTACAAACCAAAAAGTTATGTTGCTCAGTTGAATTTTATTAAATTTTAAACATAAAAGTGTGGGTCAATTATTATACAACCCCTATGTTTAATATTTTGTGGAATAACCCTTGTTTGCAATTACAGCTAATAATCGTCTTTTATAAGACCTGATCAGGCCGGCACAGGTCTGTGTAGTTATCTTGGCCCACTCCTCCATGCAGATCTTCTCCAAGTTATCTAGGTTCTTTGGGTGTCTCATGTGGACTTTATTCTTGAGCTCCTTCCACAAGTTTTCAATTGGGTTAAGGTCAGGAGACTGACTAGGCCACTCCAACACCTTGACTTTTTCCCTCTTGAACCAGGCCTTGGTTTTCTTGGCTGTGTGCTTTGGGTCGTTGTCTTGTTGGAAGATGAAATTACGACCCATCTTAAGATCCTTGATGGAGGAGCGGAGGTTCTTGGCCAAAATCTCCAGGTAGGCCGTGCTATCCATCTTCCCATGGATGCGGACCAGATGGCCAGGCCCCTTGGCAGAGAAACAGCCCCACAGCATGATGCTGCCACCACCATGCTTGACTGTAGGGATGGTATTCTTGGGGTCGTATGCAGTGCCATCCAGTCTCCAAACGTCACGTGTGTGGTTGGCACCAAAGATCTCGATCTTGGTCTCATCAGACCATAGAACCTTGAACCAGTCTGTCTCAGAGTCCTCCAAGTGATCATGAGCAAACTGTAGACGAGCCTTGACATGACGCTTTGAAAGTAAAGGTACCTTACGGGCTCGTCTGGAACGGAGACCATTGCGGTGGAGTACGTTACTTATGGTATTGACTGAAACCAATGTCCCCACTGCCATGAGATCTTCCCGGAGCTCCTTCCTTGTTGTTCTTGGGTTAGCCTTGACTCTTCGGACAAGCCTCGCCTCGGCACGGGAGGACACTTTCAAAGGCTGTCCTGGCCGTGGAAGGCTAACAGTAGTTCCATAAGCCTTCCACTTATGGATGATGCTCCCAACAGTGGAGACAGGTAGGCCCAACTCCTTGGAAAGGATTTTGTACCCCTTGCCAGCCTTGTGACCCTCCACGATCTGGTCTCTGATGGCCTTGGAATGCTCCTTTGTCTTTCCCATGTTGACCATGTCTGAGTGCTGTTCACAAGTTTGGGGAGGGTCTTAAATAGTCAGAAAAGGCTGGCAAAAGAGATCTTTAATCCACACATGTGAAGCTCATTATTCTTGGTGCCTGAACTACTTCTTAATACTTTTGGGGGACCAAACAGAATTCTTGTGGTTTGAGGCGTTGAATAATAAATGACACTCTGAATTAACTTTTAACGTTTTAAAAAAAAAAAAAAAAAAAAATTTGCTGCAGTGCATTTCCCACTTTCAGGCTGATCTACAGTACAAATGTCACAATGCCAAGTTAATTCCGCATGTGTCAACCAGCTAAATCTGCAGGGGGTTGAATACTACTTGTAGGCACTGTACATGATATGCACTGTAGCAATGGAGTTACTGTACAGGACTACGGTATATGTGATCCTCATATATTAAGTGTCACATTCTTTCTTACTCTGTTCTACTCTACTGTTATTTCTATTTCTTTTTTGATTATCTGGATTATTATTTTTCTTTTGGATCTGTTTATCTGCATCTTACTGTTTTACCATCTATATATGGATTTTTTAACATGAAATTATAATAAACTTCTGTATGCCAATATACTTGCCTTTTCTCCTGCTTCATTATATTTTGTTCAAGTTGGCTACATAATATGGGGTGTGAGTGGTTATTTATCCACACCACCCTATTTTGAATCTCAAAATGTGGGCTATTGTGTTTTTCATCATATGTGCACACGATGCAGAAATGCTCAGGAATTTTTCCTGAGCGTTTCTGCATCTCCCTGGCAGAAAAAAACGCATGCGGATTGTACATGCGCATTGTACATGTGGATTGTACATGCGGATTGTACATGCGGATTGTACATGCGGATTGTACATGCGGATTGTACATGCGGATTGTACATGCGTTTTCCTGCCAGGGACATGTGGAAATGGAGCGTTATTCACTGACATTTCCGCATGCGGATTGACAAGCGCTTTCCAAGCGATTAGCATCACTTGGAAAGTGCTTGTGACAACTAGGTCACACTATATAAATCCATGCAAACAGCATGGATTTATATAGTGTGACCCGAGAGAGTGGTTAAAATAAAAAAATAAATATATACTTACCCTCCGATGGCCCCCGCTGGCTTGTTTCGCTTGGTCCCGGCTGCCGGCAGCAGTGAATTGAAAGACCTGCCGACGTCAGCGTCGCGTGACCCGTCACATGACTCTAACGTCAGCGCAGGTCCTTCAATTCACTGCAAAGTGCCAGGAAGCAAGTAGGAGCGCACCGCGGGCCGCCAGAAGGTAAGTATACATTTATTTTTTATTTTATTCTTTTTTTACAGATTTTTTAATGGTACCTGGGTATGGATGAGACTCTCCTCTCCTCCACACCTGGGTACCATCCGCACATTAGAACGCTTGGATTACGCATCTACATATACAGTGATGCGTAATCCATGTGGTCTAATGCAAGTCAATGGTGGCGAAGACACAGCACTTCCGCAAAATAATTGGTAGTGCTGCGTTTTTTTCTGCAATGATAATCCGCAGCGGAAATTTCCGCAGCATGTGCACAGCACATGCGGATTATCATTGGGGAACATTGCTGCCCTTCTACCATGCGTTTTTAATGCGTTTCCGCAGCTGCAGAAACGCATTAAAAACGCATTGTGGGCACAAAGCCTAAATGTTTGGTCAACAGTAGATAATGTATGTACACAGACAAGGTTTCAACCATCTACTCCTTTCCAAATCAATCAATTCCAATCCAAACCTCTGTTAAGAGATGGAGTATTTATGACCATGATATGGACTTTCAATATGACTAATTGGAAAATATCTTCCAAATATCCCCAGTGTAAATCACATCTCATTAACATGGAGATGGGAATAGAACAATGGTTTGGGAAAAGAACTTCAACACAGGTTAGAAGTAAGAGGGGAATATTAGAAGGTATTTTGGGGGGATTAGGAACAGTGGGAAGTTTAATTAATACTATGGACATTCATACACTTAAATCAGATTTGGAAAATATTGGGTATGTTGGAGGTAAAGGAGTAAAAATTCAGAAAAGTTTGAATTAACTCCTTGAGAAGATGGTTTTGAACACGGCTGCTGTGCTGGGATCTTCAGTGTCACATCTACAAGATGCGACTTTAGCTCTAATAGAAAGTGAACAGGAATCCCAAGTGGCCAGAGCATGTCTAGAAATTCTGATTGAATATTCCACCAATGTGAAAATGATTGCACAAGCATTGCAAAGTGGAATTACACCTTTAGGAATAATGAGAAATTTGCCTACAGAATATAATTTTGCGTTAAATCACACAGATTTGTGGGTAAATAAGTGGTTAGGATGTGAACAGAACATTTGTATAGGAACATCACTAATCCCAATATCGGGAAGAGAAGAAACTATGGTTCCTATAACTGTTCTGGGCATTCCTGTTAGTAATACACAATTACTATATTATCAATTACAGTACACAGATTTTGCATTTGTGTAAAATTAAGAAGATATATAAAAAGATAAAGACAGAAATGAAAAAGGAGGATGATATTTTAAGAGAACTGCTAAAAAGAAAAACTTTTTGAGTGAATTTTTATTTTTTAATTAGAAGTTTTTGGGAACTCAGATGACGTTCAATGCAGGTGTCGATACAAGGTGTTCAGAATAAAGAATGAATGTGATAAGAATGGTGAGAAAATGAGTTTAGGATTGATTATGATATTTCTTAAATCATAATCAGGGGGGACTGTAAAATATTAATCTCTTATGATATAAAATATTACATAATCAGCTTAGGAGCTTTGAGTCTCATGCTTAGTTTAAATAGTTTCAGAGAATGACTGAGGAGTTATTCTGAGGATCTTGACAGACACACATGTTTTGTATGTCAAACCTATAGGGTTCTTGTCAATACAGGTTATTTGGAGATAATTAATGATGAAAGGTCATTAGTCATATGTTTGAAATAGCCAACATGAAGTAATTGTATGCAGTCGAAAATACATATTCCATCTCTTAGTATAGAAAAGCTACTGCTGTATCAGCAAATCACAATAATGGGATATGAACCTGTAAAAATAGTCTCCAATGTATGTCTATGGGGCAAGATGGTATAAAAGCAGAGGCAGTTGTATGGAGAGTAGATTCTCAAACCTTGAGATCTCCACCACGGACCATCACATACATCTCATGCTGGATACGTAAGAACTTATAATTGCTTACTTTCTCTTTTTAACCTGATACTTCTTTTATTGTGTGTTATGAACTATTTCTTGCCATTTTTGTAACCACTTTTTGAATGAACATTAAATAAGCTTTTGTTTTATCCACACAATTCAAAGACTGATTTTCCTTTTATCTTCACCGTGCCCTTATCTAAAATAAGGAAGTGTTAATTTTTCTAACAGCAAGTTGCTGCTCAGAACTGCCGTCTGCACAGTCAACACTTGCTCCAGTGTTATTGGGGTTCAGTAACGTCAGCTGATCACCTGCTGTGTGTCCGGCAATTTCTCCTGCTCTGTCCACATTCACACTACTACCGATTTTAAACTTGCTCTAATTAGGCCTCTGTCTGGCTCCTCTCTGTTTTCAGTATTTACCCTTGGATCCAACACCGCCAGTTGCTGCTCAGAAGTGCTGTCTGCACAGTCAACACTTGCTCCAGTGTTATTGGGGTTCAGTAACGTCAGCTGTTCCCCTGCTGTGTGGCCGGCAATTTCTCCAGCTCTGTCCACATTGTTACTACTACTGATTTTAAACTAGCTCTAATTAGGCCTCTGGCTCCACTCTGTTTTCAGTATTTACCCTGGGCTCCAACACCGCATGTTGCTGCTCAGAAGTGCTGTCTGCACAGTCAACACTTGCTCCAGTGTTATTGGGGTTCAGTAACATCAACTGATCCCCTGCTGTGTGTCTGGCAATTTCTCCTGCTCTGTCCAAATTCACACTACTACTGATTTTAAACTTGCTCCAATTAGGCCTCTGTCTGGCTCCTCTCTGTTTTCAGTATTTACCCTGGGCTCCAACACAGCCAGTTGCTGCTCAGAAGTGCTGTCTGCACAGTCAACACTTGCTCCAGTGTTATTGGGGTTCAGTAACGTCAGCTGATCCCCTGCTGTGTGTCCGGCAATTTTTCCTGCTCTGTCCACATTCACACTACTAATGATTTTAAACTTGCTCCAATTAGGCCTCTGTCTGGCTCCTCTCTGTTTTCAGTATTTACCCTGGGCTACAACACCGCCAGTTGCTGCTCAGAAGTGCCGTCTGCACAGTCAACACTTGCTCCAGTGTTATTGGGGTTCAGTAACGTCAGATGATTCCCTGCTGTGTGTCCGGCAATTTCTCCTGCTCTGTCCAAATTCACACTACTACTGATTTTAAACTTGCTCTAATTAGGCCTCTGTCTGGCTCCTCTCTGTTTTCAGTATTTACCCTGGGCTCCAACACCGCCAGTTGTTGCTCAGAAGTGCTGTCTGCACTGTCAACACTTGCCACCACTCCTAGAGGCAGAAGACATGGGGTTACTGGCTAGCATCACTCCTAGAGGCAGAAGACGTGCACTTACTAGCTACCATCATTTCTAGAAGCAGAATACATGTGGATAATGGCTAGCATCACTCCTAGAGGCAGAAGATGTGCGCTTACTGGCTAGCACCACTACTAGAGGCAGAAGACATAAGGTTCCTGGCTAGCACCAATCCTAGAGGCAGAAGACATGGGGTTACTGGCTGCCACCACTCCTAGAGGCAGAAGGCCCTGGGGTTACTGGCTAGCATCACTCCTAGATGCAGTCTACATGAGGTTACCTCCTAGCATCACTCCTATGGGAAAAATACATGGGGTTACTGGCTAGCACCACTCCTAGAGGCAGAAAACATGGGGCTACTGGCTAGCATCACTCCTAGAGACATAATACATGGGGTTACTGGCTAGCACTACCACTATAGGTAGAAGACCTGCGGTTACTGGCTAGCACCACTCCTAAAGGCATTAGTAGATGCAGAAGACGTGCGGTTACTGGCAAGCACCAGTACTGGGGACAGACTACATGAGGTTACTGGCTAGCATCACTCCTAGAGGCAGAAGACGTGCGGTTACTGTCTAACACCACTTCTAGATTCAGAACACATGGGGTTACTGGATAACATTACTCCTAGACGCAGAAGACATGGGAATACTGGCCAGCATCACTTCTAGTGGCAGAATACATGTGGTTACTTGCTAGCATCTCTCATGGAGGCAGAATACTTGGGGTTACTGGCTAGCATCACTCATAGAGGCAGAATATAAGGGATTAATAGCTAGCATCACTCCTAGAGGCAGAAGACGTGCGCTTACTGGCAAGTACCACTCCTAGAGGAAGAAGACATGAAGTTACTGGCTAGTGCCATTCCTAGAGGCAGAAGACATGGGGTTACTGGCTAGCATCAATCCTAAAGTCAGAAGACGTGCAGTTACTGGCTAGCACCACTCCTAGAGGCAGAAGACATGGGATTACTGGCTAGCATCAATCCTAAAGTCAGAAGACGTGCGGTTACTGGCTAGCACCACTCCTAGAGGCAGAAGACATGCACTTACTAGATACTGTAACGCGTCCGGGAGGTGGAACCTCTGAGCTGCAGTACAAAGGGGACAGTCTTTGTAAGGAAGCGGGTGGCTCCCAGGGAAGGCCGGCAGGTAGTCGCGGCAAGAGACGGGGATAGTGACGCGCCCCTGGGCCTGCTGTGTCGTGCGGCATCGCGCGCACGGGGGCTGGCTTACCCGGAGCCGGATCCGATGGGAGTAGTAGTCTCGTGGCGGTTACCCTGTCCGTGCCCAGGGTGTCAAACTAAGTGGCGGTGTATTAGCAGTATATGTAGGACGACTACGCCACCCGTTGAATGCAGCTGTAGAGCTGCCGCTGCAGGGCAGACCGCTGAGGCCGATGGTAGGATGGTGCAGCGTGGATGGTATAACCCCCAACGGGAGGGGTATGGCCTCAGGGCAGCTGAAGTGGAAGATGGTGGTTGTGATGGTGCAGCAAGGAAGCTCAGAGACAGGTGATGCAGTTTCAGGGTTTTTACTCACAGGTGTTGCTCCGGTCACTCCGGCCTTGAGTGACCACCCGAGCCGTGCTGCGTCCACCAGGTGTGGGACTCGGCCAACTCCCAGGCAGTCCAGAGCGTGGTCCTGAGCTCCCCTCTCTTCCTTTCTACTGGCCGTTCCCACCAGGGATCCACCTTTGTCCGGCTCCCTCGGGCCTCTTGGTGGTAAAACCTTCTCTGGCTTTCCTGACCCTATTCGTGGTATGCCTTCCTGGTGGATGTGGTGAGGGTCGTGACAAAGCTTGACCACGACCTCCGGTTCCTGGCTGAGGATCATTAGCCTCCACCAGTTTGGGATCCGGTACCCTGATCTGCCAACCCTTCACCCGTTAACTTGTGGGATCTCAGGGTTCCCTCTTGTCCTGCGTCTCTGGGCCTTTCTTCCTCCTCCTCTCCACTACAGGCCTGGCCCTGGAGCTGGGCCCAGCCGGAGCCACAGCTCCTTGTCAGCCCTCCTGGCTGAGCTCCTCTGCTCTGCTCCTCCTCTGAACTCGACCCTGTCTCTAGATGGTGCCCACCATATATACTCCCTCTATGTGTGAGCCCAGGTGACTAGCACCCAATGGGCTCCTACCTCTATGCCCAGAGTCCCTCCCCTATCTGCCCCTACACTACTGGGATGTTCCTCCTTCCCTCCCACTCCAGCCAGGGACAGACGCTGTCGTACCTGCACATCTATCTGGTGGGAGTACCGTTGTTCTGTCCCCCGGAAATGGGATGAGTGTAGTGCATGCAGCTATCTGAGCTCAGTCCCACACTCCATCCTTACCCTGGAGTGGAATACCACACCTCTGGTTTGAGGTGCAATACCCCTGTAGCAGCCGAGTCCTCAGGGTGCTACATTCCCCCCTGGTAAATCACAGCACGTCCTCGGGCTGTAAAAGAATAAAACATACCAAAACATACAAACTTTTTAAAACATACACTAACATATAAAACATCATAAAACATTATCAGAAAATATAACATGACAGGTAACTTCTTATATATCATTCTAGCAGCATAAACTTTTGATATAAAACTTTTTCATATAAAATGTTCTTGATCTCCTGGCCACGGTGCAACTTGTGACCAGGTAAAGTGCCACAGTCACTGGAAGAAAACAGCAGTTTTCCTATAAAACCGGTAGGGGGCGCCTTAGGAAGCGCAACTATGTACAGGGTATGGCCGCTCTCAGTCCTCGGCCAGGTAGAGGGAAAGAACGACCGCTCTCAGTCCTCAGCCTGTGGGGATAAGGGATGGCTGCTCACAGTCCTCAGCCTGGTCAGGGATAGGGGCACACAGGTAACAGTTCACACTAGTCCCAACGGGGACCATACTCTTCATTTACAACAGTTCTTGTACCCCGACGGGTAACTTTATACAGTTCTCTTTACCGTTCAGTGATAACGATGCCCTCCTGCTCCTTCCTGAGGGTAATCTTCAAACCCGTCCGGGTCCTCTTGCTCTCCCTCATACCGTAGCTCTTCCTCCGTCAACCGGTGCACATGAAGGGCGTACGGTCCTTTGGCACACTGATGCCGGGTGAAGGTGACCTCGTCACCCAGGTAAAGGTCACGTCCACGGTGTCCCTCCGGCAGATGGCTCTCGACATCCCTGCGGGTAACAAAGACGTCGCCGGGGGTTTTGTGATCCCTGATAAAGCCCCAACCGTGCTCCAGTTGGAACTTGATTACAGTCCCGGTGGCGCGGGGACCGTGGGCTGCACGGGGGTTTCGCCGGGTCCGGCTTTTCTGCTCCGTACTTTGGACCTGCAGCCGCTCCTCGCGGATCCGCCTCTCTCGCCGTTCTTTGTTGAAGACCTCTAGCTGTTGTCGGCAGCACTCCGCACGCTGGGCTGCAGCCGCCCGGGTCTCTTGGGTGAACCCCATGAGGTTTTCACCGGTGGGGTCCCATGCGAACTGCGCCTCCTCCAATGGGAGTGGGGTGATCTTGGCGGGCGCCGGAGCCGGGATCAGGGGCTCACACAGGGGCCATTCCTTCCGGAATCGGGGATTAATGTATTCCGGTGGCCACTCAAAGGGCTGCCCATCCGGGCAAGTATGCTGCGTGAACAGGTCTTCACCTAAGGGCAGCACGGTGGAGGTTGAGGGCGCGGTGGTGATGGTGGCGCCCGTACTCACCAGGCCCTGCGACCAGGCCGGTGGCAATCTAAAGGTGAAGGGCACTGTGGAGACGGCGGCGCCCGGGGGTACTCGGCCTTGCGACCAGGCCGGTGGCGTTTCCTGCTTGGCCGCGCTCAGGGTTGAGACGCGTGATGTCACAGGAGGTGTGGCCGCGGCTCCTGCCGCTTGAGGCCTAGTTCGGAGCGGTGGCGTTGCAGCAACGGGCACGGTTGGTGGGATTTCGGGATCTGCGACGGGGAGCTGGGGCAGGCTTACGGCTACTAGGCTAGGGGTGGTGACGTCCCCTTTACCTGCTTCCATCTCTTCAGCTCCTTCCACGGCGTCGTCTCCGGCCTTCGTCCCTTCTGCACCATCTTCAGGGGCAGGCGTGCTCCTCGTTGCGGGTGGCGTCCTATGCTGGCGGGTTCCAGCCTGCAGGGCCATTTCTCTGCTCCACTCGGCCAGCACTTCTTGCTGCACTCGGGCCATCTTCCGAGCCAAGCCCTCCAGCGCGGTCTGTGCATGCTCCCGATCTTTGGGGAGCTGTGCCAGGATCTCCACCAGGCCTTCTGGGGTGGCGGCCCGCAACAGGCTCCTGACCAGAGGGTCGGTGCTGCCTGACTCTCCCTCCATCTCCGGGTGCGATCTCTCCAGACTCCTCCAGGCTGCACCCATCCTCTCTCTTTTGTTCTTGATCCGCCCATACTGAGGGCGGTCCTGGGGCAACTTGGTGATTGTCAGTTCCAGGGGCAGACCCCCCACTCTGATGGACATCTCTATCATTGCAGTCTCTGCTGGTGGGGGCGGTTTCCGCTTTTGGCGCCATTCCTGGACCTGGCCCACGATGGGAGGTGGCCTCTTGCCACCCTCTGGCACGCCCATAATGGCGTCCGCTCTGCCAGGGCGGGAAACTGTCCAAGATGGCGGGAATCGTCTCCTTATGGCGGGAAACTCCGTGGATGGCGGGAAAAGGCTGCAGATGGCGGGCAAACGGCGGGAAACGATCCGAGATGGCGACCGATGGCGGGGACCCTCTGGAATTGGTGGGAGACTTCTTCTTACGGTAAATGTGAACTTTTCTTCAGGCACGCAGTACCCGTCGGTTGCGGGCATGTAATCCTGCCGACTACGCCAAAGTTGATGCGCCCCTGGGCCTGCTGTGTCGTGCGGCATCGCGCGCACGGGGGCTGGCTTACCCGGAGCCGGATCCGATGGGAGTAGTAGTCTCGTGGCGGTGACCCGGTCCGTGCCCAGGGTGTCAAACTAAGTGGCGGTGTATTAGCAGTAGATGTAGGACGACTACGCCACCCGTTGAATGCAGCTGTAGAGCTGCTGCTGCAGGGCAGACCGCTGAGGCCGATGGTAGGATGGTGCAGCGTGGATGGTATAACCCCCAACGGGAGGGGTATGGCCTCAGGGCAGCTGAAGTGGAAGATGGTGGTTGTGATGGTGCAGCAAGGAAGCTCAGAGACAGGTGATGCAGTTTCAGGGTTTTTACTCACAGGTGTTGCTCCGGTCACTCCGGCCTTGAGTGACCACCCGAGCCGTGCTGCGTCCACCAGGTGTGGGACTCGGCCAACTCCCAGGCAGTCCAGAGCGTGGTCCTGAGCTCCCCTCTCTTCCTTTCTACTGGCCGTTCCCACCAGGGATCCACCTTTGTCCGGCTCCCTCGGGCCTCTTGGTGGTAAAACCTTCTCTGGCTTTCCTGACCCTATTCGTGGTATGCCTTCCTGGTGGATGTGGTGAGGGTCGTGACAAAGCTTGACCACGACCTCCGGTTCCTGGCTGAGGATCATTAGCCTCCACCAGTTTGGGATCCGGTACCCTGATCTGCCAACCCTTCACCCGTTAACTTGTGGGATCTCAGGGTTCCCTCTTGTCCTGCGTCTCTGGGCCTTTCTTCCTCCTCCTCTCCACTACAGGCCTGGCCCTGGAGCTGGGCCCAGCCGGAGCCACAGCTCCTTGTCAGCCCTCCTGGCTGAGCTCCTCTGCTCTGCTCCTCCTCTGAACTCGACCCTGTCTCTAGATGGTGCCCACCATATATACTCCCTCTATGTGTGAGCCCAGGTGACTAGCACCCAATGGGCTCCTACCTCTATGCCCAGAGTCCCTCCCCTATCTGCCCCTACACTACTGGGATGTTCCTCCCCCCCTCCCACTCCAGCCAGGGACAGACGCTGTCGTACCTGCACATCTATCTGGTGGGAGTACCGTTGTTCTGTCCCCCGGAAATGGGATGAGTGTAGTGCATGCAGCTATCTGAGCTCAGTCCCACACTCCATCCTTACCCGGGAGTGGAATACCACACCTCTGGTTTAAGGTGCAATACCCCTGTAGCAGCCGAGTCCTCAGGGTGCTACAATAGTCTCTGGGTAGACGGGAAGGAGATCACGGCAAGTGACGGGGACAGTCTCTGAGCAGACAAGCAGGAGGTCACGGCAAGTGACGGCAGGGCGGGTAAGAGTCTCTTGGTAGGCAGGGAGTCACGGCAAGTGACGGCAGGGTAAAAGTTTCTCGGCAGGAAGGTGGTCACGGCAAGTGACGGCGGAGCCTCCAGGTAGGCTAGCAGGCGGGTAGCAGGTGAGTGCTCACAGGTGAGCGGGTAAGAGTCTCTCGGCTGGCTGGCAGGTGGTCACGGCAAGTGACGGCGGAGTCTCCAGGTAGGCTAGCAGGCAGGTAGCAGGTGAGTGGGTAAGAGTCACTTAGCTGGCGGGCAGGTAGCAGGCAGGTAACTGGCAGGTGCCTCCTGGTCCGCAGATGGACTGGTCCATAGACAGACTGGCGGATGCTGGAAGACAGACTGTCGGACTGAAGGAAAGGCAAGCAGGTAGACAGGACTGGAAATCAGACTGGCAACGGGACCTGAGGGTTGAAGCAGAGGTGAGAGACTTTGCAACAACTTTGCTCGGGCACCTCCATTTTGGAGGAGGTGCCTTATATATGGGGAGATCCTCCGGCAATTGGCCGGGGATTCCTTAGGACGGCAGCGCGGGAGGAGGACGCCGAGGACGGAGCAGGGAGGTGAGGGGAACGGCGTCGCAGAGACGCCGACGCTACAGATACCATCATTTCTATAGGCAGAAGACATGGGGATACTGGCTAGCATCACTCCTAGATGCAGAAGACATGGGGATACTGGCTAGCATCACTCCTAGATGCAGACTACATGTGGTAACTGGCTAGCACCACTCCTAGAAGCAGAAGACAAGGGGTTACTGGCTAGCACCACTCCTAGAGGCAGAAGTCATGGGGTTACTGGCTAGCATCAATCCTAAAGTCAGAAGATGTGCGGTTACTGGCTAGCACCACTCCTGGAGGCAGAAGACATGAAGTTATTGGCTAGTGCCATTCCTAGAGGCAGAAGACATGGGGTTACTGGCTAGCACCACTCCTAGAGGCAGAAGACATGCACTTACTAGCTACCATCATTCCTATATGCAGAATACATGTGGATAATGGCTAGCATCACTCCTAGAGGCAGAAGTCGTGCGCTTACTGGCTAGCACCACTCCTAGAGGCAGAAGACATGGGGTTACTGGCTAGCACCACTCCTAGAGGCAGAAGACATGGGGATACTGGCTGGCATCACTCCTAGATGCAGACTACATGAGGTTACCTCCCAGCATCACTCCTAGAGTCAGAATACATGATGTTACTGGATAACATCACTCCTAGAGGCAGACGAGATGGGGTTACTAGCTAGCACCAATCCTAGAGGCAGAATACATGGGGTCACTAGCTAGCACCACTCCTAGAAGCAGAAGACATGGAGTTACTGGCTAGCACCACTCCTAGAAGCAGAAGACATGGGGTTACTGGCTAGCATCACTCCTAGATACAGACTACAAGTGGTTACTGGCTAGCACCACTCCTAGAAGCAGAACACATGGGGTTACTGGATAGAATCATTCCTAGAGGCAGAAGACATGGGGTTACTGGCTAGCACCACTCTTAGAGGCAGAAGAAATTGGGTTACTGGCTAGCACCACTCCTATAGGCAGAAGACATGGGGTTACTGGCTAGCACCACTCCTAGAGGCAGAATACATGGGGTTACTGGCTAGCATCACTTCTAGAGGCAGAAGTGCGCTTACTGGCTAGCACCACTCATAGAGGCAGAGTACATGTGGTTACTGGCTAGCACCACTCTTAGAGGTAGAATACATGGGGTTACTGGCAAGAACCAGTACTAGGGACAGAATACATGAGATTACTGGATAGCATCATTTCTAGAGGCAGAAGACATGGGGTTACAGGCTAGCACCACTCCTAGAGGCAGAAGACATGGGGCTACTGGATAACATCAGTCCTAAAGGCAGAAGACATGGGATTCCTGGCTAGCATCACTTCTAGTGCAGAATACTTGGGTTTACTGACTAGCATCACTACTAGAAGAAGAATATAAGGGGTTAGTGGCTAGCATCACTCCTAGAGGCAGAAGATGTGCGCTTACTGGCAAGCACCACTCCTAGAGGCAGAAGACATGAAGTAACTAGCTAGTGCCATTCCTAGAGCCAGAAGACATGGGTTTACTGGCTAGCACCACTCCTAGAGGCAGAAGGCATGGGGTTACTGGCTAGCACCACTCCTAGATGCAGACTACTTGTGTTTACTGGCTAGAACCACTAGTAGATGCAGAAGACGTGCGGTTACTGGTAAGCACCAGTACTAGGAACAGAATACATGAGGTTACTGGCTAGCACCACTCCTAGAGGCAGAAGACATGCACTTACTAGCTACCATCATTCCTATAGGCAGAATACATGTGGATAATGGCTAGCATCACTCCTAGAGGCAGAAGTCGTGCGCTTACTGGCTAGCACCACTCCTAGAGGCAGAAGACATGGGGCTACTGGCTAGCACCACTCCTAGAGGCAGAAGACATGGGGATACTGGCTAGCATCACTCCTAGAGGCAGACTACATGAGGTTACCTCCCAGCATCACTCCTAGAGGCAGAATACATGATGTTACTGGATAACATCACTCCTAGAGGCAGACGAGATGGGGTTACTAGCTAGCACCAATCCTAGAGGCAGAATACATGGGGTCACTAGCTAGCACCACTCCTAGAAGCAGAAGACATGGAGTTACTGGCTAGCATCACTCCTAGATGCAGACTACAAGTGGTTACTGGCTAGCACCACTCCTAGAAGCAGAACCCACGGGGTTACTGGATAGAATTATTCCTAGAGGCAGAAGACATGGGGTTACTGGCTAGCACCACTCCTAGAGGCAGAAGAAATTGGGTTACTGGCTAGCACCACTCCTAGAGGCAGAAGACATGGGGTTACTGGCTAGCATCACTTCTAGAGGCAGAAGTGCACTTACTGGCTAGCACCACTCATAGAGGCAGAGTACATGTGGTTACTGGCTAGCACCACTCTTAGAGGCAGAATACATGGGGTTACTGGCAAGCACCGGTACTAGGGACAGAATACATGAGATTACTGGATAGCATCACTTCTAGAGGCAGAAGACATGGGGTTACTGGCTAGCACCACTCCTAGAGGCAGAAGACATGGGGCTACAGGATAACATCAGTCCTAAAGGCAGAAGACATGGGATTCCTGGCTAGCATCACTTCTAGTGGCAGAATACTTGGGTTTACTGACCAGAATCACTACTAGAAGAAGAATATAAGGGGTTAGTGGCTAGCATCACTCCTAGAGGCAGAAGATGTGCGCTTACTGGAAAGCACCACTCCTAGAGGCAGAAGACATGAAGTTACTGGCTAGTGCCATTCCTAGAGCCAGAAGACATGGGTTTACTGGCTAGCACCACTCCTAGAGGCAGAAGGCATGGGGTTACTGGCTAGCACCACTCCTAGATGCAGACTACTTGTGGTTACTGGCTAGCACCACTAGTAGATGCAGAAGACGTGCGGTTACTGGTAAGCACCAGTACTAGGAACAGAATACATGAGGTTACTGGCTAGCACCACTCCTAGAGGCAGAAGACATGCACTTACTAGCTAACATCATTCCTATAGGCAGAATACATGTGGATAATGGCTAGCATCACTCCTAGAGGCAGAAGTCGTGCGCTTACTGGCTAGCACCACTCCTAGAGGCAGAAGACATGGGGCTACTGGCTAGCATCACTCCTAGATGCAGACTACATGAGGTTACCTCCCAGCATCACTCCTAGATGCAGAATACATGATGTTACTGGATAACATCACTCCTAGATGCAGATGAGATGGGGTTACTAGCTAGCACCAATCCTAGAGGCAGAATACATGGGGTCACTAGCTAGCACCACTCCTAGAAGCAGAAGACATGGAGTTACTGGCTAGCATCACTCCTAGATGCAGACTACAAGTGGTTACTGGCTAGCACCACTCCTAGAAGCAGAACACATGGGGTTACTGGATAGAATTATTCCTAGAGGCAGAAGACATGGGGTTACTGGCTAGCACCACTCCTAGAGGCAGAAGAAATTGGGTTACTGGCTAGCACCACTCCTAGAGGCAGAAGACATGGAGTTACTGGCTAGCACCACTCCTAGAGGCAGAATACATGGGGTTACTGGCTAGCATCACTTCTAGAGGCAGAAGTGTGCTTACTGGCTAGCACCACTCATAGAGGCAGAGTACATGTGGTTACTGGCTAGCACCACTCTTAGAGGCAGAATACATGGGGTTACTGGCAAGCCCCAGTACTAGGGACAGAATACATGAGATTACTGGATAGCATCACTTCTAGAGGCAGAAGACATGGGGTTACTGGCTAGCACCACTCCTAGAGGCAGAAGACATGGGGCTACTGGATAACATCAGTCCTAAAGGCAGAAGACATGGGATTCCTGGCTAGCATCACTTCTAGTGGCAGAATACTTGGGTTTACTGACTAGCATCACTACTAGAAGAAGAATATAAGGGGTTAGTGGCTAGCATCACTCCTAGAGGCAGAAGGCATGGGGTTACTGGCTAGCACCACTCCTAGATGCAGACTACTTGTGGTTACTGGCTAGCACCACTAGTAGATGCAGAAGACGTGCGGTTACTGGTAAGCACCAGTACTAGGAACAGAATACATGAGGTTACTGGCTAGCACCACTCCTAGAAGCAGAAGACATGGAGTTACTGGCTAACATCACTACTAGATGCAGACTACAAGTGGTTACTGGCTAGCACCACTCCTAGAAGCAGAACACATGGGGTTACTGGATAGAATCATTCCTAGAGGCAGAAGACATGGGGTTACTGGCTAGCACCACTCCTAGAGGCAGAAGAAATTGGGTTACTGGCTAGCACCACTCCTATAGGCAGAAGACATGGGGTTACTGGCTAGCACCACTCCTAGAGGCAGAATACATGGGGTTACTGGCTAGCATCACTTCTAGAGGCAGAAGTGCTCTTACTGGCTAGCACCACTCATAGAGGCAGAGTACATATGGTTACTGGCTAGCACCACTCTTAGAGGCAGAATACATGGGGTTACTGGCAAGCACCAGTACTAGGGACAGAATACATGAGATTACTGGATAGCATCACTTCTAGAGGCAGAAGACATGGGGTTACTAGCTAGCATCAATCCTAAAGGCAGAAGACCTGCGGTTAGTGACTAACACCACTCCTAGAGGCAGAAGACATGGGGCTACTGGATAACATCAGTCCTAAAGGCAGAAGACATGGGATTCCTGGCTAGCATCACTTCTAGTGGCAGAATACATGTGGTTACTGGCTAGCATCACTACTGGAGGCAGAATACTTGGGTTTACTGACTAGCATCACTACTAGAAGAAGAATATAAGGGGTTAGTGGCTAGCATCACTCCTAGAGGCAGAAGATGTGCGCTTACTGGCAAGCACCACTCCTAGAGGCAGAAGACATGAAGTTACTGGCTAGTGCCATTCCTAGAGCCAGAAGACATGGGTTTACTGGCTAGCACCACTCCTAGAGGAAGAAGGCATGGGGTTACTGGCTAGCACCACTCCTAGATGCAGACTACTTGTGGTTACTGGCTAGCACAACTAGTAGATGCAGAAGACGTGTGGTTACTGGTAAGCACTAGTACTAGGTACAGAATACATGAGGTTATTGGCTAGCATCACTCCTAAAGGCAGAAAACGTGCGGTTACTGGCTAGCACCACTCCTAGAGGCAGAAAACATGGGGTTACTGGCTAGCATCAATCCTAAAGGCAGAAGACGTGCGGTTACTGGCTAGCACCACTCCTAGAGGCAGAAGACATGCACTTACTAGCTACCATCATTGCTATAGGCAGAATACATGTGGATAATGGCTAGCATCACTCCTAGAGGCAGAAGACGTGCGCTTACTGGCTAGCACCACTTCTAGAGGCAGAAGACATGGGGTTACTGGCAAGCATCACTCCTAGATGCAGAAGACATGGGGTTACTGGCTAGCATCACTCCTAGATGCGGACTACAAGTGGTTACTGGCTAGCACCATTCCTAAAGGCAGAACACATGGGGTTACTGGCTAGCACCACTCCTAGAAGCAGAACCCATGGGGTTACTGGATAGAATTATTCCTAGAGGCAGAAGACATGGGGTTACTGGCTAGCACCACTCCTAGAGGCAGAAGAAATTGGGTTACTGGCTAGCACCACTCCTAGAGGCAGAAGACATTGGGTTACTGGCTAGCATCACTTCTAGAGGCAGAAGTGCGCTTACTGGCTAGCACCACTCATAGAGGCAGAGTACATGTGGTTACTGGCTAGCACCACTCTTAGAGGCAGAATACATGGGGTTACTGGCAAGCACCAGTACTAGGGACAGAATACATGAGATTACTGGATAGCATCACTTCTAGAGGCAGAAGATATGCACTTACTAGCTAACATCATTCCTATAGGCAGAATACATGTGGATAATGGCTAGCATCACTCCTAGAGGCAGAAGTCGTGCGCTTACTGGCTAGCACCACTCCTAGAGGCAAAAGACATGGGGCTACTGGCTAGCACCACTCCTAGAGGCAGAAGACATGCACTTACTAGCTAACATCATTCCTATAGGCAGAATACATGTGGATAATGGCTAGCATCACTCCTAGAGGCAGAAGTCGTGCGCTTACTGGCTAGCACCACTCCTAGAGGCAGAAGACATGGGGCTACTGGCTAGCACCACTCCTAGAGGCAGAAGACATGGGGCTACTGGATAACATCAGTCCTAAAGGCAGAAGACATGGGATTCCTGGCTAGCATCACTTCTAGTGGCAGAATACTTGGGTTTACTGACTAGCATCACTACTAGAAGAAGAATATAAGGGGTTAGTGGCTAGCATCACTCCTAGAGGCAGAAGATGTGCGCTTACTGGCAAGCACCACTCCTAGAGGCAGAAGACATGAATTAACTGGCTAGTGCCATTCCTAGAGCCAGAAGACATGGGTTTACTGGCTAGCACCACTCCTAGAGGCAGAAGGCATGGGGTTACTGGCTAGCACCACTCCTGGATGCAGACTACTTGTGGTTACTGGCTAGCACCACTAGTAGATGCAGAAAACGTGCGGTTACTGGTAAGCACCAGTACTAGGAACAGAATACATGAGGTTACTGGCTAGCACCACTCCTAGAGGCAGAAGACATGCACTTACTAGCTAACATCATTCCTATAGGCAGAATACATGTGGATAATGGCTAGCATCACTCCTAGAGGCAGAAGTCGTGCACTTACTGGCTAGCACCACTCCTAGAGGCAGAAGACATGGGGCTACTGGCTAGCACCACTCCTAGAGGCAGAAGACATGGGGATACTGGTTAGCATCACTCCTAGATGCAGACTACATGAGGTTACCTCACAGCATCACTCCTAGAGGCAGAATACATGATGTTACTGGATAACATCACTCCTAGAGGCAGATGAGATGGGGTTACTAGCTAGCACCAATCCTAGAGGCAGAATACATGGGGTCACTAGCTAGCACCACTCCTAGAAGCAGAAGACATGGAGTTACTGGCTAGCATCACTCCTAGATGCAGACTACAAGTGGTTACTGGCTAGCACCACTCCTAGAAGCAGAACACATGGGGTTACTGGATAGAATTATTCCTAGAGGCAGAAGACATGGGGTTACTGGCTAGCACCACTCCTAGAGGCAGAAGAAATTGGGTTACTGGCTAGCACCACTCCTAGAGGCAGAATACATGGGGTTACTGGCTAGCATCACTTCTAGAGGCAGAAGTGTGCTTACTGGCTAGCACCACTCATAGAGGTAGAGTACATGTGGTTACTGGCTAGCACCACTCTTAGAGGCAGAATACATGGGGTTACTGGCAAGCACCAGTACTAGGGACAGAATACATGAGATTACTGGATAGCATCACTTCTAGAGGCAGAAGACATGGGGTTACTGGCTAGCACCACTCCTAGAGGCAGAAGACATGGGGCTACTGGATAACATCAGTCCTAAAGGCAGAAGACATGGGATTCCTGGCTAGCATCACTTCTAGTGGCAGAATACTTGGGTTTACTGACTAGCATCACTACTAGAAGAAGAATATAAGGGGTTAGTGGCTGGCATCACTCCTAGAGGCAGAAGATGTGCGCTTACTGGCAAGCACCACTCCTAGAGGCAGAAGACATGAAGTTACTGGCTAGTGCCATTCCTAGAGCCAGAAGACATGGGTTTACTGGCTAGCACCACTCCTAGAGGCAGAAGGCATGGGGTTACTGGCTAGCACCACTCCTAGATGCAGACTACTTGTGGTTACTGGCTAGCACCACTAGTAGATGCAGAAGACGTGCGGTTACTGGTAAGCACCAGTACTAGGAACAGAATACATGAGGTTACTGGCTAGCACCACTCCTAGAAGCAGAAGACATGGAGTTACTGGCTAACATCACTCCTAGATGCAGACTACAAGTGGTTACTGGCTAGCACCACTCCTAGAAGCAGAACACATGGGGTTACTGGATAGAATCATTCCTAGAGGCAGAAGACATGGGGTTACTGGCTAGCACCACTCCTAGAGGCAGAATACATGGGGTTACTGGCTAGCACCACTCATAGAGGCAGAGTACATATGGTTACTGGCTAGCACCACTCTTAGAGGCAGAATACATGGGGTTACTGGCAAGCACCAGTACTAGGGACAGAATACATGAGATTACTGGATAGCATCACTTCTAGAGGCAAAAGACATGGGGTTACTAGCTAGCATCAATCCTAAAGGCAGAAGACATGCGGTTAGTGACTAACACCACTCCTAGAGGCAGAAGACATGGGGCTACTGGATAACATCAGTCCTAAAGGCAGAAGACATGGGATTCCTGGCTAGCATCACTTCTAGTGGCAGAATACATGTGGTTACTGGCTAGCATCACTACTGGAGGCAGAATACTTGGGTTTACTGACTAGCATCACTACTAGAAGAAGAATATAAGGGGTTAGTGGCTAGCATCACTCCTAGAGGCAGAAGATGTGCGCTTACTGGCAAGCACCACTCCTAGAGGCAGAAGACATGAAGTTACTGGCTAGTGCCATTCCTAGAGCCAGAAGACATGGGTTTACTGGCTAGCACCACTCCTAGAGGCAGAAGGCATGGGGTTACTGGCTAGCACCACTCCTAGATGCAGACTACTTGTGGTTACTGGCTAGCACAACTAGTAGATGCAGAAGACGTGTGGTTACTGGTAAGCACTAGTACTAGGTACAGAATACATGAGGTTACTGGCTAGCATCACTCCTAAAGACAGAAAACGTGCGGTTACTGGCTAGCACCACTCCTAGAGGCAGAAAACATGGGGTTACTGGCTAGCATCAATCCTAAAGGCAGAAGACGTGCGGTTACTGGCTAGTGTGGCACCCCATGGGTCTGGTTTCCACAGTATAGCAATATTACGTCTGAGAGCAGGTGGGAGGTCTCCTGGTCAGGAATCCTAAGCATGCCACACCTCCTGCCCAGTCCTGGGAGGGGAAGAACTTCCCCTATATAAACTGGGGCTGAGGTGGGGTTAGAGAGAAGAAGAAAGTACACAGACAGAGACAGAGACACAGTCTGGTCTGGTGTGGAGCAGTTGCAGGGAAAGTGACAACAGGAGCTCTGTAGGAGCAGGAGTGAGTGCCAGAGGCTGGAAGCTAGATAGCTCGCCTTGGCTGAAGAGATCTCACCGGACACGGAGTCTGAGGCTGTGGGGACTGTTCCATACCGAGCAGCAGAAACCGACCGGCAGGGGATTTCAGGTCCTCTGGCCAAGAAACCCGAAGGCACGGTCACACGCAAGGGACCAGCACCGCCGTCGTGGAGCGGAGGCTACCAGAAGGCCCCGAGTCACCGGCCATACGGGTGAGCACTACACGGTACACTCAGGGACGTGGGCTACTTTTACCCGCTTCTAGCAAGGTAGCCAAGAAGAGTACAGTTAGTTGGGGAGGCCTACAACTCCGCCTGGCCAGGGGAGATCCTGTCTGTTCACGGACTGACCAGATCCCGACCGCTAGCCAGTACTCCCGGGAGGGTCTATCTTTGTCACCAGTAAAGACCCTGAACTACACCGCACCGTCTCTGAGTGGTTCCTGGTGCCTGCGTGCAAATCCGCTATCCCCATCATCCACGTCCGCTGCCCTGAGGCCATACCCCTCCCGTTGGGGGTTATACTACCCACGCTGCACAACTGTACCACCGGCCTCAGCGGTCTGCCCTGCAGCGGCGGTTTCGTAACCGCATTCAACGGGTGGCGTAGTCGAACAATATCACATCTGCCACTAAAAACATCGCCACTTAGTTTGACACCCTGGGCACGGACCGGGTCACCACCACGAGGACTACTACCCCCAACGGATCCGGCTCCGGGTACTCCCCAAACATGGCCCAGGGGGCGCGTCAACTTTTGGCGTAGTCGGCAGGATTCCGTGCCCGCAACCACCGGGTACTGCGCGCCTGAAAAAGACTGATAAACTTACCTGTGGTGAAGATTCCCGCCATCCGTGGAGTTTTCCCGCCATCCGACGCCATCTTTTGCCTTCTTCCCGCCATCCGTGGAGTTTTCCCGCCGTTGGACGCCATCTTGAGGACGCCGCGCGGGAAGAAGAGGGGCGTGGACTCCGAAAGCGCGCGAGAACTGAAGCCCCGCCTCACGTCCGGACGTTGCGTAAGGTCCTGGAACGAGCCCAGCAGACGCCGACGTCACAGGAGCGCGACGGAAGGTCCTCAACACTGCGGAGCCGCGGCCTACGGAATAGGAGCATCGCAAGGTAGGCCACGGTCCACTAGGGGGGAGGAGGATGCCGGATACCGAGGGGAGCTCCACTGCCACAGCCACCGCCAGCGCAACCGCTGCAACAGTCATGCCATTCACCATGCCCTATATCCCGGGGGCAGCCTGGCTACCCCAGTACTCCGGGGAGTCACATACCCTAAATGACTTCAGAGAAAGGCTGGATAGCCTCTTCCAGGTGTACCCCCTCACAGAAGAGCAAAAAGTGAGCATCCTGGTGGCTCAATTAACAGGGGCAGCCCAAAGGGAGGTAAAGTCCTGGCCACTTGGGAGAAGGAGGACTGTCGCAGAGATACTAGCCCGGCTGAAGGACACCTTTGATACCCGTACCTCAGCCGAGATCAAGCTTAGATTCTACGGGTGCAAGCAGCGAGCACATGAGAATATAAGGGACTATGCACTAAACCTACAAGAGGCCCTGAGAGCCATTAAGCAGGCCGACCCTGACGGCATGGGAAACGAAGACAAGCTGTTGACTGAACAATTTATAGAGGGTCTACATTGCAATGCCCACCGAACCCAGTTGCGAGCAATGGCCTTACAGGACCCTCATCTGGACTTTGCACAGTTCAAGGACAGAGCCATCCGGGTGCTCCGAGAACCGGCACCAGGTGGCGCTGTGACCCACAAACGCCCTGCTACCACTTACCACCAGGAGGCGGCGCCCTTGTCGGCAGGGCCTGTGGGAGCTGATGCGCAGGCTTTAAACAATGACCCGGCTACAGACCTGCACCATCAGGTCCAAGAGCTAACTAAAAGCGTTGCCGCGCTAACCCGAACTGTGCAGTCTTTACAGGTTTCTACTCCAGGGAAGATCCAGCTGGCATCCGGACCGGAGGATATCCCGTGGCGCCGACCAAGGAGGACCCCACCGGCCAGAGGAAGACCCAGCGACCGATACAATGAGGACGGACAACCCATCTGCCGCCGCTGCAATCAACCCGGACATATGGCAAGGTACTGTCCTTTAAACTGGCACAACCTGGGGTAGAGGGCCAACCCCTAGGAATAAGATCACCAGGCCCATCGAACTGGCGTGACAAATACGTGGGAGGACGTCCAGTCTTGCCTGTAGTACTGGATGGCATTCCTATGAGTGCCCTACTTGACACCGGGTCACAGGTCACCACCATCCCGTACGTGCTCTTCAAGCAGTACTGGAATGACTCGGATATAACCCGCTACCCAGACGACGACTTGAGTATCATCGCCAGCAATGGTCAGCCCGTGCCACAGATCGGATTTAAAGAGATGACCATTAAAATCGGTAAAGTCGAACTGGCATCACAGGGACTGATCATTGTAGACAGTGACAAGCGCGAGAGTCACCCAAAGATAACTCTAGGAACTAATGTGATTGAAAATTGTCTTGCAGAGGTGATTCTCATTTTACAGCAGGTTGCCAAGAACGCCAGCTCCGGTCAGCAGCGAGTGCTCCAAAAAGAGATCCGGGCACTGATGCGACGGCAACAAGTGGAACTCTCCGGTGGTGAGATAGGTAGCGTGAGAATGTGTGACCCGTTCCCTATTGCCATGCCCCCAAAAAGTGAGATGATGATTTGGTGCCGGGCAGCTATTGGTCTCAGAGGTAGAGACTACCAAGCAATGGTAGAACCCGTCTACTCAGACAGTAGGCCCACCATTTTGACAGCACGGGGGGTGGTTGATGTACGCCATGGGAGGGTGCCCGTTCGCATAATAAATATCGGGAAAAGGGAAGTGTACCTGCCCCGGTATGCTACGCTAGCCAAATTGTATACCATCAACCAAAATTCTGTACAGTCCGTGGAACCCTTGCCTCCATCTCATCCAGAGGAAGGTAACGGCTCTAAACAACAAATGGAGGACTGGTGTCAGCAACTGCATTTGGGTACTGACTCCACACCCGCTCACCAAAAGCAGGGAGTCTACCGGGTGCTCCAGGAATACGAGAGAGTGTTTAGTAAACACCCGCTAGACTTCGGGCGAGTAAAGGGGGTAGAACACCACATCCCCACGGGAGACCATCCTCCCATAAAGGAGAGATACCGACCCGTACCCCCTGCACACTACCAACACGCCAAGGGGATGCTTAGAGACATGAAGGAGGCTGGGGTAATCAGGGATAGCTGTAGCCCCTGGGCAGCCCCACTAGTCTTGGTTAAAAAGAAAGACAACACCATGAGAATGTGTGTAGATTACCGGAAAATCAACCGTATCACACACAAAGATGCGTACCCCTTACCAAGGATAGAGGAGTCTTTGGCTGCTTTAAAATCTGCTAACTTCTTCTCCACTTTGGATCTCACTAGCGGGTACTGGCAGGTTCCTGTAGCAGAGGCGGACTGGGAGAAGACCGCATTCACCACCCCGATGGGACTAAGCGAGTTTACCTGCATGCCGTTTGGACTCTGCAACGCACCAGGAACCTTCCAACGATTGATGGAATGCTGTCTGGGATACCGAAACTTCGAGACGGTCCTGTTATACCTGGACGATGTCATCGTCTACTCCAAGACCTACGAGGACCACCTGAAACACCTGGCAGAAGTGTTCGAAGCCCTGGCAAACTACGGCCTAAAGGTGAAACCCTCCAAGTGTCACCTCCTGAAACCAAAGGTGCAGTACCTGGGACACGTGGTGAGTGCTGACGGAGTGGCTCCCGACCCTGATAAGATCACCGCAATTAAGGAATGGCCAAGCCCCTCCAGCGTAAAGGAAGTGCGGCAGTTCCTCGGGTTGGTAGGCTACTACCGAAGATTCATTCCCGGTTTCACCAAAAAGGCAGCTCCTATGCAGGACCTCCTGATAGGCCAGTCCAGGAAGGCCAAGAACCAGAAGCCACCCTTCAGATGGGAGAAGCTGGAAGAAGAGTCCTTCCGCCAGCTGAAGATGGCCCTCATGGGGGATGAAATCCTGGCGTACCCTGATTACAGCCAGCCCTTTATCCTCTACACCGACGCAAGTAACATCGGGCTAGGAGCCGTACTGTCCCAGATCCAGCAGGGGAAAGAACGGGTAATTGCTTACGCCAGCCGAAAACTGCGACCCACCGAAAGAAACCCTGAGAATTACAGCTCATTCAAGCTAGAGTTCCTGGCAGTGGTGTGGGCAGTCACCGAACGCTTTAGGCACTACCTCGCCTCTTCCCGGTTCACCGTGTACACGGATAACAACCCGTTGACACACCTGGATACGGCAAGACTCGGTGCCCTGGAGCAGAGATGGATGGCCCGCCTGTCCAACTATGAGTTCACGATCAAATACCGGGCAGGACGCTCCAATACCAACGCGGATGCCTTGTCCAGAATGCCAAACCTACCGGACGTAGGGGAAGATCCAGAGGAACTGGAAGAAGTTGAACTCCCCGCGTTCCACCGTCATGGGACTATCCAGTATTCCCACCGTGTAAGGGGTAAGCAATCTGCTACGTTCAACCCCTTACCTCATTACAACTGGGCGGAAACGCAAGACAGTGACCCCGCCGTCCGACTGGTGAAGGAGATGCTGACTCAGCCAGATGCCCGCCTTGACCCAGACGCTCCGGAGGAGGCCAAGCAACTGTGGGTTGAGAAGAGTCGACTGTTCCTTTACAAGGGGAAGTTGTGCCGCAGAATGGTTAACTCCCGGACGCATGAACTGATCTGGCAAGTAGTGGTGCCAAGAAGAGACGCGGCTATGGTACTGGAGGCATACCACAACGGAGCTGGGCACTTCGGATGGAAGAAGCTGGAGTTCCTGCTGCGCGGGCGGTACCATTGGGTAGGCATGAGAGGAACCATCGAGAGGTGGTGCAGAGACTGTGGCCCATGCAACCTAAGAAGGAAGGACCGTGCTAGCCAGAAGACTCCCCTGCAGTCCATCGTCACCAAGCAGCCGTTGGAACTGGTAGCCTTGGATCATGTAAAACTGACCCCCAGCAGAAGTGGCTACGTCTATGCGTTAACCATCGTGGATCACTACTCCCGGTTCTTGGTTGTCGTCCCCGTCAAGGACTTAACGGCTCAAACAGCAGCTAAAGCCTTCCAGCAGCACTTCTGCCGTCCACACGGATACCCAGAGCAGGTGCTGACGGACCAGGGACCTGCCTTTGAAGCGGAGGTCTTCCAGGAGTTCTGCACTCTGTATGGCTGCCGGAAGATAAGAACAACACCCTATCATCCACAAACCAATGGACTCTGCGAGAAAATGAACCAGGTGGTGATAGACCTTCTGAAAACATTGCCCCTGGAAGAACGCAGTCTGTGGCCTGAGAAACTGCCTGATCTGGTGGACCTATACAACCACATCCCGGTAGGTTCTACCAACTGTACCCCGGCTTACCTAATGAGAGCAAGACCTGGTAAGCTGCCTGTTGATCTGGATATGGGAGTCCTGACACCCGAGGACACTTCACCAGAAGCAGACTGGGACACAGAGAGGCAGCAGCAGTACCGGAAAGTACAGGAGAGCGTTGAGCGAAGTCTCTGTCAAGCTAGAGAAAGACAGGAGAAGACTTACAACCAGTATGCTCCCGCTGTTCCCCTGGTACCTGGAGAGCAGGTCTTGAAGAGGAAGAGACGGCTCCACAAGTTGGACGACCAGTGGGAGAAGGACCCGTACACCGTACTGCCCTCAAGCCATGAGAACCCGAAAGTCTGCACAATCAGTGAGGATGGAGGAGAAACCACAGCCATTGTATCCCGAGATCACCTGAAGAAGTGTCCCGAACAGCTACGGAACCCTGAAGAAGAACAAGAAGACCCTCGACACGCAGAGGAAAGGGAAGATATGGTCAGTACTGTGCTCGGAGACTTCCCTCGGTCTTGGACTCAAGTCAATGGCGCTGTTGTGGTACCCATCCTCACCTTCCTCCAACCAGCATCTCAAGTACCTACGGAGAAACAGGTAGAGCTGGAAGAGCAGCCGGTCCAGGAGGCAGAAGACCCCACACAAGCAGACCAGGAGGATCAACCCTCTGCTTATAGTGAGCCTGCCGTGCCCCTAGTGAGCCAAAGAGCCCGTAGACAGCTGCCCAGTTTACCTTTGACAGCCCCTACACCCTGTAGCTCAGGACCAGTCAGTCAGCTCCGTAGGTCTACTAGGGTCACTAGAGGCCAGTTGCCCGTACGTTGGAGGATTTAAAGTGCTCAACTGTTTTATTTGTATTTACCTGTTTATTGTTGCTTGTGAATAATTGTGTATTTCTAGTTATTTTATAGGTGTCGTTTATGGATTATCCGGAATCCTTTGTACATATGTTTGGAGCGTAACCCAGGAAAGGACTAAGACTGTTAAAGACTCGGGGTAGGACAGACCCCTACCTGGTTACGGCTCCCTGTTCTTTGGTGAAATGGACACCCTTGTTTTCTTCAAAAACTGCACCCGGTTGCGGACACGCCGTGACCATCCTAATGTGTTTTTCTTTATTGTACTGTTTCTGTTTATAACTTGTTATGTTTACAAAAGTATGTTTAGTCCCGGAGTACTAAATTTCACTAGGGGGGAATGTGGCACCCCAGGGGTCTGGTTTCCACAGTATAGCAATATTACGTCTGAGAGCAGGTGGGAGGTCTCCTGGTCAGGAATCCTAAGCATGCCACACCTCCTGCCCAGTCCTGGGAGGGGAAGAACTTCCCCTATATAAACTGGGGCTGAGGTGGGGTTAGAGAGAAGAAGAAAGTACACAGACAGAGACAGAGACACAGTCTGGTCTGGTGTGGAGCAGTTGCAGGGAAAGTGACAACAGGAGCTCTGTAGGAGCAGGAGTGAAGAGATCTCACCGGACACGGAGTCCGAGGCTGTGGGGACTGTTCCATACCGAGCAGCAGAAACCGACCGGCAGGGGATTTCAGGTCCTCTGGCCAAGAAACCCGAAGGCACGGTCACACGCAAGGGACCAGCACCGCCGTCGTGGAGCGGAGGCTACCAGAAGGCCCCGAGTCACCGGCCATACGGGTGAGCACCACACGGTACACTCAGGGACGTGGGCTACTTTTACCCGCTTCTAGCAAGGTAGCCAAGAAGAGTACAGTTAGTTGGGGAGGCCTACAACTCCGCCTGGCCAGGGGAGATCCTGTCTGCTCACGGACTGACCAGATCCCGACCGCTAGCCAGTACTCCCGGGAGGGTCTATCTTTGTCACCAGTAAAGACCCTGAACTACACCGCACCGTCTCTGAGTGGTTCCTGGTGCCTGCGTGCAAATCCGCTATCCCCATCATCCACGTCCGCTGCCCTGAGGCCATACCCCTCCCGTTGGGGGTTATACTACCCACGCTGCACAACTGTACCACCGGCCTCAGCGGTCTGCCCTGCAGCGGCGGTTTAGTAACCGCATTCAACGGGTGGCGTAGTCGAACAATATCACATTTGCCACTAAAAACATCGCCACTTAGTTTGACACCCTGGGCACGGACCGGGTCACCACCACGAGGACTACCACCCCCAACGGATCCGGCTCCGGGTACTCCCCAAACATGGCCCAGGGGGCGCGTCACTAGCACCACTCCTAGAGGCAGAAGACATGCACTTACTAGCTACCATCATTGCTATAGGCACAATACATGTGGATAATGGCTAGCATCACTCCTAGAGGCAGAAGACGTGCGCTTACTGGCTAGCACCACTTCTAGAGGCAGAAGACATGGGGTTACTGGCTAGCATCACTCCTAGATGCAGAAGACATGGGGTTACTGGCTAGCATCACTCCTAGATGCGGACTACAAGTGGTTACTGGCTAGCACCACTCCTAAAGGCAGAACACATGGGGTTACTGGCTAGCACCACTCCTAGAGGCAGACGACATGTGGTTACTGGCTAGCACCACTCCTAGATTCAGAATACATGGGGTTACTGGCTAGCGTCACTCCAAGCGGCTGAAGACATGCGCTTACTGGCTAGCATCACTCCTAGAGGCAGAATACATGGGGTTATGGGTTAGCAACAATCCTAGAAGCCGAAGACATGGGGTTACTGGTTAGCACCACTCCTAGAGGCAGAAGACATGTGGTTACTGGCTAGCACCACTCCTAGAGGCAGAATACATGGGGTTACTGGCTAGTGTCACTCCAAGCGACTGAAAATGTGCGCTTACTGGCTAGCACCACTCCTAGAGGCAGAAGATATGGGGTTACTGGCTAGCACCACTCCTACATGCAGACTACATGTGGTTACAGTCTAGCACCACTCCTAGAGGGAGCATACATGGAGTTACTGGCTAGCACCACTCCCAGATGCAGACTACATGAGGTTACTGGCTAGCACTACTCCTAGAGGTAGCATACATGGGGTTACTGGCTAGCACCACTCATAGAGGCAGAACACATGGGGATATTGGCTAGCACCACTCCTAGAGGCAGAATACATGTGGCTACTGGCTAGCACCACTACTAAATGCAGGCTACATGTGCTTACTAACCACATAAAGGATATATAGATCCATATATAAATCATAAGGAGTAACCCAAATTGATAAAGTCTATGTGCAATACCTCCTTACAGTATAATAAACAATTTAGACAAATTAGTCGTCCGTTATTTCATAACAATATTTTATTACAGTTTATTCAACACAGCAAAACAGAATAAAGTTAAAAAACAGCCCCTAAAAAATTCCCATAAAACCACAGGGGCGGTGTGGTCCACCAGTTGTCTAATTGGCAGAGGTAGTACTTTGTATAATTCACTTCAATATATATCAGTATCAATAGTATATTTATTGCATGACATAAATTAATGCATTCAATTAAATACAGGAAGGTCTATATCAAATTCTATCCCTTGTGGTCCATTATATAGGGTGACTTAATATATATCAGTATCAACAGTATATTTACTGCATGACAAAAATTAATGCATTTAATTAAATACAGGGAGGTCTATATCAGGTTCTATCCATTGTGGTCCATTGTGCAGGGTGACTCAATATACAGCATAAATGCCAGTACATAATAATAAACTTGCGAGCAAGATTAATTGTACAATCCAATGGGGTATATGGTCGCACAATGCTGGTATATAATAGCAAGTTTAATTGTACAGTCCCTAAAGTTATATAATGACCCAAAGCAATACAAATTATAAATCAATTAACAAGCTAGGTTACCATCAAGAAATGTATTACATGATTACATCAGATACCACCATCGATAACACATATATATTCCTCCACATTAATTAGTTGTATAAGTAAAGATACAAACCAGCTGCCATGGCGGTATCCACACACCACCCAAGCACCCCAACGCACGTTTTGCGTATGTTGCTTCCTTGGGGGGTACTTGAGGCAGTGAATGGTCTAAACAATTATAGCTATCTGAGGGGGTTGGGCCAATTTTTATGCCCTATCACATATAGTTTAATCAAATAAATAGGCGTTGTTTAGTCATAATCAATTACCTTTCACATTCCTAGCATCATACCATATGCAGTGTTAGCCATGATGCATGTAATGGTGCGGCCATGCTGGCCGTCACGCATCACTCACCAGAGACCGGCGTCCCGGAAGTCGGGCCGCGCATACGCGCGCTGTCCGGCAGCCGATTGGACGCCGGAACTAGGGGGGGAGGCGCGACACCGCAGCACAGGCGCGCACGCATCATAGAGCTTAAGACTTCATTTTGGTAATGGGCACAAAATGCCAATTAGCACCGCACATAGAAAGGCCATTATGGAACATGATTTTAACATGATCTTAAATATAGCATGATATCAGCACATTATGATAGCATAATCCAAGACATAACCAGATACAAACATTGTAAAGCATCAAATATCAAGATTTTATATTGTACAATGACAAGATCGAGATTTGAAACATACATCTTACTGACATACATAGCAAGTCGTACAGTCATATCATCTAATTATATCATGGATTACAAATTCCCATATCGCTGCTTAGATCTTGAATGCTGATTTTCCTTAATTATGTCTCCCTCTTGTGGCTTTTTTCCAGAGTTACAGAAGTTAAATAGATTCTTAAAGCTGCAATCTGAAGGTACAGACACTATATTATAAATGCAAGTATTACCAAAGATGCTGGTGACCAGCCACAATAACAATGTAAAATTACACATATATCGAATACATAGGCATGTACTCATATATTATTAGTAATATGTAGTTTGGACCTAATCTAGATAAATATGGATAACAAGTCAATCCTGATAGAAATATGGCATCATGTCAATAATCAACCATCTTCAGCAAACAACAAACATCATAGAGTAACCAACATATGTCCCCAATGCACAGCCATACATGCTAGACCATTAATAAAAACTATATTATTGATAAGACATATATAGCTTCACACGACTTCAAATTTAAAAAAGTCTCAAAATCTCACAAAATATCCCACCATGCAGCAAAACTGTCAACTCCATTAGTTACAATTGTTTATACCAAAAGTGGCGCAAAGCTAATCATATCATTTAGGCCTTTTGGTTTAATCGTGTCCAGCGTTATAATTAGTGTTGATCGAGCACTAAAATGCTCGGGTGCTCGAAGCTCGGGCCCGAGCTCACCGTGATGCTCGGGTGCTCGACCCGAGCAACGAGCCCAATGTTAGTCTATGGGAGACCCGAGCATTTTTGCGGCGGCACCCCCGGCAGTCTGTAGAAAGCCTAAAAAGTGCCCAAAACGATAGTGACAGTGTTCAAATGACATGGGGACAGCATGGGGATCGCCCCAGGAAGCATTTCTGACCCCCAGGTCACTGCTGTCGACAACGTGGTCAGAGATATTACGCCACTTTTACGGGCTCACAATAAAACGTTCAAAAACAAAACTGAAACTGCTTTCCAGAAAGGGGCTGGAAGCAAGGGAAGCTGGATGGAAGCCCCACATGACCGGGATGGGCCACGAGGGTGGAATTTTTGAGATAAAGGATCAGGATTAGGTATTAGAGCTGAGGGGCGGGCAGTTGGTGGTGGGAGGGTGAGTATATCAAGAAAAAGTGCGGGAAATTAGTCAGTCCGGCAGGGAAGTTACAGGAGAAAGTTCACAAAAAAAAAAAAAATTTTAATATCCGCTCACCCATTGTTCTGGACACTGACCGGGCGTAATGGAGACCGTGGAATCTCTGTTCAGCAGACTGTGGGATGCGGCTCGATCCAGGCGTGGAGGGTGGCTGGAGGCACATCTTTAAGGGTTGCGGCATGGCTCATCCGAGGAATCGGCGGCGGGGTCAGGAAGGAGGGCAAGGAGAACGCGGCCCCCCAAGAGGCTTTTGCCAGAGACTCCCACGTGCCGCAGACACAGGCTGCGGAGCCCCTCATGAGACCCTGAGCCAGGTGAGCCCGGCAGTGGAACCCCCCTGCCACTGCGCCCACCGCTGCAGGAATCCGCCCAGCCGGCCTGTGGGCGCTTCCATCAGCGGATCGCTAGCAGGGTCTGGACCGAGGGCCCCACCGGAAGGGCGGCCTGCTCCGGCGGTGCGCCACAGTAATAGAGCCCGCGCCGCGCCGGAAGCAAGGCCCGAACTAGAGCCGCGTCACCAGTCCGGGGGCGTGGCTTCGCCGGAACTTCGGCCCGCGTCACTTCCTGTGCACGTGACCGGGCCGGACAGGAAGTCGTGGGGCAGCGATGACGCTGGCCCCTGCAACCAGGGCCAGCAGCGGTTCACAGCGGCGGACGGCCGTTATAAAAACGGAGGAGCAGCAGCGCCGCAGGCACACCTGGCGATGTACCAGTCGGGGTGCCTGCCAGGCAAATCGACAGTGGAGGACAGTATGGCATTTTTTCGGGCAGGCAGCAGCAGTTTGTAGACCTGTTGCCTGGCCCCAGTCACTGGAGTCACGGTAGCAGAGCGGCGGGCAGCAGCATGGAGCTGCCTGGCTGCCCCCCCCCACAGATCAGCACGGACTGGGCTGGGGGGCCCAGGTCCAGAGGTCGTGCTGGATCACGGACGGCAGGAAGGATTGGTGCAGAAACGTGCAGCGGACGAGCTGCAGGGGCATCGGCACGTGCTCAGGTCCCCCCTGGTGACGAGGAGACCAGGGGCGCGGGCCTTGAGCAACAGCGAGAGGGAGGATCGGAATACGGAGAGGATCAGGACGACCCAAGGAATCGGCAGGACTCAGGACGTACGGCTGTCGGGGACACAGCACCTGCGCAGCTCCGTGAGTATGCGTCTATGTATGTTTTGTCACCCACGGGGTCGGTAGCGGATGGGGTAGGGGATAGGCAGTTGGCAGGGCCCTGTGGTGTAAATGTTAGGGGGAGGCGTGGTTAGATGTCGTGGGGCTCAGGGATAATTTGGCAAACATGTCACAAATTCTGGCTAGTTTAGGCACTGGTGGAGCCAGTGAGGCAGGGTTATCTCCGATGGGGGCTTGGTTACCCGGTCTACCTGTGGCGTCGCAGGTGGGGAGTGTATCGGCAAGGGCGGCAGTGTGTACTGAGGGGGACTTTAGGGGGTATCGGTTTCTGTACAGACAGAAAAGGATAAAGCGGATGCCGTAAAACTGGATGATAGGGCGAAATGGGAGGTATACATGTGCTTTGAGGGGCAACTGGGCACATTTAAAAAAAAAAAAAAAAAAAAAAAGAGGTTACAGAAAAAATTGGGTGGGATGAATTTGTAGAAATTTTTTCCCTACTTTCTCTTGAAAAGTTTAATTTGGACAAGGGAGAAAAGGACGACAGCAAAAAAAAAAAAAAATGGAGGAAGAAAAGCGTAGGTGGAGGTTCATTCCTCAGACGTTTGTTAATTGGTTGCAAGCTTTTGCAATAATGGCTAGTGTCATTGGGAAAAAAGATAATTGCTCAGGTTTATTTTGCTACCTGGATGCTATAGGGGAGGCTCATCGCACTTAGGGGGGCCAGACATGGTTACGATACGACGAGCAATATCGGCAGAGGAAGGCAGTCCGCCCGGAGATTAGATGGGATCAAAGGACATGGGGTTCTGGCTGAAAGTTGTGGCTCCGGTGAGGTATGGGCAGTCCTTTCACTGGAGCAGCGGTAGTGGGAACTAATCGGCAGGACACGGGGGAAGTAGCCAGGGTGCACAAAGCACTAAGAAGGAAGCGGGATCTTGCTGGCAATTTAATGATGGCCAGTGTAAGTACGGGAACTCCTGCAAATTTTAAAACATGTGTGCTCCCATTGCAACGGTATTTCACACGGAGCATCTAAATGCTTTAAGAAGGGTAATGGAAAAATGCCAATGGGTACCGGTCAAGGGGGTGACTCCGGTGAGGGTTCACGAGATGGCCCCCTTTCTAAGTAGGTATCCAGATCAGTTGAAGGCGAAGGTCATTTCAGATGGTTTTTTGTTTTTGGAAGGTTTTAGAATTCCTCCTCCTGATCATGAGGTCCCCTTTTCTCTTAAAAATTTGATGTCGGCTTCCCTTCATCCGGAAGTGGTTAGCTTGAAACTGGCAAAGGAGGTGGAATTGGGTAGGATGGCTGGTCCGTTTCAGTATTTACCTAGCAGCAGGGTGATTGTTTCGCCGTTGGGGGTCGTGCCCAAAAAGAGGCTAATAAGTTTCGTTTGATTCAGCATTTGTCATACCCTAAGGGTTTTTTTCGGTGAATGATGGCATTGCTCAGGAATCATGTTCGGTGGAGTATTCAGCATTCGATGCGGCGGTGGGATGGGTACGGAGATATGGGCCAGGATCGTTGCTAGCTAAAACTGATATCGAATCAGCTTTTAGATTGCTGCCAGTACATCCGGATAGCTTCCCATTGTTAGGTTGTTTTTGGAAAAGGGAATACTACGTGGACAGGTGTTTGCATATGGGCTGCGCAATTACGTGTTCCCTGTTTGAAACGTTTAGTACCTTTTTGGAATGGGTGGTGAGGGACCTGCATCAGTTCAGTTGGTCATTCATTATTTGGATGACTTTTTGTTTATTGGCCCTCCGCAATCGTTGTTGTGTAGGACTTTGTTAGGAACTATGGTGTGGGTAGCGGAGCAGTTTTGGCATACCTTTGGCAGGAAATAAAAAAAAAAAAAAAAAACAACAGAGGGACCTTGCACCTTGTTAACTTTTTGGGCATCCTACTTGATACGGAGAGGATGGAGTGTCGGTTACCTGATGATAAATTGAGTTTGATCAAGCAGGAGGTCGATAGAGTCAGGAGGTTGCGTAAGGTGACGCTGAAGGAGCTACAATCCGTGTTAGGTCGTTTGAATTTCGCATGCTGCATTATACCAATGGGCAGGATATTTTGTCGCGGGTTGGCAAGGGCGACAGCAGGAGTGCGGGCCCCCCATCATTTCATTCGTTTAAATAAGGATCACAAGGAGGATTTGAAGGTTTGGAAAATGTTTTTTGGAAAATTATAACGGCAGGTCGTTAATTCAGCACGAGTTTTTGAGCAGTCGTGATTGTGAGATTTTTTACAGATGCAGCAGGAGGTGCTGGTGTAAAAAATCCATCGCAGATGCCTTGTCTCGTTTTCAGTGGGATCGTTTTTCGGGCGCTAGCACCAGAGGCAGAGGACGTGGGACAGGAATGCCCTTCGCATTTGTGGCAGCTGGTTATGGAGGAGTGGGGACGTTTAATACGAGAGTCCTTTACGAGGCAGACCTGGTCCTCATACGAGGCATCGTGGCGAGTATGGAAAAGTTGGATAATGCAGTGGGGTTTGGTGGAGAATGTCGGTGATAGGGAGATGGCGGTGTTCTTTCTTGTAGGTAGGGCAGCGGAGATTGGATGGTCTGTTTCAAAAGTGGGGATAAGAGATGTTACAAAGTCCCTTTTAGTGTAGCAAGCACTTAGGGGCTTTAGGAGAGGAGATAAGGTGCTGGATAAAAGAAGACCGGTGATTTTTAACATCTTGGAATGTTTGGGTGTAGTGTTAGACGAAACTTGTTGTTCAGTTGTGAAGCTACATTGTTTAGGTTAGCCTTTTCGTTACTGTTTTTTGGTGCGCTGAGATTGTCTGAATCGGTGGCACCAAGTAGACTGGCAATTTTGGCCTGGGCGAGTGGGTTCCTTATTATGTCATGAAAATGGGGACTTTTCTTAAATAGCAGTATTTAAGAAAGGAGTTCAGGAGTTGGGCCTTCGCCCGGAGGTGTACGGGTCACATTCTTTTAGAATTGGCGCGGCGTCAGAAGCCAATGGCTTGGGCTTAAACAAGGATGTGACAAAGCGGATAGGGAGGTGGAGTTCTGATCGTTATTTGTCCTTTGTGCGGCATTAGGTACGGGGGGCTGAGGTTGTTTTCATCTTGTCAAGTATTGAATACATTGTGGTTGTTTGTTGCAGATGGTGTCCCATTGCTAGCGTGGATTCTGGGACATTCCTTCGTCCACTGGGGGTGATGCGAGCGGACGGGAGGCCAGACGGTAGGCAGTTGGGTTTTAGGAGAGAGCAAGTTGTGGTTCGGCGGCTCGTCTCCAGAGGCATGGTATGGAGAAGGGTGCTGCCTGAATTTCATAAGGCAGCCTGTTTGGTTCGGACGCTGGATATTTTGGTGGTGCATATGGGGGGGAATGACTTGGGGGCTCGCCCGGTCAGGGAACTGATGAGGGACATTCGATTTAATTTTTAAGGTTGTGGACATCCTTTGCTGTGGTGTTGACTGTCTGGTCTGACATTGTGCCAAAAAAAAAAAAAGGCTAGATCTTTGAAGGGGATTAATAGGGCAAGAGTGAGGTTAAATAGAGCCTTATCAGCCTTTGTGTCAAGGAACGGGGGAGTAAGCGTTCGACATTTTGAACTCGAGGCGGGAGTTGGAAATTTTTGGGCAATGGATGGTGTACATTTGAATGACATTGGTACCGATTTGTGGGCATTGGCTATACAGAAGGGGAATGAGAGGGCTTTGGCGGTTTTTTGGGGGCACTCACGAGCCTGAGGTGGTCAGGGCTGTTCGTTTGTGGCGGGGGGTGGGGTTCTTGGAGTTGGCACAGAAGTGTCGGTGGGAATAATTTGGTTAAAATTACAGCCAATTGGTTAATTGAGCTGGGTGATCTGGCATTTGGTTTTTGGGCTCTGGAAGGGGTTTTACCCTGGGAGCTTTTGGTGCCCTTGAGCTGGTGATGGACGGCTGAGGGTAATATGGTGGTTCCAGTTCGGTTTAATTTATGCCAGATCTAATTTTTAACCCCAAGAACCCTCCCTTCTTATTTATTTAAAACACTGTTAATGTGTTAATGTTGTTTGTTAATAAAATGGCCGCTGTGGCCAAATTTATCCAAAGAAATTACAGGTGCAGTGTTTTTATTTGTAGGAAAAGGTGAGTGCTGGAAAATGGGAGGAACAGGTTAAACGGTGGAACCCGGGTTGGCCGTACACGGTCAAGAAAGGGGCTGGAAGCAAGGGAAGCTGGATGGAAGCCCCACATGACCGGGATTGGGCCACGAGGGTGGAATTTTTGAGATAAAGGATCAGGATTGGGTATTAGAGCTGAGGGGTGGGCAGTTGGTGGTGGGAGGGTGAGTATATCAAGAAAAAGTGCGGGAAATTAGTCAGTCCGGCAGGGAAGTTAGAGGAGAAAGTTCCCACCCACCCACCCCTTTTTTTTTCTGGTTGCATCTGTTCAAGTATAAGTGGGAAGTGGCGGTGGTATGGTGGAAAACGTTAAGGAGTAAGATGGACATATGTCTATTATAATTGTTAAAAAATAAAAAATAAAAAAAAAAGTGAATAAAAAATAAAGAAAAATGAGGTAGGGTGTTTGTCGCAGTGGCTTGGCGGGGGGTGGGGTTCTTGGAGTTGGCACAGAAGTGTCGGTGGGAATAATTTGGTTAAAATTACAGCCAATTGGTTAATTGAGCGGGGTGATCTGGCATTTGGTTTTTGGGCTCTGGACGGGGTTTTACCCTGGGAGCTTTTGGTGCCCTTGAGCTGGTGATGGACGGCTGAGGGTAATATGGCGGTTCCAGTTCGGTTTAATTTATGCCAGATCTAATTTTTAACTCCAAGAACCCTCCCTTCTTATTTATTTATAACACTGTTAATGTGTTAATGTTGGTTGTTAATAAAATGGCCGCTGTGGCCAAATTTATCCAAAGAAATTACAGGTGCAGTGTTTTTATTTGTGGGAAAAGGTGAGTGCTGGAAAATGGGAGGAACAGGTTAAACGGTGGAACCCGGGTTGGCCGTACACGGTCATGTGAAATATGTTAAGGAATTTCCTTTCCAGGGTAAAGACTTGTGTATAAGGTAAAATAAATAACCAAAAACAAAAATATTCCTCCACACCTTGGGCTATGTTCACAAGTAGCATTTTTTATGCGTTTTTGCACTTTTGTATTGCTTTTAACCGTGACAAATGCATTCACCGGGAAATGTCATTTTAACATTTTACAACCTTATCTGGCCATGTGTTGTGTGACACATGCATACAGTGCTGAAAAGACATGGGAACAGAATGGGGAAGACCCGTGGAAGCATCTCTGACACCCAGGTCACTGCCTAAAAGTATGCCCATCAGAAGTGATCCTTGCCGCATCAGAAGATGCAGACTTGCAATTATCCCGTGCAAGTCCTTGTCCCAGGGCAGTGTTAAATTGTACCTCCCCCATTCCTTGCAATGCAAGCGCAAGTATGCAGCCTGCCACCCACCCACCCCCAGGCGGCAATACCATACTGCTTGCTTGCTTGCACTTGAAATTGGGCCTTTTAGGCATGTGGAGGCGGAATCTGGCCACCACGTCATGGCTGCGTCGGCGGCCTGGTATCAATACTCAGTCCCCAGCTGCCCAGCGGCCGGTTGTCCACGCTTGGTCCCCAGCCGCCTGGGGGCGGCCGGGTGTCCATACTCGGTCCCCAGCCGCCCAGCGCCCGGGTGCCCGTACATGGTCCCCAGCCGCCTGGGGGTGGCCGGGTGTCCATAAACAGTCCCCAGCCGCCCCTATTTGTCCCAGTGCACCTTGTACACAAGCGCGCATACCAAAACATTACCTGTGCCCTACCCGGTGCATTTAGTGTGAAGGACAGCCTAACCACAAACACGTGGACAAGTGAATTTGGCCAGGGATGGTCCATCTTACTGACGCCTTCACACTGGGTTAATATTATGAAAGCCGGGACACAGTTGGACACTGGGATGCAACACATCCTCCAGACATAGAGGATTGCGGGTCCTGGGTCAATCAGGCTTCAACACAAAGTTCAGAAGGTAGACATCAGCAGTGGTCGGCCTCCTACACAACAAGCAAATTATTCATGATCATGAGGCCATCCATCTCCTTAGCTTTCTGTTCTTTGGAATGCAAGCTTATGTATGTAGTAGCGGCTAGGCCTGAGGTGGTCAGCGTTTTGCGCATATCCTGCCTCCTCCGAGGATTGCTGGATGTTTTCCTGCTACTATCCCAGTTCTATGACTCCCATTAAAACAAAGCTTCAGGTGATGAATGATGGATGAGGTGGTGGCAAAGGAGAAAGAGCAGGAGTAACAGGGACCATTCACATCAATATCAGGCCAGTCAACCACACATGTCTTGTAGGATATGTTTCTGTACCAAAAGGAGCGGTTCAGCTACACAGTTATAGGGCATACAGTGAGTGCAATGCTTACCAAAAATTTCGAGGCACTCCAATGCCCCTCGGAAATGACATGGAGGTCAGAGGGCCTTAACTAAACCGTTTTTTCCATTTATAGCAACTGGGTCTCCTGTACACTGTTGGCCTAAGCAGTGAATGGAAGGCTTTCCAAAAATTATGAGGAACTGCAATGCCCCTTGAAACAGATGTGGATTACAGCATACTAAAAACCTTCTACCCATTATTGGGGAGTGGGTCTCCCTTAGTATTCGCCTATGTATTGAAAAGCAATGCCCATTGGAAGAGTCGTGGAGGTTAGAGGTAATTAAAAACAACATTTCAATGCCACTTGGAAGAGCTGTGGAGTTCAGAGTGGTTTAACAAGATGGTTTTAATGCCCCTTGGAAGAGACGTGGAGGTCACAGTAGCTTAACAAGATGGTTTTAATGCCCCTTGGAAGAGACGGAGATCCCAATGGAATAAAAAGACAATATCAATGCCCCTTGGAAGAGTGGTGGAGGTTACAGTGGAATAAACAGAGAATATCAATGACCCTTGGAAGAGACGTGGAGGTCACAGTAGCTTAACAAGACGATTTTAATACCGCTTGGAAGAGACGTGGAGTTCAGAGTGGTTTAACAAGACAGTTTTAATGCCCCTTGGAAGAGAAGTGGAGGTCCCAGTGGAATAAAAAGACAATATCAATGCTCCTTGGAAGAGTGGTGGAGGTTGCAGTGGAATAAAAAGACAATATCAATGCCCCTTGGAAGAGTGGTGGAGGTCGCAGTGGAATAAAAAGACAATATCAATGCCCCTTGGAAGAGTGGTGGAGGTCCCAGTGGAATAAAAAGTCAATATCAATGGCCCTTGGAAGAGTGGTGGAGGTTACAGTGGAATAAAAAAAGAATATCAATGACCCTTGGAATAGACGTGGAGGTCACAGTAGCTTAACAAGACGATTTTAATGCCCCTTGGAAGAGACGTGGAGTTCAGAGTGGTTTAACAAGACGGTTTTAATGCCCCTTGGAAGAAACGTGGAGGTCACAGTAGCTTTACAAGATGGCTTTAATGCCCTTTGGAAGAGACATGGAGGTCCCAGTGGAATAAAAAGACAATATCAATGCCCCTTGAAAGAGTGGTGGAGGTCGCAGTGGAATAAAAAGACAATATCAATGCCCCTTGGTAGAGTGGTGGAGGTCGCAGAGGAATAAAAAGACAATATCAATGCCCCTTGGAGGAGTGGTGGAGGTCGCAGTGGAATAAAAAGACAATATCAATGCCACTTGGAAGAGTGGTGGAGGTCCCAGTGGAATAAAAAGACAATATCAATGACCCTTGGAAGAGACGTGGAGGTCACAGTAGCTTAACAAGACGATTTTAATGCCCCTTGGAAGAGACGTGGAGTTCAGAGTGGTTTAACAAGACGGTTTTAATGCCCCTTGGAAGAGACGTGGAGGTCACAGTAGCTTAGCAAGACGATTTTAATGCCCCTTAGAAGAGACATGGAGGTCACAGTGGAATAAAAAGACAATATCAATGCCCCTTGTAAGAGACGTGGAGGTCCCAGTGGAATAAAAAGACAATATCAATGACCCTTGGAAGAGACGTGGAGGTCACAGTAGCTTAACAAGACGATTTTAATGCCCCTTACAAGAGCCATGCAGTACAGCATATTAAAAACATTATTCCCATTATTGGGGAGTGTGTCTCCCATATTCTTTGCCTAGGCCTTCCAAGCAAAAGCTGCCAAAAATTAGGACGGAGGAACTTGCAATGCCCCTTACAAGAGCCATGCAGTTCAGCATATTAAAAACATTATTCCCAATATTGGGGAGTGGGTCTCCCATAGTCTTTGCCTATGCCTTCCAAGCAAAAGCTGCCAAAAATCAGGATGGAGGAACTTGCAATGCCCCTTACAAGAGCCATGCAGAACAGCATATTAAAAACATTATTCCCATTATTGGGGAGTGGGTCTCCCATAGTTTTTGCCTATGCCTTCCAAGCAAAAGCTGCCAAAAATTAGGACGGAGGAACTTGCAATGCCCATTACAAGAGCCGTGCAGTACAGCATATTAAAACATTATTCCCATTATTGGGAAGTGGGTCTCCCATAGTCTTTGCATATGCCTTCCATGCAAAAGCTGCCAAAAATTAGGACGAAGGAACTTGCAATGCCCCTTACAAGAGCCATGCAGTACAGCATATTAAAAACATTATTCCCATTATTGGGGAGTGGGTCTCCCATAGTCTTTGCCTATGCCTTCCAAGCAAAAGCTGCCAAAAATTAGGACGGAGAAACTTGCAATGCTGGCAACACGGACCACGGTCACCCTGGTGGTATAGTGGTGGTGGAGGCTGAGGATAAGGAGAAGAGCAAAAAACAGCCGAAATGAGGAAGCATATACCCATGTGTGGGTGTGAAGCGGTGCATGGGAATACACCTCCCGAAATAACACAGTGGATTTGGCTTTATGCTACTCTGCTGTCATTTGGTGGTGATGAGAAGTCTGGCCCAATCCAGCCCTTGTTCATTTTGATAAGGGTCAGCTTGTCAGCATTGTCAGTTGACAGGCGAGTGATCTTATCAGTTATTATTCCCCCCAGCGGCACTAAAAACACGCTCCGAAAACACGCTAGCGGCAGGGCAGGCCAGGACCTCCAAGGCGTACAGAGCGAGTTCATTCCAAGTGTCCAGCTTGGATACCCAATAATTAAAAGGCACAGAGGAATCACGGAGGATGCTGGTACGGTCGGCAAGGTACTCCCTCACCATCTTTTGAAACTTTCCACTCCTTGTGAGAGTACCCCACGTCTCAGGGCCTGTAAGCTGGGTGGGTCTCAGAAAACTGTCCCAGAACGTTGACAGTGTTCCCCTGCCTCTGCTGGATTGGAGTTGCGTCTCTCTTGCCTGTATGCCTTGGTTGGGCAACGAACTGTGACCTCTGCCGCTAGTGTGTTCAGATGGGAATTTTTTTAACAGTTCTGCAGCAAGGGCCTTCTGGTACTGCCCCATTTTTGTAGACCTCTCCACCTCAGAAATAAGAGACTGAAAGTTCTCCTTGTAGCGGGTGTCTAAAAGTGTCACCAACCAGAAATAATTGTCACCCAACATTTTGACAACGCGAGGGTCACGGTTAAGGCAGCGTAACATAAAGTCAGCCATGCGTGCCAGACTGGAAACGGGCAAGACTTCCATGTCCTCACCAAGATGACGACTGACCATGCTCTCCTCCTCCTCACCCCTGTCCTCAGGCCACCCACGCTGAACCGACAGTATGACAGTTGTAAAGGTACTACCGTCTACAGTGCATGATACCAGCTCCTGGTCTTCCTCCGCCTCCTCCTCCTCTCCCTCATTGTCCCCCAATGCACGTTGGAATGAGATGAGGCTGGGCTGTGTGTAATCGCCCGCTATGGGTTCTTGATCCATCTCATCATACTCTGGCTGCAATGCCTCCTCTTTAATTCTCTGCAGAGAGCGTTGCAAAAGACAGACAAGTGGGATGCTGACGCTAATAACGCTAATGATGGCGTCATCGCCACTCATCATCTTGGTGAACTCCTCAAAGATTGTCAGGATGGTACATATGTCAGACATCCAGGTCCACTCCTGAGGTCTTATGTGTGGAGTCTGACCTGAATAACGACGGCCTTGTTGCAGCTGGTACTCCACAATTGCTCTCTTCTGCTCACAAATCCTTTGCAAAATGTGGAGGGTAGAGTTCCAACGTGTGGGGACATCACACACCAGTCGGTGTGCCGGAAGCTGCAAACGCTGCTGCAGCACAGCAAGGGTGGCAGAAGCTGTAGTACTTCTGAAAATGAGCTGACAGGCGGCGCACTTTGACGAGCAGATCTGGCAACTCGGGGTATGATTTAAGAAACCGCTGAACCATGAGGTTAAGCACATGAGCCAGGCATGGTACGTGTGTGATCTCGCCTCGCCTCAGAGCCACCACCAGGTTACGGCCATTGTCACACACGACCATGCCTGGATGTAGGTCCAGCGGTCTCAGCCACAGATCTGCCTGCTCTTTCACAGCTGTCCACAACTCACAAGCAGTGTGAGATTTATCACCTAAGCCTATGAGTTTTAGCACAGCCTGTTGCCGCTTGGCTGTGGCAGTACTGCACTGCTTCCAGCTTGTAACTGATGTAGTGATATCTGAGATGGAGGCTGAACATGAGGAGGAGGAGGAGGATGATGCGCAGGAGCTGTACACTGTGAGGGCAACTCTGACTGACATATGGCCCGCAATCCTCGGTGTGGGGAGGATGTGTTCCGTCTCAAGGTCCGACTGGGTCCCGGCTTCCACTATGTTTACCCAGTGTGCCATCAGGGATATGTACCGTCCCTGGCCCCAAGCACTTGTCCACGTGTCCTTTGTCAGGTGGACTCTCCCAGTAACTGCGTTGTTGAGGGCACGGCAGATGTTTTGGGACACGTGCTCGTGTAGTGCGGGGATGGCACACCGGGAAAAATAGTGTCGGCTGGGGACCAAGTACCAAGGGACGGCCACCGCCATAAGGTTGCAGAAGGATTCCGTCTCCACCAGCCTAAAAGGCAGAATTTCCAACACAAGCAGTCGTGAAATGTGCGAATTTAGGACTGTGGCCTGTGGGGCGTTGGCTGCGAATTTGCGCTTTCGTTCAAAGGTCTGGGATATGGACAATTTAACGCTGCGGTGGGACGTGGACGTTGATGCTGTTTCTTGAGAAACTGCCATAACAAGTGAAGACTGAGATGAGGGGGCATCTTTGCATGCAGTATGGACAGGAGATTACCTTGTACGCACAACAGGGGGTTCTCTTATATGCACAACAGCGGAAGAAGCAGTGGTGACACCCGCTGACACTGGTCGTGGACCCTGGGGTTCGCCTCACAAAGTCGGGTGCTTTGCTGACATGTGTCTGATCATGCTGGTGGTGGTCAGGCTGGTAGTTTTGTCACCCCTGCTGGTGCTGGCCTGGCACGTTATACAAATGGCCTTTTTGGGGTTATCAGCAGAGTCTTTAAAAAAATTCCAGACTCTGGAAGACCTACCGGTTGTACTGGCAGCATCCCTCGTGTTGGTGTTACGGGGAACGGTTGCCCGCTTTCTGTCTGCGGCCACCACACTGCTTTTTCCTGCCTGTTGGGGTACTCTGCCTCCCTCCCCCTGTGTGCTGCTGGCTTCACTCTGCATGTCCTCCTGCCACCTTGAGTCATTTACTTGATCATCCACCACCTCCTCCTCTTCCACTTCCGCACCACCGTCCTCCTCCTCACTTCATGGCAATTGTGTCTCGTCATCGTCCACCTCTTGTGACAAATTGCCAGCGTCGCCTTCCTGTGGCCGTGGCTGTTCAAATATTTGGCCATCGCTACATAGGATCTCCTCTTTCACCACTTCAAGCGGAGCAGGCGAGGGGCCCAAATATGGAAATGGACCAGTGAACAGCTCTACAGAGTGTACAACTGTCAGATCAGTTGCTGTCTGACGACACTCGGCATGGTGGGAGTAAGGAGCATTAGGGTGAGGAGGAGTATGCGGTGGAGACTCACGGCTACTAAGACTTGACCGTGTGGAAGACAGACCGGAGGTGGTGGTGCCCAGGTGACTGGAAGTATTATTGGCTATCCAATTAATAACCTGTTCACACTGATCAGTTGGCAATAGTGGTGTTGTTGTGTGCTTCCCTAGTAATTTGTTCAAGAACTGGAAGTGAGAAGATGTGGCTGTTGGTTGTGGCACATTTTCACCTTGGCCACGGCCCCGTCCTCTGCATGCACCATCACCAGAACGTCCAGTTCCACGTCCCTTGCCACGCGCCTTGCCCATTGTAAATGAAGTAAAATAGCTTACACTCACACTATCAATGGCAAAAGGGTAATGAAAAGGAGATTAGAACCGTGGAAGAGGAAAACCGCAGTTCTAGTTCTCTGGCCTACACCAGATTCTTTTAAACAGATATATTTGTGTCTGAACAGTCAGCGAGACACTCAAACTGTTTTTTTTTTTATGCGAAAAGGTGGATTACACCCAGATTTGAACCGTGGAAGAGGAAAACCACAGTTCTAGTTCTCTGACCTACATCAGAAACTTTTAAACAGAAATATTTGTGTCTGAACAGTAAGCGAGACATTCAAACTGTTTTTTTTTATGCAAAAAGGTGGATTACACCGTGGAAGAGGGAAACCACAGTTCTAGCTATCTGGCCAAAACCAGACTCTTTTAAACAAATATATTAGTGTCTGAACACTACAGACACACTCAATTTTTTTTTTTTTTTTGTGGGGGGGGGGATACAAAAAGGTTAATAAGACGGGTATTTGTACAGTCTGACTGAGGGAAAAAAAAAAGAGAATTTAGATGAAAAAAATGATTTTTCCTGGCCCCTGAGACCTGGGGCTAAGTCTAGCAATTTGAGAAGCAGCACACAGGACTGTAATGCAGTGTTTTTTAGTATAACCACTGTGTCTCCTATACAGCCTGCCTGCCTGATATCTGGGATGGATATTAGTCCTGAGAAGGACTGTTTGTTTGATTTTGCAGGCTTTAGAGACCCTCCACTACCTATTTCACAGTATAAATCTCTCCCTAGCTCAGCAGCACTCTCCCTACACCGTCTGATCTGGAGCGACTGTGTCCAAGATGGCGGCGCCCGGTTTTAAATACTCGAGGTGACGCTGTGCGGCCAGCCAATCACTGTAATGCCCACAACCAACATGGCTGCGGCATTACAGTGACTGGCTGGCAATCCCTGCATGTTCATTGGCTCTGTAAAGAGCGCCAAACATGCAGAGCAGAGACCCGAGCTCCCGCCCGAGTAACCCGAAAATGCTCGGTGCTCGCCGAACATCCCGAGTAGTGAGATGCTCGGGTGAGTATCGAGCAGTGTCGAGCATGCTCGCTCAACACTAGTTATAATCCATTTAATTTCCTTTTGTTCAAGCATTATTTTCAAATTTCCACCTCTAGCTCCAAGTTCACCTTATCTATTCCTCTAAAACGCAACAGTCTCCAATTACAGTTATGACATTCTTTAAAATGCTTAAGGATATTTTTAAGAGTAGCTATTTCTTCAGGTTTCACAAATTTAGCTGCATTTCTTATATCTTTAATGTGTTCAAGTATCCTTACCCGAAATTCACGACATGTAAGTCCCACATAGATTAGATTGCATGGACATGTTGCCCAGTTTATTATCCCCGTTGATCTACAATTAATAAAGTGAAAGATTTTATATATCCGTTTCCCTGAAGAATCATAGAATTCCTTTACTCTGTCGATTTGGGGGCAGGCACCACATGATCCACATGAGAAACTACCGTGTTTTTGAGTTGTATTACCGGCTAACATATTTGGAGGTTTTGGGGGAATGTAGTGACTTCTCACCAGAATATCCGTTAGAGTTTTTGACCTTTTTGGTGTTATAGATGGTTTCAGTGGAATTATTTGTCTTAAAACAGGGTCAGAACGGAGAATTGGCCAAAATCTGCCAATAATTTGATACATCCCCCTCCATTGACTATGGTAAGGGGTAATCAGTCTCATCTTCTGATCCTGTTTTTTATCTTTAGGTTTTAAGAGTTCATCCCTGTTTTTTTCTTTAGCTCTCTGGTAACTTTTTGAATGATGTCATACCTATAGTGATGGGCATTAAAGCGTTTTTTCAGTTCTACAGCCTGTTTTTCAAATAATTGGTCAGTGGAACAGATCCGTCGAGCTCTGAGGAACTGTCCGTTCAGCACAGATCTAATCACCTGAGGTGTGTGAGATGATTTAGCACTTAAAAGCACATTAACTGCTGTGCTTTTTCTGAAAATATCAGTAGATATTTTACCACCTTCTTCCTTTTTGATTTTCAAATCAAGAAAGTCAATTTCCTCAGAGCTCCATGTGGTAGTAAGCCGAATGCTGCACTGATTGTCATTAAGTTTTTGAAAAAACTGTTCCAGTAATGTTACATCTCCCTGCCATAAAATAAATAAGTTATCAATAAATCTTACCCACATCTGGACTGCACCATCTGTCTCCGCCGGATAAATGATGTTATGCTCCCAATACCCCAGGAAGAGGCATGCATACGAGGGCGCACAAGACGCCCCCATTGCAGTACCTCTCTCCTGAAGGTATATCCTATCTTTAAATAAAAATAAATTATGTCTTAAAACAAAATCAAGGAGCTGTATCAATAGTTGAACCAGATGGTGGTCCAGATGCGTGGTATGCAGGTAAAATTCGACCGCCCTCAGGCCATCCTCGTGCTTGACTGAAGTATACAAGGACTCCACATCTGCTGTAGCCATTATGATATCACTATCAAAAGAAATATCTTGAAGCCTAGTAAGCAGATCTGTGGAGTCTCTAATATAGCATGGTAGATCCTGCACCAGGGGCTTGAGGTAATGGTCTAAAAACCTACCAATAGGTTCACAGAGGCTATTATTCCCCAATACAATGGGTCTACCGGGTGGATCGACAATGTCCTTGTGAACCTTTGGCAGGAGGTATAGAGTTGGTATCACAGGGTTTGAAACAATAAGTAGCAAAGCTTATTGTTCAGTTGTCTATATGCCTCTTTTTCATATTTATTAGTAGGCCATATAACGACATTACCACCCTTGTCAGCTTTCTTGATTACCACGTCATCCATATTTTTAATTTCATTTAATGCAATCCTCTGACCACGGCTCAAGTTGTCATGTGTTCGTTTACTGAGGAGGTGTCTCAATTCCTCCATTACCAGCTCTGTAAACAATTCTACAGTTGGACAAGCAAACAAGGGTGGGCATGTCGTAGACCGTTTTTTTGTATATGCTGGGAATTTTGAGGCAACTCCCATATCTCCATTCTGTTCATCGAGGAGTGATTCAAGAATCTGAACTGCCTCCCTTTCGTCTGATAAAGCCTCTCTAAGGAATGAATCCTCACATTTTGCAAAATGTTTTTTAAGGAGCAATTTTTGACTGAACAGGTTGACGTCTTTTATAGCAGTAAAACAGTCAAAATTAGACACAGGGGAGAAGGTTAATCCTCTGCCCAAAACTTCAAAGTTATTCATTAGTAAAGATTCTATCAGAAAGATTTATTACCTTTAGTTCATCTTTTTTTTGCCAGTTATGCTGGAGGTGTTTCTGGCTTCCATACGTCTTCCCTTTTCTGGACCTGGATCGTCCTCTGCGGTTATGCGTTTTGCTAAAAAACGGACCGCAGTGTTGCTTTCATATGTGGAGATGGAGTTATTCCTTGATAATGATCGTGTTCTTGGATTTTTTTGGCCCTGGTGCCATTTGAACACTCTATGATTTTGATAGTCTGAAATATCACGTTGGTATTTTTTCATTTTATAATTTTTTATATCCATCTCCCATTTATCATATTCTTTATTTAGTTCTCTATCAAATGTCTCCGGAGCTTCTTTAGAAGATTTAGCTTTTAATTCCTTTTGAATAGCCTCTATCTCTGGTTCAAGACTGTCAAGTATTTTTTTGTCCTGACCAATGAGAAGTTCTATCATAGTACGGGAGCATAGTTTACATGCATCTTCCCAGCGTTGCTTCAAATTAAAATCATCTACTGAATATGAGGGAAACACCTGGACACGAAGACCTCGAGGTGTAATTTCCTTACTTAGATATTGTTCAAGTATAGCTTTGTTCCACCAGGTTTTTGTTCTTTTGTATAGGAGTTTCTTTAAATTTTGTTCCAACTCACAGCACTGCTGCATGGGTGGATCCGAACTCACATGACTCTCATTACCAAAAATATCTGCCAGCTGTGTTGCCCAATTTGCATCGCGACTGCGATAATCCATATTGGATCCTAAATCCACACAAAACGTAGAATTAATAACCACATAAAGGATATATAGATCCATAAATAAATCATAAGGAGTAACCCAAATTGATAAAGTCTATGTGCAATACCTCCTCACAGTATAATAAACAATTTAGACAAATTAGTCGTCCGTTATTTCATAACAATATTTTCTTACAGTTTATTCAACACAGCAAAACAGAATAAAGTTAAAAAACAGCCCCTAAAAAATTCCCATAAAACCACAGGGGCGGTGTGGTCCACCAGTTGTTTAATTGGCAGAGGTAGTACTTTGTACTTTTACTTTTTAAAATCTTTTTATTAACTCTTTCCAAAGGTAAAGACTACAACAATACATTATCATTGTAATAATGAAACATCATCTATAGGTAATCAGTGTATAATGAAGATATACATAACAGACATTTTTAATAACTGATTGTTATTTTTTTTTTTTATGATATATAAATAGATGTATCAAAGAAAGCAACAAGAATGAGAAAAAGTTGAGGGGAGGGTGGGGGGGTAGAAAAAGGGCGGGGGTAGGGGATAGGGAGTGAGAGAAAGAAGAAAAAAAGGGATTACATCTTAGAACAGGATTATTAGGTTTTCAGATTTATGTTGAGTGGGTTAGATTTTTAGTTATTTGGGAATGGGTTAGTCAGTGAGTTATCTTTTGAATCCGTACGTGAGCTTAGATCAGGCGTTACTGTTTCCTAGGGATTAACGTTCTTATAATTGGACATATGGTTTTCAAACATTATTTCTGGTTAGAGGAGGGAAGCAACAACTGCATCTTTAGTTAAGAGCATTTTTTAAAGAAGCGGCGCCATGGAGACCATATCGCCGTAAAGAGAGAGTGTTTCCTATTTTCCCAGGCTGTTAATTCCTCCAGTCTATATATCTGCTCCACCTTCTGTTTCCACTGGTCCAATGTAGGGGGATGGCTTGATTTCCACATTGTGGGTACTAATAGTCTAGCAGAAGCCAATAGGTGCCTTAGTAGAGAGATTTCTTTTCTGGAGAGGTCATCTGGAAACAGATGGAGCAGACACATCTCCGGCAGAACAGGTAAATTAGAGTACGTGTCTGGTTCCAAGAGGCATCTCCAACATCTGTGGCCATACGAATTATCAATATCCTCTTTTAGCATGATATGTTTGTAGTGTAGTAAAAAACGGTGGTACAGGAGGGGGTTAAGATTCTCGACATTCAGTTTTTCACTTATTTCTTGAGTCGAGGGTATCAGCCCCATGTCTGTTAGGGTTTGTAGCATGGCATCGGACTTTCGTATTGCTTGGTGCATTGTTTCGTTCAGTTCTGGTGTGTTCGATTGGAAAAGATTCCTGATTCGCATCAGCAGTGAGGGGAAGGGGGCACATGCTTCTCTAATGTGTTTTAATGACCAAAGTTTTTGTGTGACTGGAGTGAAAGGGTTCGATAGTTGAAAATTAAGAGACTTTTCTGGTTTGCAGATTATAATTTGTCTTAGAGGAAAGGAGATATTTTCCTCCTCTATTTGGACCCACAGCTTATTTTCTGGGCTCTTCACCCAATCCATTATTCTTTGCAAGTGTATGGCTTGTTGATAGTACAATGAGGATGGAAAGTCAATGCCTCCATTTTGATGGGATAAAATAAACACCTGCTGTGAGATTATAGGTTTTTTCTTGTTCCAGATAAATTGTGACAGAATTCTTCCAGATTCCCTAAAAAAGGAATAACCTAAAAAAGCAAATCACCGAAGGGTGAGATGCAATCTCCAGATAACAAAACAAAAACCTAACTGAAAGTCTAATAGGTATCATTAAGGTAATCTACTATATAATTGTCTTATCCCGTCTGTCTGTCTTTCTGTCTGTCTGTCCTGGAAATCCCGCGTCGCTCATTGGTCCGGCAGCGGCCAATCAGCGCCGTGGGATTTCTGAAAAAAGATGGCGGCCGTTAGCGGCTCATCTGCGGGACGGAGCTCAGCGGCGATGCAGCCGGGAGATGACCGGCGCGAGGCGCTCATCTCCCGGCCGGTACCAGCAGAAGGACCCCGACCGCCGGACCCATCTGCGGGACGGAGATGCAGCCGGGAGATGAGCGGCGCGAGGGGCTCATCTCCCGGCCGGTAGCAGCGGAAGGACCCCGACCGCCGGCGCCGCTGACCTCCATGCGGAAGGGAGGACCTGGGAGCGGCGCTGCGGGTCGGGATACTTCTGCTGCGAGCGCCCGCTCATGTCCCGGGTTCTCGCAGCGGAAGTACCCGCACAGGCAGCGCCGCTCCCCGGTCCTCACCAAGACGATTCGATGATTGGTCGTGGTCTTCGGACCCGACCAATCACTGATCTTACCGCAAAAGTTAAACACCGCTGTGCTGATTGGTCGCGGACGCTGCCCGCGACCAATCACCGATTTGGGCGCCACATTTAAATATCGGCCGCGACCAATCACCGATCTTGGCTCCACATTTAAACACCGCTGTGCTGATTGGTCGCCGACGCTGGGCGCGACCAATCACCGATTTTGGCGCCACCTTTAAATAGCGTCCACGACCAATCAGCACAGTGGTGTTTAAATGTGGAGCCAAGATCGGTGATTGGTCGCAGCCGATATTTAAATTTGGCGCCAAAATCAGTGATTGGTCGTGGGCAGCGTCCGCAACCAATCAGCACAGTTGTGTTTAACTTTTGTGGCAAGATCAGTGATTGGTCGCGGGCCAAGATTTGTGCGGCACATTTAAATAGCGGCAGCGACCAATTAGATGTCAGCGCCGCTCCCCGGTCCTCCCTTCACACCCTAGCCGCATGGATGTCAGCGGCGCTGCCTGTGCGGATACTTCCGCTGCGAGAAGCCGGGACATGAGCGGGCGCTCGCAGCAGAAGTATCCCGACCCGCAGCGCCGCTCCCCGGTCCTCCCTCGACACGCTAGCCGCTGATGTCCCCACAGTATCCGCATGGTGTTACAAAGGTCCGGACATTTGTGTTAAAAATCGCTGATTGGTCGCTGGCGCTGCCCGCGACCAATCACCGATTTGGCCGCCACATTTAAATATCGGCCGCGACCAATCACCGATCTTGGCACCACATTTAAACACCGCTGTGCTGATTAGTCGCGGACGCTATTTAAATGTTGCGCCCAAATCAGTGATTGGTCGCGGTCTTGGCCCGCGACCAATCACTGATCTTGCCGCAAAAGTTAAACACTACTGTGCTGCTTGGTCGCGGACGCTGCCCGCGACCAATCACCGATTTGGGCGCCAAATTTAAATATTGGCCGCGACCAATCACCGATCTTGGCTGCACATTTAAACACCGCTGTACTGATTGGTCGCGGACGCTATTTAAATGTGGCGCCAAAATCGGTCATTGGTCGCGGCCGATATTTAAATTTGGCGCCAAAATCGGTGATTGGTCGCGGGCAGCGCCGCGACCAATCAGTGATTTTTAACACAAATGTCCGGACCTTTGTAACACCATGCGGGTACTGTGGGGACATCAGCGGCTAGGGTGTCAAGGGAGGACCGGGAAGCGGCGCTGCGGGTCGGGATACTTCTGCTGCGAGCAGTCGCTCATGTCCCGGCTTCTCGCAGCGGAAGTATCCGCACAGGCAGCGGCGCTCCCCGGTCCTCACCAATACGATTTGCTGATTGGTCGCGCTCTCCGCCCGCGACCAATCAGTGATCTTGGCGATAAAGTTAAACACCGCTCTGCTGATTGGTCGCGGCCGCTGCCCGCGACCAATCACCGATTTGGGCACCACATTTAAATAGCGGCCGCGACCAATCACCGATCTTGCCGCCACATGTAAACACTGCTGTGCTGATTGGTCGCGGACGCCAGCCGGGACCAATCAGCGAGATTGGCGCCAAATTTAAACAACGCTCTGCTGATTGATTGCGGCCGCCAGTCGACCGCGACCAATCAGTGAGATTGGCGCCTAATTTAAACAGCGCTATGATCTCCTGACGGCAAGTGTGAACGGAGGACCGAGGAGCGGCGCCGCCGGTCGGGATGCTTCTGCTGCGAGCAGCCGCTCATGTCCCTGCTTCTCGCAGCGGAAGTACCCGCACAGGCAGCGCCGCTCCCCGGTCCTCACTAATATGACGCTGATTGGTTGCGGCCACCGGCCCCGACCAATCATCGATATGGGCGGCAAATTTAAACCCCGCTCTGCTGATTGGTCGCGGTGGCCGGCACCGACCAATCAGCGATTTTGGTGGCAAATTGAAACACCGCTCTGCTGATTGGTCGCTACCGCCAGCCGCGACCAATCAGCGATTTTGGCGCAAAATTTAAACAACGCTCTGCTGATTGGTCGTGGACGCCAGCCGCGACCAATCAGCGAGATTGGCGCCAAATTTAAACAATGCTCTGCTAATTGGTCGCGGTCGCCGGCCGCGAACAATCAGCAGTATTGGCGCAAAATTTAAACCCCGCTCTGCTGATTGGTCACGCCCGGCGGTCGCGACCAATCAGCGATTTTGCCGGCAAATGTAAACCCCGCTCTGCTGAAAGGTCGTGGTGGCCGGCCGCGACCAATCAGCAATTTTGGTGCCAAATTTAAACAACGCTCTGCTGATTGGTCGCGGTCGCCGGCCGCGACCAATCAGCAGTATTGGCGCCAAATTTAAACCTCGCTCTGCTGATTAGTCGCAACCACCGGCCGTGACCAATCAGCGATATTGGCGCCAAATTTAAACACCGCTTTGCTCATTGGTCGCGGTGGCCGGCCGCGACCAATCAGCGATATTGGCGCCATATTTAAACACCGCTCTGCTCATTGGTCGCGTTTACCGGTCACGAATAACCAGCATTATTGGCGACAAATTTAAACACCGCTCTGCTGATTGGTCGCGGCCGTGACCAATCACCATTATTGGCGCCAAATTTAAATACCGCTCTGCTGATTGGTTGCGACCGCCGGCCGCAAACAATCAGCATTATTGGCGCCAAATTTAAACCCCGCTCTGCTGATGGGTCGCATTCGCTGGCCGCGACCAATCAGCATTATTGGCGCCAAATTTAAACCCCGCTCTGCTGATTAGTCGCGACCACCGGCCGCGACCAATCTGCGATATAGGCGCCAAATTTTAACACCGCTTTGCTGATTGGTCGCGGTTGCCGGCCTCGACCAATCAGCGATTTTGGCGCCAAATGTAAACACCACTCTGCTGCTTGCGCCCGGTCAGCCGCATACCTATTCTAGAATACCCGATGCGTTAGAATCGGGCCACCATCTAGTCATATGAATAATAGCATAATAGGGAAAAATAAATAAATACCTAAGACACCGAAGATATATAGAATATACAATAAATTTTATTAAATACAAAAATATTTTTAAATATGAAACATCACATGATAGGTGTTGGGAAAAGAACAGCTAAAACAATAGGGGATGCAAGGTTTGTAATCCCAATAAGTGATAAAAACAAGACTTCACTACCAGTCCCAGGTCGCTATAAACACTCCATAAGCTATGACATAGGTATATCTAATAAAAATCCAACAGCTCTGGTTAGTATGGTAATATAAGTGAATAAATATCCTGGATAGACAAAAATCACATGGTAGCTAGAACTTATAATTAATGCACAATAGTATAGCTCAATCCAATAAATATCAATTAATATCAATTAGATATATAAAATAGTGCATGTAATTGGAATGTAATTTGGTCATCTAGTAGTAGTAATGTGACATGCTAACCAGGGGAGTAGATATTAGTTCAATATAGATACCTTGAGTCATGGTGGGAGACCTGGGACTTGTGGTGACAGTCAACCGAACGCCTCAACACGCGTTTCACCTCAGCTTCGTCTTATATCTAATTGATATTAATGGGGGTACTGGCTAGCACTACTCCTAAATGCAGAGTACTTGTGGTTACTGGCCAGCACCACTCCTAAAGGCAGTAGACATAGGGATACTGGCTATCTACATTCCTAGAGGCAGAATACATGCGGTTACTGGCTAGCACCACTCCTAGAGGCAGAATACGTGCGGTTATTGGCAAGGACCACTATTAGAGGCAGAACACTTGGGGCTACTGGCTAGCACCACTCCTAGATGCGAACTACATGTGGTTACTGACTAGCACCACTGCTATATGCAGATTACACGAGGTTACTGGTTAGCACCACTCCTAGAGGCAGAATACATGGGGTTACTGGCTAGCACCCCTCCTAGATGCAGAAGATGTGCGGATACTGGCAAGCACAACTACTAGAGGCAGAATACATGGGTTACTGACTAACACGACTCCTAGAGGCAGAAGATGTACGGTTACTGGCTAGCATCAATCCTAGAGGCAGAAGACGTGCGCTTACTGACCAGCACCACTCCCAGAGACAGAATACGTGCGGTTACTGGCTAGCACCACTCCTAGAGGCAGAAAACATGGGTTTATGGGCTACCACCACTCTTAGAGGCAGAAGACATGTGGAAAAAGGCTAGCACCACACCTAGTGGCAGAATACATAAGGTTACTGGCTAGCCTCACTCCTAGAGGCAGAAGATGTGTGCTTACAGGCTAGCACCACTCCTAGTGGCAGAACACATGGGGTTACTGGCTAGTACCACTCCTAGATGCAGACTACATGTGGGTACAGGCTAGCACCACTCCTAGAGGCAGAATACATGTGGATAATGGCTAGCACCACTCCTAGAGGGTGAATACATGGGGGTACTGGTTAGCACCACTCCAAAATGCAGAGTACTTGTGGTTACTGGCTAGCACCATTCCTAGATGCAGACTACATGAGGTTTCTGGCTAGCATCACTCCTGGAGGCAGAAGACGTTCGGTTAATGGCTACCACCACTACTAGAAGTAGAAAACGAATGTTTACTGACTAGCACCATTCCTAAAGGAAGTAGACATAGGGATACTGGCTAGCAACACTTCTAGAGGCAGAAGATATGAGTTTACTTGCTAGTGCCATTCCTAGATGCAGAGTAAATGTGGTCACTGGCTAGCACCACTCCTAGAGGCAGCATACATGGGGTTACTGGCTAGCATCACTTCTAGATCAAAATACATGGGGTTACTGGCTAGCATCACTCCTAGAGCCAAATACATGGGGTTACTGGCTATCATCACTCCTAGAGGTAAAAGACGTGCGGTTACTGGCTAGCGCCACTCCGAGAGGCAAAAGACATGGGGTTATTGGCTAGCATCACTCCAAAAGGCAGACTACATAGGGTTACTGGCTAGCATCACTCCTAGAGGCAGAAGACGTGCCCTTATGGGCTAGCGCCACTCCTGGAGGCAGACTACATAGGGTTACTGCCTAGCACCGTGCCTAGAGGCAGAATACATGGGGTTACTGGCTAGCACCACTCATAGAGGCAGAATACATGGGATTACTGGCTAACATCACTCCTAGAGGCAGAGTATATGGGGTTACTGGCTAGCATCACTCCTAGAGGCAGAAGACGTGTGGTTACTGGCTAGCACCACTCCTAGAGGCAGAGTACGTGAGGTTACTGGCTAGCTCCACACCTTGAGGCAGAATACGTGGGGTTACTGGCTAGCGCCACTCCTAGAGGCAAAGTACATGTGGTTACTGGCTAGTGCTACTCCTAGAAGCAGAATACATGGGGTTATTAGCTAGCACCATTTCTAAAGGCAGAATACATTGGGTTACTGGCTAGCACCATTTCTTGAAGCAAAATACAGGGGTGACTGGCTAGCACCACTCCTAGAGGCAGTTTACATGTGGTTACTGGCTAGCACCATTTCTAAAGGCAGAATACATTGGGTTACTGGCTAGCACCATTTCTTGAAGCAAAATACAGGGGTGACTGGCTAGCACCACTCCTAGAGGCAGAATACATGGGGTTACTGGCTAGCACCACTCCTAATGGTAGACTACATGGGTTTACTGGCTAGCATCACTCCTAGAGGCAGAAGACGTGCTCTTACTGGCTAGAGCCACTACTAGAGGCAGAACACGTGGGGTTACTGGCTAGCGCCACTCCTAGAGGCAAACTACATGTGGTTACTGGCTAGTGCTACTCCTAGAAACAGAATACATGGGGTTACTAGCTAGCTTGACTCCTAGAGGCAGAATACATAGGGTTTCTGGCTAGCACCACTCCTAGATGCAGTCTACATGTGGTTACTGGCTAGCACTACTCCAAGAGGCAGAATACATGGGGTTACTGGCTAGCACCACTCCTAGAGGCAGAATACATGGGGTTACTGGCTAGCACCATTTCTAAAGGCAGAATACAGGGGTGACCGGATAGCACCACTTCTAGATGTGGACTACATGAGGTTACTGGCTAGCACCACTCCTATATGCAGACTATATGAGGTTACTGGCTAGCACCACTCCTAGAGGCAGAATACATGGGGTTACTGGCTAACACCAATCCTAGTAGAAGAACACATGTGGTTACTGGCTAGCACGACTCCTAGGGGCAGAATACATGGTGTTACTGGCTAGCACCACTCCTAGAGGCAGAATACATGGGGTTACTGGCTAACATCACTCCTAGAGGCAGAGTATATGGGCTTACTGGCTAGCATCACTCCTAGAGGCAGAAAACGTGTGGTTACTGGCTAGCACCACTCCTAGAGGCAGAGTACGTGAGGTTACTGGCTAGCTCCACACCTTGAGGCAGAATACGTGGGGTTACTGGCTAGCGCCACTCCTAGAGGCAAAGTACATGTGATTACTGGCTAGTGCTACTCCTAGAAGCAGAATACATGGGGTTACTAGCTAGCTCGACTCCTAGAGGCAGAATACATAGGGTTTCTGGCTAGCACCACTCCTAGATGCAGTTTACATGTGGTTACTGGCTAGCACTACTCCAAGAGGCAGAATACATGGGGTTACTGGCTAGCACCATTTCTAAAAGCAGAATACATTGGGTTACTGGCTAGCACCATTTCTTGAAGCAAAATACAGGGGTGACTGGCTAGCACCACTCCTAGAGGCAGAATACATGGGGTTACTGGCTAGCATCACTCCTAATGGTAGACTACATGGGTTTACTGGCTAGCATCACTCCTAGAGGCAGAAGACGTGCTGTTACTGGCTAGAGCCACTACTAGAGGCAGAATACGTGGGGTTACTGGCTAGTGCTACTCCTAGAAGCAGAATACATGGGGTTACTAGCTAGCTTGACTCCTAGAGGCAGAATGCATAGGGTTTCTGGCTAGCACCACTCCTAGATGCAGTCTACATGTGGTTACTGGCTAGCACTACTCCAAGAGGCAGAATACATGGGTTTACTGGCTAGCACCATTTCTAAAGGCAGAATACAGGGGTGACTGGCTAGCACCACTTCTAGATGTGGACTACATGAGGTTACTGGCTAGCACCACTCCTATATGCAGACTACATGAGGTTACTGGTTATCACCACTCCTAGAGGCAGAATACATGGGGTTACTGGCTAACACCACTCCTAGCAGAAGAACACATGTGGTTACTGGCTAGCACCACTCCTAGAGGCAGAATACATGGGGTTACTGGCTTGCATCACTCCTAATGGTAGACTACATGGGGTTACTGGCTAGCATCACTCCTAGAGGCAGAAGACATGCGCTGACTAGCTAGCGCCACTCCTAGAGGCAGAATACATGGGGTTATTGGCTAGCGCCACTCATGGATGCAGACTACATGTGGATACTGGCTAGCATCACTCCTAGAGGCAGAATACATGGGGATACTGGATAGCACCACTCCTACAGGTAGAATACATGGGGTTACTGGCTATCATCACTCCTACAGGCAGAGTACATGAGGTTACTGGCTAGAATCACTTCTAGAGGCAGAATACATAGGGTTACTGGATAGCATCACTACTAGAGGCAGAATACATGGAGTTACTGGCTATCACCACTCCTAGTGGCAGAATACATGGGGCTACTGGCTAGCATCACTCATAGAGGAAAAATACATGGGGTTACTGGCTAGCTTCGCTTCAAGAGGCAGAATACATAGGGTTACTAGCTAGCACCACTCCTAGAGCCAGAACACATGGGGTTACTGGCTAGCACCACTTCGAGATGCAGACTACATGAGGTTACTGGCTAGCACCACTCCTAGAGGCAGAATACGTGCGGTTACTGGCAAGGACCACTATTAGAGGCAGAACACTTGGGGTTACTGGCTAGCACCACTCCTAGATGCGAACTACATGGGGTTACTGGCTAGCACCACTCCTAAATGCAGACTCCATGTGGTTACTGGCTAGCACCACTCCTAAAGGCAGAATACTTTGATTACTGGCTAGCACCAATTGTAAATGCAGACGCCATGTGGTTACTGGCAAGCACCAGTCTTAGAGGCAGAAGACGTGCGGTTACTGGCAAGCACCACTATTAGAAGCAGAATACATGAGGTTACTGGCTAGCACCGCTCCTAGAAGCAGAAGACATGGGGTTACTGGCTAGCATCACTCCTAGATGCTGACAACATGTGGTCACTGGCTACCACCACGCCTAGTGGCAGAATACATGGAGTTACTGGCTACCATCACTCCTAGATGCAGACAACATGTGGTCATTGGTTAGCACCACTACTAGAGGCAGAACACATGGGGTTACTGGCTAGCATCACTCCTAGAGACAGAAGGCAGGTGGTTACTATCAAGCACAACTACTAGAGGCAGAAGATATGGGGTTACTGGCTAGTGCCATTCCTAGAGGCAGCATACATGGTTTTACTCGCTAGCACCACTACTAGAGGTAGAAGATGTGAGGTTTGCTGGCTAGCACCACTCCTAAAGGCAGAAGACATAGGGAAACTGGCTAGCATCACTTCTAGAGGCAGAAGACATAGGGATACTGGCTAGCATCACTCCTAGAGGCAGAAGACATAGGAATACTGACTAGCACCATCCATGGAGGCAGAGGACGTGTGAATAACAGCTATCACCACTCCTAGAGGCAGAATACATGTGGTTAATGGCTAGCACCACTCCTAGAGGCAGAAGAAGTGCATTTACTGGCTAGCACCACTCCTAGAGGCAGAATAAATGGTGGTACTGGCTAGCACCACTGCCAGAGGCAGAATAAATTATGGTACTGGCTAGCACCACTCCTAGAGGCAGAAGACATGCGGTTACTGGCTAGCACCACTCCTAGAGGCAGACGACATGTGGTTACTGGCTAGCACCACTCCTAGAGGCAGAATACATGCGTCTACTGGCTAGCACCACTCCTAGAGGCATAATACAAGGGGTTACTGGCTAGCATCACTCCTAGAGGCAGAAGTCATGCGGTTACTGGCTAGCACCACTCCTAGAGGCAGAAGACATGTGGTTACTGGCTAGCACCACTCCTAGAATGTTTTCCATTCTGTTGTAGTGTGTCGGTCAAGTTATTCACACTAAGTGTCTGTGTAGAATAATATTAGTAAATTACAGGCCTGCTATTTAAAACCGTGTTTCTCTGTCAGACATATCACCTATAAGAGTGCTCCAAAATCAGCCATTTCTTCCATTTTCATTTAGTTGCAGTGTGTCGGTAAAGCTATTCACACTAGGTGTCTGTGAAAAATAGTATTACTAAATGTCATGCCTGCCACTTAAAACCGTGGTTCTCTGTCAGACATATCACCTATAAGAGTATTCCAAAATCAGCCATTTCTTCCATTTTCATTTCGTTGCAGTGTGTCGTTCAAGCTATTCACACTAGGTCTCTGTGTAGAATAATATTAGTAAATTACAGGCCTGCTATTTAAAATCGTCGTTCTCTGTCAGACATATCACATATAACTACGTTCCAAAATCAGCCATTTCTCGAGAACGTGGAAAATATTGTCCTCCATTTAAAATGGGTAAGGTGCGTGGAAAAGCAAGGGAAAGTGGACGTGATGGTGATGGTGCATGCAGAGGCCGATGACGTGGCCGTGGCCAAGCTGAAACTGTGCCACAACAAACACCCACATCTTGTCCCTCGACCTTCCTGTCCCAGTTACTAGGGGACCGCAGTACACCACTATTGAACCCAGAGCAGTGTCAAAAGGTTGTTGGTTGGATAGCATATAATGCTTCTAGTCACTTATGCCACCACCACCACCCACACATTTGGAACTCTCCTGGGGTACCCTCACACATATTTTTCCCTCATTTAGTGGATATTTTCACAAAAAAAGTGACATTTTCAAAAAGTCAGAAAATTGGCTGAAAACTACTAAATATCAAGGACTCATCGGGCGAATCGCTCTGGAACTGAAATCGGAACGCTCACTGACATTTTCCCCTCTCTGAAAGTCTGACAAATGCCGGAAAAATGACTAAGTCCAAAAAAAATTTTTTTTCAACTTTTTTCAATTTTACCCCCGCAATATATTTATTCTACCCACACACATTTGGAACTCTCCTGGGGTACCCTCACACATATTTTTCCCTCATTTAGTGGATATTTTCAAGTCTCAGTAGCCGTGAGTCTGGACCGCATATTCCTCTCCCTAATCCTCCTTCCTCCCACCATGCCGAGTGCCCGGAGACAACTGATCCCACACTTGGACCCTCAGAAGAGCTGTTCTCTTTTCCATTTGTAGATTCGGGCCTGTCGCCTGGCCAGCTTCAAGCGAGTCAAGAGGAGAAGGCGTGCAGCGATGCCCAAATATTGGAGCAGCCACGGTCACACAAAGGCAACGGTGGGAAAGTCAAGATGAGGACCAGGGTGCGGAAGTGGAAGACGAGGTGGTGGATGATATAGTAACTGACCCAACCTGGCAGGGGGGCATACAGAGCAAGGACAGCAGCACACAGGGGGAAGGAGGCATAGCACCACAACAGGCAGGAAGAAGCAGTCTGGTGGTCGCAGACACAAGGCGGGAAAACGTTCCTAGTAACGCCAACATGACGGAAGTTGCCAGTACAGTTGTTAGGTCTTCCCGAGTCTGGTTATTTTTTAAAGACTCTGCAGATAACCCCAAATAGGCCATTTGCACCACCTGCCAGGCCAGCAGCAGCAGGAGTAGAAAAACTACCAGCCTGACCACCACCAGCATGATCAGGCACATGGCAGGAAAGCAACTGACTAAGTGGGCCGACCCCCATGGTCCAGCAACAGTGTCTGCGAGTGACACCACTGCTTCTTCCGCTGTTGTGCGTGCACGCCAATCCCCTGTCCATGGCGCTTGCAAAGATGCCTCCTGCCCTGCACGTGTTGTTGCACACTCTCAACTAGCACTTTCAGCAAGCATGTCCTTGTCTCTGTGCAGCGTTCAGTTGTCCCTACCCCATTCCTTGGAACTCAAGCGCAAATATGCAGCCAACGCCCCACAGGCCACACTACTAAATACACACATTTCGTGAATGCTTACGCTCGAAATGTTGCATTTTAGGCTCATGGAGACGGAAGCTTTCCGCAACCTGATGGTGGCGGCTGTCCCTCAGCACTCGGTCCCCAGCCACACTATTTCTCCCGGTGTGCCGTCCTCGCAATTCACGAGCACGTGTCCCACAACATTAGACGTGCCCTCAACAACGCAGTTACTGGGAAAGTCCACCTAACCATTGTAAGATGGCCACCGGACATGTCCTTGAGGGGAGATATGTATCGCTGAGGTTGGCAGCTTCAGTGATGTAAAACCGGGAAAGCATGCTCCAGCACACATAGTGCTGAGAGGGTTAATAGAGGGTGCAGGGCCGTTTTTTTCGAGCAGTCATAAGAGTCAAGTGGGATTGGCTGCTCACATATCCCCACCCCAGGGTGTGTGTATAAAATGGAGACTGAGTGTCTCATTCAGTGTCTGTAGCTGGAGGGGTAGAGACCTCCAGCGTGTCTGTGCAAAAAGACACTGATTACTTTCCAAAGTAACAAAACAGGAAAATGAACAGTCCATATAGTTGCCCGCAGTACTATATGGACTGTTCATTTTCCTATTTTGTTACTTTGTGCCGGAGAAGGCTGTGTTTTGTTCCCTTTGAAAGGGTTTATGAAGCTTGAATAAACCTGCCTTGGACATTTTAAAGAGACAGTGTCCTGTGCATACCTCTAACGTGACTGAGTACAAAACCCTACACTTGGTGCTAGAAGCATGGACACGAATCCCAAAGGGCAGTGTGGCTGCTACAGGAAACCGTTTATGTGCTGGGTAAAGGCCACCAGCCAGCAATGGATGCCGGACACAATGGAGGACCTGCTTAAACATTTATTGCAGGCACAGCAAACGCAGCACCAGCAAAGCATGCAGCAGCACCTGCAGAGCCAGCAGAACATGCGACAGCAGCATCGGGAGCAGCAGTAGAGCCAGCAGAACATACAGCACAAGGTCAGCCAGCGCAGGACAGAGACAAAGTTAGGCCTAGCTCCAGGCAGGTCAGAGGCAAGAAACAGGAGGCCCTACACCAGCTCATTGGGGAGGATCCTGATATGCACCCTTCACCCTACAGTGCTCCGGGATGTGCCTGAATTTCCATCAGTAAAAGGTACTGAAGTGACTATCGTGTCTGTCCCTGTTCTTGCTCTGACCCGGCTGGGTCTCGCCTGTCCTGCATCCCCCTCTCCATACGCTGCCCTGAGGCCTAGCTCCACCTGTGGGGAGCCATATCATCGAGCTGCCTCATCACCGGCCTCAGTGGACTGCAGCAGCGCTGGTGATTCTCACCAGAAACCACAGGTGGCGTCACGAACTTTCATAAAATTAAGAAACCCATTACCCCAGTATACAATCCCCTTTTAAAGAGCGACCCCATGGTAAGGGCCCGGGAGCCGACCACTGCGACATCCCCAAGGCCAGGCAAAAGGCCCGGGTACCGAGTAATCCCCATCCCCTGGGCTGGTCAGCAGCATTCCCGGAGGCCAACATCCCTGAGCTGGAGGTGTCCGGGGGAAACTTTGGAACCACCCAGCTCAGAGACTTGACTCTAAAAGGGGTGTTTGAAAATGTCACTTTCTTAAATGGTGTTGCTCAAGAGCCGGGGGCTGACCACCGATATCCATACTTTGCTGTCAATGGGGAGATACTATATTGGGTCACCAAGCTCAGAGGGGAGGTAATTGAGCAGTTACTGGTGCCAGGGCCCTTTGGCGCAAGGTGTTAGATATGGCCCATACACATGTGTTGGGTGGTCATCTGGGGGTAGAGAAAACCCAGGAAAGGATCCTCCAGAGGCTCTATTGGCCAGGTTGTCACCGAGAAATTGTAAATTTTTGTAGGTCATGTCCCAACTGCCAGTTAACCTCCCTGGTGGCCCACTTCCATAGCCCCTTAGTGCCATTGCCAATCATTGAGGTGCCATTTGATCGCATAGCTATGGATCTAGTGGGACCTCTGGTAAAGTCCGCCAGAAGATATCAGTATATCCTGGTGGTACTAGACTATGCTACGTGGTATCCGGAGGCCGTGCCACTACGTAACTCCTCTGTCAAATGTATAGCCCAGGAGTTGGTCCATATCTTCTCTAGAACGGGGTTGTCTAAGCGGATCCTAATGTACCAAGGGACCCCATATATGTCACGGGTGATGAGGGAGTTGTGCAAAACCCTGCAGATCACACAACTCAGGACCTCAGTCTACTACTCCCAGACAGATGGCTTATTGGAGAGGTTTAATAAAACCCATGTTAAAGAAGGTCGTGAAGAAAGACGGCCGGGACTGAGACTGTCTACTGCCGTACCTTCTATTCTCCATCAGAGAAATCCCACAGGCCTCTACGGGGTCTTGCCCATTTGAGCTGTTATATGGCTGACACCCCCAACAAAGGAGACCTGGGAGGCGGAGTCTACACTCTACAGGAGTGTGATCGAACATGTGGGCCAGATGCAAGAGAGGATTGCAGAGGTTATGGCCATTGTGAAAGAACACCTCCTCAAAGCACAAGAGGCACAGCTAAGGGTGCAGCATAGATCAGCGAGGGTGAGACACTTCAACCCTGGGGATAGGGTACTAGTGCTGGTACCTACGGTGGAGAGCAAGTTCCTGGCCAAGTAGCAGGGCCCCTATGAAGTAGTGGAAAAGCTTGGCGATGTCAACTATAGGGTCCACCAACCTGGGAGAAGGAAGCCCTACCAGGTGTACCACATCAACCTCATTAAGCCAAGGCGAGACAGCGAGCCGGTGGAAGCTCCATGTCTGATGGCGAAGACTGAAACCGACGTGGAGGAAGTCAAGATGGCAGAGTCGCTGTCACTTGCCCAGAAGCAACAATGCCGAGAGTTTCTGCAGTGGAACAGGGACCTGTTCTCATATCTACCGGGCTGTACTCAGGTCATAGAGCATGAGGTACTTACGGAGCCTCATGTCCGAGTGATATGAAGCCATATCAGTAGTAAGAGCACCCACCTCTCGTCAACACGCCCACTTCCGTTTTTTTTTGACAGGTGCCCCGCCCCTTTTTGGCACCTGTCCCGTCTCCACTTCCGGTCTAAACCCCTCCCCTCTCCTCCCCATTCTCCTCCCCTATGTGTGTCAATACCTGTTACGTCAGTTCCGTCCCCGCCCCCGGAAGCCAACCCTAACTGCCCCTATGTGTGTCCAATATCTGTTACGTCAGTTCCGTCCCCGACCCGGAAGCAGCCCATGTTCAGCCTCTGTTACGTCCCCCATGACCGCCCACACGCCCTTCACCCAAGATTGTAGGCTAACGTGTAAGCGCCGTATGTAAGAAAAGCATGTCAAGACATGTTTTTGTGAGAAAAGGCAGCCCCAGGATCCCTAGGGTTAGCATTCTGTAGTGTTCATAATAATGACGTAATAAAAGTGTTTAAAAAAAATATACATTTATTGTAGATTCACTTAGAGGTATACACAAATCAAGAAATGTAAAAAGGTGTAAATAGATTTCAAAATACAACATTATACAAGCAAATCTATAGGTTACAATACATTTCAATGCTAATATTTACAAAGTTAACCATGCGCTCGGCGTTTCGACAGCAAACGTTCTCTAGCAGCCGGCGTTGAGGTAGCGAGTACTTGTGATGATGTTTTGAAGGGATTTGACGGCGCACTCAACATCATTTTTAATTCGTTCAGAGTGTCTCTGGTTGTATGGTGACCGAACACGGTCGAAGGTATGTTTAACTCGTGTTAGAACTTTCCTGTTCGGTTTTTTCTATCTTGCTGGTCACATGACCTTTTTTGCCTATTTAATCCTGCTCCGCCCTCCTGGCCTTGCTGGACTTCATTGTAATTTCTACTCTTTAGCTAGCCAGGTGCTTTGTAACCTTTCTCAGTCAGTTTTGCTAGGTCTTCGGACCTCTATGTTCTATGTTGTTTGTTTGTCTTTTTACTGCTACAATTTCTGCTAGGAGGTGTCCATCTTTCTCCCAGTCCCTAGTTCTTGTAGGGATCCCTTCTTCACATCTATAGGTCTTCGTTCAGACTAGCCGAGGGCTTTAGCGGGTATGATCGCAGGATCAGGTTCCCCGTTACATCGTAGGGATCTAGCTTAGTTCTATTGTAGGGACAGATCTCCTGTCTTTCCTTAGTGCTTGTAGCAGATCATAACAGTAAGTCCAGCCAAAAAATTTCTCTAAGGAAAGACTTCCATTTTCCATCATTGTGTCGGTTCAGGATTTGGCTCAACGCCTGCAGGGACTCTCTCTGGAGGTGGCCGAGCTCCAACAACACGTGAGTAGCTGTTCTGGAGCGCATTTTGTGGAGCCAAAGGTACGATTGCCTGATTTATTTTTTGGTGAACAACAAGATTTTTTTTCCTTTAAAAATGCTTGTTTGTTGTATTTTCGTTTGAGACCCAGATCCTCTGGTGATGAATCACAGCGCATAGGGTTCATAATGTCACTTTTGCGCAAAGAACCTCAGGGATGGGCCTTTTCTCTCCAACCTAGTGATCCGTGCTTTAGATCAGTGGATAGTTTTGTGGGATCAGGTAATGTGGAAAAGTATTGTACTCACTTCCGTTGGTGGTCTGCTCAGGTGGGGTGGAACGATTCAGCTTTGAAAAGTTTGTTTCTTGCTGGGCTAGGTGAAAGGGTTAAGGATCTGCTGATTGTTTATCCTAGACCTGGAAACTTGCAGGAGGCATTGCAATTAGCTATGCGGGTGGACAGGAGACTGTGTGCAAGGGTTAATGAGAGTAAATCTTCTGCCATGTCAGCTCCGAGTCTTGAGAGGGTCTGTACTGACATTGGAGAGCCGATGGAGATTGGGGCGATGTCACCCCGCTCTCAGGAAAAAGACCGCAGGTTTTCTGAAGGTTTGTGCTTTTATTGCGGTGAATCTGACCATTTCATTAAGAACTGTGTGCTTCGTATGAACACAGAAAAAAAAAAAGGTCAGTTACACCCGTATAGCCTGTTTAAACACTAAGGGTGTATTTCTTTCTGCTACTACTGCAGCTCAGGAAGAATTAATTGAATTTCGGGTATTTGTGGATTGTGGTTCTACTCGGAATGTGATTGATGGGGGATTCTTGGAAAAACTTAAATTAAAACCCAAACCTTTGTCATAGCCTATTGCCGTGGTTTCGGTCGATGGCTCTCCCTTGAAATGTGTTACTAACAAGGTTTATGAATTTCCCCTCACTATTAATGGTATTCACCAAGAGAATTTGGATTTGGTGGTATTAAATAATTTGCCTTCTCCAGTAGTTTTGGGGTTACCCTGGTTAAAATTGCACAATCCTGTACTGGATTGGTCTACCAATGAAATTAAGTCCTGGAGCCCTAAGTGTTATGACAAGTGTTGTAACGGGCGCATTGCTGCTGTGGAAAAAGGGGAATTACCTGTACCTATTCAGGATTTTTGGAAAGTTTTTTCTGAGGAGGAGTCACAAATTTTGCCTCCCCATAGAGACTATGATTGTACCATTGAATTTGTCCCTGGAGCGACTCTTCCTAAAAGTCGTTTATTTAATCTTACTATTCCTGAGAGAAATGCTTTGGAGGAATACATACAGACGAGCTTGGCCGCGGGTCATATCAGACCTTCTAAGTCACCTGTGGCTGTTGGATTTTTTTTTGTTAAAAAAAAGGACGGCGGTTTATGTCCTTGTCTGGACTTTCGCGAGATTAATAAAATTACTGTAAGCAATTCCTACCCACTGCCATTGATTCCTGATTTGTTTAACCAGTTAGTGGGGGCCAAGTGGTTCTCTAAAATTGATCTCCGGGGGGCATACAATTTGTTGCGCATGAAGGAGGGTGATGAATGGAAGACTGCTTTTAACACTCCTGTGGGTCATTTTGAGAATCTGGTTATGCCTTTTGGTCTTACCAATGCACCAGCATTTTTTCAGAATCTTATTAATGACATCCTTAGACCTTTGATCGGCAAAAATGTGGTTGTGTATTTGGATGACATTTTGATTTATTCGCCGGATCTGGAGTCTCATTGGTGGAGCGTACGTGAGGTATTACAGTTATTAATTGAAATTTGCTTTTTGCTAAGCTAGAGAAATGTGAGTTCGCTGTACAGAGAATTAGTTTTTTGGGCTACATTATCTCCAGCGAGGGCTTTGAGATGGACCCGGTGAAAGTTCAAGCTGTGCAGGAATTGCCTAGGCCTATTGGTTTGAAATCGATACAGAGGTTTTTGGGTTTCGCCAATTATTACAGAAAATTCATTAAAAATTTTTCTATTATTGTTAAACCACTGACCGATCTCACCAGGAAAGGTGCGAATACGGTTCAGTGGACTACTGAGGCCATTGAAGCTTTTGTGTTTCTAAAGGAGAGGTTCAGCTCTGCCCCCATCCTTATGCAGCCTGATGTGACTAAGCCGTTTTTAGTTGAAGTTGATGCTTCTTCTGTGGGGGTCGGTGCGGTGTTGTCTCAGGAAAACAAGGATGGAGTACATCCTTGTGCCTTTTTTTCAAAAAAATTTTCTGAGACTGAACTTAATTACGATATTGGTAATCGGGAATTGCTGGCTATTAAAAACACTGGCGTCATCTCTTGGAAGGTGCTGAATTTCCCATTCAGGTTTTCACTGATCATAAAAATCTGATCTATCTTGATGCTGCCAAGCGCTTGAATGCCCGTCAGGCTAGGTGGGCACTGTTTTTCTCGCAGTTTAATTTTTCCATTACTTACATCCCGGGTACCAAGAATGTTAAAGCTGATGCTTTGTCTCGCAGCTTTTCTCCCAAGGTCGGTGCTGAGGAGGAGGAGAGCATTTTACAAGAAGGTGTTGTGATTGCTGCATTGGACTCCGTTTTGGAAGATGAGATTCTTAAAGCACAGGAGAATGCCCCATCTAACACTCCCCATGGGAGGTTGTTTGTGCCTAGGACCTTTAGGAGAGATTTGTTTGTTGAGTGTCATGAGTCTCGGTTGGCAGGTCATCCAGGAATTTCTGAGACCAAGAGACTTGTGGGTCGCAGTTTTTGGTGGCCTGGATGGCAGAAGGAAGTCATTAAGTGGGTGCGTCAATGTACTGTGTGTGTTAGATCTAAGTCTTCACATACTCCTGCTGCGGGGTTGCTTTGCCCTCTGGAGGTTCCTAGTGCACCTTGGAAACATCTGGCTATGGACTTTATTACTGACCTTCCCCCCTCTGAGGGTTTCACGGTCGTCTGGGTGGTCGTGGACCGTTTTAGCAAGATGTGTAACTTGGTTCCCTTCATCAAATTGCCCTGCGCTAAGACACTCGCTAAGGCCTTTGTCAAGGAAATTGTCAGACTCCATGGCGTTCCTACTGACATTGTTTCTGATAGGGGACCTCAGTTCATGGCTCGTTTTTGGCGTGCATTTTGTGACAGGTTGGGAGTTCACTTGTCATTTTCATCTGGATATCATCCTGAGTCTAATGGCCAGACAGAAAGGAAGAACCAGGATGTTGAGCAATTCTTGCATTGTTTTGTGACAGACAATCAAGAGGGGTGGTCTGAGTTTCTGCCACTTGCTGAATTTGCTCTTAACAATCATACATCCTGTTCTGCTGGGTGTTCGCCTTTTTTTTGTTGTTCTGGGAGACATCCGTCTTTTGGGTCATTCTCCGAATTGGTATCAGCTGTGCCCGAGGAGGAGAGTTTTTCCGGTGATTTGAAGAGAGTTTGGACGGATGTGCGTGGTTATCTTCAGGAGGCTAACAAAAAATCTAAGAGGTACTTTGATATGAAACGGCAAGAGGTTTTGTTTGCTATTGGTGACATGGTTTGGTTGTCCTCTAAGAATCTGCGGTTGAGGATTCCTTCTAAAAAATTGGGTCTCAAGTTTGTAGGGCCCTTTAAGGTGCTTCAGGTAGTTAACCAATCTGCTGTTAGGTTGGAGGTTCCCACCTCCTGGAAGATTAATCCGGTGTTTCATGTTTCTCTATTGAAAAAAAGCTGATGTATCTAATAGAGACGCCACTGCCACTGTTCCTCCGGTGGTGGAGGACGGGGAATATGAAGTTTCCCGCATCCTGGGTTCTAGACGGTATAGAGGGAGTTTACAGTATCTCGTCGCTTGGAAGGGTTTCGGTCCCGAGGATAACTCATGGGTGAGGGCGGATGATGTTTCTGCTTCCAGACTTGTCAGAGCGTTTCACAAGAGGTTTCCTGTTAAGCCTGGGCCTAGGGGATCCGGAGGATCCTCATAGAAGAGAGGGTACTGTTAGAAAATAACGAACAGGAGAGTTCTATCTTGCTGGTCACATGACCTTTTTTGCCTATTTAATCCTGCTCCACCCTCCTGGCCATGCTGGACTTCATTGTAATTTCTACTCTTTAGCTAGCCAGGTGCTTTGTAACCTTTCTCAGTCAGTTTTGCTAGGTCTTCAGACCTCTATGTTCTATGTTGTTTGTTTTTCTTTTTACTGCTACAATTTCTGCTAGGAGGTGTCCATCTTTCTCCCAGTCCCTAGTTCTTGTAGGGATCCCTTCCTCACATCTATAGGTCTTCGTTCAGACTAGCCGAGAACTTTAGCGGGTATGATCGCAGGATCAGGTTCCCCGTTACATCGTAGGGAGCTAGCTTAGTTCTATTGTAGGGACAGATCTCCTGTCTTTCCTTAGTGCTTGTAGCAGATCATAACAACTCGGCCATAGCCCTCATAAAAACGTCCCATCCTTGTGGAGTGTTCTTTTTGGTTAGTCCGTGACTTTGCAGAGTGCTCCGTACAAGGTCCAACATATGGGTGCCGGGAATGACGGTCCCTTTGTAGACAAATTCACCTTTCTGAGTCCATGTAGCAATGTCTTTGTGTTGCAAGAAACTGTTGAGTAGTATATCTGCATTTTTTCGGAAACAGGGGTTGAGGTGATCTACAAACTGAGGGGCAGAGGGGCGTATCTCTATTTCACGCGCTGGTGATGGTGCTTGTTCACCGTCAGGAGGGATCACAAGGTTTAAACGTCTAAGTTCAGAACCTTCGCGCTTAGCATGCAGCAAACTTCTCTGTAGTATTTCGGTGTATCTTTTAATCTTTACTTCGTCAGGCAAATCAGTGCGGCGTAGAATGTCGCCGATTTCGTCGTCTAACCTTTGGAGTGTCGTCTGACGCACGGTAGGCACCGGCGGACCGACGTTTTTTAGTCTGTTAATCTCATGCGCCGGAACCAAGTACATTTTCTCAGCACGTTCCATCATCTACCGGTTATTAAACTCGTTATTAGCGGTATAGCAATAGCTAGAAGCGGCCCTATGAAGCCTCCAGATTGATTCAATAGATACTGTTTTCTCCGAATGGACACTTTTTTGTCACTCAGATTTCTTATAGCTCTACAACATTTTTGTAATATTTTTCTTTGGCGCTCTTTGAGAGGAAGCCGCCCTTTCAGAATATTGAGAGCTATTTCCGCGATGGCAGAGATTAAATCTCTACCGGCGGTCTTCAGAATAAGCTTTCTCTCCGATGCGTTTGCTTTCACCAGCTTTTTCAAGAGAGCCCAGTTACACCTCACTCTCTCAGACATGTTGACAGAATGAAGGTTGCGGGTATGAATAATCACAGCAGTGTAAAAAATTCACTTTTTAGAACGAGTTTTACCATTTTGAACGTACACTGCTGGTAAAGCTGGTGGAAACAAACCAGTTCTTAAGCGATATTCCTCGGGCGTATCACCTCTCAAATCTACGAGCAAGAATCCGTAAGGCTCTCACGTAGAGTCTTCGAAAGCTTCTAAGAAGAAACGCGAGTTCCTCGGATACATCTGTCTGGCTAGCGTTACAATTTGTATTTTATCGCGGGGGTTATTAAATAGGACCATGTACTTGGTATTCAAGGTGATGGTTCTACTCTTTTTCCCCTGACAAAAAACATTTTGAACCAAATAGAACAGGCTCAAGCTTCTATGATGAACGTATTTAGTAAATGCTTTTTCCAGTTCTGAATTACAGCTAGCGGCCTCCATGAGATCGTCCACCACCGCCAAGTTGATCATGTCAGGCGGGAATAGTTCGTCATCTACAAACGTCTGCGGCAAACCTTCGATAAAACGAATACTGGGGAAGGAATGACTCAGTTCATCGTACATTTTTTGCCAACAAGAATAAAACCAAACAATATTATTGGGTTTGTGAGATAAATGTGTTGTCGCGTGAGCTAAAACCTGTTTGACAAAATAGGATTTTCCTGAGTTAGAGGGGCCCACTAGAATGCATGAGAATGGGTGTTGTAACCAGGGATCCATGATGTTGTATGTTTAAGACCTGTTGCGCCACGGAGTAAATTCGTCGAGCATGTTTCTCTTTAGACTTCACGACTCTATCTATAGCTACGCGTCGGTCGTTTGATGGTACGGTAGTCTGTAGCGTATTCTGCACCTGTAGCAGAGATAAAGGTACGTCAGTTGTTTGAAGAAAAGGGAATTCATCGTTAATACCCGTAGAGTAAAGAAGTAAAGTCATCAAACAACTGCCTCTTGGTATAGATGCAGCGTTGAGTTTTGCGTAGGGGTCGCGTTACAATATCCCAGTACTTTTTGATCCGCACAATACCATTCTGCTCTACAACGATCGTCTTTTCATTTCCAGGATCTGCAGAGTTCTTGTAAGCTAACACTAAATCTTTTAGACTGTCGAAATTGATAACGCCAGCGTTAGCGATATTAAGCGTGATACCTTTCACTTTCAAGATCGTGTCACCCGTGTTTAATTTGTAGCCGTAAGTTTTCGGACCGGCGGATACAAATTCTGTGATGTGACTCCCCTGGGGTATTTCGCTGGTGACTTCACCCAGGTAATCACCTAAGGGAGGCTGCCACTCGCCGTCACGACTTACAAAAATTACGGAGTCTGTGTTGTGGTAAAGACAGCGCTCCTGCAGTTTGTCTAGAAGGGTGTACAATTCTAAGCGTGCATAAGCTGTAGTGAAGCATGCAATGAAAATGTTGGTGTTTTTGTTGACGGTGCGGTGTTCTTTTGTGTATTTCCAATTGACTGTCGCCGTATCATCGCTGATAAAGTTTAACTCAGAAATCTCATAGTACGGGAGAAAGGCATACTCAAAGAGTTCATCGGCGTTGTTCACGATGCTGGTGGTAGGTAAATTAGAACGCTGCGCAAACTTTCCCCATAAAGAGTTTAAGAATAGTTTGGCGATTTGTCTTTTAGCTGAATTTGGTTCTATATTATCGGGGTCTAACTTTATACCTTCTTTTTCAAGATAGGCGGCTACATAGTCTTTTTTCTTGGTTTCGTCCGTGCACCACGAGGGATACCCCGAGGCTTCCTGTTTGTGTCTAAGATGTAAATCGATGTATTGGGCAAATAGATCGGTCGTCGTCTCCTCAAAATGCCACACCTCGTAAATGTGTGCGAGTCTGTAACCCTTCTCCAAAGCCATTTCTACCTCTATCGTGCACCACGTACCCGTCAGAGCCCTCTCTTCCTCTGAATGAGCGCAGGGATCCGCTTCTGAATGCAACGCACATGTGTGACAGAGGGGGAAGATCAATTTTTTGTTCATTTTAACAGGGAGCACAGGGAAAAACAAATCCCTGGGCGGGTAGATTTTCACTTTGGCAATGCCAAAGTACTGCTTGATATAACCAAAGTGGTCATAGATTATTTTAGGATGTCCTACGGGGTACACTTTTGTTTCATTGACGTACGGGTATAAACTGGTGAAATCGTAGTACTCTATAGTTTCACCGGGTTCTTGTTTGTGATAGAGTTTGATAGCGTTAGTACGACCACCGTACAGAGCGTCACGAGGCTCTAAAGGCTCAGGGAACTGCATGTGGCGCAGAAACGCTTGTAGGTCAGAGCTTTTTTCAACCATCTCTTGCCATTCGTGCTCGCACAATATGCGGACGTCGAACCCCTGTTGAAGCAAGAAACGTTTCTTCACCTCAAACATTCGATACAATTGTCCATAAGTGGTCTTTGTGAGTTTGTTGGTGTCATTATCGTTATAGCAAACGGGACACCAGTGGTAAAAACACCCCTGAAATTCAAAAGCCGTTGGGCGACCGTTGACTCTCGCATAGCCATCTAGAAAAAAGTTTCCTACTCTTTTCTCACCACCTTTCAAAGCGTGTTGCAGATCTAGGTTCACTGTATGCGCTACGTACATTAACCATTGAATAGCCGGGGACGAGTAACGTTTGTGCTTTTTGTGATAATTATCCCCAGGCAAAATGGCTATTTTGTCTTCGGGGAGAAATTTAAAGTGGTACATGGCCAGACAAACAGATGCTAGTGTCGTGAGCTGAAACGAATCTATACTGATGAGATTTTCAGTAAATTTATTTTTGCGCTTACAGAACTGTGTTTGTTTTTTGGCTGTCATTTCTACGACACGCTCGCGATACACTACGCAGGCGTGTCTCAAGACCTCTACGTCCTGTTGACAGTATGCTTTGAGCTCTGCTTGCAAATCAAACGTATTGTTTTTCACCGATTCGTACCATGTTGTGAATTCCTTTTTCTCACTATGCGTCATGTACTCTACGCCATAATAGTTAGCATCTGGCATAGGCCCTACATAGGACTGATTTTCATCAGTGTTAAAAAAATGTGGAAAGTGACCCTTAGCGCCTGAAAATCCCATAGCTTGCGGCAACTTACTGAGCTTCATGGGAATGAAATTTAAAGAGTCGATGAATCTCATGTCTAAATCGGGTAATGATACACACAAAAGATGACCGCCTTGTGCTATCATGTTGACGCGCAACTTCTCACGGATCAGCTCTTTAACGATAAAGTAGGAATCGTATCGAGCAGCATTGTGAGCTATAAAAGTGTAACCTACATACCCACCCTTTGTAAAAAAATGTACAAAGACGGTAGTGCATGTTTTACCCACAAACTCCCAGCTAGATATCCCGTGCAAATCTGTGGCAAAAACGTAATTGGGAAGGTGCGTTCCGGTCTCTTGCATACATTCAAAATCGTAAAAGATGTATTGTTCCGTAGATTTCTTCGGTGTATAGCGCTGCATGTAACATAGATGATTATCAAATCTGCTCACCGGAACACCGCAAAAGCAGCATCGTACACCGACGCATCGGTGTTCATCATCTACGATTTGGGGCACATAGCGATAGCATCGCTCGCAGAAAAATTTAAGTTTACAAAATGACCAGTCAGTCTCAGCGAGACTTCTGTGGAGTTCTAAGCAGCTCGCTGAACGACAAAATACACGGCAGCGTGGGCATTGCAGATGCTCTGCAGCTGTATCAGAGCAATCCGATCTCTTGACACGCGGAGCAAAAGTATTGACAAGAGTGATTATTTTTGTGATGAAATGCAGAACTGCACTTTTCACAAAAGAATTTAGCTCCTATGAATCCTTTTATCCTTCTGTGGGTTCTTTATCCGTGTGAAAATAGCGCCAGTCTCCCTGACTAAAGTATAGAACTTTAATGGTAACGTTCAAATACATCTCAAACGCTCTAATGTCGCTAAAGCTCACTAGTTGATCGTCGGGTAGTTTCAAATTTCTGTGCAGCTCCGCAGCACGTTTCATTAAATCATCATCAGGCGGGTCGTCTTCAGCCAGTAAGGCGTAGAGAGACGCGGCCAAACACTGATTAGAGCCGTAATTGTTAAAATCAAACAACATTTGACGTTTCTGATGAATAATTCGTGTATAAACTATAGATCTCAGTCGTCTGCGTTTTATACCTCCCCATCTATTCCTAACGACGCTTACTATCAATTTCAAGCAGTCTCCGGCTATGCACTCGGCGTCAAATTGTTCTCTACATTGTTTAAAACCATAGACTGGATTTAGTCTTCCGTCCCCTTCTAATCTTAACTGTATAAAGTCGCCCGGCTCGATATCCCTCACGATCCTATCCTGTAACGTTTGAATAGAACCGTGTATGATCTCCAAACTTTCTTCAAAGGAGCGTATACCGTCTAAATTCACAAATCTAAAATGATCGCTATACTGATAGGCGTTGAGGTTACTCATCTCCCTACGAACATGAAATAAGTGTTCCAAAAAGCGTGAATGTTCGCTTATGGCCGGTGTATGAGGAGGTGAAAACTGTGGCGCTGCATCTTGTCGATCATCGTTCGAGATTTCAACGCCGGAGACTGTAGGTGTATCCAACGCAGAATTCTGTGGCGTGTCTAGGAATTGAGAATCTATCGAGGATTCGCGTTCTGCCGTCTCAGTGACGACTGTCGGCGAAAGCTGAAGTGTTGTAGTGTTCTGTGGGGGTCGTCCTTGCGTCACGTGTGGTGAGTCAATAGCAGTGCGCTTTACCCTATTCTTTAGTTTTTTTCGCCTCTTTAACGCGCGTGTAGTGTTTGATGCTTTTTTAATACAACGTTTTATGACGTGTGGTTTATTGAAAAAGCTTTACGCGGGGGTCTGCGATTCATACCGCGACCCGTCATGCCTAGTCATAATGTACGAGCCCTCGGTAGGTTTTTAACGGCTTCAACAGCCTCTGTGTACAGCGGTTCTAAAGCCATTATTTCTGAAATGCTGGCTCTATCCGGACGCTGTGCGGACAGTTCTGTACAACGATCCAACATTTAAGCTAAATGATTGTGTGCGTTGATAAGCGTCATGGTATGATTGTATAGGTTGTTAAATACTCTAGGGGCCATTGTTTGTACGATGATATACTGTCTCGAGTTTTCTGTTTTTTAGGTTTTATTGGCCGTATTGTGGTGTTACGTGGCCGTTTCTGAACTTTAGGTTTCTGTGGTGTAGCTATAGTGTCACAAACCCGTAATACATTTGGTTCAATACTCATTGACCTACCTGAGGGTCCTGCAGAGATTGTTTCAGAATCATGGGATGTCGAGGTTCCTGCATTTAGATTGCCGCTTTTGTCGACAGATCTGGTTTTAGGGCTTGGATGAAATGAGTTACTTGTGGCTTTTTGCTCTGAGGGGTGCGGAGGGTTTACTTCTTTAAGTTGAGTGGGTTGCTTCCACAGATGTTCCAGCGGCGACCTGCATTCAAATTCTTTTTTCTCAAAAATAGTTCTGAAGGCTTGTCTACGTGCTGTCTTTCTAGGCGCGTCTGCGTAAGAAAATGGAGAGCTCGTAATTAATCTATGGCGCATCTTAGCAAAATAGGAAAATGAGAGTAAACATTGTTGTAACGGATTAGTACAGTTTAAAAAACGTACACGTCAGGTTGATAAGTCTCCAGAGCGGTTGGGTGGGGGATGAATAAGACGTTGATGGGTGTGTATAATTTTCTTCGGTTCTTGTACCCGTACCGAGTAGTGAAGCATTTTCTTTGTCTTCTGTTTCATCGTCTGATCCGGTTAAATCGATGATGGTCTCTGAAATAAATAACCGGTGATTTACCACACAGCTGGCCGTTCTATTGTAGAGCACGGCGACATTTGTAGTTGACAATACCTTCCGTAGATGTTGACGGGTACGTAGGGCTCCAGATATCCCGGCCTGTGACTGAATATACAGGTTGTTGCGTACAAACTTCATCGTCGCTGGTGTTAGCGGACGGACGGTCATCGTCAGAGACTGTACAATCTATGAAACTCTCTGAAATAAATAGACGTCAAATTACAACAAAACTTCACAAGATAATGTAGAGTACAAAGAGCTTTTTGTTACCGGACTTACCATACATAGGTAAGCTGTGTATATCCAAGGTCCTGGAGTTATCCTGGGACCACTCGGCCATTACTTCAGCGTCCAATTGCTGCGATTCGGTCAGTAGTTCCTGTGAGTCTGGGTATTGAGGATCTTCCGCTAGATCGAAATTAACATGACGGCCCCCAGAGACCGTTTCACGTTGTGCTTCAGCCATCAGACACTGTGTCGCTGCGTGGCATTCCTCTTCCATATCGGCGTCTAGGAATCTAGCTTTTAAAATAAAATAAAAGCGTGGTAGGTATCCCCCATCCTATAACTTCATTTTCACACATTCTCTCTAAAACTTTACTTACTTAGTTGGCTGTCCGTGAGTTGCTCCTCGCCGGCGCCGTGATCGTTAAAATTACGGTTCATCTGTAACAAGCACATAACGTCATACAATATATAGCGACAAAATAAGCGCATAAACTATAAAATACTTACAACAATTACAATTAAAAATTAATATACAAGACATAATAATGGTGACAGTCAGGCATTCAGTATTAAATAATCATTATACAGCCCCATGATATGCTAAAAGATAATTACTTACATTGACGGTATTCAATATCTTGTCACCTCTTCAGACTCAGTGTTCTGATAATCTGAATGAACTATTCGCACGGATATATATACACGGTTGACTACGTCACTTGAGCAGTTTTTTGCTGCGGTATACTAAAAAAATGTTCCGTAGGTTGGGAAAAATCAATCCATACCAGTTTTACCATGTATAACTATATTAGCTAGTTAATTAAGGACTGCCCTTAATTATCTTGTCAGAAACCAATAATCATTAACATTATTGTATTGATTGATATGGCTAGTTAATGTTACTTCATAGCCTGGGAATAGTTTTTTTTTGCTGCGTCATACTAAAAATGTTACCTAGAATGGGAAAATCAATCCATACCAGTTTTACACTGTATAACTATAATAACTAGTTAATTAAGGATTGAATCTAAATCCGGCACCATTTTGTTTTCAAAATGCCTAATGTCGAAACTCTGTTACACAAGCATTATTATACAGCAAAGAGTCCCGGTTCCTACGGAGGGATACAGCGGCTCTATAATGCCGTTAAGAAATATGGCGTGCGTAGAAAGACTGTCGCAGAGTGGCTTAACGATCAAGAAGCGTATTCTCTACACAAATGCGTAAGAAGACGGTTTATCAGAAATCGGATCATAGTTAGCTATGTGGATAGTCTCTGGCAGGCGGATCTCGTCTGCATGAATGACTACGCTAACGATAACGACGGTTTAAAATATATTTTAACGGTCATAGATGTTCTATCCCAATACGTCTGGGTCATCGGCCTGTGGACCAAGACCGGCAAGGAGCTTGCAAAAGCTGTTGAGATGATTTTTAAAAGCGAATGACGTATCCTGCAAAAACTACAAACGGATCGCGGGAAAGAATTTATGAATAAGCCCGTCGCTACGCTTTGCAAAGAGTATAACGTACATCAGTTCTTTACGAATAATACGGTGAAAGCTGCGTTCGTGGAAAGATTTAATCGCACGTTGAAAGCTCGTATGTGGCGCTATTTAACGGCTCATAACACATTGAGATATATAGACGTATTACCTGATTTAGTGCACTCTTACAATAACGCTTATCATCGCACTATAAGATGCAGTCCTGCCTCTGTCATGAAAGCTAACTCCATGACCGTATGGCACAGCGCTTATCAAGACGTCTCTGCAGCGAACAGATTTAAACTTCTATTAAAACCGGGGGATAACGTCCGGATTGTACGGCATAAGCATATCTTTTCAAAAGGCTACGAGCAAACCTACACGCGTGAAATTTTCGTGGTCTCGTCCGTAAATACATGATTCAGAAAACCTCTCTACGCATTAAACGATTTGAGCAGTGAAAATGTAGAAGGGTCTTTTTATGAAGACGAACTACAAAAGGTGCCGCAAGACGCTAATAGGATCTACAAAGTTGAAAAAGTGTTGAAAAAAAGCAGGCGTCGCGGTGCAACTCATTATTTTGTGAAGTGGCTCGGATATCCCGATAAATTCAATAGTTGGATAGAAGAAAATCAATTAACGACCGTATAAAGCATGGAAGACGATTCGTTTTACGTTACACTACCTAGCAATTCATCATCCAAAATCTACCCCGAAAATACTATTTTGAGTTACACCACCAAGCTAGCAAAGGCCGTTCATCTTTCAGGAGCTTATGAAGTGGCGTTAACGGAAATACAGTACCCCCATACGTGGAACACGTTCGACACTTTTGAAGGGAACTTCTACGCTGCTAAACACAACGAGCCGTTAGAGGTTTATCATGTAAAATCAGGATTTTACCCGAACATTCAAAAGCTGGTCGGTACAGTCATTGCGCAAATAGAATCGCTGAATTTATCCACGCCTGCTTATAGGATACGTTATGATGATCTACGTCGAGAGGTAATCCTACCCGACCCATCCCCTATACAGTTTGCTCTGGGTACTAAGCTAAAATTTATTTTCGGACTACAGACCGTCGATGATTCACCCGCAGCTTTAATGCCGTGGTATCGCCGCTTTTACCCCGATTCAAAGGTGGGTTTTTATTCGCTTTTTGTATACACTGATATAATTCAACATCAGCTTGTGGGCGACAGCTACGTTCAACTTTTACAGACCGTAGAAGTTAGCGGCGATGATAACGATATTGTCACAGTGCGCTACTCGCGGCCAGATTACATACCGCTGTGCAAACAACACTTTGACTCCGTAACTGTTACTGTCATGTCAGACCAGGGTACGCCGGTTAAATTCAGATACGGAAAGTGTATAGTGCGATTACATTTTAGGCCTCGCAAGACTCCGCCACGGTAAAAATGATGTCTCAAAGAGTTTACGGCGATCCCGCCTTGTACGCCCAGTACTATGTAGCTCAAGCAGGGCATGGCTTAGAGGGGTTCCGCGGTGATGAATACATGTACGGCGCCGGTCTCGGTGGTCTGTTTAGAAGTCTTTTTAGAAGAGCAGTACCGCTTTTCAGAAAAGGCCTAGAACTAGTCAAACCGCATGTAAAAACAGCCGTAAGAAACATTGCTAAAGACGCTATCACGAGTATGTCTACGGCCGTAGTGGACAGATTGAATCGCACCTCTACAAACAATCAAGAGGGCGACGGACTAATCTACGTAACCACAAAATCGCGTAAAAGAAAAAGAGAAAGAAACTCTTTACCACGAGTGAAAAGACCCCGCTCACCGCAATTCCCGCCGCGCCTTATGAATAACACCGCTCAACGTAAATCGAGTTTGCGTCAGAAGTCCGCAAGACGCCTCACGAGTGACATCTTCTAATAACAGGTCATGTGCCTCCCACGCAGACTAGCGTCGAAAAATCGTTTTTTGTCGAGGTGCAACACATCGCCGCTCTAGCCGATAATTTAACTTTGTAAATATTAGCATTGAAGTGCATTGTAACCTATAGGTTTGCTTGTATAATGTTGTATTTTGAAATCTATTTACACCTTTTTACATTTCTTGATTTGTGTATACCTCTAAGTGAATCTACAATAAATGTATATTTTTTTTAAACACTTTTATTACGTCATTATTATGAACACTACAGAATGCTAACCCTAGGGATCCTGGGGCTGCCTTTTCTCACAAAAATATGTCTTGACATGTTTTTCTTACATACAGCGCTTACACATTAACCTACAACCTTGGGTGAAGGGCATGTGGGCGGTCATGGGGGACGTAACAGAGGCTGAACATGGGCTGCTTCCGGGGCGGGGACGGAACTGACGTAACAGATATTGGACACACATAGGGGCGGTAAGGGTTGGCTTCTGGGGGCGGGGACGGAACTGACGTAACAGGTATTGACACACATAGGGGTGGAGAGTGGGTGGAGAATGGGGAGGAGAGGGGAGGGGTTTAGACCGGAAGTGGAGGCGGACAGGTGCCAAAAAGGGGCGGGGCTCCTGTCAAAATCCAGAAGCGGGCGTGTTGACGAGAGGTGGGTGATCTTACTACTCATATCGGATTCCGGAAGCCCGCCAAGAGGTAACCTCAAATGAGGTGAAGCGCGTGCTGAATCTGGGGGTCATCGAGGAGTCCAAGAGTGGCTGGTACAGTCCCATAGCCTTAGTGCCAAAACCAGATGGAGATTGGCGGTTCTGCAATGACTATAGGAAACTGAATGAGGTCTCTAAGTTTGATTCATACCCAATGCCCAGGGTAGATGAACTAATTCTAATTGAGAGACTAGAACTGGCCAGGTACATTACCACCCTTGACCTCACAAAAGGGTATTGGCAGATCCCTATGTCCCAAGAGGCCAAGGAGAAGATGGCCTTTTCAATGACAGATGGGTGTTTCCAATACACCAGAATGCCTTTTGGATTGCAAGGAGCTCCAGCTACCTTCCAGAGAGCCATAGACCAGATTCTAGCTCCCCACAAGAAGTATGCAGCAGTCTACCTGGATGATATCATGATCTACAGCAAGGAATGGGGTAGCCACCTGAGCAAAGTCCAGGCAATATTCGATGCTCTACGGAAAGCGGGGTTTTCCATCAACCCGAAGAAATGTGCCATGGGCATGGAGGAGGCCAGATATTTGGTCTATGTCGTTGGTAGAGGCGTGATAAAGCCTCAAAAAAATAAAATTGACCCAGGGTTGGCCACAACCTCTCACAAAAAAGCAGGTCAGAGAGTTCCTGGGCATCGTGGGCTACTACCGCCGGTTCATCCCTAACTTTTGCCATGACAGTCGCCCCTTTGACAGACCTCCTTAAAGGGTCAAAATCGGCTATGGCTAAGTGGTCTCCAGAAACCGAGATGGCTTTTCAGGAACTCAAGCAAGCCCTGTGTAAACAACCGGTGTTGGTGGCACCGGATTTCTCAAAGGAGTCAGATGTCGGGCTGGGTGCTGTTCTTTCACAAGAGATGAACGGCGAAGAGCACCCCATAATTTATTTAAGCCTGAAGCTGACTTCTTGTGAGAGAAATTACTCCATAGTGGAGAAGGAATGTTTGGCCATCAAGTGGGCGGTAGACACTATAAGATACTACTTCTTAGGCAGGAAGTTCAGGCTGGTATGAGACCATGCCCCACTAAGGTAGATGAGCGGGAAGGGGAACAATACTCGAGTGAGAAGGTGGTTCATAGCTCTTCAGGAGTCCAGCTTCCAGGTAGAGCATAGGCCTGGGAAATTGCATGGCAATGCTGACGTATTGTCAAGGGTCCACTGTATATTAGCGGAAGGTGTCAAGCCCCCCGGCTTTGGGCAGAGGGGGGAGGAATGTAAGATGGCCACTGGACATGTCCTTGAGGGGAGATATGTATCGCTGAGGTTGGCAGCTTCAGTGATGTAAAACCGGGAAAGCATGCTCCAGCACACAGTGCCGAGAGAGTTAATAGGGCGTGTCAGGGCCAGTTTTTTGGAACAGTCTCAAGAGACGGGTGGGATTGGCTGCTCACATATCCCCACCCCAGGGTGTATGTATAAAATGGAGACAGAGTGTCTCATTCAGTGTCTGTGGCTGGAGGTGTCGGGACCTCCAGCGTGTCTGTACAAAAAGACACTGAAATCCTGTTTTCTTACTTTGTGCTGGAGAAGGCTGTTTTGTTTCCTTTAAAAGTGCAGTTTATAAAGCTCGAATAAACCTGCCTTGGACATTTTAAAGAGACAGTGTCCTGTGCCTACCTCTAACGTGGCTGAGTGAGTACAAAACCCTACAGCATGGACACATGGACAAGTGCTTGCGCTGATGGCACACTGGGTTAATATACTGGAAGCCGGGACCCAGTCGGACCTTGGGACGGAACACATCCTCCCCACACCGAGGATTGCGGGCCCTATGTCAGTCAGGGTTGCCCCCAGTGTTCAAGCGGCAACAACTCATAAGCTTAGGTGATAAACCTCACACTGCTTGTGAGTTGTGGACAGCTGTGAAAGAGCAGGCAGATCTGTGGCTGAGACCGCTGAACCTACATCCAGGCATGGTTGTGTGTGACAATGGCCGTGGTGGCGGCTCTGAGGCGAGGCGAAATCACACACGTACCATGCTTGGCTCATGTGCTTAACCTCGTGGTTCAGCGGTTTCTTAAATCGCACCCCGAGTTGCCAGATCTGCTCGTCAAAGTACACCACCTGTCAGCTCATTTTCGCAAGTCGGCTACAGCTTCCACTGCCCTTGCTGTGTTGCAGCAGCGTTTGCAGCTTCCGTCACACCGACTGGTGTGTGATGGCCCCACACGTTGGAACGCTACCCTCCACATGTTGCAAAGGATTTGTGAGCAGAAGAGAGCAGTTGTGGAGTACTAGCTGCAACAAGGCCGTCGATATTCAGGTCAGACTCCACACATAAGACCTCAGGAGTGGACCTGGATGTCTGACATACAGTACAGACCAAAAGTTTAGACACACCTTCTCATTTAAAGATTTTTCTGTATTTTCATTACTTTGAAAATTGTACATTCACACTGAAGGCATCAAAACTATGAATTAACACATGTGGAATTATATACTTAACAAAAAAGTGTGAAACAACTGAAAATATGTCTTATATTCTAGGTTCTTCAAAGTAGCCACCTTTTGCTTTGATGACTGCTTTGCACACTCTTGGCATTCTCTTGATGAGCTTCAAGAAGTAGTCACCGGAAATGGTTTTCACTTCACAGGTGTGCCCTGTCAGGTTTAATAAGTGGGATTTCTTGCCTTAAAAATGGGGTTGGGACCATCAGTTGTGTTGTGCAGAAGTCAGGTGGATAAACAGCTGATAGTCCTACTGAATAGACTGTTAGAATTTGTATTATGGCAAGAAAAAAGCAGCTAAGTAAAGAAAAACGAGTGGCCATCATTACTTTAAGAAATGAAGGTCAGTCTGAAAAATTGGGCAAACTTTGAAAGTGTCCCCAAGTGCAGTTGCAAAAACCATCAAACGCTACAAAGAAACTGGCTCACATGAGGACCGCCCCAGGAAAGAAAGACCAAGAGTCACCTCTGCTTCTGAGGATAAGTTTATCCGAGTCACCAGCCTCAGAAATCGCAGGTTAACAGCAGCTCAGATTAGAGACCAAGTCAATGCCACACAGAGTTCTAGCAGCAGACACATCTCTTCAACAACTGTTAAGAGGAGACTTTGTGCAGCAGGCCTTCATGGTAAAATAGCTGCTAGGAAACCAGTGGTAAGGACAGGCAACAAGCAAAAGAGACTTGTTTGGGATAAAGAACACAAGGAATGAACATTAGACCAGTGGAAATCTGTGCTTTGGTCTGATGAGTCCAAATTTGAGATCTTTGGTTCCAACCACCGTGTCTTTGTGAAACGCAGAAAAGGTGACCGAATGGACTCTACATGCCTGGTTCCCACCGTGAAGCATGGAGGAGGAGGTCTGATAGTGTGGGGGTGCTTTGCTGGTGACACTGTTGGGGATTTATTCAAAATTGAAGGCATACTGAACCAGCATGGCTACCACAGCATCTTGCAGTGGCATGCTATTCCATCCGGTTTGCGTTTAGTTGGACCATCATTTATTTTTCAACAGGACAATGACCCCAAACACACCTCCAGGCTGTGTAAGGGCTATTTGACCAAGAAGGAGAGTGATGGGGTGCTATGCTAGATGACCTGGCGTCCACAGTCACCAGACCTGAACCCAATCGAGATGGTTTGGGGTGAGCTTGACTGCAGAGTGAAGGCAAAAGGGCCAACAAGTGCTAAGCATCTCTGGGAACTCCTTCAAGATTGTTGGAAGACCATTTCCGGTGACTACCTCTTGAAGCTCATCAAGAGAATGCCAAGAGTGTGCAAAGCAGTCATCAAAGCAAAAGGCGGCTACTTTGAAGAACCTAGAATATAAGACATATTTTCAGTTGTTTCACACTTTTTTTATTAAGTATACAATTTCACATGGGTTAATTCATAGTTTTGATGCCTTCAGTGTGAATGTACAATTTTCATAGTGATGAAAATACAGAAAAATCTTTAAATGAGAAGGTGTGTCCAAACTTTTGGTCTGTACTGTATGTACAATCTTGACAAACTTTGAGGAGTCCACCAAGATGGTGAGTGGCGATGACGCCATCATTAGCGTCAGCATATCACTTGTCTGTCTTTTGCAACGCTCTCTGCAGAGAATTAAAGAGGAGGCATTGCAGCCAGAGTATGATGAGATGGATCAAGAAGCCGTAGTGGTCGATTACACACAGCCCAGCCTCATCTCATCCCAACGTGCATTGGGGGACAATGAGGGAGAGGAGGAGGAGGAGGAAGAACAGGAGCTTGTATGATGCGCTGTAGACGGTAGTACCTGTACAACTGTCATGCCGTCAGTTCAGTGTGGGTGGCCTGAGGACAGGGAGGAGGAGGAGGAGAGCATGGTAAGTCGTCATCTTGGTGAGGACACGGAAGTCTTGCCCGTTACCATTCTGGCACACATGGCTGACTTTATATTACGCTGCCTTAACCGTGACCCTCACGTTGTCAAAATGTTGGGTGACAGTCATTACTGGTTGGTGACACTTTTAGACGCCCTCTACAAGGAGAACTTTCGCTCTCTTATTCCTGAGGTGGAGAGGTCTACAAAAATGGGGCAGTACCAGAAGGCCCTTGCTGCAGAACTGTTAAAAAAATTCCCATCTGAACACGCTAGCGGCAGAGGTCACAGTTCGTTGCCCAACCAAGGCGTACATGCGAGAGAGACGCAACTCCAATCCAGCAGAGGCAGGGGAACACTGTCAACGTTCTGGAACAGTTTTCTCAGACCCTCCCTTTGGACAGACCCTGAGGCACGGGGTACTCTCACAAGGAGTGGAAAGTTTCAAAAGATGATGAGGGAGTACCTTACAGACCGTACCAGCATCCTCCATGATTCCTCTGTGCCTTTTAATTATTGGGTAACCAAGCTGGACACTTGGAATGAACTCGCTCTGTACGCCTTGGAGGTCCTGGCCTGCCCTGCCGCTAGTGTGTTATCGAAGCGTGTTTTTAGTGCCGCTGGGGGAATTATAACTGATAAGCGCACTCGCCTGTCAACTGACAATGCTGACAAGCTGACCGTTATCAAAATGAACAAGGGCTGGATTGGGCCAGACTTCTCATCACCACCAAATGACAGCAGAGTAACAAAGTCAAATCCACTGTGTTATTTCGGGAGGTGTATTCCCATGCACCGCTTCACACCCACACATGGGTATACGCTTCCTCATTTTGGCTGTTTTATGTTCTTCTCCTTATCCTCAGCCTCCACCACCACTATACCACCAGGGTGATCGTGGTCCGTGTTGCCATTATTGGAAGTTCCTCCGTCCTTATTTTTGTCAGCTTTTGCTTGGAAGGCATAAGCTAAGACTGTGGGAGACCCACTCCCCAATAATGGGAATAATATTTTTAAGATGCTGTATTGTATGGCTCTTGTAAGGGACATTAAAACCGTCTTGTTAAGCTACTGTGATCTCCACCACTTTTCCAAGGGGAATTAAAACCGTCTTGTTAAGCTACTGGGACCTCCACGTCTCTTTCGAGGGGCATTCAAACCGTTTTGTTAAGCTATTGGGACCTCCACGTATCTTCTGAGGCATTAAAAGCGTCTTGTTAAACCACTCTGAACTCCACAGCTCTTCCAAGGGGCATTGAAATGTTGTTTTTAATTAACTCTAACCTACACGACTCTTCGAACGGGCATTGCATTTCTTCCTAATTTTTGGCAGCTTTTGCTTGGAAGGCATAGTCAAAGACTATGGGACACCCACTCCCCAATAATGGGAATAATGTTTGTAATATGCTGTACTGCATGGCTCTTGTAAGGGGCATTGCAAGTTTCTCCATCCTATTTTTTGGCAGCTTTTGCTTGGAAGGCATTAGCAAAGACTATGGGAGACCCACTCCCCAATAATGGGAATAATGTTTGTAATATGCTGTACTGCATGGCTCTTGTAAGGGGCATTGCAAGTTCCTCCGTCCTAATTTTTGGCAGCTTTTGCTTGGAAGCCATAAGCAAAGACTATGGGAGACCCACTCCCCAATAATGGGAATAATGTTTTTAAGATGCTGTACTGTATGGCTCTTGTAAGGGGCATTAAAACCGTCTTGTTAAGCTACTACGACCTCCACGTCTCTTTCGAGTGGCATTAAAACCGTCTTGTTAAGCTACTGGGACCTCCACGTCTCTTCCAAGGGGCATTCAAACAGTCCTGTTAAGCTACTGCGACGTCCACCACTTTTCCAAGGGGCATTAAAACCGTCTTGTTAAGCTACTGTGACCTCCACCACTTTTCCAAGGGGCATTAAATCCGTCTTCTTAAGCCACTCTGAACTCCACAGCTCTTCCAAGGGGCATTGAAATGTTGTTTTTAATTACCTCTAACCTCCACGACTCTTCCAACGGGCATTGCATTTCCTCCTAATTTTAGTCAGCTTTTGCTTTTCAATGCAAAGGGGAAAACTAAGGGAGACCCACTCCCCAATAATGGGTAGAAGGTTTTTAGTACGCTGTCATCCACGTCTGTTTCAAGGGGCATTGCAGTTCCTCATAATTTTTGGAAAGCCTTCCATTCACTGCTTAGGCCAACAGTGTACAGGAGACCCAGTTGCTATAAATGGAAAAAACGGTTTAGTTAAGGCCCTCTGACCTCCATGTCATTTCCAAGGGGCATTGGAGTGCCTCGAAATTTTTGGTAGGCATTGCACTCACTGTATGCCCTATAACTGTGTAGCCGAACCGCTCCTTTTGTTGCAGAAACATATCCTACAAGACATATGTGGTTGACTGGCCTGATATTGATGTGAATGGTCCCTGTTCCTCCTGCTCTTTCTCCTTTGCCACCACCTCATCCATAATTCATCACCTGAAGCTTTGTTTTAACTGGAGTCATAGAACTGGGATAGTAGCAGGAAAACATCCAGCAATCCTCGGAGGAGGTAGGATATGCGCCAAAACGCTGACCACCTCAGGCCTAGCCGCTACTACACACATGCGCTTGCATTCCAAGAAAACAAAGCAGATGCTAACTTCTATCATCATCATCATGCTCCTCACCTTGGCACTCTCAACTCCCCTGATGGAGAAGCCAGGGCCCACCGGAGGAGTCTGGTTCTCTGGTGGGCTCGTCCAATGCTGCTCTAAAGCAGGCTGGGCTAAGAAAAGTGTGGGGGGGGAGTTGACAGGAGAAATAGGGGCTGCTGCGTACCGTTTATGGACACCCAGCTGCCCCCAGGCGGCTGGGGACCGTGTGTGGACACCCGGCCGTGGGGCAGCTGGGGACCGAGTATGGACACCCGGCCGCCCCCTGGCGGCTGGGGACCAAGCGTGGACACCCGGCCGCCAGGCGGCTGGGGACTGAGTATGGATACCTCGCTTCCGACGCAGCCATGAGGTAGTGGCCAGCTTCGGCCTCCTCCAAACTAAAAGGCCCCATTTCAAGAGCAAGCTAGCAGTATTGTAATGCAGCCTGCGGGTGGGTGGTTGGCTGCATATTTGCGCTTGCATTGCAAGGAATGGGGGAGGTACAATTAAACACTGCCATGGGACAAGGAATTGAATGGGGATAGTTGCAAGTCTGCATCTTCTGATGCGGCAAGGATGACTTCTGATGGGCACACTTTTAGGCGGTGACCTGGGTGTCAGAGATGCTTCCAGGGGTCTTCCCCATGCTGTTCCCAAGTCTTTCCAGCACTGTATGCATGTGTCACACAGCACATGGCCAGATAAGGTTGTAAAATGTTAAAATGACATTTCCTGGTGAATGCATTTGTCATGGTTGAAAGCAATACAAAAGTGCAAAAACGCATAAAAAATGCTACTTGTGAACATAGCCCAAGGTGTGGAGGAGTATTTTTTGGGGGGGTTATTTATTTTACCTTATACACAAGTCTTTACCCTGGAAAGGATCCTCCTTAACATATTTCACAGGAAAGCAGTTTCATTTTCGTTTTTGAATGTTTTCTTGTGAGCCCTTAAAAGTGGCTTAATACCTCTGACTACCTTGTTGACAGCAGTGACCTGGGGGTCAGAAATGCTTCCTGGGGCGATCCCCATGCTGTCCCCATGTCATTTGAGCACTGTCACTATCGTTTTGGGCACTTGTTAGGCTTTTAAAAGACTGCCGGGGGTGCCGCCGCAAAAACGCTCGGGTCTCCCATAGACTAACATTGGGCTCGTTGCTCGGGTCGAGCACCCGAGTATCACGGCGAGCTGAGCCCGAGCTTCGAGCACCCGAGCATTTTAGTGCTCGCTCAACACTATCTAGCATCAATCCTAGATGCGGACTTCATGTGGTTACTCGCTAGCACCACTCCTATATGCAGACCACATGAGGTTACTGGCTAGCACCATTCCTATATGCAGACTACATGAGGTTAATGGCTAGCATCACTCCTAGAGACAAAATACATGGGGTTACTGGCTAACACCACTCCTAGAGGCAAAAAACATGGGGTTATTGGCTAGGACCACTCCTAGATACAGACTACAGGTGGTTACTGCCTAGCACCACTAGTATATGCAGACTACATGAGGTTACTGGATAGCACCACTCCTAGTGGCAGAAGACATGGGGTTACTGGCTAGCTCCACTCCTAGAGGCAGAAGACATGGGGTTACTGGCTAAAACCACTCCCAGAGGCAGAAGACATGGGGTTACTGGCTAACACCAATCCTAGAGGCAAAAGACATGGGGTTACTGGCTGGGACCACTCTTCGATACGGACTACTTGTGTTTACTAGCTAGCACCACTAGTATATGCAGACTACATGAGGTTAATGGATAGCATCACTCCTAGAGGCAGAATACATGGGGTTACTGGCTAACACCACTCCTAGAGGCAGAAGACATGGGGTTACTGGCTAGCACCACTCCCAGAGGCAGAAGACATGGGGTTACTGGCTAGCACCACTCCTAGAGGCAGAAGACATGGGGTTACTGGTTAGCACCAATCCTAGATGCGGACTACATGTGGTTACTGGCTAGCACCACTCCAATATGCAGACAACATGAGGTTACTGGCTAGCATCATTCCTATATGCAGACTACATGAGGTTAATGGCTAGCATCACTCCTAGAGGCAGAATACATGGGGTTACTGGCTAGCACCACTCCTAGATGCAGACTACATGTGGTTACTGGCTAGCACTACTCCTAGAGGCAGAAGACGTGCGGTTACTGGCAAGCACCACTCCTAGAGGCGGAAGATGTGCGGATACTGGCTAGCATCAATCCTAGAGGCAGAACCCGTGTGCTTACTGACCAGCACCACTCTCAGAGGCAGAATATGTGCGGTTACGGGCTACCACCACTCTTAGAGGCAGAAGACATGTGGTTAAAGGCGAGCACCACACCTAGGGGCAGAATACATGGGGTTACTGGCTAGCCTTATCCTAGAGGCAGAAGATGTGCGCTTACTGGCTAGCACCACTCCTAGAGGCAGAAGACATGGGGTTACTGGCTAGCACCACTCTTAGATGCAGACTACATGTGGTTACAGGCTAGCACCACTCCTAGACGCAGAATACATGTGGATAATGGCTAGCACCACTACTAGAGGGAGAACACATGGGGGTACTGGATAACACCACTCCTAGAGGCAGAATACATGGGGGTACTGGCTTGCACCACTTCTAAATGGCTAGCACCACTCCTAGATGCAGACTACATGAGGTTTCTGGCTAGCATCACTCCTGGAGGCAGAATACGTTTTGTTACTGGCTAGCACCACTACTAGAGGTAGAAAAAGAACGTTTACTGACTAGCACCATTCCTAAAGGAAGTAGACATAGGGATACTAGCTAGCAACACTCCTAGATGCAGAGTAAATGTGGTTACTGGCTAGTAGAGATGAGCGGTGTTCGAATCGAAGTGTTCGCCAATCTCAAATTCGAGCTGTTTTGGGCGGTGTTCGAGCCGTTCGACGAACCCGAACGATTTGAAAAAAATCCGGCTGTTCGAGGTTATGTTCGATAACTGTTCGTGCACCCAAATCATAACTGGATTTTTTCACAGTAATGCTGATAATCAATGTTAATACACAGTTTTGAGTGTACAGCGGGGCGGGGGGAGGGGCAGGGGATGGATCTCTGCAGAAATAATGAAGATCTCCATTTTTTTTTCTCTTTCCAGCATTTACATTGGGGAGGTGCAATCTGTCAGCCTATCAGCAGCGCACACACGGACTGAAGTGCTTTTTTTCACACAAGCAAGGGCATGTGTCATTGGCTGTGTATGTCACATGTCCTTGCCCTATAAGACCCAGCCATTTTCCCCGTCGACACCATTTTCTCACTGCTGCAGCTGAGTGTTAGACGGCACTGCTGCTGCTGTTAGCGCTATATTGTGTAACTGAATTGCAAGCGAATTTTCTCTTAAATAGACAGAAAGGTTTAGGGAGTAGGGACTAGTTTGTAATTGCAGCCCTTTTGAGGGCTAGGTTACAGCAGTTCCTAGCACTTTTAGCAGGCAGGTCTGTGCTCTTAAATCGACAGATAGGTTGGGAGTAGTGACTAGTAGTGTTGAGCGAACATGCTCGACACTGCTCGGTACTCGCCCGAGCATCACGCTACTCGGGATGTTCGGCGAGCACCGAGCATTTCCGGGTTAATCGGGCGGGAGCTCGGGTCTCCCCCCTGCATCTTTACAGAGCCAATGAACATGCAGGGATTGCCAGCCAGTCACTGTAATGCCGCAGCCATGTTGTTTGTGGGCATTACAGTGTTTGGCTGGCCGCACAGCGTCACCTCGAGTATTTAAAACCGGGCGCCGCCATCTTGGACACAGTCGCTCCGGATCAGACAGTGTAGGGACAGCGCTGCTGATTTAGGGAGAGATATATCCTGCAAAATAGTTAGTGTAGGGTCTGTAAAGGCTGCCAGATCAAACAAACAGTCCTTCTCAGGACTAATATCCATCCCAGGTATATCAGGCAGGCAGGCAGGCAGGCTGTATAGGAGACACAGTGGTTATACCAGCAAACGCTGCATTACAGTCCTGTGTGCTGCTCTTGTTGCTGAAATTGCTGGACTTAGCTCCAGGTCCTGGGGGCCAGGAAAAATCCTTTTTTTTTTATCTAAATCCTTTTTTTTTTTCCTCCTTCACAATGTACAAATACCCATCTTATTAACCTTTTGGTGTGTCCCCCCCCCACCCCAAAAAAAAAAAGTGTGCCTCTGATTTTTCAGACACAAATATATCTGTTGAAAATAGTCTGGTGTAGGCCAGAGAAATAGAAGTGTGGTTTTGCAGTTCTATGGGCCATTTGTATCTAAAAAAAACAGTTTGAGTGTGTCGCTCACTGTTCAGCCGCAAATATATATATATTTTAAAAAGCCTGGTATACACCAGTAAATTATTACTGTGGTTTTGATGTTCCACGGTAAAACATCTCTATTATCCTGTTTTTGGCATTTTTTGCTGTATAAAAGTAATAATAGTGTCTCCCTGATTTTTCAGACACAAATATATCTGTTGAAAATAGTCTGGTGTAGGCCAGAGAGACAGAAGTGTGCTTTTGCTGTTCCACGGTAAAAAATCTCTATTATCCTGCTTTTTGCATTTTTTGCTGTAAAAAAAAAAAAAATAGTGTCTCCCTAATTTTTCAGACACAAATATATCTGTTGAAAATAGTTTGGTGTAGGCCCGAGAAATACAAGTGTGGTTTTGCAGTTCCACGGTACAAACCTCTGTATTATCCACTTTTGGGCCATTTGTATCTAAAAAAAACAGTATGAGTGTGTCGCTCACTGTTCAGCCGCAAATATATATATATTTTAAAAAGCCTGGTATACACCAGTAAATTATTACTGTGGTTTTGATGTTCCACGGTAAAACATCTCTATTATCCTGTTTTTGGCATTTTTTGCTGTATAAAATTAATAATAGTGTCTCCCTGATTTTTCAGACACAAATATATCTGTTGAAAATAGTCTGGTGTAGGCCAGAGAGACAGAAGTGTGCTTTTGCTGTTCCACGGTAAAAAATCTCTATTATCCTGCTTTTTGCATTTTTTGCTGTAAAAAAAAAAAAAAATAGTGTCTCCCTGATTTTTCAGACACAAATATATCTGTTGAAAATAGTCTGGTGTAGGCCCGAGAAATACAAGTGTGGTTTTGCAGTTCCACCGTACAAACCTCTGTATTATCCACTTTTGGGCCATTTGTATCTAAAAAAAACAGTTTGAGTGTGTCGCTCACTGTTCAGCCGCAAATATATATATATACACCATATGTATACACCAGTAAATTATAACTGTGGTTTTGCTGTTCCACGGTAAAAAATCTCTATTATTCAGGTTTTGATAGTTTTTTCCGTAAAGAAAAACAGTAGTGTCTCCTGACTGTTGTGACACAAAAATATATCTGTTGAAAATAGTCTTGTGTAGGCCCGACATCCCAGTGTGGTTTCGCAGTTCCACCGGTCAAATCGCTGTACTATCCAGTTTTGGGCCTTTGGTATAAAAAAAAAAAGCAGTTTGAGTGTGTCGCTCACTGTTCAGCCGCAAATATCTCTATTTAAAAAAGTGTGGTATACCCCAGTAAACAATAACTGTGGTTTTCCTCTTCCACGGTTCTAATCTACTCTTTATTACCCTTTTTCCATTGATAGTGCAAGCGTAAGCTATTTTACTTCATTTACAATGGGCAAGGCGCGTGGCAAGGGACGTGGAAGTGGACGTTCTGGTGATGGTTCGTGCAGAGGACGGGGCCGTGGCCAAGGTGAAAATGTGCCACAACCAACAGCCACATCTTCTCGCTCCCACTTCTTGACCGAATTACTAGGGAAGCACAGAACAACACCAGTATTGAGAACTGATCAGTGTGAACAGGTTATTAATTGGATAGCAGACAATACTTCCAGTTACCTGGGCACCACCACCTCCGGTCTGTCTTCCACACGGTCAACTCTTAGTAGCCGTGAGTCTCGACCGCATACTCCTCCTCACCCTGATGCTCCTTCCTCCCACCATGCCGAGTGTCGTCAGACAGCAAGTGATCCTACACTTGGACACTCTGAAGAGCTGTTCACTGGTCCATTTCCATATTTGGGCCCCTTGCCTGATACGCTTGAAGTGGTGGAAGAGGAGATCCCATGTTGCGATGCCCAAATATTTGAACAGCCACGGCCACAGGTAGTCGACGTTGGCAATCTGTCACAAGAGGTGGACGATGACGAGACACAATTGCCAGGAAGTGAGGAGGAGGATCGTGGTGCGCAAGTGGAAGAGGAGGAGGTGGTGGATGATCTAGTAACTGACCCCACGTGGAAGGAAGACATGCAGAGTGAGGCCACCAGCACACAGGGGGAGGGAGGCAGAGTACCCCAACAGGCAGGAAGAAGCAGTGTGGTGGCCGCAGACAGAAGGCAGGCAACCGTTCCCCGTAACACCAACACGAGGGACGTTGCCAGTACAAGCGGTAGGTCTTCCAGAGTCTGGAATTTTTTTAAAGACTCTGCTGATAACCCCAAAAAGGCCATATGTTCCACCTGCCATGCCAGCATCAGCAGGGGTGACAAAACTACCAGCCTGACCACCACCAGCATGATCAGGCACATGGCAGCAAAGCACCCGACTTTGTGGGGCGAAACCCAGGGTCCACGACCAGTGTCAGCGGGTGTCACCACTGCTTCTTCCACTGTTGTGCATGCAATAGAACCCCCTGTTGTGTGGGCAAGGCAATCCCCTGTCCATACTGCATGTAAAGATGCCCCCTCCTCTCAGTCTTCACTTGTTATGGCAGTTTCTCAAGAAACAGCATCAACGTCCATGTCCACGTCCCACCGCAGCGTTCAATTGTCCATATCCCAGACCTTTGAACGAAAGCGGAAATTCGCAGCTAACGCCCCACAGGCCACAGTCCTAAATTCGCACATTTCACGACTGCTTGCATTGGAAATGCTGCCTTTTAGGCTGGTGGAGACAGAATCCTTCCGTAATCTTATGGCGGTGGCCGTCCCTCGGTACGCGGTCCCCAGCCGACACTATTTTGCCCGGTGTGCCATCCCCGCACTACACAAGCACGTGTCCCAAAGCATCTGCCGTGCCCTCAACAATGCAGTTACTGGGAGAGTCCACCTGACAATGGACACGTGGACAAGTGCTTGTGGCCAGGGACGGTACATCTCTCTGACGGCACACTGGGTAAACATAGTGGAAGCCGGGACCCAGTCGGACCTTGGGACGGAACACATCCTCCCCACACTGAGGATTGCGGGCCCTATGTCAGTCAGAGTTGCCCCCACAGTGTACAGCTCCTGCGCATCCTCCTCCTCCTCCTCATGTTCAGCCTCCATCTCAGATATCACCACATCAGTTACAAGCTGGAAGCATTGCAGTACTGCCTCCGCCAAGCGGCAACAGGCTGTGCTGAAACTCATAAGCTTAGGTGATAAACCTCACACTGCTTGTGAGTTGTGGACAGCTGTGAAAGAGCAGGCAGATCTGTGGCAGAGACCGCTGAACCTACATCCCGGCATGGTCGTGTGTGACAATGGCCGAAACCTGGTGGCGGCTCTGAGGCGAGGTGAGATCACACACGTATCATGCCTGGCTCATGTGCTTAACCTCGTGGTTCAGCGGTTTCTTAAATCGTACCCCGAGTTGCCAGATCTGCTCGTGAAAGTACGCCACCTGTCAGCTCATTTTCGCAAGTCGGCTACAGCTTCCGCCGCCCATGCTGTGTTGCAGCAGCGTTTGCAGCTTCCGGCACACCGACTGGTGTGTGATGTCCCCACACGTTGGAACTCTACCCTCCACATGTTGCAAAGGATTTGTGAGCAGAAGAGAGCAGTTGTGGAGTACCAGCTGCAACAAGGCCGTCGATATTCAGGTCAGACTCCACACATAAGACCTCAGGAGTGGACCTGGATGTCTGACATATGTACCATCCTGACAAACTTTGAGGAGGCCACCAAGATGGTGAGTGGCGATGACACCATCATTAGTGTCAGCATCCCACTTGTCTGTCTTTTGCAACGCTCTCTGCAGAGAATTAAAGAGGAGGCATTGCAGCCAGAGTATGATGAGATGGATCAAAAAGCCGTAGCGGGCGATTACACACAGCCCAGCCTCATCTCATCCCAACGTGCATTGGTGGACAATGAGGGAGAGGAGGAGGAGGAGGAGAAAGAACAGGAGCTGCTATCATGCGTTGTAGACGGTAGTACCTGTACAAGTGTCATACCGTCGGTTCAGCGTGGGTGGCCTGAGGACAGGGGGGAGGAGGAAGAGGAGGAGGAGGAGGAGAGCATGGTCAGTCGTCATCTTGGTGAGGACACGGAACTCTTGCTCGTTACCAGTCTGGCACACATGGCTGACTTTATGTTACTCTGCCTTAACCGTGACCCTCGCGTTGTCAAAATGTTGGGTGACAATTATTTCTGGTTGGTGACACTTGTAGACCCCCGCTACAAGGAGAACTTTCACTCTCTTATTCCTGAGGTGGAGAGGTCTACAAAAATGGGGCAATACCAGAAGGCCCTTGCTGCAGAACTCTTAAAAAAATTCCCATCTGAACACGCTAGCGGCAGAGGTCACAGTTCGTTGCCCAACCAAGGCGTACAGGCGAGAGAGATGCAACTCCAATCCAGCAGAGGCAGGGGAACACTGTCAACGTTCTGGGACAGTTTTCTGACACCCGCCCATCTTACACTCCCTGAGGCGCGGGGTACTCTCACAAGGAGTGGAAAGTTTCAAAAGATGGTGAGGGAGTACCTTGCCGATCGTACCAGCGTCCTCCGTGATTCCTCTGTGCCTTTTAATTATTGGGTATCCAAGCTGGACACTTGGAATGAACTCGCTCTGTACGCCTTGGAGGTCCTGGCCTGCCCTGCCGCTAGCGTGTTATCGGAGAGTGTTTTTAGTGCCGCTGGGGGAATTATAAGTGATAAGCACACTCGCCTGTCAACTGACAATGCTGACAAGCTGACCCTTATCAAAATGAACAAGGGCTGGATTGGGCCAGACTTCTCATCACCACCATGACAGCAGAGTAACATAAAGTCAAATCCACTGTGTTATTTCGGGAGGTGTATTCACATGCACCGCTTCACACCCACACATGGGTATACGCTTCCTCGTTTCGGCTGTTTAATCTTCTTCTCCTTATCCTCAGCCTCCACCACCACTATACCACCAGTGTTAGAACCTTGCTCTTAGGATTTTTCCTTTGCTGGTCACATGACCTTGTTGGCCTATTTAATCCTGCTCCGCCCTTCTGGCTTTGCTGGACTTCATTGTATAACTACTTTCTAGCTAGCCTGTACTCTGTATCTTACTCTGTTAGTTTGCTTGGTCTACGGACCTCTGTGTTCTATGTGTTTTGTTTGTTCATCTGTCTGCTACTATTTCTGTTAGGAGGTGTCCCATTTCCCTCCCAGTCCTTAGTGCTTGTAGGGATTCCTTCCCCACATCTATAGGTCTCCGTACAGACTAGCTTAGGACTTTAGCAGGTCTGATCGCAGGATCAGGTCCCCTGTTACATCGTAGGGATTAAGCTGAGTTCTATCGTAGGGACAGATCTCCTCTCTTTCCTTAGCTCTGGTAGCAGAACATAACAGTAAGTCCAGCCAGCAAATTCTTTAAGGAAAGATTTTTTCTGTTCCATCATGGTGTCGGTTCAGGATTTGGCTCATCGCCTGCAGGGACTCTCTCTGGAGGTGGCCGAGCTCCGTCAGCACGTGAGTAACTGTCCTGGAGCACATTTCTTGGAGCCTAAGGTATGTTTGCCGGATTTATTTTTTGGTGAACACCGAGAATTTTTTTCATTTAAAAATGCTTGCTTATTGTATTTTCGTTTGAGACCCAAGTCCTCTGGGGATGAATCCCAGCGCATAGGGTTCATAATGTCATTTTTGCGCAAAGAGCCTCAGGAGTGGGCCTTTTCTTTGCAACCTAGTGATACATGCTTCAGATCAGTGGATAGTTTTTTTTCTGCTTTGGGACTATTATATGATGATCCTGACCGTGTCGCATCAGCTGAATCTGAGTTGAGACGTTTAAAACAGGGATCAGGTAATGTGGAAAAATATTGTACTCATTTCCGTCGTTGGTCTACTCAAACAGGGTGGAACGATTCTGCTCTGAAAAGTCTATTTCTTGCTGGGCTCAATGAAAGGGTTAAAGACCTGCTAATTGCTTATCCTACACCTGAAGATTTGCAACAGGCTATGCAATTAGCTATACGGGTGGATAGGAGACTGCGTGCAAGGGTTAATGAGAGCAAATCCTCTGCTATGTCAGTTTCTGGTTATGAGAATGTGTGTACTAACAGTGGTGAACCGATCGAGATTGGATCGGCGGCACCTCGCTCTCAAGAAAAAGACCGTAGATTTTTTGAAGGCTTGTGTTTCTATTGCGGAAAATCTGGTCATTTGATTAAAGGCTGTGAGCTTCGTATGAAGAAAGAAAAAAAAATGGTCAGTCATGCCCGTATTGCCTGTTTAAATTCCAAGGGTGTATTTTTAGCTGCTTCCACGATTGCTCAGGAAAAATTAATGGAATTTCGGGTGTTTGTGGATTGTGGGTCTACTCTGAATGTAATTGATGGGGGATTCTTGGAAAAACTCAATTTAAAACCCGAACCTTTATCATCCCCCATTGCTGTGGTTTCTGTGGATGGTTCCCCTTTGAAGAATATTACTCTCAAGGTCTGTGAATTTCCTCTCACTATTAATGGTGTTCACCATGAGAAATTGGATTTGGTAGTTTTGAATAACTTGCCTTCTCCAGTAATATTGGGATTGCCCTGGTTAAAATTTCACAATCCTGTACTGTATTGGTCTACCAGTGAAATTAAATCCTGGAGCCATAAATGTTATGACAAGTGTTGTAACGGGCGTATTGCAGCTTTGGATAGGGGAGAATTGCCTGTTCCTATTCAGGATTTTTGGAGAGTTTTTTCTGAGAAGGAATCGCAGGTTTTGCCTCCCCATAGAGACTATGATTGTTCTATTGAATTTGTCCCTGGAGCGACTCTTCCTAAAAGTCGTTTATTTAACCTTACTATTCCTGAGAGGAAGGCTTTGGAGGAATACATTCAGACAAGTTTGGCCGCCGGTCACATTAGGCCCTCTAAGTCTCCTGTGGTGGTTGGATTTTTTTTTGTAAAAAAAAAGGACGGCGGTTTGCGTCCTTGTCTGGATTTTCGTGAGATTAACAAAATTACTGTACGCAATCCTTACCCACTGCCATTGATTCCTGATCTGTTTAACCAGTTAATGGGGGCCAAGTGGTTCTCTAAAATTGACCTTAAGGGGGCATACAATCTGTTGCGCATGAAGGAGGGTGACGAATGGAAGACTGCTTTTAACACTCCTGTGGGTCATTTTGAGAACCTGGTTATGCCTTTTGGTCTTACTAATGCTCCTGCATTTTTTCAGAAGCTTATTAATGACATCCTTAGACCTTTGATCGGCAAAAATGTGGTTGTGTATTTGGATGACATTTTGATTTATTCGCCGGATCTGGAGTCTCATTGGCGGAGCGTACGTGAGGTATTACAGTTATTAATGGACAATTCGCTTTTTGCTAAGCTGGAGAAATGTGAGTTCGCTGTACAGAGAATTAGTTTTTTGGGCTACATTATCTCCAGCAAAGGTTTTGAGATGGACCCGGTTAAGGTTCAGGCTGTGCAGGAATGGCCTAGGCCTATTGGTTTGAAATCGATACAGAGGTTTTTGGGTTTCGCCAATTATTACAGAAAATTCATAAAAAAAATTTCTAGTATTGTCAAACCTCTGACCGATCTCACCAGGAAAGGTGCTGATGCGGTTCAGTGGTCTTCTGAGGCCATTGAAGCTTTTGTGTATCTCAAGGAGAGGTTCACCTCTGCTCCCATCCTTATGCAGCCTGATGTGACTAAGCCGTTTTTGGTTGAGGTTGATGCTTCCTCTGTGGGGGTTGGCGCAGTATTGTCTCAGGATAACGAGGATGGATTACATCCCTGTGCCTTTTTTTCAAAAATTTTTTCGGAGACTGAACTGAATTACGATATTGGTAATCGGGAATTATTGGCTATTAAACTCGCATTTGAACACTGGCGCCACTTCTTGGAAGGTGCGGAATTTCCCGTTCAGGTTCTTACGGATCATAAAAATCTGATATATCTTGATGCTGCCAAGCGCCTGAATGCCCGTCAGGCTAGGTGGGCACTGTTTTTCTCGCGGTTTAATTTCTCCGTTACTTACATCCCTGGTACTAAGAATGTTAAGGCGGATGCCTTGTCTCGCAGTTTTTCTCCCATAGTCGGTGCTGAGAAAGAGGAGAACATTTTACAAGAAGGTGTTGTGATAGCTGCTTTGGACTCCGTTTTGGAAAATGAGATTCTTAAAGCACAGGAGAATGCCCCTTCTAACACTCCTCATGGGAGGTTGTTTGTGCCTGGGACCTTTAGGAGAGATTTGTTTGTTGAGTGTCATGAATCTCGGTTGGCAGGTCATCCCGGAATCTCTGAGACCAAGAGACTGGTGGGTCGCAGTTTTTGGTGGCCTGGATGGCAGAAGGAAGTCATTAAGTGGGTGCGTCAATGTACTATATGTGCTAGATCTAAGTCCTCACATACTCCTGCTGCGGGGTTGCTTTGTCCTTTGGAGGTTCCCAGTGCTCCTTGGACACATTTGGCTATGGACTTTATAACTGACCTTCCCCCCTCTGAGGGTTTTACTGTCATCTGGGTGGTCGTGGACCGTTTTAGCAAGATGTGTCACTTGGTTCCTTTCGTCAAACTGCCCTGCGCTAAAACTCTCGCTAAGGCCTTTGTCAAGGAAATTGTCAGACTTCATGGCGTCCCTACTGACATTGTTTCTGATAGGGGACCTCAGTTCGTGGCTCGTTTTTGGCGTGCCTTTTGTGACAGGTTGGGAGTTCATTTGACGTTCTCGTCCGGATATCATCCTGAATCTAATGGCCAGACAGAAAGGAAAAACCAGGATGTTGAGCAGTTCTTGCGTTGTTTTGTGGCAGACAATCAAGAGGGGTGGTCTGAGTTTCTGCCACTTGCTGAATTTGCTCTGAACAATCATACATCTTCTTCTGCTGGTTGTTCGCCTTTTTTTTGTTGTTCTGGGAGACATCCGTCATTTGGGTCGTTCTCCAAGTTGGGATCTGCCGTGCCTGAGGAGGAGAATTTTTCCGGTGATTTGGAGAGAGTTTGGACGGATGTGCGTGGTAATCTTCAGGAGGCCAACAGAAAATCTAAAGACTACTTTGATAGGAAACGACAGGAGGTTTTGTTCGCTGTTGGTGACATGGTTTGGTTGTCCTCTAGGAATCTGCGGTTGAGGATTCCTTCAAAGAAATTGGGTCCCAAGTTTGTAGGGCCCTTTAAGGTGCTTCAGGTTGTCAACCAATCTGCTGTTAGGTTGGAGGTTCCTACCTCCTGGAGAATTAATCCGGTATTTCATGTCTCTCTGTTGAAAAAAGCTGTTGTATCGGATGGTGACGCCTCTGCCTCTGTTCCTCCGGTGGTGGAGGACGGGGAATATGAAATTTCTCGCATCCTTAACTCTAGACGGTATAGAGGTAGTTTGCAGTATCTTGTGGCCTGGAAAGGTTTCAGTCCCGAGGATAACTCTTGGGTGAGGTCAGATGATGTTTCCGCGTCCAGACTTATCAGAGCGTTTCACAGGAGATTTCCTGATAAGCCTGGTCTTAGGGGATCCGGAGGATCCTCTTAGAAGGGGGGGTACTGTTAGAACCTTGCTCTTAGGTTTTTTCCTTTGCTGGTCACATGACCTTGTTGGCCTATTTAATCCTGCTCCGCCCTTCTGGCTTTGCTGGACTTCATTGTATAACTACTTTCTAGCTAGCCTGTACTCTGTATCTTACTCTGTTAGTTTGCTTGGTCTACGGACCTCTGTGTTCTATGTGTTTTGTTTGTTCGTCTGTCTGCTACTATTTCTGTTAGGAGGTGTCCCATTTTCCTCCCAGTCCTTAGTGCTTGTAGGGATTCCTTCCCCACATCTATAGGTCTCCGTACAGACTAGATTAGGACTTTAGCAGGTCTGATCGCAGGATCAGGTCCCCTGTTACATCGTAGGGATTAAGCGGAGTTCTATCGTAGGGACAGATCTCCTCTCTTTCCTTAGCTCTGGTAGCAGAACATAACAACCAGGGTGCCAGCATTGCAAGTTCCTCCGTCCTAATTTTTGGCAGCTTTTGCTGGGAAAGCATAAGCAAATACCATGGGACACCCACTCCCCAATAATGGGACTTATGTTTGTAATATGCTGTACTGCATGGCTCTTGTAAGGGGCATTGCAAGTTGCTCCGTCCTAATTTTTGGCAGCTTTTGCTGGGAAGCATAAGCAAATACTATGGGAGACCCACTCCCCAATAATGGGACTTATGTTTGTAATATGCTGTACTGCATGGCTCTTGTAAGGGGCATTGCAAGTTGCTCCGTCCTAATTTTTGGCAGCTTTTGCTGGGAAAGCATAAGCAAATACTATGGGAGACCCACTCCCCAATAATGGGACTTATGTTTGTAATATGCTGTACTGCATGGCTCTTGTAAGGGGCATTGCAAGTTGCTCCGTCCTAATTTTTGGCAGCTTTTGCTGGGAAAGCATAAGCAAATACTATGGGAGACCCACTCCCCAATAATGGGACTTATGTTTGTAATATGCTGTACTGCATGTGACGCGCACCCTGGGCCGTGTGTACACATGTGTGGGATACCCGGTGCCGGGTCTCTGGGGTCTGTAGTCTCCGTGGCGGTGACCCGGTCCCGTGGCTCAGGCTGGTCAAACCAGTGGCAATCTTTCTTAGGTTTTGAGGTTAATTGTCCGACTGCGCCACCCGTGGATTGCGGTCAGGGAGTACCACCGCTGCGAGGCAGACCGCTGAGGCTGATGTTGTGTGCGCAGCATAAAATGGGATAACTCCCCTCGGGAGGAGTATAGCCTCAGGGCAGTGAGTGTGGATGATGGGGGTGATGGTGCACGAGCGCAGCAGGAATGACTCAGAGTCTTTGCAGTGCAGTTCAGGGTCTTTACTGATGATTATAAGGTAGACCCTCCCGGGAGTACTGGCTAGCATAAGAGGCCTGGTCAGTCTGTGAGCAAGCAGGAGTTCCCCTGGCCAGGTGGCGTTGTAGGCCTCCCCGTCTGTCTGCACTTTTCCTGGCTACCTTGCTGTAAGCGGGTAGAAGTAGCCCACATCCCTGAGTGTACCGTGTAGTGCTCACCCGTATGGCTGGTGACTTGGGGCCTTCTGTTAGCCTCCGCTCCACGACGGCGGTGCTGGTCCCTTGCTTGTGACTGAGCCTCCGGGCTTCTATGGCCAGAGGACCTGAAATCCCCTGCCGGCTGGTTTCTGCTGCTGGATATATAAGTCCTCACAGCTTCGGACTCCTGTGTCCGGTTCCTATTGTCTTCTGCCAGGGAGAGCTCTGCTCAGCTTCCAGCCCCTCGTCTTTAGCTCCTAGCTCCTACAGAGCTCCTTGCTGTTACTTTCCCTTGCTCTCACTCTGACTCTGACTGTTCTCTGACTCACTCAACCCCACCCCAGATCCAGTTTATAAGGGCAGAATTCTCCCCTCCCAGGACTGGGGCAGGAGGATGTTGCATGTTTAAGGGATCCTGACCAGGAACCCTCCCACTTGCTCTCCGACGTAATCTCTATTACTGTGGTGACCAGACCCCTGGGGTGCCACACATGACTCTTGTAAGGGGCATTGCAGTACCTCATAATTTTTGGAAAGCCTTCCATTCACTGCTTAGGCCAACAGTGCACAGGAGACCCAGTTGCTATAAATGGAAAAAAAGGTTTAGTTAACGCCCTCTGACCTCCATGTCACTTCCTAGGGGCATTGGAGTGCCTCGAAATTTTTGGTAGGCATTGCACTCACTGTATGCCCTATAACTGTGTAGCCGAACCGCTCCTTTTGTTACAGAAACATATCCTACAAGACATATCTGGTTGACTGGCCTGATATTGATGTGAATGGTCCCTGTTCCTCCTGCTCTTTCTCCTTTGCCACATTTATCACCTGAAGCTTTGTTTTAACGGGAGTCATAGAACTTGGATAATAGCAGGAAAACATCCAGCAATCCTCGGAGGAGGTAGGTGTTATGCACACGCCCGGACTGACTGGCGTGTGCGGGTGTTGTGGTTCCACTGGACCATGGACCGGAGAGTGCCTGGAGGGGCGTGACTAAGTATCTGGCCGATCCGACCAAGGTGGCACGACGGCATACGACGCCAGTGCACCAGGGAGAAACCGGGCAGAGGGACCAGGTGCTACTCCAGGTCAAACTCCGGACACGGGGGTTGACCCACACTGGGATTACTGGAACAGGCAGGTTAGGCTGGCACAGACTGGTGGATGTAAGCAAACACGGCAGGTATGCAGATGGGTGGATACAGGCGAGTATGCAGGCAGGGAGGTACTGGCCGAAAGGACGGGCTGGAGCACAGAGAGGTTAAGACCCAGTACAGACTGGGTCACAGAACCGCAGATGCGGTAGACAACCACAGCAGAGAGGGAACGCCCGAAGCGGTGGGCAAGAACAGAGCAGGACGGGGCTGCAGGAGCAGCGGGCAGAAGCAGGGCAGGGCGGAAACCGCAGAAGCAGTAAGCAAGATAAGAGCAGAGCAGAAACCGCAGGACCGGCAAGCAAGGCAAGAGCAGAGTGAAAACCGCAAGAGTGGCAAGCTAAGCAGGAGCAGAGCGGACACCGCAGAGCGGTAAACAGGGCAGGAGCAGAGCAGAAACCGCAAGAGCGGCAAGCTAAGCAGGAGCAGAGCGGACACTGCAGAGCGGTAAACAAGGCAAGGGGATAGGACTCTGTTCACAAAGAACAGACGGAGAAGGAAAGGCAGAACCAGAAGCACGCACAGTACTTACATAGAAGTAGCGAGCGTACACTAAATTCACAACAGAGGTACAGAGACGACGAGAAGGAATTTAGGAGCGGGTTCAGACTCTGCAGAAAGACGCAGAAAACAGACATAGAGGGAAAAGGGAGACAAGGTTAAAGTAGAAACGAGGCACAGACAACAGGGAACAGAGGAACGGGAACAGAGACAGCAAGGCAGGAACACAAACAGGACTCTGTTCAGACGGGAACAGATACCGCAAGGCAGGAACACAAACAGGACTCTGTTCAGACGGGAACAGATACCGCAAGGCAGGGACACAAACAGGACTCTGTTCAGACGGGAACAGATACCGCAAGGCAGAGACACAAACAGGACTCTGTTCAGACGGGAACAGATACCGCAAGGCACAGACAGGTAGATCTAGGAATACGGCCCCTAGAAGGCGAAAGAACAGGCAAGAAGCGTGTTCACAGGAACAGACCACAGTTCAGACACAGAACTGGAAAACAGGCAGGAAAACAGGATAGGACCTGGCATGTCAGAGACAAAAAGCCAACTGACAAGAAACAATGCTCAGGCGCCATCTTGAGGAAGAAGGTGGTATAAATACCCAAAGATGGACAGCAATAGGCTGAAGGTGCAACAGGGGCGTGTCCGCAGCAGGTACAAGAAACAGGAAGTTCAGCGGGCGTCGCCCTATGCAGCCAAAGTGGAGCAGAGCAGAGCACAAGGAAAGAAGCCAGACCAGGAAGCTGGGCGGGAGATGAAGTTTGCGATCTTGCATGATGAGAGATGGAACACCATGCAAGAACGCCGCCAGGTATGCTACAGTAGGATATGCGCCAAAACGCTGACCTCCTCAGGCCTAGCCGCTACTACATACATGCGCTTGCATTACAACAAAACAAAGCAGATGCTAACTTCTATCATCCTCATCATGCTCCTCACCTTGGCACTCTCAACTCCCCTGATGGAGAAGCCAGGGCCCACCGGAGGAGTCTGATAGTCCGGTGGGCTCGGCCAATGCTGCCCTAAAGCAGGCCAGGCTAAGAAAAGTGTGGGAAAGGTTACCGGTACAAATAGGGGTGGCTGGGGACCGAGTATGGACACCCGGCCACCCCCTGGAGGCTGGGGAGCAAGCGGGGACAGCCGGCCACCAGGCGGCTGGGGACTGAGTTTGGATACCAGGCCGCCGACACAGCCATGGCGTGGTGGCCAGATTCTGCCTCCACATGCCTAAAAGGCCCAATTTAAAGTGCAAGCAAGCAAGCAGTATGGTATTGCAGCCTGGGGGTGGGTGGGTGGCAGGCTGCATACTTGCGCTTGCATTGCAAGGAATGGGAGAGGTGCAATTGAACACTGCCCTGGGACAAGGACTTGAATGGGGATAGTTGCAAGTCTGCAACGACAGGTGCAAGGTGGGAGGCATCTTCGCATGTACCATGAACAGGGGTTTGGCATGCACACACTACAGCGGAATAGGCTCTCCTTCCCACTAAATGCACTGGGGAGGGCACAGTTAATGTTTTGGTATACGCGCTTAATCTTATGTATAAGGCACGCCAGGACAAATAGGGGCGGCTGGGGACTGAGTATGGATACCTCGCTGCCGAAGCAGCCATGAGGTAGTGGCCAGCTTCGGCCTCCTCTAAACTAAAAGGCCCCATTTCAAGTGCAAGCTAGCAGTATGGAATTGCAGGCCGGGCTAAGAAAAGTGTGTGGGGGGATGTTCCAAGGAGAAAAGGGGGCGGCTGGGGACCGTTTATGGACACCCGACTGCCCCCAGGCGGCTGGGGACCGTGGGGACACTCGGCCGCGGGGCGGCTGGGGACTGAGTATGGACACCCGGCCGCCAGGCGGCTGGGGACTGAGTATGGATTCCAGGCCGCCAACACAGCCATGACGTGGTGGCCAGATTCCGCCTCCACATGCCTAAAAGGCCCAATTTCAAGTTCAAGCAAGCAAGCAGTATGGTATTGCAGCCTGGGGGTGGGTGGGTGGCAGGCTGCATACTTGCGCTTGTATTGCAAGGAATGGGGGAGGTACTGCCCTGGGACTAGAACTTGCATGGGGATAGTTGCAAGTCTGCATCTTCTGATGCGGCAAGGATCACTTATGATGGGCACACTTTTAGACAGTGACCTGGGAGTCAGAGATGCTTCCAGGGGTCTTCCCCATGCTGTTCCCATGTCTTTTCAGCACTTTATGTATGTGTCACACAGCACATGGCCAGATAAGGTTGTAAAATGTTAAAATGACATTTCTCGGTGAATGCATTTGTCATAGTTGAAAGCAATACAAAAGTGCAAAAACGCATAAAAAATGCTACTTGTGAACATAGCCGAAGGTGTGGAGGAGTATTTTTGTTTTTGGTCATTTATTTTAACTTATACACAAGTCTTTTCCCTGGAAAGGATGTTCCTTAACATATTTCACAGGAAAAAAGTTTCACTTTCGTTTTATTGTGAGCCTGTAAAAGTGGCTTAATACCTCTGACCACGTTGTTGACAGCAGTGACCTGGGGGTCAGAAATGCTTCCTGGGGGGATCCCCATGCTGTCCCCATGTCATTTGAGCACTGTCACTATCGCTTTGGGCACTTGTTAGGCTTTTAAAAGACTGCCGGGGGTGCCACCGCAAAAATGCTCGAGTCTCCCATAGACTAACATTGGGCTCATTGCTCGGGTCGATCACCCGAGTATCACGGCGAGCTCGGCCCGAGCTTCGAGCACCCGAGCATTTTAGTGCTCGCTCAACACTAGTGACTAGTTGTAATTCCAGCCCTTTTGAGGGCTAGGTTACATCAGTTCCTATCACTTTTTGCCAGACAGGTCTGTTTTAGTGCTGTGCAAGTGTTTTTCACAGCATTTGGCTAAATCTAGCTAAGCAAATCCTTTTGGGCCTCTTGCAGTGTGTGTTAGTCAGTGGAGTAGCCTATCTGTGTTGCAAGCTACACCACCTGTGTATGTAATACAAATTTTTTACTGCATCTAGCCAAGTAAAACCTTTTGGGCCTGTAGCAGTGTGTGGTACTCAATCTATTAGGCCATCTATACCAAGCTCCACCAGCTTTGAAATTAATAATAATTTTTAGCTGCATCTTGCCTGTAAAATAATTTTGGGCATATTAGCAGTGTGTGGTACTCATTCTATTAGGCCATCTATACTAAGCTCCACCAGCTTTCAAATTACTAATAATTTTTAGCTGCATCTTGCCTGGAAAATAATTTTGGGCATAGTAGCAGTGTGTGGTACTCATTGTATTAGGCCATCTATACCAAGCTCCACCAGTTTTGAAATTAATAAAAAATTTTAGCTGCATCTTGCCTGGAAAATAATTTTGGGCATAGTAGTAGTGTGTGGTACTCATTGTATTAGGCCATCTATACCAAGCTCCACCAGCTTTGAAATTAATAATAATTTTTAGCTGCATCTTGCCTGTAAAATAATTTTGGGCATATTAGCAGTGTGTGGTACTCATTCTATTAGGCCATCTATACTAAGCTCCACCAGATTTCAAATTACTAATAATTTTTAGCTGCATCTTGCCTGGAAAATAATTTTGGGCATAGTAGCAGTGTGTGGTACTCATTGTATTAGGCCATCTATACCAAGCTCCACCAGTCTTGAAATTAATAATAATTTTTAGCTGCATCTTGCCTGGAAAATAATTTTGGGCATAGTAGTAGTGTGTCGTACTCATTGTATTAGGCCATCTCTACCAAGCTCCACCAGCTTTGAAATTAATAATAATTTTTAGCTGCATCTTGCCTGGAAAATAATTTTGGGCATATTAGCAGTGTGTGGTTCTCATTCTATTAGGCCATCTATGCTAAGCTCCACCAGCTTTCAAATTACTAATAATTTTTAGCTGCATCTTGCCTGGAAAATAATTTTGGGCATATTAGCAGTGTGTGGTACTCATTGTATTAGGCCATCTATACCAAGCTCCACCAATTTTGAAATTAATAATAATTTTTAGCTGCATCTTGCCTGGAAAATAATTTTGGGCATAGTAGCAGTGTGTGGTACTCATTCTATTAGGCCATCTATACTAAGCTCCACCAGCTTTCAAATTACTAATAATTTTTAGCTGCATCTTGCCTGGAAAATAATTTTGGGCATAGTAGCAGTGTGTGGTACTCATTGTATTAGGCCATCTATACCAAGCTCCACCAGCTTTGAAATTAATATTAATTTTTAGCTGCATCTAGCCCGGAAAATAGTTTGTCTTCCCCATAGTGGTAGCAATAGAAATATGGGGCGCGCGCCTGGCTAACAAAAATATACGCTTCATAACAAAAAACACCAGCCTAGCGCACTGCATTAATAAGATGGCATCATCGTCTCTCCCAGTGCTAGGCCTACTATGCCGGCTAGCATTTCTGTGCCTAAAACACAATGTATGGGTCCGCGCTAGCCACGATGCTGAGAGGTCTAAAGCTGCTGCTAACGCTTTATCACAATTCAATTGGCAGATTTTCACAGAGCTCCTCCCCAATGCCCACCCATCGGGCAACAGTTGCCCACCCTCCCTATGGAATCTAGTGGCGAATAGTTGATGCCATTAATCAGAGCGTCAGTTGCCCCGTCGATGTGGCAAGCATACAGTAAGGCATGGGAAGAGTGGACACGACTAGTAGCAGGCAGACGGGTTGACCAATGTGAACAAGCCAGATTACAAGTCACCATAGAATTTCTCCACCAGCTAATGATGAGGGGCATATCAGGGGCGTCAGCGCAGCGGTGTCTGACCGGAGTAGCATTTCACTTCCAACTACTGAATTGGGGAGATGTGACAAAGAGATTCATCATCAGACAATCCATAAAAGGGTGGAAAAGGGGTCAGCCAAGTCAGGAGTGTAGACGTCCCTTCCCGTGTCACTAAAACTGATTTCTCACATCATATCCCTAACACCATTAACATGACACTCACAATTTGAAGCAACGCTACTGTCTACTGCATTTGCGATCGCCTTCTTCGGGGCGCTATGCATAAGCGAATTAGTCCCTCAATCCAAAATTACCACCAGTGGAGGCTTATTACAACAGGACGTAGTCATAGCCAATAATGCAATACGTCTACGCATACGCCAATCGAAAACTGTTCCAGTGGGCAGGGGCACTTGGGTACTTCTACAACTCACAAACGGTACACTGAGTCGGGTAACAATAGTAAAAACATATATAACCATCAGATCACAAAGTAATTTCTTCCTATCACACATTGATGGAATGCCATTATAAAGATACCAGTTCCAAGCTAAATTTAATAAATGCATAACATCGGCAGGGAACCACCCCAAAGATTACGGGACACACTCATTCCGCATAGGCACGGCCACGGAAGCAGCAAGAGCAGGTCTGTCAGAAACGGAAGTTCAGAGGATAGGGAGATGGCGATCCACGTGTTTGGCGAGATACATAAGACCGGACTTGTTATCCTAACGTGGTTTGTTTCTTTTACAGGTAACGCTAAGCCAACAGTGTGGGTGATAGGCCACTCGTATATATATTGGGCAGAAAAAAGGGCGAAAGTCCGCCCAGGCGGGAGGAAATTAGAGTTTCATAACACATATTTCAACTGGAGAGGTATTAGAGGCCTGCTATGACCACAGGTACTAATGGAGGTAATCAAGGTAGGGAGAGAGGCTAGAGCTCCGGTCATCCGGTCATAACTAATGGCAATAATGAAACTAGACACTGAGCGCTTCAGAGAATTTTTCATAAAACTAACTATAGTATGGTCAGAGATTGTGCCGATAGCGGTATGGCAAGGTGCGCTAGACATCACGGCCATCGAACGGACAAGGCGGGTAATAAATATTCGGATGGCAAAATTTAGAAGAGACAGAGGCGGTGTAGTGATACAACACCGACAACTGGAAGGAGATAAAGCAGGCCTCATACGGCCCGACGGTGTTCACTTAATGGATATTGGACTGGACATATTCCTGTTAGGACTCCAGGACGGAGTGGAACAAGCGTTAAGAGTGATGGATGGGGATCAGAGTCCTGCATACGAGTACGCAGGATCCTCCGTGGCCTGGAAATAGAAAGGACATGTTGGAGAGTTACACTTGTTGGCCAACTTGCCGGTGTGGAGACCCAGGGCATGCTACAACAAGCTGAATTATTTTAGAAATAAAATGACTTTCTAATGGAATGAGTATAAAGAGTTAATAAAGCTGTGATCGATCCTCACCCATCCAGTTGTAAGAGTTACATTATTGTACTGTCAAGGAAAGGGGGGCGGTAGGGGGGCTGAGCGTCTGGGTTTGGTTGGGGGTCCCCACAGTCTGCCTAGGCTAGATGCATTTAAAAATTCTTATTAGATACACAGGCGGTGCAGCTTGCTTCGCAGCTGGGCTACTACGCCCAAAGTATTGCCTAGGCTAGATGCAGTTAAAAATTCTACGCTGACTAGCAGACACTGAAGCTTTGGAGCAGACCTCTGAGTAAACAGCTCTTCAGACTCAACCATCTGTGTTACTCCAAGCCATAGTGTATGTAGTTTCTTACAGTTAAAAGGGGGGGGGGGCGACCCAACCCACCTGGAATTGACGATGCCAACGTCACGTAAAACACAGCAAGGGGACTCCAAAAAGAGTCTCCATTTTTTCCAAAAATTGTGGCACAGACACCACTTAAGTGGCATCAATTGCCCCGGAGTTGTTTAAAACGGTTGGTGAGGTGATTTTACCAAATCCTCAAGCTTTTAGTCTCCCCAGGATGACACAGGGGTAGAAAAGTCCTTGCGGATCCATGATTTGTTCATCTTTATGAACGTGAGCCAGTCTACATTCTCAGTGGACAGCCGCGTGCGCTTATCTGTCAGCACACCACCAGCAGCGCTGAACACACATTCAGAGAGAACGCTGGCTGCAGGGCATGACAAGATCTCCAAGGCGTGAGTGGCGAGCTCCGGACATTTTTCCAGATTGGAATCCCAAAATGAGCAAGGGTCCAGTGACACAGTCATGGCTTCGATGTTCACTTGGAGATACTCCTGTACCATCCTCTCTAGGCGTTGACTATGTGTCAGACTTCTTGTCTCCTGTGGCCTTGCAAAGGATGGTCTAAAAAAGTGGTGAAACGATTCCACAAAATTGCTGTTACCAGCAGATACTGTGTTACTGCTACGGTTTGAGTGATGAAGACTCACCAGTCCCACGGTTTGCAAGTTAGAACTGTGAGATTCACTACGTGCACCACTGGTGTTTTGTGGAAAAGCACATGTAAGATTCTGCAACAGCCTCTGCTGATACTCCTGCATGCGTGAATCCCTTTCTATGGCAGGAATTATTTCAGCAAATTTACTTTTGTACCGGGGATCTAAGAGTGTGGCAACCCAGTAGTCGGGATTACTTCGAATTCTGACAATCCAAGGGTCATGTTGCAGGTAGTGCAGCACTCATGTGTCTTGCGCATCCAGGAGGACCAAGTCCTTGTTGTGTTGGTAGCAAGGTAAGAATCATGCTTCCTTTCTCTGCCCTCTCCCCTCAACCTCACACTACAGAAATGTGATCAAGGTCTCCCTCATCTGATGAGTCTTACATGCCCATCGCCAGTTCGTCCTCCACTTCTTCCTCGGCTCCTGCACCTTCCTCAACAGTTTGGCTGCTACCATGTGCCCTGGTTAATCCCTCTCCCCCACCCTCCCATGCCTGCCGCCTTGGTGCTGCCGACCGTCTGGACCTTGGAGATGTTATCCCTTCCGCATATGACTCCTCCTCTACTTCCTCCACCTCCTCTTGTCCCACCACCTGACTCTGAATTCTGTTTAGTGTGTGCTCCAGCATGTAAATCACCGGAATAGTCATGCTGATAATGGCATCGTCGTCAGCACTAAACATCTTCGTCGCCATTTCAAAACTGTGCAGAAGGGTGTGTGGCGCCCCTGAGGGTTCAGTCGCCACAGAGGTACTGCATCTCACCCAGAGGTGTGGTTTCTCACCCTCAGGTAAGGAAGGAGTATGGCTCGGGACCCTAACACCTGCATCCAACACATACCCGCAGTGGGGGTAGGGCGAGATTGCTCCTAAGGGAGAGCACAGTCCCAGGTCCCTACCTCGCGGGAGGGTCCTATGTAGTGGGTGTGGGTGGAGAAAGCAGCTTAGGGGAGCACATGACAGGGAGAGTATAAATAGGAAGCCATCTTAGAAAGAGCAAGCAAGTCAGAGGAGAAGTGACAGGAGCAGAGGCTCTGCATGAGCTCTGCTCCGGAGGTGGGCCTAGCCTGGGAGGCCCAGGACTGAAGGAGAGAAGAGAGGAGTGGGAGCAGGAAGGCTCCAGGAACCGAAGTGACCCTAGGGGTACGGGCCGTGCAGAAGGCCACCCGTACGCCAGCTGCTACCAGGAGGTAGAGGGGTCAGGCCAGATAAGGGGAACCGATCCCTCAACTAGCGGAGAAACAGCAAGGCTCAGCTAGAAACCGGAGGCTGCAGCATTTCATGTACTACAGGCCAAAGTCCACACCAGTCTCACTAAGAAGGCAGCCACATAGGACCCAGGGGACGGAACACACATCGCCCGCCAAGGCCCAAGGATACCGGATAGAAGTGTCACTGGGTGTGAGGTGCAGGGAGAAGGCCAGAGAAAGGACACACAGAAGGGGGTCCTGCTAAGTACTCTGGAGCTATCGGAGGGTGGACTGAGCCCCTCACTGAGTACGCACAGCACGACGGGGGAGATTGCTCTGGTACCTGTAATCTGGACTGCAACAACTGTGAGTAAAGATCTTGGGACTGCATCACATGGACTCTGTGTTCATTACCGACTCCCTGCACTACAACCACCATCATCCACCCACACTGCCCTGAAGCTACACTCTTCCTGTGGGGAGTAATAATACCATTGCTGCAAAATCACCAGCTTCAGAGGACTGTTCCGCAGTGGCGGCCCCTTTGGCCGCACTCCATAGTTGGCGTAGTCGGACATTATAAAACCCATATATACAAATTACCCTTGGATTGACCGCCTTGGGTCACGGACCGGGTCACCGCCACAGTGACTACAACCCCCAGCGTCTACCGGCCCGGCTCCCATAGGACCCTGATCTGAGATCACTTCTGCAGCGTGATTTGCCCCACCTCTGGATCTCGTTGGCCCAGGCTATACGTCAGAACGTATTGCACCAGGGCTTGTCTGTGCTGCCACAGTCGCTGCAACATGTGCAGAGTTGAATTCCACCGGGTAGGCACATCGCATTTCAGCCGGTGAACTGGCAGGCCCAACAACTTCAGTAGAGATGTAAGTCATTGAGCTGCGGGATGCGAACAGTGGAAGTGAGCACACAGCGACCGTGCCCTCTGCAGAAGGCCATCTAGTCCGGGATAGTGGGCTAAAAATGGCTGGACAACCAGGTTCAACACGTGAGCCATACAAGGCACGTGTGTGACATTGCCCCGGTGAAGGGCCGCACCCAGGTTTGCAGCATTGTCGCACACAGCCTTCCCTGGTTGCAGGTCTAGTGGAGACAACCATTCATGAAACTGGGTCTCCACAGCTGACCACAACTCCTCAGCTGTGTGACTCACATTTCCCAGAACTTTCAAAGTAAACACCGCCTGATGCCGTTGAGCCCTGCTGCCAGCATAGTAGGGAGGTGTGCAGGATTCCTTCTGCGCAGTTAGAAAGCGGGTGGCATTACCAGACAGGCTTTGGGTGCAGGTGGAGGACCGAGAGGTGGTTGAGGAGGCAGAAGCACTGGAGGAAGTTCTAGATAAAGAGGATTGACGCACAACTCGTGGGGACGGCAAGACTTGGACAGCAGCCCCTTGTCCCGCTGTCACCATAGTTACCCAGTGCCCAGTCAGCGACATGTAACGTCCCTGTCCATGCCTACTCGTCCAAGTGTCTGTGGTGAAATGCACCCTGTCACACACAGAGTTTCTCAAAGAAGCGGTGATGTGTGCGACATGCTGGTGGAGCGCAGGCACACCTTTCTTTGAGAAGTAGTGCCGACTTGGCATCTGGTACTGGGGCACTGCGACGGACATAAGGTCTCGAAAATCCTCTGTGTCCACCAGGCGGAAAGGCAGCATTTCTGTAGCCAACAGCTTGCAGATGGTGAAATTCGACCTCTTAGCTTTGTCATGGCTAGGAGGAAATGGTCTTTTACTTGTCCACATCTGAGGGACCGAGGGCTGGCTGTTGTGCTTAGACGGGGTTGAGTATGGTGTCCCCGGCAAACTGCCGGTCTGTGAGGAAGATGCAGGCGGAAAAGTTAGGTTGCCTTGATCCAAAGGTGGTGCTCTCGATGTCGGAGAGGGCTCAACACCAGCTGGTGTTTCCACTTCCAAATGAAATGATGACCTGCCAAATCACACTGGCTGTTGCGAGTAAAGAGGTGGCAGGTCTGCGTCCAAAAACATGTGTAACTGCTGTCCCCCCAGTCACAGAGGATGAAGAGGCTGCGGATGCACAAGATGGGGCAGACGGTGGTTGGCCCGGCCCGCTAGGCCGCATTGTAGCACAGTGAGCTTCCCACTGCAACTTATGCTTCATATCCATGTGACGGTTCATGCATGAAGTACTCAAACTATGGATTTTTTGGCCTCTACTTAGCTTTTGGTGACAAATATTACAGATAACACGAGTTGGGTCATCCTTATTGATCTGAAAAAATGCCCAGGCTATGCAAGGCATAGAGCCCATGCGACCTGAAGAGCCACTACAACTTGTGGTCAGAGGCAGAGTTGTGGTTGAGGATGAAGTTGTTGACGTGCTTCCAGTACTCCAGCTTTGTCCAGGAAGGCGCAACTTAACCTCGTCGTCAATAGCATCTGTGACGCCCAGCTGCGCTTGGTATCACAGATCCTAGAAGAGTGCATTGATGGAATCCTCCACAAGAGGCCCCCATAAACATTCACACATCTCCACCTTCCACCTCAGACCAGCAGAGGGAGCCCGTTAGGGATATAAATAGGGAAGGTAGAGCTAGGCAGTTCAGTTCCTCTGAAGATTTCTTGCAGTAGAGAAGCCTAAGAGAGGTCAGTCTGCAGTGGAGCTCAGTCTAGTCTAGAGAACTCAGTTAATAGTTCAGCAGTGGAGCACGAGGCTCCTGCTAGCTAGATTCAGGGAGCCCAGTTAGAGCTCCCCCCAAAGCATTTACCGGACACCGGATCCGAGCTTACGGGGATCTCTATGACCGAGTAAGGCATAACCGGAATTCCTGGAGAACTACAAGTCCCAGGATCGCTAAGGTGCGGATACGTAACAGAGCCAGGAGACGATTAGGTCCCGCATACTGGGAGCGTGAACTCCAAGGCAAGGCCCTACCACAAGGTCAGCCAGCGCAGGACAGAGACAAAGTTAGGCCTAGCTCCAGGCAGGTCAGAAACTTACTACGCAAAGGCAAGAAACAGGAGGCCCTACACCCGCTCATTGGGGAGGATCCTGATATGCACCCTTCACCCTACAGTGCTCCAGGATGTGCCTGAATTTCCACCAGTAAAAGGTACTGAAGTGACTACAGAGTCCGTTCCCGTTCTTGCTCTGACCCAGCTGGGTCTCGCCTGTCCTGCATTCCCCCTGCATACGCTTTTCTGAGGCCTAGCTCCACCTGTGGGGAGCTATACCATCGAGCTGCCTTATCACCGGCCTCAGTGGACTGCTGCAGCACTGGTGCTTCTCACCAGACACCACAGGTGGCGTCATGAACTCTTATAAAATTAACAATTATCCACCCTTTTAAAGAGTGACCCCAGGGTACAGGCCCGGGAGCCGACCACCGCGACATCCCCAAGGCCAGGCAAAGGCCCGGGTACCGAGTCATCCCCATCCCCTGGGCTAGTCACATCCTCCTCCACCTCCTCTGCTGACCTCATCGACTGGCTGACTGTGGGTTGACAGTAAGTGGGATCTCCAACCTCGTCATCATCACCCTGTGTGTTCTCACACCCGTCATCCTCAGAGCCAACCTCTTCCTGCCCTGACCGAAAAGTCAAGTTGTCGCTCCAATCAGGTATTTGAGTCTCATCATCGTCTTCATCATTGTCTCCACCAACAGGAGTTACAGTTTGGGAACGAGGGTCTACATTATGCTCAGAACCTTCTTCATCTGGTCCTGGATCCGACTCATAAAGATTCTGGGCATCAGTTCAGATCATTTCCTCGTCTGGATTAACAGAAGCTCTGGAGCAGACCTCCGTTTCCCAGGCTATAGTATGAGTAAACAGCTGTGCAGACTCAACCATCTGTGTTACCCCATACTCAAATGGGCAGCTGGAGACTTGGGAGCTGTGAGGAAGCAAGTGCGATTGGGGTGACACCTCTGAGGACTGGAGTATTTGTGATGTTGAAGTTGAGGTGGTGGAGAGCCCACTTGAAGGAGCACTTAATATCCGTTGAAGCACCTGCTGTTTTTGTGCCTCATCTGGAATTTGTAGCGATGGGCGTGTCCATAAGAAAGGGATCGTATCACATTGTCCACGAAAAGAAGTAGACATCTTAGTTTGGCTGGAAGATGGTCTTTCTTCTGCAGATGTTACCCCCCCCCACCGCGGGGGGGCTCGACCCACCAGTGGACAGGCACCAGTATCGGGAGAGGGGGGCTAGCCATCAGGGTCCACCGCAGCTCTGGCACAAACCCGGCGACACGGAGGTCGCACGGGCTGGAACGGACTGGCCATGTAGGCTTGGCACTCCAGCGTAGTCCCTCTGCCCGCTCGTGCCCGTAACCTCAAAGGGATGCGCAAGCGGCTTTTCTTCCCAGGGCTGTTCCCCGCCCAGCAGGAATGTGGGGGAGCTCAGGTCGGCCTTCCACTGTACTCCCTTACCTCCCTCGCCCTCTTTCCTTCTTCCGTTCTCCATCTAACCCCTCGGCTCTGTGGTGTCCGCTCTCCCTCCAGCTCTCTCCTTCTCACAGGTGGACTACCGCGTGTATTCACACTGTGGCGAATCTTTTGGGCCCAGGCATAAGAAGTTGTCGAGGTAATGGATAATATGTGTCCCCTTAGAAACGTCCATTACAACCCATTTGAGGAAGCAACTAAATGCCTCAAATAGTGAGCAGGATCTGGAGCACCCCATGGGCAAACAGCGATCTATATAGTATGCTCCTTCCCAGAAGCAGCCCAATATTTGGACACTATTCGGAGGCACAGGTAGTAAGTAACAGAAACACCGCATCAATGTCTGTTTTGGCCATTAGGGTGACCCTTCCCAACTTCTTGATCCGCCTGATTGCCTTGTCAAAGGATCTACAGCAGGGGTCCTCAAACTACGGCCCGTGGGCCACATGTGGCCCGCGGAGGATTTTTATCCGACCCGCCGGGCTATGGGCGGAGGAGAGCGGTGCCATTTCCCGCTCCCCCCCCGCTCGCTCAGGGCCCCGGCAGCTGGATACTTACCTCTCCCCGTGCCTCCGCAGATCCGCTGTCTTCCTGCTCTGTGCTCCCTGTGACGTCTCAGGTCAGAGGGTGCGGTGACGTCTTTACACCACACCCTCCCCTGAGCCGTCACAGACAGTGCAGAGCGGGAAGACGTCGGCGAACCTGGAGTCCAGACCAGAGCAGCGACAGCAGGTGAGAAGGAGTGAGGTGAGTATTTCATTTGTTTTTTATTTTTGTAATGTATGGAGGCATGGGACATAATATTAGGGGTGACAGCCTGCATGGGGCATAATATGGGGGAGGGTGACATGCTGCATGGGGCATTATATGGGGGGGTGACATCCTGAATGGGACATTATAATGACAGGGGAGTGATATCCTGCAAGGGGCATTATATGGGGGGGGTGACATCCTGAATGGGGCATTATATGGGGGGGGTGACATGCTGCATGGGGCATTATATGGGGGGTGACATCCAGCATGGGGCATTATATGGGAGGGTGACATCCAGCATGGGGCATTATATGGGGGGTGATATCCTGAATGGGGCATTATAAAGACAGGGGAGTGATATCCTGCATGGGGTCATTATATGGGGGGGGTGACATCCAGCATGGGGCATTATATGGGGGGTGACATCCAGCATGGGGCATTATATGGGGGGGTGACATCCAGCATGGGGCATTATATGGGGGGTGATATCCTGAATGGGGCATTATAAAGACAGGGGAGTGATATCCTGCATGGGGCATTATATGGGGGGGTGACATCCTGCATGGCGCATTATAAAGACAGGGGAGTGATATCTTGCATGGGGCATTATATGGTGGGAGAAAGGGACATCCTGCATGGGGCATTATACGGGGGGTGACATCCTGCATGGGGCATTATATGGTGGGAGAAAGGGACATCCTGCATGGGGCATTATATGGGGGGTGACATCCTGCATGGGGCATTATAAGGGGGGGAACAGCCTGCATGGGGCATTATAATGGGGGAACAGCCTGCATGGGGCATTATAAGGGGGGGGGGGACAGCCTGCATAGGGCATTATAAGGGGGAAACAGCCTGCTTATTGAGGACCTATGCTGCCTATTGGGGACATTTATCTGCCCATTGAGGACCTATGCTGCCTATTGGGGACATTTACCTGCCTACTGTGTATATTAACCTGCCTATTGGGGACATTTACCTGCCTATTGGGGACCTATGCTACCTATTGGGGATATTTACCTGCCCTATTGGGGACATTTACCTGCCTATTGAGGACCTATGCTGCCTATTGGGGACATTTACCTGCCTATTGGGGACCTATGCTGCCTATTGAGGACCTATGCTGCCTATTGAGGACATTTACCTGCCTATTGAGGACCTATGCTGCCTATTGGGGATATTTACCTGCCTATTGGGGACCTATGCTACCTATTGGGGATATCTACCTGCCTCCTATTGGGGACCTATGCTGCCTATTGGGGACATTTACCTGCCTATTGAAATACAGGTTGATTTAACTTCACTTGTTCTTCATTTTAAATATTGTATTTGTTCCTGAATTGTTTTTTTACTTTAAAATTAGATATGTGCAGTGTGCATAGGAATTTGTTCATAGTTTTTTTTAAAAACTATATTCCGGCCATCCAATGGTCTGAGGGACCGTGAACTGGCCCCCTGTTTAAAAAGTTTGAGGACCCCTGATGTACAGTATATACTACTGTACTTGGTTCCGCGTCGATGTTGTCGTTTACGGACCTGCCCCTTGGATATGACAAATGGTGGATTAGTCCGAATGTATTGGGTTCCGTTTTTGGCACAACTCACAACGGGGATTCCACTACGTCTTGTAAGGAAAGTGTTCTGAATGGAACCGCCATTCTACCTAAAGATATTTCTTTTTTTAATTTTCTTGTCACGACGTCTGGGTGTTGGTAGGCTGATTTTAGATTTTTACTCCAGCCTTTCTTGATTTTAGAAGGGCATATATCTGTGTCTCCCCCTCCTTTTACTCCTCCACCTCTTTTCTTTTCGCATGACTATATGTACTTGTCCCTTTTCCATGTGTTAGTTGTGTCTTCTGAGCAGTTTTTCAGCTTTTGGACACCTTTGAAGTGTTTTCTATGTGTTTTCTATGTGTTTCTATGTGTTTCTGTTTGCCTGCCATTGGTTTTAACGGTGTTCGAAGGTGTTCGACGAACAGTTCGACGAACAGTTTGGCGAACATACGGGTGTTTGACGAACCGAACTTGAACACTACGGGGGTGGCTCAACACTACTGGCTAGCACAATTTCTAAATGCAGACAACATGTGGTTACTGGCTAGCACCACTCCTAGAGGCAGCATACATGGGGTTACTGGCTAGCACCACTTCTAGAGATAGAAGACGTGCAGTTACTGACTAGCACCACTCCTAAATACAGAAGACATAATTATACTGGCTAGCATAACTCATAGAGCAAAATACATGGGGTTACTGGCTAGCATCACTCCTAGAGGCAGAAGACGTGCGGTTACTGGCTAGCACCACTCCTAGAGGCAAAAGACATGGGGTTATTGGCTAGCATCACTCCAAAAGGCAGACTACATAGGGTTACTGGCTAGCATCACTCCTGGAGGCAGAAGACGTGCGCTTACGGCCTAGCGCCACTCCTAGAGGCAGACTACATGGAGGTACTGGCTCGCACCACTTCTAAATGAAGAGTACTTGTGGTTACTGGCTAGCACCACTCCTAGATGCAGACAACATGAGGCTTCTGCCTAGCACCACTCCTAGAGGCAGAATACATGGGGTTACTAGCTAGCACCACTCGTAGAGGCAGAATACATGGTGTTACTGACTAGCACCACTCCTAAAGGCAGAATACATGGGGTTACCGGTTAGCATCACTCCTAGAGGCAGAATACATGAGGTTACTGGCTAGAATCACTCCTAGAGGCAGAATACATGGAGTTAGTGGCTAGCATCAATCCTAGAGGCAGAATACATGGTGTTACTGGCTAGCACCACTCCTAGAGGCAGAATACATGGTGTTACTGGCTAGCACCACTCCTAGAGGCAGAATACATGGGGTTACTGGCTAGCACCACTCCTAGAGGCAGAATACATGGGGTTACTGGCTAGCATCACTGTGAGGCAGAATACATGGGGGTACTGGCTAGCACCACTCCTAAATGCAGGGGTACTTTTGGTTACTGGTTAGCACCACTCCTAGAGGCTGAAGATGTGCAGTTACTGGCAAGCACCACTACTAGAGGCAGAAGAATTGGGGTTACAGGCTAGCATCACTTCTAGAGGCAGAAGACATAGGGATACATGCTAACACAAGTCCTAGATGCAGACTACATTGTGGTTACTGGCTAGCACCACTCCTAGATGTAGACTACATGTGGTTACTGGCTAGCACCACTCCTAGAGGCAGAAGACATGGGGTTACTGGCTAGCATCACTCCTAGAGGCAGAAGAGATGAGGTTACTGGCTTGCACCACTCCTAGAGGCAGAAGACGTGTGCTTACCGGCTAGCATCACTCTTAGAGGCAGAATACATGGGGCTACAGGCTAGCATCAATCCTAGATGCAGAATACGTGGGGTTACTAGCTAGCATGACTCCTAGAGGCAGAATACATAGGGTTTCTGGCTAGCACTACTCCAAGGGGCAGAATACATGGGGTTACTGGCTAGCACCATTTCTAGAAGCAGAATACAAGGGTTACTGGCTAGCACCACTTCTAGATGAGGACTACATGAGGTTACTGGCTAGCACTACTCCTAGATGCAGACTACATGAGGTTACTGGCTAGCACCACTCCTAGAGGCAGAATACATGGGGTTACTGGCTAACTCCACTCCTAACAGAAAAACACATGGGGTTACTGGCTAACGCCACTCCTAGCAGAAAAACACATGGGGTTACTGGCTAGCACCACTCCTAGAGGCAGAATACATGGGGTTACTGGCTAGCATCACTCCTAATGGTAGACTACATGGGGTTACTGGCTAGCATCACTCCTAATGGTAGACTACATGGGGTTACTGGCTAGCATCACTCCTAGAGGCAGAAGACATGCGCTTACTGGCTAGCGCCACTCCTAGAGGCAGAGTACATGGGGTTATTGGCTATCGCCACTCCTGGGTGCAGACTACATGTGGATACTGGCTAGCATCACTCCTAGAGGCAGAATACATGGGGATACTGGTTAGCACCACTCCTAGAGGCACAAGACATGGGGTTACTGACTTGCACCACTCCTAGAGACAGAAGACATGCGGTTACTGGCTTGCACCAATCCTAGAGGCAGAATACATGGGGTCGCTGGCTATCATCACTCCTACAGGCAGATTACTTGAGGTTACTGGCTATCACCACTCCTAGAGGCAGAATACATGGAGTTACTGGCTATCACCACTCTTAGATGCGGACTACATGTGGTTACTGGCTAGCAAAACTCCTATATGCAGACTACATGAGGTTACTGGCTAGCACCACTCCTAGTGGCAGAATACATGGAGTTACTGGCTAGCACCCCTCCTAGATGCAGACTACATGTGGTTACTGGCTAGCACCACTCCAAGAGGCTGAACACATGCCGTTACTGGCAAGCACCGCTACTAGAGGCAGAATATATGACGTTTCTGGCAAGCACCACTCCTAGAGGCAGAAGAAATGGGGTTACGGGCTACCACCACTCCTAGAGGCAGAAGACATGGGGTTACTAGCTAACACCACTCCTAGATGCAGAGTATATGTGGTTACTGGCTGGCACCACTCCTAGAGGCGGAAGACATGGGTTTACTGGCTAGCACAACTCCTAGATGCAGCATACATGGGGTTACTGGCTAGCACCACTCCTAGAGGCAGAATAAATGGTAGTACTGGCTAGCACCACTCCTAGAGGTAGAATAAATGGGGGGTACTGGCTAGGACCACTCCTAGAGGCAGTAGACATGCGGTTACTGGCTAGCACCACTCCTAGAGGCAGAATACATGCGGCTACTGGCTAGCACCACTCCTAGAACGTTTTCCATTCTGTTGTAGTGTGTCGGTCAAGTTATTCACACTAGGAGTCTGTGAATTAAAGTATTAGAAAATTACAGGCCAGCTATTTAAAACCGTGGTTCTCTGTCAGACATATCACCAATAAGAGTGCTCCAAAATCAGCCATTTCTTCCATTTTCATTTCGTTGCAGTGTGTCGGTCAAGCTATTCACACTAGGTCTCTGTGTAGAATAATATTAGCAAATTACAGGCCTGCTATTTAAAACCGTGGTTCTCTATAAGACACATCACTTATAAGAGTGTTCCAAAATCAGCCATTTCTTCCATTTTCATTTCGTTGCAGTGTGTCGTTCAAGCTATTCACACTAGGTTTCTGTGTAGAAGAATATTAATAAATTACAGGCCTGCTATTTAAAATTGTGGTTCTCTGTCAGACGTATCACATATAACTACGTTCCAAAATCAGCCATTTCTCGTGAACGTGGAAAATATTGTCCTCCGTTTAAAATCGGTAAGGTGCGTGGAAAAGCACGGGAAAGTGGACGTGATGGTGATGGTGCATGCAGAGGCCGAGGACGTGGCCGTGGGCAAGCTGAAACTGTACCACAACAAACACCCACATCTTGTCCCTCGACCTTCCTATCCCAGTTACTAGGGGACCGCAGTACACCACTATTGAACCCAGAGCAGTGTCAAAAGGTTGTTGGTTGGATAGCGTATAATGCTTCCAGTCATTTATGCCACCACCACCACCACCCTGTCTTTCACATGGTCAAATCTCAGTAGCCATGAGTCTGGACCGCATATTCCTCTCCCTGATCCTCCTTCCTCCCACCATGCCGAGTGCCCGGAGACAACCGATCCCACACTTGGACACTCAGAAAAGCTGTTCTCTTTTCCATTTGTAGATTCGGGCCTGTCGTCTGGCCAGCTTCAAGTGAGTCAAGAGGAGAAGGCGTGCAGCGATGCCCAAATATTGGAGCAGCCACGGTCACACAAAGGCAACGGTGGGAAAATCAAGATGAGGACCAGGGTGCGGAAGTGGAAGACGAGGTGGTGGATGATATAGTAACTGACCCAACCTGGCAGGGGGGCATACAGAGCAAGGACAACAGCACACAGGGTGAAGGAGGCGTAGCACCACAACAGGCAGGAAGAAGCAGTCTGGTGGTCGCAGACACAAGGCGAGAAAACATTCCTAGTAACGCCAACATGACGGAAGTTGCCAGTACAGCTGTTAGGTCTTCCAGAGTCTGGTTATTTTTTTAAGACAGCAGATAACCCCAAAAAGGCCATTTGCACCACCTGCCAGGCCAGCATCAGCAGGGGTATCAAAACTACCAGCCTGACCACCACCAGCATGATCAGGCACATGGCAGCAAAGCACCTGACTAAGTGGGCCGAACCCCATGGTCCAGCAACAGTGTCTGCGAGTGACACCACTGCTTCTTCCGCTGTTGTGCGTGCACGCCAATCCCCTGTCCATGGAGCATGCAAAGATGCCTCCCGCCCTGCACGTGTTGTTGCACACTCTCAACTAGCACTATCAGCAAGCACGTCCTTGTCCCTGCGCAGCGTTCAGTTGTCCCTACCCCATTCCTTGGAACTCAAGCACAAATACGCAGCCAATGCCACACAGGCCACACTACTAAATACACACATTTCGTGAATGCTTGCGCTCGAAATGTTGCCTTTTAGGCTCGTGGAGACGGAAGCTTTCCGCAACCTGATGGTGGCAGCTGTCCCTCGGCACTCGATCCCCAGCTGCACTATTTCTCCCAGTGTGCCGTCCCCGCAATTCACGAGTACGTGTCCCACAACATTAGACGTGCCCTCAACAACGCAGTTACTGGGAAAGTCCACCTAACCATTGTAAGTTGGCCGCCAGACATGTCCTTCAGGGGAGATATGTATCGCTGAGGTTGGCAGCTTCAGTGATGTAAAACCAGGAAAGCATGCTGCAGCACATATAGTGCTGAGAGGGTTAATAGGGGGTGCAGGGCCGTTTTTTTTCGAGCAGTCATAAGAGTCAAGTGGGATTGGCTGCTCACATATCCCCACCCCAGGGTGTGTGTATAAAATGAAGACTGAGTGTCTCATTCAGTGTCTGTAGCTGGAGGGGTAATAAACATTTATTGCAGGCACAGGAAACGCAGCACCAGCAAAGCATGCAGCAGCACCTGCAGAGCCAGCAGAACATGCAACAGCAGCATCGGGAGCAGTTGCAGAGCCAGCAGAACATACAGCAGCAGCAACGGGAGCAGCAGCAGGAGACAAATAGACTTCTGATGCAGCAAATCCAACAGCAGCAAAGACAGATAGAACTCCTAGCAGAACAGATCCGTGGCAGGACAACCGCCCCATCCCCAACTCCAGGTGATGACTCTCACGTGAGGAAAACTGTAAAAAGAGCATTACAAGAGATGACACCGGGTAATGACGTTGAGGCATTCCTGACGGTTTTTAAGATGGTGGCAGAGTGGGAGAAATTGCCTTCGAAGCAGTGGGCGGAGGTACTGGTGCCATATTTAACAGGGAAGCCGCAGAAGGCCTATTATGACCTGGCCTTGCAAAAGAGTATGCCATGTTGAAAAGTGAGATTTTGGCGCGCTTGGGAGCGACTAACTGTCAGGGCGCAACGAGTGCACCACTGGGCCTATTGCAGTGACAAACCTCCTTGGTCCCAAACGTTCGACCTCCTACACCTGGTCCAAAAGCGGTTGCAACCTGAATCTTCCTCCCTAGCACAGATAGTGGTGAGGGTCATTATAGACAGGTTCATACACTCTCTTCCGAGGTCAGTGCAATCCTGGGTTACCCAGGGAGATCGCTATAATGCTGATGACTTGGTGGGGTTGGTGGAAAGGTACCAGGCGGTTGAGAGTACTTTGGGAAAAAAAGGGGTCGTAGCCTCTCCATACTGGGATACCCAAAAGAGGGAAGCTAGAACCACACCTGGGGGGCGTCTTAGAGTTCAGGAGGGGTCTGAGTTGCTGCCCAAGGTCCTGCCCCATAACGTAGTGTGTTGCAGATTTCATACCCCAGTTCACATAGCCGCCCGTTGCCCCATGACCAACAAACATGGACTGCAGCGCAGGACGGCGCTGCTCATACTTTGCATATCCTGCCTGCAGTGCTGTCGCTCAACCAGATGAGGGACCGCAGGCATGCTCTGTATCGGTGAATGGAGTGCAAGTGACTGTTCTGTTTGACTCGAGGAGTCTGGTAACCCTAGTGTGGGCCACAGTTCCTCATCAACTGGTTCCGGGGAAAAAAGTTGGCATCCATTGCATCCATGAGGATGTTAAGGACTACCCTGTGGCCCGAGTGGTCATAGACACAAACTGTGGCACCGAGTCCCATGAGGTGGGCGTAGTCAAGGACGCTCCTGAAGAAACTGCATCACAGGTCGCTGCCAACAGGTTTCCTTTTTGTGTGCTTGTCAGGGATGAGGATGAGGCAGCATCCCCGGAGGCCAACATCCCTGAGCTGGAGGTGTCCGGGGGAAACTTTGGAACCGCCCAGCTCAGAGACTTGACTCTAAAAGGGGCGTTTGAAAATGTCACTTTCTTGAATGGTGTTCCTCAAGAACCGGGGGCTGACCATCGATATCCATACTTTGCTGTCAATGGGGAGATACTATATCGGGTCACCAAGCTCAGAGGGGAGGTAATTGAGCAGTTACTGGTGCCAGGGCCCTTTGGCGCAAGGTGTTAGATATGGCCCATACACATGTGTTGGGTGGTCATCTGGGGGTAGAGAAAACCCAGGAAAGGATCCTCCAGAGGCTCTATTGGCCCGGTTGTCACGGAGAAATTGTAAATTTTTGTAGGTCATGTCCCAACTGCCAGTTAACCTCCCTGGTGACCCACTTCCATAGCCCCTTAGTGCCATTGCTAACAATTGAGGTGCCATTTGATTGCATAGCTATGGATCTAGTGGGACCTCTGGTAAGGTCCGCCAGAGGATATCAGTATACCCTGGTGGTACTAGACTATGCTACGCGGTATCCGGAGGCCATGTCACTACGTAACTCCTCTGTCAAATGTATAGCCCAGGAGTTGGTCCATATCTTCTCTAGAACGGGGTTGCCTAAGTGGATCCTAATGTACCAAGGGACCCCATATATGTCACGGGTGATGAGGGAGTTGTGCAAAACCCTGCAGATCACACAACTCAGGACCTCAGTCTACCAACCCCAGACAGATGGCTTATTGGAGAGGTTTAATAAAACCTTGAAGGCCATGTTAAAGAAGGTCGTGAAGAAAGACGGCCGGGACTGAGACTGTCTACTGCCCAACCTTCTATTCTCCTTCAGAGAAATCCCACAGGCCTCTACGGGGTTTTACCCATTTGAGCTGTTATATGGCCGACACCCCCGCGGACTCCTGGACATAGCAAAGGAGACCTGGAAGGCGGAGTCTACACTCTACAGGAGTGTGATCGAACATGTGGGCCAGATGCAAGAGAGGATTGCAGAGGTGATGCCCATTGTGAAAGAACACCTCCTCAAAGCACAAGAGGCACAGCCGAGGGTGTAGAATAGATCAGCGAGGGTGAGACACTTCAACCCTGGGGATAGGGTACTAGTGCTGGTACCTACGGTGGAGAGCAAGTTCCTGGCCAAGTGGCAGGGCCCCTATGAAGAAGTGGAAAACCTTGGCGATGTCAACTATAAGGTCCACCAACCAGGGAGAAGGAAGCGCTACCAGGTGTACCACATCAACCTCATTAAGCCATGGCAAGGCAGCGAGCCGGTGGAAGCTCCATGTCTGATGGCGAAGACTGAAACCGACGTGGAGGAAGTCAAGATGGCAGAGTTGCTGTCACTTTCCCAGAAGCAACAATGCCCAGAGTTGCTGCAGTGGAATAGGGACTTGTTCTCAGATCTACCGGGCTGTACTCAGGTCATAGAGCATGAGGTACTTACGGAGCCTCATGTCCGAGTGATATGAAGCCATATCGGATTCCGGAAGCCCGCCAAGAGGTAATCTCGAAGGAGGTGAAGCGCATGCTGAATCTGGGGGTCATCGAGGAGTACAAGAGTGGCTGGTCCAGTCCCATAGTCTTAGTGCCAAAACCAGATAGAGAATGGCGGTTCTGCAATGACTATAGGAAACTGAATGAGGTCTCTAAGTTTGATTCATACCCAATGCCCAGGGTAGATGAACTAATTCTAATTGAGAGACTAGGACTGGCCAGGTACATTACCACCCTTGACCTCACAAAAGGGTATTAGCAGATTCCTATGTCCTAAGAGGCCAAGGAACAGAAGGCCTTTTCAATGACAGATGGGTGTTTCCAATACACCAGAATGCCTTTTGGATTGCAAGGAGCTCCAGCTACCTTCCAGAGAGCCATGGACCAGTTTCTAGCTCCCCACAAGAAGTATGCAGCAGCCTATCTGGATAATATCATGATCTACAGCCGATTCTGGTGTAGGCCAGATAACTAGAAGTTTGGTTGTGTAGTCCCACGGTTCAAATCTCTGTATTATCCAGCTTTTGGCCTTTTTTGCATAAAAAAAACAGTAATAGTGTCTCCCTGACTGCTCAGACACAAATATATCTGTTTAAAATATTCTAGTGTAGGCCAGATAACTAGAAGTTTGGTTTTGCAGTTCCACGGTTCAAATCTCTGTATTATCCAGCTTTTGTCCTTTTTTACATAAAAAAAAAAAAAACTGAGTGTCTCGCTCAGTGTTCAGACAAAAATATATCTGTTTAAAATATTCTGGTGTAGGCCAGAGAAATAGAACTGTGGTTTTCCTATTCTACGGTTCAAATCTCCTTTTTATTACCCTTTTTCCATTGATAGTGCGCGTGTAAGCTATTTTACTTCATTTACAATGGGCAAGGAGCGTGGCAAGGGACGTGGAACTGGACAATCTGGTGATGGTGCGTGTAGAGGATGGTGCCGTGGCCAAGGTGAAAATGTGCCACAACCAACAGCCACACCTTCTCGCTCCCACTTTTTGACCGCATTACTAGGGAAGCACACTACAACACCAGTATTGCGAACTGATCAGTGTGAACAGGTTATTAATTGGATAGCAGATAATACTTCCCATTACCTGGGCACCACCACCTCCGGTCTGTCTTCCACACGGTCAAGTTTTAGTAGCCATGAGTTTCGACCGCATACTCCTCCTCAGCCTGATGCTCCTTCTTCCCACCATGCCGAGTGTCGTCAGACAGCAGCTGATCCCACAGTTGGACACTTTGAAGAGCTGTTCACTGGTCCATTTCCATATTTGAGCCCCTCGCCTGCTCCGCTTGAAGTGATGGAAGAGGAGATCCCTTGTAGCGATGCCCAAATATTTGAACAGCCACGGCCACAGGAAGTCGACACTGGCAATTTGTCACAAGAGGTGGACGATGACGAGACACAATTGCCACGAAGTGAGGAGGAGGATCGTGGTGCGCAAGTGGAAGAGGAGGAGGTGGTGGATGATCTAGTAACTGACCCAACGTGGCAGGAGGACACGCAGAGCGAGGCCAGCAGCACACAGGGGGAGGGAGGCAGAGTACCCCAACAGGCAGGGAGAAGCAGTGTGGTGGTCGCACACAGAAGGCGGGCAACAGTTCCCCGTAACACCAACACAAGGGACGTTGCCAGTACAACCGGCAGGTCTTCCAGAGTCTGGAATTTTTTTAAAAACTCTGCTGATAACCCCAAAAAGGCCATTTGTACCACCTGCCATGCCAGCATCAGCAGGGGAGACAAAACTACCAGCCTGACCACCACCAGCATGATCAGGCACATGTCCGCAAAGCATCCGACTTTGTGGGGCGAACCCCAGGGTCCACAACCAGTGTCAGCGGGTGTCACCACTGCTTCTTCCGCTGTTGTGCGTGTAAGAGAACCCCCTGTTGTGAATGCAAGGCAATCCTCTGTCCATACTGCAGGCAAAGATGCCCCCTCCTCTCAGTCTTCACTTGTTATGGCAGTTTCTCAAGAAACAGCATCAATGTCCATGTCCCACCACAGCGTTCAATTGTCCATATCCCAGAGCTTTGAACGAAAGCACAAATTCGCAGCCAACGCCCCACATTCGCACATTTTACGACTGCTTACGTTGGAAATGCTGCCTTTTAGGCTGGTGGAGACGGAATCCTTCCGCAACTTTATGGCGGTGGCCGTCCCTCGGTACTCGGTCCCCAGCCGACACTATTTTGCCCTGTCTGCCATCCCCGCACTACACAAGCAAAACATTTGCTGTGCCCTCAACAACGCAGTTACTGGGAGAGTCCACTTGACAATGGACATGTGGACCAGGGACGGTACATCTCCCTGACGGCACACTGGGTAAACATAGTGGAAGCCGGGACCCAGTCGGACCTTGGGACGGAACACATCCTCCCCACACCGAGGATTGCGGGCCCTATGTCAGTCAGAGTTGCCCCCATAGTGTACAGCTCCTGCGCATCATTCTCCTCCTCCTCCTCATATTCAGCCTCCATCTCAGATATCACCACATCAGTTACAAGCTGGAAGCACTGCAGTACTGCCTCAGCCAAGCGACAACAGGCTGTGCTGAAACTCATAAGCTTAGGTGATAAACCTCACACTGCTTGTGAGTTGTGGACAGCTGTGAAAGAGCAGGCAGATCTGTGGCAGAGACCGCTGGACCTACATCCAGGTATGGTCGTGTGTGACAATGGCCTTAACCTGGTGGCGGCTCTGAGGCGAGGTGAGATCACACACGTAACATGCCTGGCTCATGTGCTCAACCTCGTGGTTCAGCGGTTTCTTAAATCGTACCCCGAGTTGCCAGATCTGCTCGTCTAAGTACACCGCCTGTCAGCTCATTTTTGGAAGTCAGCAACAGCTTCCGCCGCCCTTGCTGTATTGCAGCAGCGTTTGCAGCTTCCGGCATACCGACTGGTGTGTGATGTCCCCACACGTTGGAACTCTACCCTCCACATGTTGCAAAGGATTTGTGAGCAGAAGAGAGCAGTTGTGGAGTACCAGCTGCAACAAGGCCGTCGATATTCAGGTCAGACTCCACACATAAGACCTCAGGAGTGGACCTGGATGTCTGACATATGTACCATCCTGACAAACTTTGAGGAGTCCACCAAGATGGTGAGTGGCGATGACGCCATCATTAGCATCAGCATCCCACTTGTCTGTCTTTTGCAATGCTCTCTGCAGAGATTTAAAGAGGAGGCATTGCAGCCAGAGTATGATGAGATGGATCAAGAAGCCGTAATGGGCGATTACACACAGCCCAGCCTCATCTCATCCCAACGTGCATTGGGGGACAATGAGGGAGAGGAGGAGGAAGAACAGGAGCTGGTATCATGCGCTGTAGACGGTAGTACCTGTACAATGGTTCAGAATGGGTTGCCTGAGGACAGGGGGGAGGAGGGGGAGAGCATGGTCAGCCGTCATCTTGGTGAGGACAGAGAAGTCTTGCCCGTTACCAGTCTGGCACGCATGGCTGACTTTATGTTACGCTGCCTTAACCATGACCCTCGCGTTGTCAAAATGTTGACAAATTCCCATCTGAACATGCTAGCGGCAGAGGTCACAGTTCGTTGCCCAACCAAGGCGTACATGCAAGAGAGACGCAATTCCAATCCAGCAGAGGCAGGGGAACACTGTCAACGTTCTGGGACAGTTTTCTCAAACCCTCCTTTCGGACAGACCCTGAGGCGCGGGGTACTCTCACAAGGAGTGGAAAGTTTCAAAAGATGGTGAGGGAGTACCTTGCCGACCATACCAGAGTCCTCCGTGATTCCTCTGTGCCTTTTAATTATTGGGTATCCAAGCTGGACACTTGGAATGAACTTGCTCTGTACGCCTTGGAGGTCCTGGCCTGCCCTGATGCTAGCGTGTTATCAGAGCGTGTTTTTAGTGCCGCTGGGGGAATTATAATTGATAAGCGCACTCACCTGTCAACTGACAAAGCTGACCCTTATCAAAATGAACAAGGGCTGGATTGGGCCAGACTTCTCATCACCACCAAATGACAGCAGAGTAACATAAAGTCAAATCCACTGTGTTATTTTGGGAGGTGTATTCCCATGCACCGCTTTACACCCACACATGGGTATACGCTTCCTCATTTCGGCTGTAATTTGCTCTTCTCCTTATCCTCAGCCTCCACCACCACTATACCACCAGGGTGACCGTGGTCCGTGTTGCCAGCATTGCAAGTTCCACTGTCCTAATTTTTGGCAGCTTTTGCTTGGAAGGCATAGGCAAAGACTATGGGAGACCCACTCCCCAATAATGGGAATAATGTTTTTAATATGCTGTACTGCATGGCTCTTGTAAGGGGCATGAAAACCGTCTTGTTAAGCTACTGTGACCTCCACGTCTCTTCCACTGGGCATTGATATTGTCTTCTTATTCTACTGCGACCTCCACCACTCTTCCAAGGGGCATTGATATGGTCTTTTTATTCCACTGTGACCTCCACGTCTCTTCCAAGGGGCATTTAAACCATCTTGTGAAGCTACTGTGACCTCCACGTCTCTTCCAAGGGGAATTTAAACCATCTTGTTAAGCTACTGCGACCTCCACCACTCTTCCAAGAGGTATTGATATTGTTTTTTTATTCCACTGCAACCTCCACAACTCTCCCAAGGAGCATTAAAATCATCTTGTTAAGCTACTGCGACCTCCACCACTCTTCCAACGGGCATTTAAACCGTCTTGATAAGCTTCTATGACCTCCACGTCTCTTCCACGGGGCATTGATATTGTCTTTTTATTCCACTGCGACCTCCACCACTCTTCCAAGGGGCATTAAAACCGTCTGGTTAAGCTACTGTCCTCCACGTCTTTTCAAAGGGGCATTAAAAACATCTTGTTAAACCACTCTGAACTCCACAGCTCTTCCAACGGGCATTTAAATGTTGTTTTTAATTAACTCTAACCTCCACGACTCTTTGAACGGGCATTGCATTTCCTCCTAATTTTAGTCAGCTTTTGCTTTTCAATGCATAGGTGAACAATAAGGGAGACCCACTCCCCAATAATGGGTAGAAGGTTTTTAGTACGCTGTAATCCACGTCTGTTTCAAGGGGCATTGCAGTTCCTCATAATTATTTGGAAAGCCTTCCATTCACTGCTTAGGACAACAGTGTACAGGAGACCCAGTTGCTATAAATGGAAAAAACGGTTAAGTTAAGGCCTTCTGACCTCCATGTCACTTCCTAGGGGCATTGAAGAGCCTCGAAATTTTTGGTAGGCATTGCACTCACTGTATGCCCTATAACTGTGTAGCCGAACCGCTCCTTTTGGTACAGAAACATATCCTACAAGACATATGTGGTTGACTGGCCTGATATTGATGTGAATGGTCCCTGTTCCTCCTGCTCTTTCTCCTTTGCCACCACCTCATCCATCATTCATCACCTGAAGCTTTGTTTTAATGGGAGTCATAGAACTGGGATAGTAACAGGAAAACATCCAGCAATCCTGAGAAGAGGTAGGATATGCGCCAAAACGCTGACCACCTCAGGCCTAGCCGCTACTACATACATGCGCTTGCATTCCAAGGAACAGAAATCTAAGGGGATGGATGGTCTCATGATCATGAATAATTTACTCATTGTGTAGGAGGCCAACCACTGCTGCTGTCTACCTTCTGAACTTTGTGTTGAAGCCTGATTGACCCAGGACCCGCAATCCTCTATGTCTGGAGGACGTGTTGCATCCCAGTGTCCAACTGTGTCCCGGCTTCCACAATATTAACCCAGAGTGAAGGCATCAGTGAGATGGACCATCCCTGGCCACATTCACTTGTCCACGTGTTTGTGGTTAGGCTGTCCTTCAAATAGGGGCGGCTGGGGACCGTTTATGGATACAAGGCCGCCGACGCAGCCATGACATGGTGGCCGGCGTCTGCCTCCACAAGACTAAAAGGCCTCATTTCAAGTGCAAGCAAGCTAGCAGTATGGTATTGCAGCCTGGGGTGGGTGGCAGGCTGCACACTTACGCTTGCTTTCCAAGAAAACAAAGCAGATGCTAACTTCTATCATCATCATCATGCTCCTCATTTTGGCACTCTCAACTCCCCTGATGGAGAAGCCAGGGCCCACCGGAGGAGTCTGGTTGTTTGGTGGGCTCGGCCAATGCTGCCCTAAAGCAGGCCAGGCTAAGAAAAGTGTGGGGAAGGTTACCGGGACAAATAGGGGTGGCTGGGGACTGAGTATGGACACCCGGCCGCCCCCTGGCGACTGGGGACCAAGGGTGGACACCCGGACGCCGGGCGGCTGGGGACTGAGTATGGATACCAGGCCGCCGACGCAGCCATGACGTGGTGGCCAGATTCCGCCTCCATGTGCCTAAAAGGCCCAATTTCAAGTGCAAGCAAGCAGTATGGTATTGCAGCCTGGGGGTGGGTGGGTGGCAGGCTGCACACTTGCGCTTGCATTGCAAGGAATGGGGGAGGTGCAATTGAACACCGCCATGGGACAAGGACTTCCACGGGGATAGTTGCAAGTCTGCATCTTCTGATGCGGCAAGGATCACTTCTGATGGGCACACTTTTAGGCAGTGACCTGGGTGTCAGAGATGCTTCCAGAGGTCTTCCCCATGCTGTTCCCACGTCTTTTCAGACCTGTATGCATGTGTCGCACAGCACATGGCCAGATAAGGTTGTAAAATGTTAAAATGACATTTCCCGCCGAATGCATTTGTCACGGTTGAAAGCAATACAAAAGTGCAAAAACGCATAAAAAATGCTACTTGTGAACATAGCCCAAGGTGTGGAGGAGTATTTTTGTTTTTGGTTATTTATTTTACCTTATACACAAGTCTTTACCCTGGAATGGAAGTTCCTTAACATACATCACAGGAAAACCGTTTCAGTTTCGTTTTTGAACGTTTTATTGTGAGCCCGTAAAAGTGGCTTAATACCTCTGACCACGTTGTTGACAGCAGTGACCTGGGGGTCAGAAATGCTTCGTTGGGCGATCCCCATGTCATTTCAACACTGTCACTATCGTTTTGGGCACTTTTTAGGCTTTCTACAGACTGCCGGGGGTGCTGCCGCAAAAATGCTCGGGTCTCCCATAGACTAACATTGGGCTCGTTGCTCGGGTCGAGAACCCGAGTATCACGGTGAGCTCGGCCCGAGCTTCGAGCACCCGAGCATTTTAGTGCTCGCTCAACACTAATCATGAGTCTACAGAATATGTGACAACTTAATAATAGGTGAAGGCTTAACTGCTATGATCTGCACCGATTGCCAGAAATTTTATCTGTTTTCAAAATGAGTGGCATTCTCTATGGGGTTGCTGAAAAAGAGCAGTACACAGGAAGTAAAACTTTTATTCCCATTCAATTCTGCTAATAAGTGTGAGTCCCAGGATTTGGACCTCCACCAATCAATAAGTTATCACATTGTGGTGATAGAGGATAAAGGAGTTCTCTGGTGAAAACAAGTTAAGTGCATCTCTGCCACTGTGTAAGAGTATCTGTAAAGGAAGTTCCCTTTGCACCACTCCACAGGCTCTGTGCTTACTTGGGGCAACTTCCCACCGAGTTACTGACAAATCGTTTCCCAAGCACCAGAGAGATGATTCTATTCCTTTATTCATCCAAATGCATCATATAAACAACATTTCAGGAGGCAAGCGGCGTTTTAAAGCATAAACAAAATAAAAGCTTCATCTGCCATTTTATGCTTGACACATGCCACTTGCTGGCCAAAAATTGCCTTTATGATGCTGACGCGCCCCCTGGGACATATTCCTTTTTGAGGGGAATACCCGGCACCGGATCAGATGGGGGGTTGTAGTCTCCGAGCGGCTGTGACCCGGCCCGTGCCCAGGGCGTCAAGCTCAGTGTTATGTGGCAGTCCTACAGATGTTATTAAAAGTTCTTTTGTGTCGACTACGCCACCCGTTGTGATGCGGTCACTGTGGCCGCCGCTGCAGCAGGGTCCGCTGAGGCTGATGGTGGGTGCGCAGCTTGGTGGGATAACCCCCAACGGGAGGGGTATAGCCTCAGGGGGGACAGGTGCAGAGGATGGGGGTTGTGGTGGTGCAGTGCAGCCGGCAATGAAGACAGAGTCGGGTTGTGCAGTTAAGGGTGTTTACTTACTGCAGATGTTGTACTGGTCACTCCAGCTTCGAGTGACCACCCGAGCCGTGCTGCGTCCACCAGGTCCTGGATCCAGCCAACCCCCAAACAAGTCCGGAGCGTGGCCCTGAGCTCTCCTTCTGTCCCGTTCTCTGGCCGTCCCCACCAGTGATCCACCTAGGTCCAGCTCCCTCGGGCCTTCTGTTGGGACACCCTTGGCCTTAGGTTCCCTGACCCTTCATGTGGTGTGCCTTCGGGGTGGATGTGATGGGTGACCGTGACAAACGCTGCCCACGGTCTCCGGTCTCTGGCTGGGGTGTGTTTTGCCCCCCACCAGCTTGGGTTCCGGTACCCTGTGCCGACTCTTCACCCGGGGATTTAAGTTGGGATCTTGGAGTCCTTTTCTGCTGTTTCCCCCTCTGGGTCTCTCTCTCTCTTCTCCACTCTCACTCTGTGTCTTTCTTCTCCTCTGCTTGCTGACTTGTTCTCTGCATCTGACCCTGTTCTTAGTTGGTGCCCACCTTATATATCCCCTCTATGTGTGAGCTCAGGTGACCAGCACCCAATGAGCTCCTATCTTTACCCAGGCTGCTCCCCCTATCTGCCCCTACACTACTTGGGATGTACCACCCCCCTCCCACTCCAGCCAGGAACAGACTCGGTCGTACCTGCACATTTCTAAGTGGGAGTACCGTCGGTCTGCTCCTTGGAAATGGGATGTGTGTAGTGCATGCAGCCTACCGAGCTCAGTTCCACACTCCTTCCTTACTCGGGAGTGGAATATCACACCTCTGGGTTGAGGTGCAATACCCCAGTAGCAGCCGAATCCTCAGGGTGCTACAATGCGTTTGATTGAATAAAGGAATAGAATCATCTCTTCGGTGCCTTGGAAACGATTAGTCTCTGGCTGTGTAATAGTATGTCACAGGACAGGGAGGGGTTAAACTTTCAAGTATTTAATCTTTTATGGAAATAAAGAAGTCTCCTTATTGATATCAGAGAGAGCAAGTATTGATAACAAAGAAAATGCACAACATAATCAATTATACTAATTGAGTAAACAAAAAACACAAAGACATCAATACTACCACATACAAAGGACAAATACCACCACACCATAATCAGAGGAAAGACAGAGAGAGGACGGGAGCAGAGGGAAAGCTCCAGAGACAGAGGGGAGCCACCCGTGAGCCCGAATCTACACGGAAATGGAGGGATCAGGCCGCAGAGGGGACCGGCCCCTAAACTAGTGGAGAAGAATCAGGCTCAGTTAGATAACCGGAGGCTACTGTACTTTCAAGGTGCAGCTGCCAACCACCACAATTACATCGCCGAAAAGGTGGCCGCATAGGGTTCAGGGGACTGCACGTCGCCCGACAAGACCTGAGGCTACTGGCTTGGGACACTGATTGTGAGGCGCAGGGCAGGAGGGTGAGAGCCAGCGCAGGAAGACGACCGAGGAAGGAACATAGAACGGGGTCCCGTTTAAGTACTCCTGAAAAAGTTGAGAGCTGCTGAACCCCTTCCTTTGTGAACACAGGACGAAGAGGGAGGTTACACACTGGCCCTTGTAACCTGGAGAATTGAACAACTGTGAGTAAAACGTGAAGACTGCACCCCACTGTGTCCTAGAATTATTGCTGCGCCATCACCAGCCCCGCACTACACAGCATCAACAATATCTACCTCATAGCATCACTATTTCCTGCCCTGGGGCTTAGTGTTATGATCTGCAACAAGTACTAAGGAAAGATAAGGGAAAGCTGTCCCTACTGTAAGACTAAGCTGAATCCCTACGATGTAGCGGGCTGCCTGTTTCTTGTGAACAGACCCGCCTTAGTCCTCGGCTAGTCCGAACGAAGACCTATAGAATTAAGGGAGGGGTCTCTAAAGAACTAAGGAGTGGGACAAAAATGGGACACCTCCTAAACAGAAGTTGTTGCAGAACACAAAAAGACAAACTGACAAAAATGTACTAAAGGTCCCAGAGGACCAAGCAAATTTGGCAGAGAAAGGCACCGAAACACCAGGCTAGAGAAACAGTCAAACACTGAAGTCCAGCACAGCCAGAAGGGCGGAGCTGGAATATAAAGGCAGATGGTCACGTGACCGCAAAACACAAGATAGAAAAAACAAACAGGAGGGTTCTAACAGTACCACCTCTTTTATGAGGATCCTCCAGATCCTCCAGGCTCAGGCTTATCTGGAAACCTCCTGTGGAAAGCTTTAACAAGCCTAGGAGCAGAGACATCATCCGTCCTTACCCAGGAGTTGTCTTCGGGACCGAAACCCTTCCAGCAGACAAGATACTGTAATCTCCCTCTATGCCATCTAGAATTCAAGATATGAGTAATTTCATATTCGCCGTCTTCCACCACAGGAGGAACTGTGACACTGGCGTCCCTATCAGATACGTCAGCCTTTTTCAACAAGGAAACATGAAACACAGGATTAATCTTCCAGGAAGTAGGGACATCCAACCTAACAGCAGATGGGTTAACAACCTGAAGCACTTTAAATGGACCCACTTCGAGGAAAACCAAACCATGTCACCCACAGTAAACAAAACCTCTTTACGTTTCCTGTCAAAATACTTCTTGGACTTCTTGCTAGCCTCTTGAAGGTTGCAATGTACATTAGTCCAAACTCTCTCCAAATCACCGGAAAAATTCTCCTCCTCCGGCACCGCCGACCCCAAATTGGAGAACGAACCAAAAGATGGTTTCTCCCAGTACAACAAAAAAAAGGAGAACACCCAGCAGAGGAGGATGTATGATTGTTAAGAGCAAATTCTGCGAGAGGCAGAAACTCAGACCACACCTCTTGATTGTTCGCCACAAAACAACGCAAAAACTGTTCAACATCCTGGTTCTTTCTTTCAGTCTGTCCATTAGACTCAGGATGATAGCCAGACGAAAATGACAAATGGACTCCCAACCTGTCACAAAAAGCACGCCAAAAGCGAGCCACAAACTGAGGTCCTCTATCAGAAACAATATCCGTGGGAACGCCATGGAGCTTGACAATCTCCTTAACAAATGCCTTAGCGAGTGTCTTGGCGCAGGGCAACTTAATGAATGGAACCAAATTACACATCTTACTAAAAAGGTTCACGACCACCCAGATGACAGTAAAACCCTCGGACACAGGAAGATCAGTAATAAAATCCATTGTGAGATGCATCCAAGGCGCACTAGGAACCTCCAGAGGGCAAAGCAACCCCGTTGCAGGAGTATGTGAAGCCTTTGACCTAGCACACGCAGTACACTGACGCACCCACTTGATGACTTCCTTCTGCCATCCAGGCCACCAAAAACTGCGAGTGATAAGTCTCTTAGTCTCTAAAATTCCTGGACGACCTGCCAACCGAGAATCATGACACTCCACAAACAAATCTCTCCTAAAGACTCTAGGCACGAACAACCTCCAATGGGGAGTGTTAGATGGAGCATCATCTTGAGCTTTCAGAATCCCATTCTCCAAAACGGAGTCCAAAGCTGCCACCACAACTCCTTTCTGTAAAATGCTTTCCTCCTCCTCGGCACCGACCGTAGGAGAGAATCTGCGAGATAAATTATCGGCTTTAACATTCTTAGTACCAGGGATATAGGTAACAGAAAAATAAAACAGAGGAAAAAAAAGTGCCCACCTAGCTTGACGGGCATTCAAGCGCTTGGCAGCATCCAGATAGATCAAATTCTTATGATCTGTGAAAACCTGAATAGGAAATCTAGCGCCTTCCAAAAAATGATGCCAAGGTTCAAACGCAAGTTTAATAGCCAGCAACTCCCGATTTCCAACATCATAATTCAGTTCGGTTTCCGAAAATTTTTTCGAAAAGAAGGCACAAGGATGTACTCCACCCTTGTTCTCCTGAGACAAAACTGCTCCGACCCCAACCAATGAAGCATCGACCTCGACCAAAAAAGGCTTGGTCTCATCAAGCTGCATAAGGATAGGGGCAGAGCTGAACCTCTCTTTGAGATACTGAAACGCTTCAATGGCCTCAGTAGTCCACTGGGCCGTATTCGCACCTTTCCTGGTGAGATCGGTTAGAGGTTTAACAATTACAGAAAAATTCGTAATGAATTTCCTGTAATAATTGGCAAAACCCAAAAATCTTTGTATAGATTTCAAACCAATAGGCCTAGGCCATTACTGCACAGCCTGAACCTTCACAGGGTCCATCTCAAAGCCCTCGCTGGAGACAATATAGCCCAAACTACTAAATTTTCTGCTCACATTTCTCCAGTTAAGCAAAGAGTGAATTATCACTCAATAACTGCAAAACTTCACGTACACTCTGCCAATGGGACTCGAGATCTGGTCAATAAATCAAAATGTCATCCAAATACACAACCACATTCTTACCAATCAGAGGTCTCAGGATGTCATTAATAAGGTTCTGAAAAAAATGCAGGTGCATTGGTAAGATCAAAAGGCATCATCAGATTCTCAAAATGACCTACCGGAGTGTTAAAGGCAGTTTTCCATTCATCACCCTCCTTCACTCGTAACAAATTGTATGCCCCCTGGAGACCAATTTTGGAGAACCACTTGGCTCCCACTAACTGGTTAAACAAGTCAGGAATTAACGGCAATGGGTAGGAATTGCGTATGGTAATCTTATTAATTTCACGAAAATCCAGACATGGACATAAACCCCCGTCCTTTTTTTTAAACAAAGAAGAATCCAACTGCCACAGGCGACTTAGAAGGTCTTATGTGACCAGCAGCCAGACTAGTCTATATGTACTCCTCCAAGGCCTTTCTTTCAGGGATAGTCAGATTAAACAAGCGACTTTTGGGAAGAGTAGCACCCGGAACAAACTCAATGGTGCAATCATAATCCCTATGAGGAGGTAAAACTTGCGACTCCTCCTCTGAAAAAAACCTCCAAAAATCTTGAATAGGTACCGGTAATTCCACTTTTTCCACAGCCGCAATGCGACCATTACAACATTTATCATAGCACTTCGGACTCCAAGACTTAATCACATTAGTAGACCAGTCCAATAAAGGATTGTGCAGTTTTAACCAAGGCAATCCTAGAACAACTGGAGAGGGCAAATTATCCAAAACAACCAAGTCCAAAATTTCTTGGTGAACTCCATTGATAGTGAGGGGAAATGCAGCAGTCTTGTGAGTAATACATTTCAAAGGAGTGTTATCAATTGCAACCACAGAAATAGGTGATGACAAAGGTTTGGATTTCAATTTAAGGTTTTCCAAAAACCCTTTATCAATCACATTAAGTGTTGAACCACAATCCACAAATACCTGAAATTCAATCAAATCTCCCTGCAGAGTAGTACTCCCACAAAGAAATACTCCTGCAGAGTGTAAACAAGCTATATGGGCGTAACTGACCTTTTTCTTTTCTTTACTTAAACAACGCTCACAATACTTAATCAAATGGTCTGCTTTACCACAATAAAGACACAATCCCTCGGCGAACCTCCGGTCTCTTTCCTGAGAGCGGAGTGACATCCCCCCAACCTCCATCGGTTTCCCGCCGTCAGAGCAGATTTTCTGGTTACTAGGAACTGACATTACAGGAGTCTTTACCTCATTGAGCCTGCACCTCAGTCTCCTGTCTATACGAACAGCTAACTGCATAGCATCCTGCAGAGTCTCAGGTGCAGGGAATGCAATTAGCAAATCCTTAACCCTTTCACTCAGACCAGCAAGAAATAAACATCTCAGCGCAGGATAATTTCACTTAACTTCTGAGGCCCATCTCCTGAAGTGTGTGCAATAATTTTCCACATCATCTGACCCCTGATTCAAACGTCTAAGTTCTGATTCAGCATATGAGATTCGATCAGGATCGTCATACAGTACAGACCAAAAGTTTGGACACACCTCATTTAAAGATTTTTCTGCATTTTCATGACTTTGAAAATTGTACATTCACACTGAAGGCATCAAAACTATGAATTAACACATGTGGAATTATATACTTAACAAAAAAGTGTGAAACAACTGAAAATATGTCTTATATTCTAGGTTCTTCAAAGTAGCCACCTTTTGCTTTGATGACTGCTTTGCACACTCTTAGCATTCTCTTGATGAGCTTCAAGAGGTCGTCACTGGAAATGGTTTTCACTTCACAGGTGTGCCCTGTACTGTATAATAGCCCCATAGCAAAAAATTCTTCAACAGACCTTAAACACGGATCATTAGGCTGGAGAGAAAAGACCCACCCCTGTGGTTCATTGAGCAAAAGTGACATAATAAAACCAATGCGCTGTGATTCATTCCCAGAGAATCTTGGTCTCAAACGAAAATATAACAAACAAGCATTTTTAAAGGAAAAAAAATCTTGCTGTTTACCATAAAAAACATCAGTCAGTCCTACCTTGGGTTCGACAAAATGCGCTCCAAAACAGCTACTTACGTGTTGCTGAAGCTTGGCCACCTCCAGAGACAATCCCTGCAGGCGTTGAGCCAAATCCTGGACGGAAACCATACTGATCCAGGAATTTCTTTCCTTTTAGCTTTTTTTTTGGGGCTGGACTTACTGTTATGATCTGCAACAAGTACTACGGAAAGATAGCGGAAAGCTGTCCCTACTGTAAGACTAAGCTGAATCCCTACGATGTAGCGGGTTGCCTGTTCCTTGTGAACAGACCCGCCTTAGTCCTCGGCTAGTCTGAATGAAGACCTATAGAATTAAGGGAGGGGTCCCTAAAGAACTAAGGACTGGGACAAAAATGGGACACCTCCTAAACAGAAGTTGTTACAGAACACAAAAAGACAAACTGACAAAAATGTACTAAAGGTCCCAGAGGACCAAGCGAACTTGACAGAGAAAGGCACCGAAGCACCAGGCTAGAGAAACAGTCAAACACTGAAGTCCAGCACAGCCAGAAAGGTGGAGCTGGAATATAAAGGCATATGGTCACGTGACCGCAAAACACAAGATAGGAAAAACAAACAGGAGGGTTCTAACACTTAGCTCTACCTGTGGAGAGCTGAACCAACTCAGCTGCGTCACCATCAGCTCCAGAGGATCTGCAAGGCAGCGGCGGCCCCATATAGCCGCATACCACAGGTGGCGTCACAAACATTATCTCTATAAAAACTTCATTCCCCTTTTCCTCTTCCCCCTTTAATTGACCGACCTGGGTCACCGATCAGGTCACTGCCACCGTGACATCCCCAGCACTGACCGGCCCGGCTACCGAGTACCCCACGGCACAGGGGGCGCATCACCATACATAAACATACAGTACTGTATATGGCTTATCGCTTCTAGAGCACTGTGATGGTGTGTGGGTATCATTCCATCTATATTCATATTTTACTGTTTTTCAGAGTGCTGTCTTGTTATCCAGGCATCTGTTATGGAAACCCTCTAGGAGAACTTTGGAATAGACAGCAAAGGGTCTTCACATTGCCAGCGAGATTCAAATTAAGATACTTCATCGATGAAGGAAGAGAGACAGAATACATGTGACATGCATTGTCAGCAGGTAGAGCCTTCTGGTGTGGCAACAAAGACTCACCATATTTATTAGCTAGTCAGAACGGAACTTCATTGTTACATTCAACTGAACAGGAAACTGAAATTAGACTATCAGTAGTAAACACACTTCCCTTGGCCCAACGTAAAACCTTCTCAGGGACTTCACAGGAAACCAGTATCTTAGTCAGACATTCCACAATGTACAGTATGTCTTAAACACTTAAGCAGAGGTCTCATGGAATAGATTGTTTTTTCTAAATTAATAATGAATCTAGATATTAAAAATTAACCATAACACATCTATTTTCAGTAGGCCAGGAAAAATACACTATTATCTTTCCGTTGACTTTTGAATTGATGTGTTTCTCTTTGGGTGGTCAAGAAACACAAAACATTATTTGTTATCTCTGGAGGACAGCGACTCAGGGTCATGAAACAATGATGTTTGCTAATATGCTAATTACATATTGAACCAGGCCAACTAGTTTGTTAAATTTCAAGCAATGGAAGACCAAAAATTCTAATTGTTTAAATGCTCAAACAATGAGACCTGAGCCCTGCTACCTTCCCGCACTGTCCTATGAATGAGGAGAAGGACTTTTAAAAACACAGCCAAGGGGCGTGGCTGGCCATGGCAGAGTGAAGTTGCATCCAGCTCAGCTCCACCATATCTCATCCAAAAACATCAAATCACAGCCTTCCAAGATGGGCAAAGTGGGCAAAAAGACAAGGGTGCGATCCTCGTCCTGCACCCCAGTTCCTGTGGGGTTATGGCATCTTTCTGTGGCCTCAAGAACAACTTCAGGACCAGCTGCCTCAGGGACATAGCAGACGTGAGGCGATCCAGGATGGTGGAGCAGGCGGCACGAACAGAAACGCTCCTCTCCCCGACGTTGCAGAAGGGGATGGGCGATGTCCTTCAGACCCACAGACAGACATAGAAATGGAGGTAACTTACCGATTCCCGGGCGCTGCAGTGGATCCCTGGTATACAGCCTCATCATGGCCACTGCTGTCACTGTGACCACGAGATTATCCCTACACCGTCCCCTCCGCTGATTCCCATGTCTCAGGGAGAGACGCAGCATACTCCTGATCAGGGTGATGCAGGTGCCTCCCCAGAAAGGAATTCTCAAAATGGCTGCGGCAGCCAGGCTCAACCTGAATGCAGCTTGAGGGACTCCATCAATGAAGCCTCAACATGTTTAATAAATTCTCATCTGGGCCCTGTATGCACCTCTCAGACGCCAACTAGTAATCCAGGCACACCAGACACTGCCCTATCCGGGGATGAAGCCTCCCCACCATTACCCCACTGTCTTAAAGAGGACAGCACCCTTTGGAACTCTGCCTCTCTAACTTCTGGAGAAGACCCACATTTGCAAAATGCTCCCATAACTAAACAAAATTCTGGTCCTGATTTAACCTCAACATCCTGGGACGCTCCATTTACCCAGCCCCCTGTGTTGGTCCCACTGGGCTATCCTAACTCACCAACTTGGTCCACTGGCTCTTCCTGGAGTTTGATATACCCTCATCGCTCTCTAAGGGAATCATCCCCTAATAATCATGCACTTACAGATCTCCCACACCAAGAAAGGGGCTCACCTCAATTGCGACTTATAAATGCCCAAAGTGGGTGGAAATGTTACTCACTGCAAACAACAAGTGCCTTATGGCACCTTTCTCCAAATTCAATAATCCCCCGGACCATATGGCTCGGAGACCACGGGCCCCATGACATCAACAGATGGCAGCAGACTGGCTTCTGTGGCAGATCTACGTACGCTACTACAGACCATCCCAACGAGAAACAACATACTAGCGCTCGCTAATCAAGTGGTTTCCGAGCGCAAAGAAGAATTTTCTTTTTTCCGGTGCGGAACTGTCCTCAATGTCAACTAGAGTCAACTCCCTCACCAAATCTCAGGCCGCTGATACCACAGCCATCCAAACTCTTCAGGAAACTGTTCAAACGCAATCAGCACAGCTTTTTTCGCTCCAACAAAACTTGGACAACCTGGAGAACAGAAATAGGCGCAATAATCTTCGCATTCGAGGGCTCCCGGAATCCATCTCTGCACCCGATATCCCCTGGTTCTCAGATCAATATTCAATGACCTTCTCAATCGTCCCCCAGGACAAATTATAGAACTTGACAAAGCTCACTGGGCGCTGCGCCCTGTGGATCCTGATGACCCACGACTCAGAGATATAATATGCAGAGTACATTTTTACTCCAATAAAGACCAAATTCTTCAGGCGGCTAGGAAGAAACAACTGATTAAATACAATAATACTCCGATCCTCATCCTTCAAGACCTGTCTCACCATACTTTGGTGCAACGAGCAGCCTTGAGACCGATTCTGGATGTGCTAAAGTCTAAAGACATTCCTTTCCGCTTGGGTTTCCCTTTTTCCCTGAATGTGCAAAGAGGCTCCAGAACTCATACTCTACGTACTCCAGAGGACCTGTCATCATTCCTGCAGGCCTTGGACCTGCCAAAGTTGTCCCTTCCAGCTTGGCCGACTCTATCCCTAGGTCCAATTGGCCTGGGGAGGGGATCAAAAACGTCGAACTCCCTAACAAGCACTGTTATCTGAAAAGGCCTCACTCCACGCGATACTCCTCGTGGGAACCGAAGGAGAAGCCAACCTCTACCACAAAGACTTCGGGACACAGACTGATTAGAACCCGTGAGATTCGCATATCCCATGTTTGCTGTGTAGCCTTGTTTTCCACGCTGGCAGTCATTCCCCAATATTCTTGTATTGCAGTATCTGATTGACATTTTTATATGCAGAGGTTGAACCTGCGTTATGCCATCAGCGGTTCGCCAACCTGCCACCCACTTAAATCCTGCCTCCATCATAACAGATTCCATGTTATATTGAGGTTATGATGTTATTTGTATTTTTTTTGTTTTTCATCGGAGCTGTGCCTCTACAATGGTTTCCATTTTTCTCCCCCCAATAGATTGGGAGACTATGTCGCACATGTTAGCGATCTCTGAGCTCCTATGTGGTAAACCCATTCTCTTAGTTAACGCGGCAGTAACTGTACTACTGCTTTTATGTTATTGTTCTGATATTGGTCATTCTTATTTTCTACCCTCCTCCCCCTATCTCCTGTACAATGTTGGGACCCATCACAGGGAAACATTTTAATTTAGGGTGCACTCGAGAAATAATCCAGAGGAAAATTCGGAACCCTTCCAATGGCGGACCTAAATATTGTTTCTTCAACGTGAAGGGCCTTAACACCCCTGAGAAAAGATCCCAGATCCTTCATCACTGCCACAAACGTAAGGTACACATTATTTGTTTTCCGGAAACTTACTTTAAATTAAATTGTGCTCCCAAGATTAAAAACAAACACTATACGAACTGGCATTTTGTTAATAATCCCACTTCACACTCAAAGCGAGTTGCCATAGCAATTCATAGATCCCTTCCTCATCAAATGATTAGCTGCTTTGTCGACCCCGACGCCAGATTCATAATTCTCACTATTTCAGTAGAAGGCCAAATCTTAACCATTATTAATGCTTATTCTCCAAATCAGGGCCAAACAACCTTCCTATCTAATTTAATCGACCACTCCATCCCCTTAGTAAAAGGTCCAGTAATCCTTTGTGGGGACCTTAAAATCACCTTAGACCCAACTTTAGACAACTCGAATGGCAAGTCTCACCTCTCATATACAGCAATAAAAAAAGTCAAAAAAGCATTCTCGCAGCTACAATTATTTGATGCCTGGAGAATCAAACATCCCTCCGACAGAGACTATAGCTTCTACTCGCCACTGCACCTTTCATACAGTCGCCTTGACTATATACTGCAACAAGGGGCATTGCTTTGGCTGGTCTCCACAGAAATAAGCACATCCTCTGGTCCAACCACGCTCCAGTGTATTGTCCTCTAAAAAAAATTTCTGGCCCCACGCGAATGGTGTGGTCATGGTGACTGAATGAATCTTTACTCTTAGATCCACTCTGTATATCAGATATTCAGACGAACATAGATAACTTTGAAACAAACCATTCTTGTGACAACACTGTCCTGCCTATCAAATGGGAGACCTTAAAATGCATCTTAAGAGGAGTATTCATCAAACATGGCACCAGAATTAAAAAGGAGAAAGCTCAAGCCCTTAAAGAGGCCTTACAAAAGGTGTCGAAACTTGAACAGCTACATAAACATGCTCCCTCTGTATCTGTTCTCAGAGACCTTCTCCAGGCAACGCTGGAGAGCTCTTATGCCCGTCTCCTACAAATAAGTCATAGTAAGTTCTATGAATATGGAAATAAGCCTGGCAGAATGCTGGCGCGAGCATTGAAGGCTAAAATGACACAAAACTATATTCCATTAAAGATGCATGCGGCTCCAGAGTCCACACTTCCTGTGAAATTTCCAAAGTTTTTCAAACTTATTATTTGTGCAACAAACCCGAATCTTACTCAGACTGAGACTCCCTCCTCTCCCTTCAATAAACCCCAAGAAATCTCACTCATAATAAAAGACCTGCCAGGGAGCAAAAGCCCAGGCCTGGATGGCCCCACTACCAAATTTACCAAATTTTATAAAACATTTCCATCCCAAATAACCCCCAAGATGCTCCAAACATTTAATCATGTTTCGGATATCTCCCCCTTCCCTACGCAAACTACTTCCACTCACATGACGGTTATCCCTAAGCCTGGAAAGGATCCCCTTCTATGTGCCAGTTACCGCCCAATCTCACTATTAAATGTGGGCATAAAAATTTACGCTAAATTAATAGTGAACAGACTGAACCCACTCCTCCCAAAGCTTATTCACCCAGACCAGGTCGGGTTTATACCAGGAAGGGACGCTCGAGACAATATCCTTAAAACGCTCGATATTATGAATTATACCATCTCACATAAATCCCCATTGATGGTCCTGTCGTTGGACGCCGAAAAGCCATTTAACAGAATCGAGCAAACATTACATTTCCTAGGTCTTGGCCCGGTTCTAAAATCTAAAATTCTGGCATTATACAAATCCCCATCCGCCACAATTAAAATTAATGATTCCCTCTCTGACCAGTTCTCAATATGTAATGGCACTCGTCAGGGATGCCCTTTATCTCCCCTACTGTATGTATTGGTTATGGAGCACCTAATGTATGGTATTCGGAAATCCCAGCATCCATGGGATTACCATCAGAAATCGTGAATACAAATGTTTTGCATTTGCAGATAATCTATTAGTCTATCTCTCCAGTCCTCACATTTCTCTGCCTTCCCTGATGGAGCTAAAACAGGTTTGGGAACTGGACATACTTCAAAATAAACGTAGACAAATCTGAAGCCCTTAATATATCCCTGTCCCTCCAGACAATTCAGTCCCTTAAAGGTAACTTCCCTTTCAAATGGCCTTCTAACAACTCAATTACTTATCTAGGAGTCCGCGTCTCTTCCGACCTCTCTAATTTATTCGCTTTGAACTTCCAGCCTTTTCTGTCCAGGGTAGAAAGGGATTTGGCTGCTTGGAATTGGAATGAATTTTCATGGTTTGGATGGGTCAATATTATAAAAATAACTATTCTGCCTAGACTACTTTATCTTTTTCAGACCATTCCGATTCACATTCCCTTTCCCTTCTGGAAGAGAATCCAATGCATATTTAATCAGTTCGTGTGGTTCTTGGGCGGTTCCAGGATCAGATTTGCCACCTTATCCAGATCTAAAGAATCAGGAGGTACAGGTTTACCTGATTGTCGTAAATATCACTTAGCAGCAGCTTACTCACGGGTCTTGGAATTAGTTCAGAACTCATCCTCCAAATGCTAGGTCACTATTGCCCATGATTCCTGACCCTCTCCATTTCCTTCCTCCCTTGGACGAGTGTCCCCCGTCATAGAGAGGTCCCTCTATCTTTCAGTGCAAGACACAATCTTAAAATCATACATATATCTCACTCTCGAGACCTTTTGGTCAACCCCTCTGGCCCCACGTTCCCCATCACTGACAACCCTATCTTTCCTCCAGGGGTGTCCTCCGGTTGATTTTTAAACCGTTCAAAACTGAAACCATTACGCCTCTACCAGATAGCCCCTCAAGGCTCCCTTCTACCCCTCACATACATTCTCGATGGAGTCCCCCCAACACCACGTTATAGTTATCAGTACTCTCAATTGCAACATTTCTACCAGTCTTTATCTAATAGATCAAAACTGATGTGACTCCTATCCAAATTTGAAAAATTATGCATTTCACCAACAAGCACGAAACATGCAATTTCAATGAATTATAAACTGCTCTCTTCTCCTGACCTAGAATCACTCTATGAAGCTTGCGGAATTGGAGTTACAGCAAAAATTTTCACATGACCAATGATTTAGGTGCTTCCACCTCTCCCATAAGTCGCTCACTGCAACCAAAGCACAGGAGACAAACTACAAAATTATCTCCAGGTGGTATCGGGTCCCTTTGGACCTTCATAAGTGGTTTTCAAACACTTCTAGCTTATGCTGGCACTGTGGTTTAGATGAGGGTACTCTGGTTCATATATGGTGGTCCTGCGGGGCCCTCAAGGGGTTCTGGAATAATGTAGTTAAGATAATACAAGTCACTGATATAAAGATTCCTAACAAACCAGAGGCCATTCTCCTCTTCATGTTCCCCTTCTCAGATTCACGCTTTTAAAAATCTCTCATGAGACTTTTGCTTCAGGCTGCAAAAACAATCATTCCTCTTCACTGGAAGTCCACTGTAGTCACGTCCCTTGAAGAATGGTTTACAGAAATCGCAAGAGTCCAACATGGAATTACTAATATCATACTCTCAAGAAGAGAGAAACAAAATTGCCACTACATTGTCCCATTGGGACTCCTTTCTAACCTCGACTCTATATAGGTCCATTGGAACTACTCCCCCCCCTAAAACAAATCCCTACAGAGCACCTTACTGTAGTATTAATCTTCTTATATCTCACTATCAGCTAGGGTCCCCACCCAATCTGATACCTTCTATCGTGTCCCACTGTTATCCTTTTCCCTTCCCTCTTTTCCGTTTACTTCTTTATGTTTAGCCTGGGCCATAGTCTAAAAATTTGCTCATTGCTGTTCCCCATGATATACCTGGGTTTACTGATGTCTACATTGGGCATAGTGCATAATCTCTGTCTTTATTTCCCAAGGTCCTTACTGTTACAACTGGTTTACAATGTTTTATACCCTGTTAAAAATCTTTTCAATAAACGTGAAAAATATTTAGATTTGAGAGTCCTCAGTGGTTGATACCTTTTAATGGCTAACTGAAAAGATGGTAACAAATTGCAAGCTTTCTAGACTACTCAGGTCTCTTCATCAGGCTTGTATACCACAAAATCTGAAGTGTCACATACACAATCAGACACACAAAAAATGCAATAGGTAAGACAGGTGATGAAAAGCAGAGTTATTATGGAAGAGATAAACAGTTCTGGCTATAAATATTTTAGCAGTTAATAGATAAGGAGTGTGAAGGTTTTATTGTCACGTGACTAGGTCCAGTGTTATGATGGCCTCACAAGTCTGAGGAGCACATTCCTTAGTTGTAGAATGACATAAATCCATGCGACACATTCATTCCTGCTCTGAAAGTGTTAAAGGTCACCATCAGTTTATATTCTGAGATTCTTCTTTCTCTTTGAGATTTGAAGTTACCCTTTAATACCAGTAATTTCATGTCTTTTATGCTGTGATCAGGGGAACAAAAATGCTTGGCTACAGGTAGATCTATTCTTTTTTCTTTTATTGTGTGGCGATGATGATTCATCCTTGTTCTAAGTTTTTGCCCTGTCTCCCCTACATAAAGACCCCCAGCTCAACATTTGGTACATACAGTTATATGAAAAAGTTTGGGCACCCCTATTAATCTTAAGCTTATTGTTTTATAAAAATTGGTGTTTCTGCAACAGCTATTTCAGTTTGATATATAATAAATAATAAAACCTCATTTCAAGGCAGAAACATTACTGTGTCCAACAGTTATTACAGATATCAAACTGAAATAGCTGTTGCAAAAACACCAATTTTTATAAAACATTAAGCTTAAGATTAATAGGGGTGCCCAAACTTTTTCATATAACTGTATAATTAAGTACACTACATTAGATGTGATACAGCTGAACGTACCTGGGATCTTATAGTCCTGATGTGAATTGGGGATCTTTATCTTGGCTGTGGTCGTTATAAAAGGACAGGTTTTGCATTTTTTCTGGTTGCAAGGAAAGGTACCTGTAGCTGGTGGAGATGACAGGGAGCTTCTGACAATGATGCTTCTTAGATTTGGAGGCTGCCTGAAACACAGAAGTGGGGGTCTGGAAATATGGATTGCAATCGGGCATCTTTTTGTAGTAAGGGTTGTAGTTTCCGTGCAGCTCTCCTTAGCGCCTGCAGATTTGGATTGTAGGTGACTACAAGAGGCACCCAGTTGTTTTCTTGTTTGGTTTTGTAATGTAGGAGATGATTCCTTGATATTCTGGTGGCTCTTGTAATCTAGTTCTCAATTGTTCTTGGATGGTAGCCCTGTTTCAAAAAGGTCTTTCTGAGGCCATCAAGGTGTTTGTCTATCCATCTGGTTGGAACATATCCGATTGTATCTGAAGGCTTGGCTGTAAACAATAGAGTTTTTTTTATGTGTTTTGGATGGAAACTGTCCCATTTAAGGTATGTAGGACGGTCGATTGGTTTCCAGTACAAGGATGTCTCTATTTCATTGTTCTGTAGCTTGATGATGGTGTCCAAAAAGTTAATTTCAGTACAGGAGTAGTTGAGTATTAGGTTGATGGTGGGATGAAATCGATTAAAGTATTCATGGAACAAACACCTTGATGGCCTCAGAAAGACCTTTTTGAAACAGGGCAACCATCCAAGAACAATTGAGAACCAGATTACAAAAGCCACCAGAATATCAAGGAATCATCTCCTTAATGATGAGGCAGGCAGGGTATATAGCAGACTGCAGTGCACATAGCAAGAGGCTCCATTCCAGTTCTGCCTGTTGCACCTTCTGACAGGAAGTGGTGGAGGCGGAGCGTGTGCTGCAAGAGTTGTTTGAGCTGCGTGTGGAGAGAGCTCCTGGGAAGGGAGGTAATCTTTTCCAGCTGGGACTTTTTGTCTGCCCCCTTCCCAGGAAAGGAAGCTCATAGTGGGACTGGCCTCCGGGGCTGGGCCCCCGGCTCCCACCTCCCGGTCTAAGCCGGCGGGGGGTGGGAGGAACACCAACCAGGCTATGGCTGCAACATCAGGCCGAGGCAGCAGGGGTTCCAGCATGAAGACCCGGAGGACCCCCGAGGCTACGACCGCGGCAGCTCCTCCCTTCGGAGGTAGATCGAGTGCCAGCAGAGGTGCTGCAGCGGTGCCCCCTGATTGGGGTACCAAGGTGGCGAGGGAGGCAACCATCACCTATGCCTCCCGTGTCCATGCGCACCTCTGTGAGTATGAGGACACAGCAAAAAAGCTAAGTTCCCTCTGGGGGGAGTTGAGGGTAGCTCAGGAGAGGTCCGAGAGGGCCTCTGGCACCAAGAAGCCTGAGCTATCCGCCGCGGTCCAGAAGATCTGACGGGCCATTGAAGAGTTGGAGGACCGCAGGAGCACCATCATGGCGGGCAGTGGACCCTTTCGGGAAAAGCTGGAAAACGAGGACCGGTTCAGAGCCATGACCGGTGGGGCTCTGGAGGGGTCACAGGGCCCCGGCCAGGCGGTGGAGGAGGAGGAAGAGGTATGCGTGGAGGAGGTCGCACCCTACCCACTGCCTGGTGGCCTGGTAAGTGATCTCCAGGCATCGCATAGCGGGATAGCCCCTGAGCAGATGGCTCTCCCGTCTGATTCTAGCCCTTCAGAGGGCAGCGGGAACGAGGGGGAGGATGAGGAGGATGGGAGTAGCAGCAGTGAGGGGGGCTGCCTTTTCATGCAGCAGATCCAGCAGATCGAGTCCCCGGTACGTTTTGGTCAGCTTACGTTCGGGGATGAGATCTGCGAGGATGAGGCACCCGGGAGGGGGACGAAGAGAAAAGCAAAAAAAAAAAAAAAGAAGGAAACATCATCAGTTGCACATAAATTTGTGTATGTCCCCCTCTCCGGGGCCCCCCTGTCCCGTTGTGCGGCACCCGCCACACACCCCGGCTTGGACTCTGTTGTGGGTCCACAGCGAGGGAGCGGGGAGAATATAGGCCATGGCACGCAGAGCACTGCGTCTGTTTGTGGTAATGGAGGCAGTGGGTCCGAGGTGTCTGATATGGAGCATGGCGCGGAGGGCAGCCCAACGGTGGGTGTCATCGGTGGTGGTGCTCGTGCAGGAGCCCCTGTGAAAAGGGGGTCTGGCCTGGCACCTGGTGCGCCTGCTGGCGTGCAGGGGGCAGCGTGTACATCTGTCGCTGCCTCCTGCACTGCCGGCGGCGCACCGACAGCCGGGGCCGCATCTCCGGCGGCGTGTGCTGGGGTGTCTGGGTCCCTCACACGCGGATCCACTAAAAAATCTGGATCACTTTTAGGGACCCAGACGCCTGGTAAGGTAAAGGGCGCGGGGCCTGCGGCTCCGGCAGAGCCGGCTCATAAGCGTAAGGTGGGGCTTGCTCCCCTGGCAAAATCCGTGGCGAGGTCGGGGCCCCCTGCGCAGGGGCCCAGTAATGGGTCAGAGCGGGGGGCTCCACCGCCGCTGGGTGCCGAGGGGGAGTGGCCTAGCCTGGGGCCGGCCGCCGGAACTGGGGAGGCCAGGCTATTTGTGGTGAAAGGTGTGACGGTAGGTGGTGTTATGCCCCTGAGAGCTGGTGCCGCTGGTCCAGGGGCCCCTGTGAGTAGACCCGGTTCCAGGTCGGCTTCGGGGGTCCCGGCGCGGCCGACTTCGGGGGGCGTGGCCTCCCAGCTGTCCACGGCGCCAGTGGGAGTGGCCTCTGGGGCCCCTACCGTGCTGCCTGGTGTGGGGGGCGTGGCCTCCCTGCCATCCATGGCACCGGTGGGAGTGGCCTCTGGGGCCCCCACCGTGCTGCCTGGTGCGGGGGGCGTGGCCTCCCTGTCATCCACGGCACCGGTGGGAGTGGCCTCTGGGGCCCCCACTGTGCTGCCTGGTGCGGGGGGCGTGGCCTCCCTGTCAACCACGGCACTGGTGGGAGTGGCCTCTGGGGTCCCCACTGTGCTGCCTGGTGCGGGGGGCGTGGCCTCCATGTCACCCACGGCACCAGTGGGAGTGGCCTCTGGGGCCCCCACTGTGCTGCCTGGTGCGGGGGGCGTGGCCTCGCAGGCAAAACCCGCCCAAGTGGGCGTGGCTCCGCCCAAAAAGGAGCGGGGCTTAGCGATGGCAGCTGCTGGGAGCAGTGGTGCCACGGCTGCAACAGACAGCAGAGGTGGTGCCTGCCTGTCGGTGTCCCCTGTGCTCGTGGGCTCATCTGGGGCAGGGGCGCCGGCAAAAGTCTCAGCACCTGGCTCCCAAATCCCCCCAGCAGGGAATGTGCTGCCAGCAGGTGGCAGCAGTGCTAATGCTGTTGAAAAACCTGCTGGTAAAAAATGTGTGGCGAAAAAAAACAACTGTGACCCCAGTGTGCATGTGAGTGGGATTTTGGCAAGTGGGGTGACTGTGGGTATGAATGTGTCTGTGGTGGAGGATATAAGTGTTGGTATGTCTGTTGGTAGTGGGGGGAGTGGGGACAGGGCTGGTCCATCTGCCCCCCGGCTGCTGGTCCTCAGAGTTTTGCGGGGGTAGTAGCCGGGGCCTCGGGGTCTTCTCGGGGGGCTTCCTCACCTCTGGACCTCAGGGATGGTGACTTGCGGCGCCATTTCCTGGAGGCCCTCAAGAAGGGAGAACGGACGATCCAGGTAGAGGGAAGAGAGGTGGACCTGGCCTTTTGGCTGGATAGACACGGCCTGGCCGCCTTCCAAGATAAAAGGGAGGGGGAGACAGCGTGGTCCCTCCCGACAGCCGGGCAGGGGGTGGCCAGGAGGAATGTAGTCCGTCTTCGGTGGAGGGGCAGTGAAGCGTGCCCGCCAAGAGCGAGGGTCGTGGAGCTCCTCCTGAAGATGAACTTCAGGGCGACTGACATCTTTGCCCTGATCCATCCTTTTGGTACCCCCATCTTCGACATCAGCTTTGTTCGGCCAGAGGGCCTAGAGCTTTTCTGGTCGAATTTTGAACTGTTGAAGGGGGAGCCCGGGTGGCGAGACTTTGCTGTGCAGGCGGTGTCTCGCCAAAATGGCGTAAAGAGGGTGACCGTTCTAACCAATAACGAGTCACTCTCTGGGGTCGATATCTTGACGTGGCTTTCTCGCTATGGGGAGGTCACGGACGTCCCAAAGAAGAACAGGGACGAGTTTGGCATTTGGTCAGGGGGCTGGACCTTCATGATGAGGTTAAAGGTCTCAGGCGGTACTGTCACCCACATCCCCTCCTCAGAATTTCTGGGGAGGGACAGGATCCTGATCTTCTACCAGGGGCAACCGAAGGTCTGCCACAGGTGCAGTGATCCCCGCCACTTCAGCGCGGGCTGCAAGGTGCAGAAATGTGCCTTGTGTGGCAGGGTAGGTCATCTTGCCGCGGCCTGTGGTGACATTAGGTGTCACCTGTGTGGTGACCTAGGTCACCCGTATAGCCGCTGCCCCCGCTCCGTTTCTAACACCATCTCTGGTCAGGCGAGGGAGAGCCGAGGGGGGGTCCCCGGCGGTGCATCCTCTGCTGGAGCTGGAGGTGGGGGTGGGAGAGGAGCTGAGGGGCCAGTGAAGGAAGGCGAGGCCAGTTCATCTGCCCACCAGTGGCAACAGGTGAGGCGCCGTGGGGGTAGGGGGCAGGATAAGCCTCAGGCGACTGGGGTGATGTCTGTCCCCACCCCAGAAGCGGCAGCCGGAGCCCCTGAGGCCCTGGGGGAGGAGGCGGTGAACGAGGAGATCAGGAGGATGGAGAGGGAGGAGGTGGCTGCTTCTGATGATTCCTCCCAGTATGAAAGTCTGGACGAGGAGGTGGTGGAACAGCCTAAAAAATCAGGTGACAGTAAGGCGGGTAAGAGTCGGAGGAGGAAGAACCGAAAAGGGGCAAAAACATCTAAAGCCCCCCCCTTGGCCGCTAAGGTGCCTACAGAAGGGCTCACCGGCTCCCCTCTGATCCCCCTCTCCAACCGGTTCCATGCCCTCGATGACTCTGCTGTGTCGGAGGTCGGGGGCGAGGGACCGGCGGTAACATCTGAGGTGCCTTCAGGGAGCGGCGGGGTCTGTCCTCCGGGGGGCTCTCTTTCCTCTGGGGGGGGACTGCCCCGGGGTCCAGAGGTGAGGAAACCAGTACTGGGAAGGAGGTGTCTAGTACTATGGACACCTCTGTGTCACTAAAGAGGAGGGGAGAGTCTGGCTCCTCCTCTGAAGGTGAGCACAAAAAATCTGGGGGTACGGTCAAAAAGAAGGCCGTCTAACTCAATCACCCATGATGGCGGAACCTACCCCGTTGACTCTGGCGTTGATTAATGTCGCCAGTATAAAGTCAGAAACAGCCAGATTTATGGCCTTTGATTTTTTCAACCGAGTTGAGGCTGACATTTTATTTTTGCAGGAGACCAGACTAACGGACATGGGGGCCATTTACAAAGCAAGGAGGGAGTGGAGGTGCGGGCCCTCATACTGGTCTCTTGCGGCCGAGCCGTATAGCGGGGTAGCGGTCCTTTTTAAGGCCGCTTCGGTGGAATGCAGACAGGTGATCGAGGTAGAAATGGGGAGGTGCTTGGTCCTTGACGTCTTCATGGGGGGACAGGAGCTCCGGCTCATTAACATCTATGGTCCACAGTCAAGGTGGGACCGTAAATGTCTCTTCCTGAAGATCAAGCCCTATCTTTTTACCAGCCGGCAGGTGGTCTTCGGTGGGGACTTTAATACTATAACTAGATCCCGTGATAGGGGAGGCCCCAGAGACCGAAGGCTGGCTTTTGATAGTAATACTCTTAATAGCAAAGCAAGCGAAGCTCGCCTGGTGGATGTCCACATCCGGCACACCCCAGGTCACGGGGGTTTCACCTTTCATAGGGGTAGTTGTAGGTCTAGGATAGATAGTTTTTTTTTAAAGGAGGAAGCCGTCTCTTCTGCAGTGTTCACTGTTGAGGTGGAATTCTCCAATCACTGTTTCATTTTCTTTTCCTTGAATGTTACAGAGACTCCCCGGATAGGGAGAGGCCTATGGAAGCTGAATTCGTCCCTGTTGGAAGAAGCGGATGTAAGACAATCCTTTGAGGAATTTCTTCAGAGCCAGGTACCTCTCTTGGGTCTCTGTAGCAGGAAGTCTGAGTGGTGGGAGATCTTCAAAAGAAGGGTTGCGGTGTTCTTCCGTCAGCTCTCGAGCCTCAGAGGCCTGAACAGGTACCGCCTGTATCGGGAGCTGGGGAGGAAACTCGAGCAGCTCGTCTCGACTGGAGGGGACTGTGAGGAAATATCCAGGGTGAAGGCCTTGCTGAAGGGGTGCCAGTATGATAGGCACACATCCTTAGTTTTTGAGAGGGATTTCGGGAGGTACCGCTCACCCGACCCCTACAGGAACTGCAGGATGTCAGTGAGTTGCAAGATGGTAACAGGACTGATCGACAGTACGGGTTCCCTGAACAGATCCAATTCAGGGATCCTGGAGGTGGTCAGATCCTTCTACTCGCACCTCTTGGGAAGGAGGGATCCAGATCGGGATGAGATGTCGGCTTTCCTGGCTGAAACCATCCCTGAACCAGGGGATGACCCCTCTCTTCATGTTTTGGCAGAAGCAATCAGGGAAGAGGAAGTGAGATGGGCCATTGATGGGCTCCGGCCCAAAAAATCGCCCGGTCCGGATGGCTTAACATCCGAGTTTTGCAGGACTTTTAGGGACTCTTTGGTCCCCCTCATGACTGAGGTTTTTAATGAATGTCTCTCCTCGGACATTCTTCCCGGTTCAATGAGGAAGTCCGCCCTGATTATCCTGTCAAAGGGTAAAGACTCGTCCCGTATTGAGAATTGGCGTCCCATAGCGCTTCTCAATACGGACCGAAAAGTTCTGGCTAAGGTGCTTTTCAATCGGTTGGTGAAGTTTGCACCCTGGCTCCTTTCGGGGGCCCAGCACTGCTCTGTTCCAGGCCGCAGTACTTTTAGTGCTGTGCTCGGTGTCCGGGAGGCAGTGGAGCAGAGCAGGGCAGGTCACTGGAAGGGGTACTTGCTGTTCTTAGATCAGGCGAAGGCCTTTGACCGGGTTAACCATGAGTACCTCTGGTCCGTCCTTCTGAGGTACGGTCTGCAAGGGAGGTTTGTTGATTAGTTGAGAGTATTATACAATGGGGCAGAGACTTCTCCGCTTGTGAACGGTTGGGTCGGACACCCTTTTGAGGTGAGGTCTGGTGTCCGCCAGGGCTGTCTTCTGAGCCCACTGTTATACGTGTTCGCGATCGACCCCTTTTTAAGTAGAGTGGAGCGCGGACCGTTGGTGGGAGTCGGGATGGATCAGGCGGAGCCAGAGGCCACCTTGAGGGTAGTGGCATACGCCGACGACGTTTCCCTCTTTGTATCCTCGAGAGAGGAGGCGGATTGGGTCATGTCTGAGGTTGAGCGCTACTCGGTGGCATCTGGGTCCATGATCAACCGGGATAAGTGTGAGAGTCTCTGGCTGGGAGGGGGAGATCCAAGTTTTGATCTCCCGGACACCCTTACAGGGCCTCAGGCCACAGCAAAAATTTTAGGCATCAGTTTCGGCCCGGGGGACTATCCCCAGCAAAACTGGGAGGGCTGACTTAAGATTGCCGCCCAGAAGGTGGATCAGTGGAAGGTTTGGTCCGTGAACCTGAGGGAAAGGGTTAACCTGGCCAAGGGGTATTTGCTCCCTTTATTAATATACCTGGGCAGCGTCTGCATCTTGCCAGAACCTCTTTGGACACGGGTCTACAGCCTGTTCTTCCAACTATTATGGGGGAATAGGCTGAACCTAATCAAGAGGGAGGTCACGTACCGCACGAGGAGACTAGGAGGGTTGGGTATGGTCAACCCAGTGGTGTTTCTAGTAAACACCTTTCTTAAAGAAAACATCGCCAACCTCTGGTTAGAGAGGGCTCCTCCGTGGGTATTCTCCTGTAGGGGATGGTTTTGGCCTTTCTTCCAGCAATGGGAGACAGGAGGGCGGGTGAAGGACCTTCGCACGCCTCATGGGCATCTTCCGGCTTATGCTACCCTGGTTGTGAAGGTGATCCGCCGGTGGGGTCTGGGAGTGTGGGAGATCAGGACCTTGTCAAGGAGGTTACTTGACAATAGGGTTCTGTTGACCCACTTCCAGAAGCCCCTGGCCCTCAAGGATTGCCCAAGCCGGGATCTGGAGGTGGGGCTCGGGTTATTAAACTCTAAGCGGATCCCCTTGAAGTTTTGGGACTTGACTTGGCACTGCTTCCATGGGAGACTGTATGTGAGGGACAACCTGAAGTACAGGAACGCTGATGACCGGGATTGTCCCCGCGAGGAGTGTGGCGGCATGCTTGAAAGCATGGAGCACTTCCTGCTTCAGTGTCCCTTTAATACAGAGGTCTACAGTAGGGTGGGTGCTTCCATTGGCTGGCCTAGGCTGGCAGGCCTTTCCTATGCGGAGTGGGCCTATGGGGCATTCAGGTCCCTTGGTGGCCAAGATCGGGACACTGTTTTCTTAGTTAGCTTAGTGACTAGGTTTTACACATGGAACGCACGGTGTTTAGTGTCCACCCAGCAGAAAGTCCTCCCCCGGGAAGAGGTGATTAGGAACATCCTGGGTGACCTGGCAAAAGTGCGCTCGCTGGAGTATGAGAGGCTGGGTGCAGGGAGGGCTTCCCTACTATGGAGGGGGTTCTCATTTAATGTGCGCTAGGGAGAGTTAGGGTATGTGTGTCTGTGATAGGGTTAGTTTAGTCCCTTTCTATATTTTATATTTATTTGTAGGGTCAGATAGATGTGTAGGGTCAGGGAGGGACAGGTAGGGACAGTCTTTAGGGACATGTAGTTAGTATTAGGTTGGTAGTGAGGGACAGGTAGGGACAGGTAGGGAAAGATTGGTAGGGTGGTAGGGACAGATTTTTCTTTTTCTTTATTAGAGAGGGATAGGATTCTGTGTGGTAGATTAGGGTGAGAGCCTCTGTAGTCTCCAGTTCCCGGTGGTGGGCTGTTACCCTCACGTGTAGTTTTTTGTTTTATGGTATTGGAACCCGTATATAGGGCTTGCAAGCACCGAACTTGGGTCTGATTTTGGTTCATGGTTGTTGTATATGGTAATGTAATTAAGTTTTTAGGTTTATTGTAGTGTTATAAAGTTGCGTATATTATTTTTTTTATATGTCTGTGTATTATGATGTATGTTTGGGGGGGTTTAGTGTAGGTTGGGTGGGGGGTTTCAGGGGGGAGGGGGGGGGTTTGGTGGATGGGTTGGTGGTTTGGACATCCTAAAATGGATGGGAAAAAAGGCAAAAGGACCTGGTATCTTTGTGGGCCACAAACTTTAGTGGGACCCTGGTGTGATGAGGCCACAGACTGTCGTGGGACTTTGGGTGTTGGGAGTGGGAACAAAAAAAAAAAAAAAACTACAAAAAAAGGGTTTGCTGTGTATTAAGTTTTCGTTTCGGCCAGGTGGCCTATTTCTTTGTTTTTGGCAGTGGGCCAGTTTGTTGTTTTGTTTTGGGGGTTTAGGTATGAATGTGGAGTGAATGTTGGAAGGGGATATTTTTGGAAAAAAAAGGGTTAAGGTCTTCCCTTGCTGGGGGGGACTTTTGGAAATGGACGTTTCATGTTCCATGATTATTGCAGGACATTTTTGCCTTTTAATTCATACTGGACATTATAATTTTGACTTGTTTGTGTTTTGCATTTTGTTCTTTGTGCAGTGTGTTTTTATGGTTTGTTTTATACTTTTCTAATAAAAAGAGTTCCAGTTCTGTCTGCTGCAGCTCCAGACAGTAAGAGGTGGAGGCGGAGCCTGTAGTGAGCTGCCTGGACTGTGTGTGGAGAAAGTTCCTGGGAAGGGAGGTAATTTTTTCCATCTGGGACTTTTTGTCTGCCCCCTTCCCGGGGAAGAAAGCTTGTGGTGGGACTGGCCTCCGGGGCTGGGCCCCCGGCTCCCACCTCCCGGTCTAAGCCGGCGGGGGGGTGGGAGGAACACCAACCCGGCTAAGGCTGCAACATCAGTCCGAGGCAGCAAGGGTTCCGCATGAAGACACGGAGGACCCCCGAGGCTACGACCGCAGCGGCTCCTCCCTCCCGAGGTAGGTCGAGTACCAGCAGAGGTGCTGCAGCGGTGCCCCCTGATTGGGGTACCAACTGTCACCTATGCCTCCCGTGTCCATGCGCACCTCTGCGAGTATGAGGACACCTCAAAAAAGCTAAGTTCCCTCTGGGGGGAGTTGAGGGTAGCTCAGGAGAGGTCCGAAAGGGCCTCTGGCAGCAAGAAGCCTGAGCTATCCGCCGCGGTCCGGAAAATCAAGCGAGCCATCCAAGAGCTGGAGGAACGCCAAAGTACCCCATCTTGGCAGGCAGTGGACCCTTCAAGGAGAAGCTGCAGAACGATGACCGGTGGGGCTCTGGAGGGGTCACAGGGCCCCGGCCAGGCGGTGGAGGAGGAGGAAGAGGTATGCATGGAGGAGGTTGCACCCTACCCACCGCCTGATGGCCTGGTAAGTGATCTCCAGGCATCGCATAGCGGGATAGCCCCTGAGCAGATGGCTCTCCCGTCTGATTCTAGCCCTTGAGAGGGCAGCGGGAGCGAGGGGGAGGATGAGGAGGATGGGAGTAGTAGTGAGGGGGGCTGCCTTATCATGCAGCAGATCCAGCAGATCGAGTCCCCGGTACGTTTTGGTCAGCTTACGTTCGGGGATATGAGATCTGTGAGGATGAGGCACCCGGGAGGGGGATGAAGAGAAAAGCAAAAAAAAAAAGAGGAAAACATCTATTGCACAAAAGTTTGTGTATGTCCCCCTCTCTGGGGCCCCCCTGTCCCGTTGTGCGGCACCCGCCACCCACCCCGGCTTGGACTCTGTTGTGGGTTCACAGCGAGGGGGCGGGGAGAATATAGGCCATGGCACGCAGAGCGCTGCCTCTGTTCGTGGTAATGGAGGCAGTGGATCGGAGGTGTCTGATATGGAGCATGGCGCGGAGGGCGGCCTGACTGTGGGAGTCATCAGTGGTGGTGCTCGGGCTGGATCTCCTGTAAAACGGGGGTCAGGCTTGGCACCTGGTGCGCCTGCTGGCGTACAGGGGGCGGCGTGTACATCTGCCGCTGCGTCCTGCGCTGCCGGCGGCGCACCGACAGCCGGGGCCCCATCTCCGGCGGCGTGTGCTGGGGTGTCTGGATCCCTCACACACGGATCCGCTAAAAAATCTGGATCACTTTCAGGGACCCAGAAACCTGGTAAAGTAAAGGGCGTGGGGCCTGCGGCTCCGGCAGAGCCGGCTCATAAGGGTAAGGTGGGGCTTGCTCCCCTGGCAAAATCCATCGCGAGGTTGGGGCCCCCTGCGCAGGGGCCCAGTAATGGATCAGCGCGGGGGGCTCCACCGCCGGTGGGTGCCGAGGGGGAGTGGCCAGGCTTTTTGTGGTAAAGGGTGTGACGGTAGGGGGTGTTATGCCCCTGAGAGCTGGTGCCGCTGGTCCAGGGGCCCCTGTGAGTAGACCAGGCTCCGGGTTGGCTTCGGGGGTCCCGGCACGGCCGGCTTCGGGGGGCGTGGCCTCCTGGCCGTCCACAGTGACAGTGGGAGTGGCCTCTGGGGCCCCCACCGTGCTGCCTGGTGCGGGGGGCGTGGCCTCCCTGTCACCCACAGCACCGGTGGGAGTGGCCTCTGGGGACCCTACCGTGCTGCCTGGTGCGTGGGGCGTGGCCTCCCTGTTATCCAAGGCACCGGTGGGAGTGACCTCTGAGGCCCCCACTGTGCTGCCTGGTGCGGGGGGCTTGGTCTCCGTGTCATCCACGGCACTGGTAGGAGTGGCCTCTGGTGCCCCCACCGTGCTGCCTGGTGCGGGGAGCATGGCCTCGCAGGCAAAACCCGCCCAAGTGGGCGTGGCTCCTCCCGAAAATGGGCGGGGCTTAGCGTTGGCAGCTGCTGCTGGGAGCAGTAGTGCCACGGCTGCGGCGGACAGCAGAGGGGGTGCCTGCCTGTCGGTGTCCCCTGTGCCCGTGGGCTTATCTGGGGCAGGGGCGCCGGCAAAAGTCTCAGCAGCACCTGGCTCACAAATCCCCCCGGCAGGGAAGGTGCCGTCAGCAGGTGGCAGCATGAATAATGCAGCAAGTAATGCTGGAGGTAAAACTCCTGGGAAAAAATGTACGCAGAAACTGAAAAACTGTGACCCCAGTGTGCATGTGAGTGGGGCGAGTGGGGTGACTGTGGGTATGGATGTGGCTGTGGTTGAGACGAGTGTGGGTATGTCTGTTGGTAGTGGGGGGAGTGGGGACAGGGCTGGTCCATCTGCCCCCCCGGCTGCTGGTCCCCGGAGTTTTGCGGGGGTAGTAGCCGGGGCCTCGGGGTCTTCTCGGGGGGCTTCCTCACCTCTGGACCTCAGGGATGGTGACTTGCGACGCCGTTTCCTGGAGGCCCTCAAGAAGGGAGAACGGATGATCCAGGTAGAGGGAAGAGAGGTGGACCTGGCCTTTTGGCTGGATAGACATGGCCTTGCCGCCTTCCAAGATAAAAGGGAGGGGGAGACAGCGTGGTCCCTTCCGACAGGCGGGCAGGGGGTGGCCAGGAGGAATGTGGTCCATCTTCGGTGGAGGGGCAGTGAAGCGTGCCCGCCAAGAGCGAGGGTCGTGGAGCTCCTCCTGAAGATGAACTTCAGGGCGACTGACATCTTTGCCCTGATCCATCCTTTTGGTACCCCCATCTTTGACATCAGTTTTGTTCGACCGGAGGGCCTAGAGCTTTTCTGGTCGAATTTTGAACTGGTGAAGGGGGAGCCCGGCTGGCGAGACTTTGCCGTGCAGGCGGTGTCTCGCCAGAACGGAGTAAAGAGAGTGACCGTTCTAACCGATAACGAGTCACTCTCTGGAATTGACATCGTGATGTGGCTTTCTCGCTATGGGAGGTCACGGATGTCCCAAAGAAAAACAGGGACGAGTTTGGTATTTGGTCAGGGGGCTGGACCTTCATGATGACGTTGAAGGTCTCAGGTGGTACTGTCACCCACATCCCCTCCTCAGCATTTCTGGGGAGGGAAAGGATCATGATCTTCTACCAGGGGCAACCGAAGGTCTGCCACAGGTACGGTGATCCCCACCACTTCAGCGCGGGCTGCAAGGTGCAGAAATGTGCCTTGTGTGGCGAGGTAGGTCATCTCGCCACGGCCTGTGGTAACATTAGGTGTCACCTGTGTGGTGACCTAGGTCACCCGTATAGCCGCTGCCCCCGCTCCGTTTCTAACACCATCTCTGGTCAGGCGAGGGAGAGCCGTGGGGGGGTCCCCAGCGGTGCATCCTCTGCTGGAGCTGGAGGTGGGGGCGGGAGAGGAGCTGAGGGGCCAGTGAGGGAAGGCGAGGCCATATCATCTGCCCACCAGTGGCAACAGGTGAGGCGCCGTGGGGGTAGGGGGCAGGATAAGCCTCAGGCGACTGGGGTGATGTCTGTCCACACCCCAGAAGCGGCAGCCGGAGCCCCTGAGGCCCTGGGGGAGGAGGCGGTGAACGAGGAGATCAGGAGGATGGAGAGGGAGGAGGTGGGTGCTTCTGATGATTCCTCCCAGTATGAAAGTCTGGACGAGGAGGTGGTGGAGCAGCCTAAAAAATCAGGTGACGGTAAGACCAGTAAGAGTCGGAGGAGGAAGAACTGAAAAGGGGCAAAAACATCTAAAGCCCCCCCCTTGGCCGCTAAGGTGCCTACAGAAGGGCTCACCGGCTCCCCTCTGATCCCCCTCTCCAACCGGTTCCATGCCCTCGATGACTCTGCTGTGTCGGAGGTCGGGGGCGAGGGACCGGCGGTAACATCTGAGGTGCCTTCAGGGAGCGGCGGGGTCCATCCTCCGGGGGGCTCACTTTCCTCTGGGGGGGGGGGGAGACTGCCCTGGGGTCCAGAGGTGAGGAACCCAGTACTGTGAAGGAGGTGTCAACTACTATGGACACCTCGGTGTCATTGAAGAGGAGGGGAGAGTCTGGCTCCTCCTCTGAAGGTGAGAGGAGAAAATCTGGGGGTACGGTCAAAAAGAAGGCCGTCTAACTCAATCACCCATGATGGCGGAACCTACCCCGTTGACTCTGGCGTTGATTAATGTCGCCAGTATAAAGTCAGATACGGCCAGATTTATGGCCTTTGATTTTTTCAACCGAGTTGAGGCTGACATTTTATTTTTGCAGGAGACCAGACTAACGGACATGGGGGCCATTTACAAAGCAAGGAGGGAGTGGAGGTGCGGGCCCTCATACTGGTCTCTTGCGGCCGAGCCGTATAGCGGGGTAGCGGTCCTTTTTAAGGCCGCTTCGGTGGAATGCAGACAGGTGATCGAGGTAGAAATGGGGAGGTGCTTGGTCCTTGACGTCTTCATGGGGGGACAGGAGCTCCGGCTCATTAACATCTAAGGTCCACAGTCAAAGTGGGACCGTAAATGTCTCTTCCTGAAGATCAAGCCCTATCTTTTTACCAGCCGGCAGGTGGTCTTCGGGGGGGACTTTAATACTATAACTAGATCCCGTGATAGGGGAGGCCCCGGAGACCGAAGGCTGGCTTTTGATAGTAATACTCTTAATAGCATAGCAAGCGAAGCTCGCCTGGTGGATGTCCACATCCGGCACACCCCAGGTCACGGGGGTTTCACCTTTCATAGGGGTAGTTGTAGGTCTAGGATAGATAGGTTTTTTTCAAAGGAGGAAGCCGTCTCTTCTGCAGTGTCCGCTGTTGAGGTGGAATTCTCCGATCACTGTTTCATTTTCTTTTCCTTGAATGTTACAGAGACTCCCCGGATAGGGAGAGGCCTATGGAAGCTGAATTCGTCCCTGTTGGAAGAAGCGGATGTAAGACAATCCTTTGAGGAATTTCTTCAGAGCCAGGTACCTCTCTTGGGTCTCTGTAGCAGGAAGTCTGAGTGGTGGGAGATCTTCAAAAGAAGGGTTGCGGGGTTCTTCCGTCAGCTCTCGAGCCTCAGAGGCCTGAACAGGTACCGCCTGTATCGGGAGCTGGGGAGGAAACTCGAGCAGCTCGTCTCGACTGCAGGGGACCGTGAGGAAATCTCCAGGGTGAAGGCCTTGCTCAAGGGGTGCCAGTATGATAGGCACACATCCTTAGTTTTTGAGAGGGATTTCGGGAGGTACCGCTCGCCCGACCCCTACAGGAACTGCAGGATGTCAGTGAGTTGCAAGATGGTAACAGGACTGATCGACAGTACGGGTTCCCTGAACAGATCCAAATCAGGGATCCTGGAGGTGGTCAGATCCTTCTACTCGCACCTTTTGGGAAGGAGGGATCCAGATAGGGATGAGATGTCGTCTTTCCTGGCTGATACCATCCCTGAGCCAGGGGATGACCCCTCTCTTCATGTTTTGGCAGAAGCAATCAGGGAAGAGGAAGTGAGTCGGGCCATTGATGGGCTCCGGCCCAAAAAATCGCCCGGTCCGGATGGCTTAACATCTGAGTTTTACAGGACTTTTAGGGACTCTTTGGTCCCCCTCATGACTGAGGTTTTTAATGAATGTCTCTCCTCGGACAATCTGCCCGGTTCAATGAGGAAGTCCGCCCTGATTATTCTGTCGAAGGGTAAAGACTCGTCCCGTATTGGGAATTGGCGTCCCATAGCGCTTCTCAATACGGACCGAAAGGTTCTGGCAAAGGTGCTTTTAATCGGTTGGTGAAGTTTGCGCCCCGGCTCCTTTCAGGGGCCCAGCACTGCTCTGTTCCAGGCCGCAGTACTTTTAGTGCTGTGCTCGGTGTCCGAGAGGCAGTGGAGCAGAGCAGGGCAGGTCACTGGAAGGGGTACTTGCTGTCCTTAGACCAGGCGAAGGCCTTTGACCGGGTTAACCATGAGTACCTCTGGTCCGTCCTTCTGAGGTACGGTCTGCCCGGGAGGTTTGTTGATTGGTTGAGAGTATTATACAATGGGGCAGAGACTTTTCCGCTTGTGAACGGTTGGGTCGGACCCCCTTTTGAGGTGAGGTCTGGTGTCCGCCAGGGCTGTCCTCTGAGCCCACTGTTATACGTGTTCGCGATCGACCCCTTTTTAAGTAGAGTGGAGCGCGGACCGTTGGTGGGAGTCGGGATGGACCGGGCAGAGCCAGAGGCCACCTTGAGGGTAGTGGCGTACGCTGACGACGTTTCCCTCTTTGTATCCTCGAGAGAGGAGGCGGACTGGGTCATGTCGGAGATCGAGCGCTACTCGGTGGCATCTGGGTCCATGATCAACCGGGATAAGTGTGAGAGTCTCTGGCTGGGAGGGAGAGATCCAAGTTTTGATCTCCCGGACCTTCCAGGGCCTCAGGCCACAGCAAAAATTTTAGGCATCAGTTTCGGCCCGGGGGACTATCCCCAGCAAAACTGGGAGGGCAGACTTAAGATTGCTGCCCAGAAGGTGGATCAGTGGAAGGGTTGGTCCTTGACCCTGAGGGAAAGGGTTAACCTGGCCAAGGGGTATTTGCTCCCTTTATTAATATACCTGGGCAGCGTCTGCATCTTGCCAGAACCTCTTTGGACACGGGTCTACAGCCTGTTCTTCCAACTATTATGGGGGAATAGGCTGAACCTAATCAAGAGGGAGGTCACGTACCACACGAGGAGACTAGGAGGGTTGGGTATGGTCAACCCAGTGGTGTTTCTAGTAAACACCTTTCTTAAGGCAAACATCGCCAACCTCTGGTTAGAGAGGGCTCCTCCGTGGGTATTCTCCTGTAGGGGGTGGTTTCGGCCTTTCTTCCAGGAATGGGAGACAGGAGGGCGGGTGAAGGACCTTCGCACGCCTCATGGGCATCTTCCGGCTTATGCTACCCTGGTTGTGAAGGTGATCCGCCGGTGGAGTCTGGGAGTGTGGGAGATCAGGACCTTGTCAAGGAGGTTACTTGACAATAGGGTTCTGTTGACCCACTTCCAGAAGCCCCTGGCCCTCAAGGATTGCCCAAGCCGGGATCTGGAGGTGGGGCTCGGGTTATTAAACTTTAAGCGGATCCCCTTGAAGTTTTGGGACTTGACTTGGCGCTGCTTCCATGGGAGACTGTATGTGAGGGGCAACCTGAAGTACAGGAACTCTGATGACCGGGATTGTCCCCGCGAGGAGTGTGGCGGCATGCTTGAAAGCATGGAGCACTTCCTGCTTCGGTGTCCTTTTAATACAGAGGTCTACAAGAGGGTGGGTGCTTCCATTGGCTGGCCCAGGCTGGCAGTCCTTTCCTATACGGAGTGGGCCTATGGGGCATTCAGGTCCCTTGGTGGTCGAGATCGGGGCACTGTTTTCTTAGTTAGCTTAATGACTAGGTTTTACACGTGGAACGCACGGTGTTTAGTGTCCACCCAGTAGAAAGTCCTCCCCCGGGAAGAGGTGATTAGGAACATCCTGGGTGACCTGGCAAAAGTGCGCTCGCTGGAGTATGAGAGGCTGGGTGCAGGGAGGGCTTCCCTTCTATGGAGGGGGTTCTCATTTACTGTGCCCTAGGGAGAGTTAGGGTATGTGTGTCTGTGATAGGGTTAGTTTAGTCCCTTTCTATATTTTATATTTATTTGTAGGGTCAGATAGATGTGTAGGGTCAGGGAGGGACAGACAGGGACAGTCTTTAGGGATAGGTAGTTAGCATTAGGTTGGTAGTGAGGGTCAGAGAGGGACAGGTAGGGAAAGATTGGTAGGGCGGTAGGGACAGGTTTTTCTTTTTAATAGGGAGGGACAGGCTGTTTGTGTGTTAGATTAGGGTGAGAGCCTCGGTAGTCTCCAGTTTCCTGGTGGTGGGCTGCTCCCCTCACATTGTAGTTTTTTGTTTTACAGTATCAGAATCTGAATATAGGGCTTGCAAGCACTGAACTTGGGTCTGATCTTTTGGTACATGGTTAGTGGTCTTATCGTTAAGTTGTTATGTCATGTAAGTATATGGTTAGTCTTTGTTATATTGTTATTGTTATGTTGTGTATTGTTGTTACTGTTATGTTGTGTACTGTATATAAATTATGTATGTGTATTGTGCGTGTGGGGGGTTTAGTTTAGGTTGGGTGGGGGGCTTTAGGGGGGTGGGGGGAGGTGTTGTGGTGGTTTTGTGTGGAAAATTAGACGTCCTGCGAGATGCCAGAAAAGGCAAAAGGACCTTTTTTGTGTAGGCCACAAACTTTCGTGGGACCTTGTTGTGGTAAGGCCACAGACTCTTGTGGGACCTTGGGTGGTGGTGGGAAAAAAAAAAAAGATATATATGTAAAAAAAAAATGTTTGCAGTTTATTAAGCTTTCGGCCAGGTGGCCTATTTCTTTAAGTTTTTGGCAGTGGGCCAGTTTTATTGTTTTCTTTTGGGGTTAGGTATGAATGTGGCTGAATGTTAGAAGGGGATATTCTATTTAAAAAAAAAAAAAAGGAGGTTAAGGTCTTCCCTTGCTGGGGGGAATAAGGATTTTGGGACAGTATGGACATTTTATGTTTTATGCTGGACATTTTATGTGGGACATTTTTGCTTTATGTTTACTGGACATTATAATTGTTGGGATTCCCTTTGGGTTGTGTTTTGTTGGGGTTTTGCGTTTTTGTTCTTTGTATAGTATTTATTTATGGTTTGTTTTATACTTTTCTAATAAAAAGAGTTCTAGTTCTGTCTGCTGCAGCTCCAGACAGTAAGAGGTGGAGGCGGAGCCTGTAGTGAGCTGCCTGGACTGTGTGTGGAGAAAGCTCCTGGGAAGGGAGGTAATTTTTTCCATCTGGGACTTTTTGTCTGCCCCCTTCCTGGGGAAGAAAGCTTGTGGTGGGACTGGCCTCCGGGGCTGAGCCCCCGGCTCCCACCTCCCGGTCTAAGCTGGCGGGGGGTGGGAGGAACACCAACCCAGCTAAGGCTGCAAAATCAGGCCAAGCAAGCAAGGGTTCCGGCATGAGGACCCGGAGGACCCCCGAGGCTACGACCGCGGCGGATCCTCCCTCCGGAGGTATGTCGAGTACCAGCAGAGGTGCTGCAGTGGTGCCCATTGATTGGGGTACCAAGGTGGCGAGGGAGGCAACCATCACCTATGCCTCCCGTATCCATGCGCACCTCTGCGAGTATGAGGACGCCTCAAAAAAGCTAAGTTCCCTCTGGGGGGAGTTGAGGGTAGCTCAGGAGAGGTCCGAGAGGGCCCCTGGCAGCAAGAAGCCTGAGCTATCCGCCGCGGTCCGGAAGATCAAGCGGGCCATTCAAGAGCTGGAGGACCGCAGAGGCACCATCTTGGCGGGCAGTGGACCATTTCTTGAGAAGCTGGAGAACGATGACCGGTTCAGAGCCATGACCAGTGGGGCTCTGGAGGGGTCGCAGGGCCCCGGTCAGGCGGTGGAGGAGGAAGAGGTATGTGTAGCACCCCGAGGGCTCGGCTGCTACAGGGGTATTGCACCTCAAACCAGAGGTGTGATATTCCACTCTCAGGTAAGGATGGAGTGTGGACTAGGGCTCGTTTAGCTGCATGCACCACACACACCCCATTTCCGAGGGACTGCTCAACGGTGCTCCCACAGAAGTGCAGGCACGACAGCATCTGTCCCTGGCTGGAGTGGGGAGGGGGAGGAAAACCCAGTGGTGTAGGAGCAGATAGGGGTGGGTCTCTGGGCATAGGTAGGAGCCCATTGGTTGCTAGTCACCTGGGCTCACACATAGAGGGAGGTATATAAGGTGGGCACCATCTTAGATCAGAGTTCAGTTCAGTGCAGTCTGAGAGGAGAGCAGACAGGGAGCAGCAGCTCAGGCTCAGTGCTGCTCCAGAGGCAGGCCTAGAGAAGAGTCCGGAGCCTGAGAGGAGAAGGAGAAGTGGGCCTAGAGAAGAGGCCGAGGAAGGAGGAGCAGTAAGAACAGGAACAGAAAGGAAACAAGGAAAGGAACATTAAGAGAGGCCCAGAGACACGAGAGAAGAAGGAACCCCATAGGCCCAAGAGATTGTGGGTGACGGGTTGGCAGAACAGGGTACCGGATCCCAAATTGGTGGAGGCGACTAATCCTCAGCCAAAGACCGGTGGTCGTGACTATATCTCGATGCGACCCCTCACTACACCTACCAGGAAGGCACACCACATAGGGCCAGGGACGCTGAGATCAGCATACCAAGAGAAGGCCCGAGGCAGCCGGACAAACGTAGAGTCACTGGTGGGGTACGGCCAGAGAGAGGGAAGAGAAGGGAGCCCTGTGCCACGCTCTGGAATTGCCTGGGAGTTGGTCGAGCCCCTTGCCTGGTGGACGCAGCACGGCTTGGGCAGTCACCGCCGGTACCGAGGTGACTAGGACCAGTAAAGAACTGTGAGTAAAGCATTGGAAACTGCAACCACACGTCTCTGTGCTTCTTCGCCGCACCAGCACTATCGGTGCTGGGACGCTCGTGCACCATCACTATCATCATCTGCACTGACTGCCCTGAGGCTATACTTCTCCCGTGGGGAGTCATCCCATCCTTGGCTGCGCATACAACATCAGCCTCAGTGGTCTGCATTGCAGCGGCGGTCCCCACTGACCGCAATCCACGGGTGGCGTAGTCGGACAATTAATCTAAAACCCTTATAATACTACTAAGACTGCCACTGGTTTGACCACCCTGAGCCACGGACCGGGTCGCCGCCACACGGAGACTACAACCCCCAGCATCCCACAACAGGCCCGGTTCCGGGTGCCCCACGCAGCCCAGGGGGCGAGTCAACCTTTGGCGTAGTCAGCAGGATTCAAACCAGCCCGCTACCACCGGGTACTGTGCGCCTTCAGAGACTGAGATACTTACTGTGGTGAGGTTTTCCCGCCGTCCGGAGTCGTTTCCCGCTGTCGGACGCCATCTTGGGTCATTTCCCGCCATCTTCATCCGTTTTTCCCGCCCCGGCAGAGCGGACGCCATTATGTGCACACCAAAAGACAGCAGGAAGCCGCCTCCCATCGTGGGCCAGGTCCCAGAGTGGCGCCAGAGAAGGGGCCCGCCCCCAGCAACTATGAGTGCGGCAGTGGAGATGTCCATCAACGTGGGGGGGCTGCCCCTAAAGGTGATTGTCAGCAGATGTCCCCAAGACCACCTCCCATGGGGGCGGGTAGGAAAGAAAACTGTGGGGCCGGGTGCGGCCTGGATCAGTCTGGACATACCGCACCCGGAGATGGAGGGAGCAACGAACCCCACCAGCACCCTGGCCCGCAGCCTGCTGCAGGCTGAGCCACCCTGCAGCTTAGCGGAGTTGCTGGCGCAGCTGCCCAGAGACCCGGAGTGCGCACGAGCTGCGCTGGAGGACCTAAATCAGAGGATGGTCCGGGCGCAGCGAGATGTGTTTGCCGGGTGGAAGAAGGAGTTGGCCCGGCAGCACGCAACCGGCCAGCAGGAGACACCGCGAGGACCGAGCAGTGCGCCTGCCTCTGAAGGCGGTGAAGATGGACTGGCGGCTGCGGACGACGCCGCGGAGAAGGCAACAGAGACCGAGGCAGGTAACGGGGAAGCCACCACTCCACGCCCTGAGACCACCAGCCTGCCCCCACCCTCCGTTGCGAGATCCGAGGCCCCGGGGACCGTGCCTGATACCACGCCTCCACCGCCGCCAGCTAGGCCTCAGGCTGCAAGCGTCGCTGTCACGCCCCGCCCCGCGCTGTGCCCTCTGAACCCGGGCGCCGTAAAGCAGGAGACGTCACAGGCCGGGACGCAAGGCCTAGTAAACCCGGGCGCCGGTGCCTCACCGGCGCCCCCTGCCTTGGCGGTGCCACTCCCTGGCGCGATCAGAAGACGACCACCGGCCTGGTCGCAAGGCCTGATCTCCCCAGGCGCCTCCCAACCGCGTGCGCCCCCGGTCTCAAAACCACCACTCCTGGGCACGGACCTGTATGCTCAATTGGCAGGTCCGGAGGAGGAGCGGGCATGGCGTCGGAAGAGGGAGCAGCTGCAGGCCCGAAGCGCGGAGGAGAAGACGCGCACCCGCCGGAACCCCCATGCAGCACGCGGTCCTAAAACACCTGGGACCGTGGAGAAGTTCCAACTGAAGAAAGGGTGGGGGTTCATTCGGGACTCTGCCACCGCCACAGACATCCATGTTGACAGGAGGGATGTGGAGGGTCACCTACCAGAGGGCTATCCAGAACGGGATCTGTTTCCAGGAGACTTGGTGTCCTACACCCGACACCGAGGCCTAAAGGGATGGTATGCCCTTCATGTCCAGAGGATAAGAGAGGAACTGCAGTATTACTCGGAGCCCGAGTACCAAGAGGGTCCGGATGGACCTGAAGACTACCCAGAGGAACAAGGATGGACACTGTTACTGAATGAACGGTAGAATTAACTGTATATAGTTACCCGTCAGGGTATAAGGACTGTTTTCCTGATAAAAGTTACCCCCTATATCCTTTACCAGGCTGAGGACTGTGAGCAGCCATTTCCCCTTTCCAACCGGCCGAGGACTGGGAACGGCTAATCCCTTGTAAATAGTTGCGCTTCTTAAAGCGCCCCCTACTGGTTTTATAAAAGAACTGCAACATCTACCTCAGGACGAATTAAATGGACTGTTGCACCTGTAAGAAGAGTGAATACCTGGTCGCAAGTTGCACCGCGGCCAGAGCTCAAGAATGTGTTTTGAAAGAAAAAAAAAAAAAAATGTTTTACTTGAAAATATCTTAAGTGAAGAAGTTTAATATGCTGCTAAAATAGTAATGCGAAAGTTTTACATAGTGTTTTATAAAAGAGTTCCAGTGGCATTAGCAAGATGTTGTATGAAAGTGTAACCAGTAACGTTAAAAAGAGAAGAATACCTCCCATAAAGGGATGAGTTAATAGTTGATGTCTTATATGCGAGTGCACTCTAAAATTTTGTATGTTTTAAATTGTTTTTATTCTTTTCCAGCCCGAGGACGTGCTGTGATTTACCAGTGGGGAATGTAGAACCCCGAGGGCTCGGCTGCTACAGAGGTATTGCACCTCAAACCAGAGGTGTGATATTCCACTCCCGGGTAAGGATGGAGTGTGGACTAGGGCTCATTTAGCAGCATGCACCACACACACCCCATTTCCGAGGGACAGCTCAACGGTGCTCCCACAGAAGTGCAGGCACGACAGCATCTGTCCCTGGCTGGAGTGGGGAGAGGGAGGAAAACCCAGTGGTGTAGGAGCAGATAGGGGTGGGTCTCTGGGCATAGGTAGGAGCCCATTGGTTGCTAGTCACCTGGGCTCACACATAGAGGGAGGTATATAAGGTGGGCACCATATTAGATCAGAGTTCAGTTCAGTGCAGTCTGAGAGGAGAGCAGACAAGGAGCAGCAGCTCAGGCTGAGTGCTGCTCCAGAGGCAGGCCTAGAGAAGAGGCCGGAGCCTGAGAGGAGAAGGAGAAGTGGGCCTAGAGAAGAGGCCGAGGAAGGAGGAGCAGTAAGAACAGGAACAGAAAGGAAACAAGGAAAGGAACATTAAGAGAGGCCCAGAGACACGAGAGAAGAAGGAACCCCATAGGCCCAGGAGATTGCGGGTGATGGGTTGGCAGAACAGGGTACCGGATCCCAAATTGGTGGAGGCGACTAATCCTCAGCCAAAGACCGGTGGTCGTGACAATATCTCGGTGCGACCCCTCACTACACCTACCAGGAAGGCACACCACATAGGGCCAGGGACGCTGAGATCAGCATACCAAGAGAAGGCCCGAGGCAGCCGGACAAACGTAGAGTCACTGGTGGGGTACGGCCAGAGAGAGGGAAGAGAAGGGAGCCCTGTGCCACGCTCTGGAATTGCCTGGGAGTTGGTCGAGCCCCTTGCCTGGTGGACGCAGCACGGCTTGGGCAGTCACCGCCGGTACCGAGGTGACTAGGACCAGTAAAGAACTGTGAGTAAAGCATTGGAAACTGCAACCACACGTCTCTGTGCTTCTTCGCCGCACCAGCACTATCGGTGCTGGGACGCTCGTGCACCATCACTACCATCATCTGCACTGACTGCCCTGAGGCTATACTTCTCCCGTGGGGAGTCATCCCATCCTTGGCTGCGCATACAACATCAGCCTCAGTGGTCTGCATCGCAGCGGCGGTCCCCACTGACCGCAATCTACGGGTGGCGTAGTCGGACAATTAATCTAAAACCCTCATAATACTACTAAGACTGCCACTGGTTTGACCACCCTGAGCCACGGACCGGGTCGCCGCCACACGGAGACTACAACCCCCAGCATCCCACAACAGGCCCGGTTCCAGGTGCCCCACGCGGCCCAGGGGGCGAGTCATGCGTGGAGAAGGTTGCGCCCTACCCACCGCCTGGTGGCCTGGTAAGTGATCTCCAAGCATCGCATAGCGGGATAGCCCCTGAGCAGATGGCTCTCCCGTCTGATTCTAGCCCTTCAGAGGGCAGCGGGAGCGAGGGGGAGGATGGGAGTAGTAGTAGTGAGGGGGGCTGCCTCATTATGCAGCAGATCCAGCAGATCGAGTCCCCGGTACGTTTTGGTCAGCTTGCGTTCGGGGATGAGATCTGCGAGGATGAGGCACCTGGGAAGGGGACGAAGAGAAAAGCAAGAAAAAAGAGGAAGAAAACATCAGTTGCACACAAGTTTGTGTATGTCCCCCTCTCTGGGGTCTCCCTGTCCCATTGTGCGGCACCCGCCACCCACCCCGGCTTGGACTCTGTTGTGGGTCCACAGCGAGGGAGCGGGGAGAATATAGGCCATGGCACACAGAGCGCTGCCTCTGTTTGTGGTAATGGAGGCAGTGGGTCAGAGGTGTCTGATATGGAGCATGGCACGGAGGGCGGCCCAACGGTGGGTGTCATCAGTGGTGGTGCTCGGGCTGGATCCCCTGTAAGAGGGGGGTCTGGCCTGGCACCTGGTGCGCCTGCTGGCGTGCAGGGGGCGGCGTGTACATCTGCCGCTGACTCCTGCGCTGCCGGCGGCGCACCGACAGCTGGGGCCGCATCTCCGGCAGCGTGTGCTGGGGTGTCTGGGTCCCTCACACACGGATCCGCTAAATCTGGATCACTTTTAGGGACCCAGACACCTGGTAAGGTAAAGGGCGCGGGGCCTGCGGCTCCGGCAGAGCCGGCTCATAAGGGTAAGGTGGGGCTTGCTCCCCTGGCAAAATTCACGGCGAGGTCGGGGCCCCCTGCGCAGGGGCCCAGTAATGGGTCGGCGCGGGGGGCTCCACCGCCGGTGGGTACCGAGGGGGAGTGGCCTAGCCTGGGGCCAGCTGCCGGAGCTGGTGTGGCCAGGCTATTTGTGGCGAAGGGTGTGACGGTAAGGGGTGCTATGCCCCTGAGAGCTGGTGCCGCTGGTCCAGGGGACCCTGTGAGTAGACCCAGTTCCGGATCGGCTTCGGGGGTCCCGGCGCGGCCGGCTTCGGGGAGCATGGCCTCCCGGCCGTCCACGGCGCTGGTGGGAGTGGCCTCTGGGGTCCCCACTGTGCTGCCTGGTGCGGGGGGCGTGGCCTCCCTGTCATCCACAGCACCGGTGGGAGTGGCCTCTGGGGCCCCCACCGTGCTGCCTGGTGTGGGGGGCATGGCCTCCCTGTCATCCACAGCACCGGTGGGAGTGACCTCTGGGGGCATGGCCTCCCTGTCATCCACAGCACCGGTGGGAGTGGCCTCTGGGGCCCCCACCGCGCTGCCTGGTGTGGGGGGCGTGTACTCCCTGTCATTCACGGCAGCGGTGGGAGTGGCCTCTGGGGCCCCCACCGTGCTGCCTGGTGCGGGGGCCGTGGCCTCACAGGTAAACCCACCCCCAAGTGGGCGTGGCTCCACTCGAAAAGGGGCGGGGCTTACCGCTGGCAGCTGCAGGGACTAGTAGTGCCACGGCTGCGGCTGACAACAGCCCTGTCGGGGTCTTCTGTGCCCGTGGGCTTATCTGGGGTTGGGGCGCCGGTAAAAATGGCAGCAGCACCAAGCTCCCAAAACCCCCCGGCAGGGAAGGTGCTGCCAGCAGGTGGCGGCAGTGGTAATGCCGGAAATAATACTGCAGGGAAAAAGTGTGTGGAGAAAAAAAAAAACTGTGACCCCAGTGTGCATGTGAGTGGGAGTGGGGTGACTGTGGGTTTGGATGTGGCTGTGGTTGAGGATACGAGTGTTGGTGTGTCTGTGGCAGGGGGTAAAGAGGGTATGTCTGTTGGGAGTGGGTACAGGGCTGGTCCATCTGCCCCCCCGGCTGCTGGTCCCCGGAGTTTTGCGGGGGTAGTAGCCGGGGCCTCGGGGTCTTCTCGGGGGGCTTCCTCACCTCTGGACCTCAGGGATGGTGACTTGCGACGCCGTTTCCTGGAGGCCCTCAAGAAGGGAGAACGGACGATCCAGGTAGAGGGAAGAGAGGAGGACTTGGCATTTTGGCTGGATAGACATGGCCTGGCCGCCTTCCAAGATAAAAGGGAGGGGGACACAGTGTGGTCCCTTCCGACAGCTGGGCAGGGGTTGGCCAGGAGGAATGTGGTCCGTCTTCGGTGGAGGGGCAGTGAAGCGTGCCCGCCAAGAGCGAGGGTCGTGGAGCTCCTCATGAAGATAAACTTCAGGGCGACTGATATCTTTGCCCTGATCCATCCTTTTGGTACCCCCATCTTCGACATCAGTTTTGTTCGGCCAGAGGGCCTAGAGCTTTTCTGGTCGAATTTTGAACTAGTGAAGGGGGAGCCGGGCTGGCGAGACTTTGCCGTGCAGGCGGTGTCTCGCCAAAATGGAGTAAAGAGAGTGACCGTTCTAACCAATAACGAGTCACTCTCTGGTATTGACATTGTGACTTGTCTTTCTCGCTATGGGGAGGTCACGGATGTCCCAAAGAAGAACAGGGACGAGTTTGGCATTTGGTCAGGGGGCTGGACTTTCATGATGAGGTTGAAGGTCTCAGGCGGTACTGTCACCCACATCCCCTCCTCAGCATTTCTGGGGAGGGACAGGATCCTGATCTTCTACCAGGGGCAACCGAAGGTCTGCCACAGGTGCGGTGATCCCCGCCACTTAAACGCGGGCTGCAAGGTACAGAAATGTGCCTTGTGTGGTGGGGTAGGTCATCTTGCCGCGGCCTGTGGTGACATTAGGTGTCACCTGTGTGGTGACCTAGGTCACCCGTATAGCCGCTGCCCCCGCTCCGTTTCTAACACCATCTCTGGTCAGGCGAGGGAGAGCTGTGGGGGGGTCCCTGCTGGTGCATCCTCTGCTGGAGCTGGAGGTGGGGGCAAGAGAGGAGCTGAGGGGCCAGTGAGGGAAGGCGAGGCCAGTACATCTGCCCACCAGTGGCAACAGGTGAGGCGCCGTGGGGGTAGGGGGCAAGATAAGCCTCAGGCGACTGGGGTGATGTCTGTCCCCTCCCCAGAAGCGGAAGCCGTAGCCCCTGAGGCCCTGGGGGAGGAGGCGGTGAACGAGGAGATCAGGAGGATGGAGAGGGAGGAGGTGGCTGCTTCTGAGGATTCCTCCCAGTATGAAAGTCTGGACGAGGAGGTGGTGGAGCAGCCTGAAAAATCAGGTGACGGTAAGACCAGTAAGAGTTGGAGGAACAGAAAAGGGGCAAAAACATCTAAAGCCCCCCCCTGGCCACTAAGATGCCTACGGAAGGGCTCACTGGCTCCCCTCTGATCCCCCTCTCCAACCGGTTCCATGCCCTCAATGACTCTGCTGTGTCGGAAGTCGAGGGTGAGGGACCGGCGGTAACATCTGGGGTGCCTTTAGGGAGCGGCGGGGTCTGTCCTCCTGGGGGGTCACTTTCCTCTGGGGGGGGGACTGCCCCGGGGTCAGGAACCCAGTACTGGGAAGGAGGTGTCAGGTGCTATGGACACCTCTGTGTCACTGAAGAGGAAGGGAGAGTCTGGCTCCTCCTCTGAAGGTGAGAAGAAAAAATCGGGGGGTACAGTCAAAAAGAAAGCCGTCTAACTCAATCATCCATGATGGCGGAACCTACCCCGTTGACTCTGGCGTCGATTAATGTCGCCAGTATAAAGTCAGATGCGGCCAGATTTATGGCCTTTGATTTTTTCAACCGAGTTGAGGCTGACATTTTATTTTTGCAGGAGACCAGTCTAACGGACACGGGGGCCATTTACAAAGCAAGGAGGGAGTGGAGGTGCGGGCCCTCATACTGGTCTCTTGCGGCCGAGCCATATAGCGGGGTAGCGGTCCTTTTAAAGGCCGCTTCAGTGGAATGCAGACGGGTGATCGAGGTAGAAATGGGGAGGTGCTTGGTCCTTGACATCTTCATAAGGGGACAGGAGTTCCGGCTCATTAATATCTATGGTCCACAGTCAAAGTGGGACCGTAAATGTCTCTTCCTGAAGATCAAGCCCTATCTTTTTACCAGCCGGCAGGTGGTCTTTGGTGGGGACTTTAATACTATAACTAGATCCCGTGATAGGGGAGGCCCCGGAGACCGAAGGCTGGCTTTTGATAGTAATACCCTTAATAGCATAGCAAGCGAAGCTCGCCTGGTGGATGTCCACATCCGGCACACCCCAGGTCACGGGGTTTTCACCTTTCATAGGGGTAGTTGTAGGTCTAGGATAGATAGGTTTTTTTCAAAGGAGGAAGCCGTCTCTTCTGCAGTGTCCGCTGTAGAGGTGGAATTCTCCGATCACTGTTTCATTTTCTTTTCCTTGAATGTTACAGAGACTCCCCGGATAGGGAGAGGCCTATGGAAGCCGAATTCGTCCCTGTTGGAAGAAGCGGATGTAAGACAATCCTTTGAGGAATTTCTTCAGAGCCAGGTACCTCTCTTGGGTCTCTGTAGCAGTAAGTCTGAGTGGTGGGAGATCTTCAAAAGAAGGGTTGCGGGGTTCTTCCGTCAGCTCTCGAGCCTCAGAGGCCTGAACAGGTACCGCCTGTATTGGGTGCTGGGGAGGAAACTCGAGCAGCTCGTCTCGACTGGAGGGGACCGTGAGGAAATCTCCAGCGTGAAGGCCTTGCTCAAGGGGTGCCAATATGATAGGCACACATCCTTAGTTTTTGAGAGGGATTTCGGGAGGTACCGCTCGCCCGACCCCTACAGGAACTGCAGGATGTCAGTGAGTTGCAAGATGGTAAAAGGACTGATCGACAGTACGGGTTCCCTGAACAGATCCAAATCAGGGATCCTGGAGGTGGTCAGATCCTTCTACTCGCACCTCTTGGGAAGGAGGGATCCAGATCGGGATGAGATGTCGGCTTTCCTGACTGAAGCCATCCCTGAGCCAGGGGATGACCCCTCTCTTCATGTTTTGGCAGAAGCAATCAGGGAAGAGGAAGTGAGACAGGCCATTGATGTGCTCCGGCCCAAAAAAAATCGCCCGGTCCGGATGGCTTAACATCCGAGTTTTACAGGACTTTTAGGGACTCTTTGGTCCCCCTCATGACTGAGGTTTTTAATGAATGTCTCTCCTCGGACATTCTGCCCGGTTCAATGAGGAAGTCCGCCCTAAATATTCCGTCGAAGGGTAAAGACTCGTCCCATATTGAGAATTGGTATCCCATAGCGCTTCTCAATACGGACCGAAAGGTGCTGGCAAAGGTGCTTTTTAATCGGTTGGTGAAGTTTGCACCCCGGCTCCTTTCGGGGGCCCTGCTCTGTTCCAGGCCACAGTACTTTTAGGGCTGTGCTCGGTGTCCGGGAGGCAGTGGAGCCGAGCAGGGCAGGTCACTGGAAGGGGTACTTGCTGTCCTTAGATCAGGCGAAGGCCTTTGACTGGGTTAACCATGAGTACCTCTGGTCCGTCCTTCTGAGGTACGGTCTGCCCGGGAGGTTTGTTGATTGGTTGAGAGTGTTATACAATGGGGCAGAGACTTTTCCGCTTGTGAACGGTTGGGTCAGACACCCTTTTGAGGTGAAGTCTGGTGTCCGCCAGGGCAGTCCTCTGAGCCCACTGTTATACGTGTTCGCGATCGACCGCTTTTTAAGGAGAGTGGAGCGTGGACCGTTGGTGGGAGTCGGGATGGACCGGGCGGAGCCAGAGGCCACCTTGAGGGTAGTGGCGTACGCTGACAACGTTTCCCTTTTTGTATCCTCGAGAGAGGAGGCAGACTGGGTCATGTCTAAGGTTGAGCGCTACTCGGTGGCATGTGGGTCCATGATCAACCAGGATAAGTGTGAGAGTCTCTGGCTGGGAGGGGGGGACCAAGTTTTGATCTCCCGGACACCCTTCCAGGGCCTCAGGCCACAGCAAAAATTTTAGGCATCAGTTTCGGCCCGGGGGACTATCCCCAGCAAAACTGGGAGGGCAGACTTAAGATTGCTGCCCAGAAGGTGGATCAGTGGAAGGTTTGGTCCTTGACCCTGAGGGAAAGGGTTAACTTGGCCAAGGGGTACTTGCTTCCTTTATTAATATACCTGGGCAGCGTCTGCATCTTGCCAGAGCCTCTTTGGACACGGGTCTACAGCCTGTTCTTCCAACTATTATGGGGGAATAGGCTGAACCTAATCAAGAGGGAGGTCACGTACCGCACGAGGAGACTAGGAGGGTTGGGTATGGTCAACCCAGTGGTGTTTCTAGTAAACACCTTTCTTAAGGCAAACATCGCCAACCTCTGGTTAGAGAGGGCTCCTCCGTGGGTATTCTCCTGTAGGGGGTGGTTTCGGCCTTTTTTCCAGGAATGGGAGACAGAAGGGCGGGTGAAGGACCTTCGAACGCCTCATGGGCATCTTCCGGCTTATGCTACCCTGGTTGTGAAGGTGATCCGCCGGTGGGGTCTGGGAGTGTGGGAGATCAGGACCTTGTCAACGAGGTTACTTGACAATAGGGTTCTGTTGACCTACTTCCAGAAGCCCCTGGCCCTCAAGGATTGCACAAGCAGGGATCTGGAGGTGGGGCTCGGGTTATTAAACTTTAAGCGGATCCCCTTGAAGTTTTGGGACTTGACTTGGCGCTGCTTCCATGGGAGACTGTATGTGAGGGGCAACCTGAAGTACAGGAACTCTGATGACCGGGATTGTCCCCGCGAGGAGTGTGGCGGCATGCTTGAAAGCATGGAGCACTTCCTGCTTTGGTGTCCTTTTAATACAGAGGTCTACAAGGGGGTGGGTGCTTCCATTGGCTGGCCCAGGTTGGCAGGCCTTTCCTATGCCGAGTGGGCATATGGGGCATTCAGGTCCCTTGGTGGCCGAGATCGTGGCACTGTTTTCTTAGTTAGCTTAGTGACTAGGTTTTACATGTGGATTGCACGGTGTTTAGTGTCCACTCAGCAGAAAGCCCTCCCCCGGGAAGAGGTGGTTAGGAACATCCTGGGTGACCTGGCAAAAGTGCGCTCGCTGGAGTATGAGAGGCTGGGTGCAGGGAGGGCTTCCCTTCTATGGAGGGGGTTCTCATTTAATGTGCCCTAGGGAGAGTTAGGTTCTGTGTGCTTGTGATAGGGTGAGTTTAGTGTTTTTTATCTTTATTTGTAGGGTCAGATAGATGTGTAGGGACAGGGAGGGACAGATAGGGACAGTCTTTAGGGACAGGTAGTTAGTATTAGGTTGGTAGTGAGGGATAGGTAGGGACAGGTAGGGAAATATTGGTAGGGTGGTAGGGACAGTTTTTTCTTTTTCTTTATTAGAGAGGTTTAGGGTGCTGTGTGGTAGATTAGGGTGAGAGCCTCTGTAGTCTCCAGTTCCTGGTGGTGGGCTGTTACCCTCACCTGTAGTTTTTTGTTTTGAGATATTGGATACAAGAGTATGGGGCTTGCAAGCACCAAACTTGGTTCTGATTTTGGTTATAAGATTGTTATGTTGTCTAGATATATTGTTTTGTTTTGTTATGTTGTCTAGATATATTGTAATGTAGTGTATTGTACTGTTATGTTGCATATCGTTTATTGTATGTATATTATGTGGTATGTGTATTATGATGTGTGTGGGGGGGTTAGTTTAGGTTGGGCGGGGGGCTTTAGGGGGGAGGGGGGAGGGCTTGTGGTGGTTTTAGATGTAAAAAAATTGGACGTCCTGCGGGATGCCGGAAAAGGCAAAAGGACCTTTTTGTGTAAAATGGCCACAAACTTTAGTGGGACCTTGTTGTGGTAAAGCCACAGACTTTCGTGGGACCTTGGGTGTTAAAAAATGGTGGTGGGGAAAAAAAAAAAAAAAAAAGGGAGAGGGGTTTTCGTGTGTATAGGTGTTACTTTTTTTTTTTTATGGCCAGGTGGCCTGTGTCTTATTTTGGGCGATGGGCCAGTTTTTTTTTTAGTTTTTTAGTTTTCCTTTTGTTAGGGGGTTAGGTTTGAATGGCTGTGAATGTGAAAAAAGGAAAGGATGTTTTTAAAAAGGAAAAGGTAAGGAGTACGTAAGGTCGGGGGGGTCCTTGGAAAAGCAAGGACATTTTCTGTGATTGCATGTATTTTGCCGGACTCTGGAGAGTCTTAGACTCGCTGGGGTTATAGGACTATATTTTGCTGGGGTTTTAGTTGTTCTTGTACAGTGTCTGTATTTGTGTTGTGTTTTTGTACTTTACAATAAAAAGAGTTCCAGTTCTGTCTGCTGGTGCTTTTACAGATATTTGTAGAAATAGCCCCAGGTATCAGGGGCTAGGAATAATTTTTTTTTGGATCTTAATCCTGAATATTTGCTTAAAAAGCAATCCAGAGAACACCGTTTTTCTGCGCCATTTGCTTGTTGGCACTGCAAAATACAGACAGGTCCTTTCCATATTACAGCGCTAAAAATCCAGCTATTTAAAACTGTGGTTTGTCCGTCACACGGATCACATATAATTGCACTGAAAGTTCTGCCATTTCTGGCCTCCATTAAAATTTATTTTCAGTGTGTCAGCAAAGTTATTGACACCAGTTTGCTGTTAAAAATAGTTACCTACATGCCAGCTATTTAAAACTGTGGTTTGTCTGTCACACGGATCTCATATAAGTTTGCTCCAAATTCAGCCATTTGTAGTGAGCGTGGAAGATATTATCCTCCATTTAAAATGGGCAAGGCGCGTGCCAAGGGATAGGGAAGTGGACGTGATGGTGTATGCAGAGGCCGAGGCCAAGATGTAATTGTGCCACAACAAACACCCACATCTTGTCGCTCGACCTTCCTGTCCCAATTACTAGGGGACCGCAGAACAAAACTATTAAACACACAGCAGTGTCAAAAGGTTGTTGAGGGATAGCAGATAATGCTTCCAGTCACTTTGCCACCACCCTGTCTTCCACACGGTCAAGCCGTGAGTCTGGACCGAATATTCCTTACTCTGAACCACCTTCCTCCCACTATGCCGAGTGCCCAGAGACAACTGATCCCTCACTTGGACACTCAGAAGAGCTGTTAACTTTTCCATTTATAGATTCGGGCCTCTTGCTCGGTCCACTTGAAGTGGGGCAAGAGGAGATCACATGTAGCGATGCCTAAATATTTGATCAGCCACGGTCACACGAAGGCGATGGTGGGAAAGTGTCACAAGAGGTGGACGATGATGAGACACAATTGCCAGAAAGTCAGGAGGAAAACCAGGGTGCGGAAGTGGAAGACAAGGTGGTGGATGACATAGTAACTGAGCCAACCTGGCAGGAGGACATGCAGAGCGAGGACAGCAGCACACAGGGGGAGGGAGGCAGAGCACACCAAGAGGCAGGAAGAAGCAGTGTGGTGGCCGCAGACAGAAGGCGGGCAACTGTTCCCCGTAACACAAACACGAAGGAAGTTTCCAGTACAACTGTTAGGTCTTCCTGAGTCTGGTTATTTTTTAAAGACTCTGCCAATAACCCCAAAAAGGCCATTTGTGTAGCGTCGGCGTCTCTGCCCCCTGCAAGGCAGAGACGCCGTTCCCCTTACCGCTGCGGTCCTGCTCCGGCGTCTTCTGGCCTCCCTGCTGCTGCTGCACGCAGCTTCCCTGGCCCTGTGCTTAGGGCGCGTGCACGCTCCCGCCCTCTTAAAGGGGCCGCGCGCGCCTTCCTAAAAGGTCCCCGGCCAATGGCCGGAGGACTTCCCCTATAAAAGGCACCTCCTTCAATATGGAGGTGCCCATGCAAGGTTGTAGCTTTGTGTGTGATACTCTGCTTCAGCCCTCAGGTCCCGCTGCTAGCCTGACTACAAGTCCAGCCCGCCAGCCAGACTACAAGTCCAGTCCGTCTGCTTGTCTACTCTCCAGCCCGACAGTCTGCCTACTGCCAGTCCGCCAGCCTGTCTATGGGCTCTGCCCGCCTGCTTACCTAGAAGCACCTGCCTGTTACCTGCTGTGCCTACCAGCCAGCCTACCTGGAGGCTCCTGCCTGTCACCTGCCGTGCCTGCCAGCCCGCTTATCTAGAAGCACCTGCCTGTTTCCTGCCATGCCTACCAGCCAGCCTACCTGGAGGCTCCTGCTTGTTACCTGCCGTGCCTGCCAGTCCGTTTACTTAGAAGCACCTGCCTGTTACCTGCCGTGCCTACCAGTCAGCCTACCTGGAGGCTCCTGCCTGTTACCTGCCATGCTCATCTGCTGTACCGGTCAGTCCCAGTCTTCTGACCTGTGGGAGTCACCTGCTCTCATACAAGGTCGGTCCCCAGAGTAGCACCTGGTCCCTCTGCTCGGACCCTCCCTGGTCACGGAGTCGATTGAGCCGCCGTACGACCTTGGTCAGTCCGAGTCGATACCTAGTTACGCCCCTCTGGTCCCTCTTTGAACCGCAGCACAGAGGTTCCACCACCCGGATCCGTAACACAAAGTTTGGGAAGATGCTGAGGGAGTACCTTGCCGACCTTACCAACGTCCTCCGTGATTCCTCTGTGCCTTATAATTATAGGGTATCCAAACTGGACACAAGGAATGAACTGGCTCTCTACGCCTTGGAGGTCCTGGCCTGCCCTGCTGCTAGCGTTTTATCAGAGCGGGTTTTTAGTGCCGCTGGTAGAATTTTAACTGATAAGCGTATCCGCCTGTCAACTGAAAATGCTGACAGGCTGACTCTTATAAAAATGAACAAGGGCTTGATTGGGCCAGACTTCTCGACACCACCGAATGATAGCAGCGTAACAAACTCAAATCCAGTGTCTTTTTTTGGGAGGTGTATTCCCATACACCTTTTCACACGCACACATGGGTATACGCTTCCTGATTTTGGCTATTTGCTCTTGTCCTCCTTCTCCTCACCCTCATCCTCCACCACCATATCACCAGAGTGACCGTGGTCCGTGATGCAACACCCACATCATTTTTTAAAGGGTGTTTATGATGCCCGTAAAAAATTTTTTTTTATACAGTATGTTTATGTATACCCCCCAGGGGTAAATGTTTGTCAGCCCATACACTTAGTGCATGGGCATTACAAGTATAGGAGGCCCGCTCCTTTCTAATGGGAACATTTTTTTATGAGGCCCTCTACGTCTCTTCCAAGGGGCATTAGAGTGCCTCCCAATTTTTGGCAGCCTTTGCATTCACTGCATAGGCAAACAGTATGGGAGACCCACTTCCTAATAATGGGAACATTGTTTTCAGGAGGCCCTCCTCTAAGTCTCTTCAAAGGGGTATTGGGGTGCGTCCAAATTTTGGGCAGACCTGCCCCTCACTGCATACACAATAACAGTATAGGAGACCCACTCTTTAGTAATGGGAACAACAAAGCATAGCCGGCTGATGGCTCTCTAAGAATAGTGAGGGCCGACTGCTGTCCCTTTAAGAATAGTAAAGGCCGCCTGATGGCCCTATAAAAACAGGTTTTGTGACTTTGAGTTCCTCCTTCATAAATGAAACAGGATGCGTCTGATCATGTCTTAAACACCATATGGTCAGATAAGGTTGTAAAATGTTAAAATGACATTTCACGGTGAATGCTTTTGTCACGGTTGAAAGCAATGAAAAAAATGCATCAAAAACGCTAAGTGTGAACATAGCCCAAGGTGTGGAGGAATATTTTTGTTTTTGGTTATTTATTTTGCCTTATATACAAGTCATTACCCTGGAAAGGATGTTCCTTAACATATTTCCCAGGAAAATCCATTTTGTTTTTGTATGTTTTATTGTGAGTCCGCAAAAGTGGCGTAATACCTCTGACAACGTTGTTCACAGCAGTCACCTAGGAGTCAGAAATAACTCCAGGGGTCTTCCCCATGCTGTCCCCATGTCACTTGACCACTGTTCCCATTGATTAGGTCAATTTTTAGGCCCTCTGCAGACTGCTGGGGGGAGCCGCCTGAAAAATTCTTGAGTTTCCCATAGACTTACATTGGGCTTGTTGCTCGGGTCGAGCACCCGAGTATTCCAATTTGCTTGACCCGAGCATCGAGAACAAGAGCATTTTAGTGCTCGCCCATCACTATTTATGAACCTTTCGGTTTTGCATGTAATAAAGTTCTTGGGATTGTTCACTCATCTCTTGCGCTATTGATTGTGTGATACTGGAGAAGGACCCCGTGACAAGCACCTTCTTCACTCCCCTCTCTGTTCCTCCACTTCTATACTGCCCTGAAGGAACTTCCATAGGGTCCATGGTGCCCTATACCCGGAGCTTTTGTGGCCCCCATACAAAAGTAAAATTACTTTGTGACCTAATACCTTAGTAATTAGTGAGGAGTAGTGATGAGCGAGCACTAAAATGCTTGGGTACTAGTTGCTCGGGTGGAGCAAATTGGAATACCCGGGTGCCCGACCCGAGCAACGAGCCCAATGTAAGTCTATGGGAACCTCAAGCATTTTTCAGGCGGCTCCCCCCCGGCGGTCTGCAGAGGGCCTAAAAATTGCCCAAATTGATGGGAACAGTGCACAAATGACATGGGGACAGCATGGGGAAGACCCCTGAAAGAATTTCTGACTCCCAGGTCACTGTTGTCAACAACGTTGTCAGAGGTATTACACCACTTTTACGGACTCACAATAAAACATAAAAAAACCGAAGCCAAAATGGATTTTCCAGGGAAAAATGTTAAGGAACATCCTTTCCAGGGTATTGACTTGTATATAAGGCAAAATAAATTACCAAAAACAAAAATACTCCTCCACACCTTGGGCTATGTTCACACGTAGCGTTTTTGCACTTTTGCATTGCTTTCAACCAAGACAAATGCATTCACTGGGAAATGTCATTTTAACATTTTACAACCTTATCTGGCCATATGGTGTGTCACACATCAACAGACACATGCATACAATGCTGAAAAGACATGCGAACAGCATGGGAAGACCTCTGGAAGCATCTCTGACTCCCAGGTCACTGCCTAAAAGTGTGCCCATCATAAGTGATCCTTGGCGCATGCGAAGATGCCTCCCGCCATGCACCTGTCATTGCAGACTTGCAACAATCACTGTCCACATCCTTGTGTACACTGGAGTGCAGCGTTCAGTTCTACCTACCCCATTCCTTGGAATGCAAGCGCAAGTATGCAGCCAGCCAGCCACCCACCCACCGGCTGCAATACTATACTGCCAAATTTTTGACAGCTGCTTGCACTTTAAATGTTGCCTTTTAGACTCGTGGAGGCGGAAGCTGTCCACAATCTTATGGCGGTGGCGACTGGGTATACATACTCAGTCCCCAGATGCCACTATTTGTCCCAGTGTCGTCTCCGCCTTCCACAAGCACGGGTCCCACATTACCAGTGCCCTCCCAGTGCACTTACTGGGAAGGACCGCCTAACCACAAACACGTGGACAGGTGAGTGTGGCCAGGGACGGTACGGAGCCAGTCCACAGCTTTTTTTTGCTGAGAGTTGTATTTCACCACAGCCATATTCTTTAGCTCGGTGAAAGGACTGTTATAGAAGAAAAACGTATTTACTCTGGGTGTCATTTCTCCCAGGAATAACTCTAATGCAGAAGCAATGGCAGCCCGTCCAACATCAACTCGCACTGGTCGGTGGTGCTTTGACACACAAACCTCTTTCTTTGCGCCTTTAATTTCATGACTACAGAGTTGGGCAATGGCCTGATCTGCAATGTGGTTTGAGAAATAACATGCATAAGCACGTCCAATCCACATTAAAAAAGCAGCCATAGAGTGTCCGGGAACCTTCCCCAACACTTTTCTTAGCCAGGGCTGCTTCTCAGCAGGGTTGGACGGACCCACCAGAAAACCGGAGACTCCTCCGTTGGGCCCTGGCTTCTCCTTCAGGAGAGTTCATAGTGCCGAGATGAGGCCATGATGATGATAGAGGCCACCATCTGCTTAGTTTTCTGTTACTTGGAATGCAAGCGTAAGTATGCAGCCAGACACCCACCCTCAGGCCGCAATACTAAACTGCCAGATTTCTGGGCAGCTGCTTGCACTTGAAATGTGGACTTTTAGGCTCGTGGAGGCGGAGGCTTTTCACAACCTCATGCCTCGTGTCCATACTCGGTCCCCAGCCGTCACTATTTCTCCCGGTGTTGTCTCCGCCTTCTACAAGTGCGGGTCCCTGAACATTACTGCTGGTACTTTTCTGTGGGAATTTGCTTGCCTCCTACCAGCCTGGAATATTTCCAGTAAACTATGGTACGATGCCATGGTATTAGCACTGCCCCCAGTACCAGTAGCGAAGCCATCCCCAATTTCCATCTCAGGAATTTTATTTGGTAGACTGAGTGGCTGCCCAAATACATTAGTTTCTTACAAAGGAGCTGAAGATAAAGTGGCAGTAGGTGCAAGTTTCTCCAGCCTGTTAGATATCAGAGGGTGAACGGCAGCACATTGGATCAGTGGTTAGCACTGAAGCCGTGCAGCGCTGGGATCCTGGGTTCAAATCCCAGCAAGGACAACATCAGCAAGGACTTTGTATGTTCTCCCCGTGTTTGCGTGTTTCCACCTCAGTAAAAAAGCAGACATGGAGTGTCCGGTAATCTTCCCAACACACTTTTCTTAGCCACGACTGCTTCTCGGCAGGATTGGACGGTTCCACTAGAGAACCCTCTGGTGTGTCTGCCCTGGCTTCTACATTAGGAGAGTTCATGATAGCGCTAACTTTGCAGCTGCTATGGGGCTCTTGAGCGAGGGAGAAAGGTGAGCCCTCAGAATCAAATCCTCTGGTGGGCACAATGTTTTTCAATCTGAAACAGCTTCTCAGTGGAAGTTGTATTTCACCACAGCCATATTGTTTAGCTCGGTGAAAGGACTGGCATAGAGGGAAACCGAATCTACTCTGGCTGTCATTTCTCTGTCACCAGGTACCGCCCATTGTCACACATGACCATGCTTGGCTGTATGTTCAGCAGTGAGAGCCACAGATCAGGCTGCTGTGTTACAGCTTTCAACAACTCTGCAGTGCTGGGAGGTTTGTCACCTAAGCATTAAGCATGTTATCTTCAGCACAGCCTGTTGCCACTTGGCCAAGGCAGTGCTGTCAGCTTGTGACTGATGTGGTCATTTCAGAGATGGAGGAGGTGGTGCAGGAGCTGAACAATGTGATTACATTGAGGTTAAATTGGTGACTTTGTTTTTTATACTAAAGAAAGATCCTATAGTTTTTTTTTTTTTTTTACGTTATTGGTCGCTGACAGCTTTTCTAAAATGGCCCACTTCATTCCTCTGCCTGGTTTCCCGTCTGCATCTGTGCTGGCTAAGGACTTCATCCATCACATCTTCCGTCTCCACGGCCTACCCCTCCACATTGTGTCTGATCGAGGGGTCCAGTTCACTTTGCGCTTCTTGAGAGCTACGTGTAAGCTGCTGGATGTCACCCTGGATTTCTCCTCCGCTTACCATCCGCAGTCCAATGGCCAAGTGGAGCATATCAACCAGATCCTTACCAGCTACCTCCGGCACTTTGTCAACGCTCACTATACCGATTGGGTGGAGCTCCTACCTTTGGCCAAGTTCTCCTTCAACAACCATGAGAGCGAATCTTCTTCCAAGTCCCCGTTCTTTGTGGTCTACGGTCAACATGCCGATTCCGTTTCCCATTTCCGCTTCTGTGGACAACCCGACCGCACAGTCTCTGGTCAGCGAATTTTCCACTATTTGGGAGAACACTAGATCCGCACTTCTCCAATCCTCCGAGCGGATGAAGAAGCATGCTGATAAGAGACGTCTGGATCCACCTCAATTCCGTCCGGGAGACAAGGTTTGGTTCTCCTCCAAACATGTTCGTCTCAAAATACCCTCCTATAAGTTGGGTCCATGGTTCATCGGCCCATTTGAAGTCATCAAGCAAATCAACCCAGTAGCCTACAAGTTAAAACTCCCGGCCACCTTACGGATTCCCAACTCCTTCCACGTATCTCTCCTCAAACCAGTTGAGCTTAATTCTTTTTCCGACAATCCAGGTACCTCCTCAGCTCCGGTCTCCAATGAGGACGTCTATGAGGTAGAGAACATTCTGGCCACCAAGAGGGTAAGAGGAAAAACCTTTTTTTCTGGTGGATTGGAGGGGGTTTGGCCCAGAGGAGAGAACTTGGGAACCTAGGGAGAACATCCATGCCCTGCTTCTCCTTAAAAAATTTCTTGCTGGCCTGAAAAAGAGGGGGAGTAAAAGGGGGGGGGGGGTACTGTAGCATCGGCGTCTCTACCTCCTGCCTGGCAGAGACGCCGTCCCCCTTACCACCGCGGTCCTGCTCCGACATCTTCTGGCCTCCCTGCTGCTGCTGCTGCACGCAGCTTCCCTGGCCCTGTGCTTAGGGCGCACGCTCCAGCCCTCTTAAAGGGGCCGCGCGCGCCGTCCTAAAAGGTCTCCGGCCTATGGCCGGAGGACTTCCCCTATAAAAGGCACCTCCTCCAATATGGAGGTGCCCGTGCAAGGTTGTAGCTTTGTGTGTGATACTCTGCTTCAGCCCTCAGGTCCCGCTGCTAGCCTGATTACAAGTCCAGCCCGCCAGCCAGACTACAAGTCCAGTCCGTCTGCTTGTCTACTCTCCAGCCTGACAGTCTGCCTACTGCCAGTCCGCCAGCCTGTCTATGGGCTCTGCCCGCCTGCTTACCTAGAAGCACCTGCCTGTTACCTGCCGTGCCTACCAGCCAGTCTACCTGGAGGCTCCTGCTAGCCCGCTTATCCAGAAGCACCTGCCTGTTTCCTGCCGTGCCTACCTGGAGGCTCCTGCCTGTTACCTGCCATGCTCATCTGCTGTACCGGTCAGTCCCAGCCTTCTGACCTGTGGGAGTCACCTGCTCTCATACAAGGTCGGTCCCCAGAGTAGCACCTGGTCCCTCTGCTCGGACCCTCCCTGGTCACGGAGTCGATTGAGCCGCCGTACAACCTTGGTCGGTCCGAGTCGATACCTAGTTATGCCCCTCTGGTCCCTCCTTGAACCGCAGCACAGAGGTTCCACCACCCGGATCCGTAACACAAAGTTTGGGAAGATGCTGAAGGAGTACCTTGCCAACCTTACCAACATCCTCCGTGATTCCTCTGTGCCTTATAATTATAGGGTATCCAAACTGGACACAAGGAATGAACTGGCTCTCTACGCCTTGGAGGTCCTGGCCTGCCCTGCTGCTAGCGTTTTATCAGAGCGGGTTTTTAGTGCCGCTGGTGGAATTATAACTGATAAGCGTATCCGCCTGTCAACTGAAAATGCTGACAGGCTGACTCTTATAAAAATGAACAAGGGCTTGATTGGGCCAGACTTCTCGACACCACCGAATGATAGCAGCGTAACAAACTCAAATCCAGTGTCTTTTTTTGGGAGGTGTATTCCCATACACCTTTTCACACGCAAACATGGGTATACGCTTCCTGATCTTGGCTATTTGCTCTTGTCCTCCTCCTTCTCCTCACCCTCATCCTCCACCACCATATCACCAGAGTGACCGTGGTCCGTGATGCAACACCCACATCATTTTTTAAAGGGTGTTTATGATGCCCGTAAAAAATTTTTTTTATACAGTATGTTCATGTATACCCCCCAGGGGTAAATTTTTGTCAGCCCATACACTTAGTGTGAGCAGAGAGCGTTTCAGAAGACAGAGAAGCGGGATGGTGACGTTAATTATGGCGTCATCGCCGCTCACCATCTTGATAGAGTCCTCAAAGTTATGGAGGATGGTACAGATGTCTGACATCCATATCCACTCCTGAGGTGTTGTGTATGGAGTCTGACCTGAATTCTGACGGCCATGTTGATGCTGGTAGTCAACAACTGCCCTCTTCTCACAAATCCTTCCCAACATTTGCAGTGTAGAGTTCAAAAGCGTGGGGACATTACACACCAGTCGGTGAGCAGAAAGATTCAAACGCTGCTGAAACATGGCAAGGGCTGTAGCTGACTTTCTAAAATGGGCACACAGGCGGCGTACTTTGACAAGCAGATCCGCCAGCTCCGGGTAGGTTTTCAGAAATCGCTGAACCACGAGGTTAAGCACATGGGCCATGCTTGGTACATGTGTGAGCTCGCCTCAGAGCCACCACCAGGTTCCGGCCATTGTCACACACGACCATGCCTGGCTGTAGGTTCAGCGATGTCAGCCACAGATCTGGCTGCTCTTTCAGAGCTGTCCACAACTCATCAGCATTGTGCGGTTTGTCACCTAAGCATATTAGCTTCAGCACAGCCAGTTGCTGCTTGGCTGAGGCAGTGCTACAGTGCTTCCAGCTTGTGACTGATGTGGTCATTTCAGAGATGGAGGCTGAAGAGGAGGAGGAGGATGAGGTGCAAGAGCTGTAAACTGTGGGGGCAACCCTGATTGACCTAGGGCCCACAATCCTCGGGGTTAGGAGGACGTATTCCGTCCCAAGGTCCGACTGGGTCCCGGCTTCCACTATGTTAACCCACTGTGCAGTCAGCAAGATGTACCGTCCCTGCCCACAAGCACTTGTCCACGTGTCCGTGGTTAGGTGGACTTTTCCAGTAACTGTGTTGTTGAGGGCACGGCTAATTTTGTGGGACACGTGCTTGTGTAATGCGAGGACGGTACACCGGGAGAAATAGTGGCGGCTGGGGACAGAGTACCGAGGGACGGCTGCTGCCATCAGGTTGCAGAAAGCTTCCGTCTCCACGAGCCCAAAAGGCAACATTTCGAGTGCAAGCATTCGCAAAATGTGTGAATTTAGTAGTGTGGCCTGTGGGGTGTTAGCTGCGTATTTGCACTTGCGTTCCATGAACTGGGGTAAGGACAACTGAATGCTGCGTTGGGACAAGGACATGCTTGCTGATGGTGCTAGTTGAGAGTGTTCAACGACAGGTGCAGGGCGGGAGGCATCTTGGCATGCACCATGAACAGGGGATTGACGTGCAACGCACAACAGCGGAACAAGCAGTGGTGTCACCTGCAGACACTGTTGCTGGACCCTGGCGTTTAGCCCACTTAGTCGGGTGTTTTGTTGCCATGTGCCTGATCAATCATGCTGGTGGTGGTCAGGCTGCTAGTTTTGCTACCCCTGCTGATGCTAGCCTGGCAGGTGGTGCAAATGGCCTTTTTGGGGCTATAGGCAGTGTCTTTAAAAAACAACCAGACTCTGGAAGACCTAACAGATGTACTGGCAACTTCCATCGTGATGCTACGGGGAACGGTTGCCTGCCTTCTGTCTGCGGCCACCATACTGCTTCTTCCTGCCTGTTGTGGTGCTACGCCTCCCTCCCGTGTGCTGCTGTCCTCGCTCTGCATGTCACCTTGCCAGGTTGGGTCAGTGACTTCTTCGTCTAGCACCTCATCTTCCACTTCCGCACCCCGGTCCTCCTCCTGACTTTCTGGCAATTGTGTCTCATCATCATCCACCTTGTGACAGTTTCCCACAGTCACCTTCGTGTGACCGTGGCTGCTCAAATATTTGGGCATCGCTACATGCAATCTCCTCTTGCCCCACTTCAAGTGGAGCGGGCGAGAGGCCCGAATCTATAAATGTAAAAGAGAACAGCTCTTCTGACTGTCCAAGTGTGGAATCAGTTGTCTCCGGGCACTCGGCATGGTGGGAGGAAGGAGGATCAGGGTGAGGAATATGCAGTTCAGACTCTCGGTTACAGAGACTTGACTGTGTGGAAGACAGGGGGTGGGGTGGGTGGTGGTGGTGACTAAGTGACTGGAAGCATTATCTGCCATCCAACCAATAACCTTTTCACACTGCTCTGTGTTCAATAATGGTGTTTTGCGGTTCCCTATTATTTGGGACAGGAAGGTCGAGCGACAAGATGTGGGTGTTTGTTGTGGTACAATTTCAGCTTGCCCACTACCTCATCTTCTGCATGCACCACCACGTCCACTTCCCCATTTCTTGCCACGCGCCTTGCCCATTTTAAATGGAGGACAATAGTTTCCACGTTCACTACAAATGGCTGGATTTGAGCCACAGTGATATGTGATACGTGTGACGGAAAACCACAGTTTTAAATAGCTGGCCTGTAGGTTACTATTTTTCACAGCGACCTCGTGTCAATAACTTCACTGACACACTGCAACAAAATTTAAATGGAGGCCAATATTTTCCATGTTCACTACAAATTTCTAGATTTTTATCGCTGTAATATGGAAAGGATCTGGCTGTATTCCGCAGTGCCAGCAAGCAAATGGTGCAGAAAAATGGCATACTCTGGATTGCTTTTTAAGCAAATAACCAGGATTAAGATCAAAATTTTTTTTCCCTGGCCTGTGCTATCTGGGGCTATGTCTACAAATATCTGTAAGAACAGCAGCAGGAACGTTCAATGAACCCTCATGCATTATATGCACTGCAGTCTGCCACATGCACTGCCAGCTTAGCACTGACTATATGCAGCTGAATTAGTCCTCAGAAGGACTGTTAGATCAGAAGGATATAGATACATGTTGTGGCATACCTATACTAACTCTAAACAAGCAAATCTCTCCCCGACGCAGCAGCAGCTCTCCCTACTCTGCCTGATTCCGGGGTAGACTGTGATGAGCATGGCAGCGCCCGATCCTATATACACCTGATGATGCTGTGCGGCCAGCCAATCACTGTAATGCCCACAACCAACATGACTATGGCATTAAAGTGCATGGCAGGCAATCTAAAGAGTGCCAAACATGCAGGGAAAAGACCCAAGCTCCCGCCCGAGGAACCCGGAAATACTTGTTGAGCGCCGAGCATCTCGAGCAGTGAGATGCTCGGGCGAATACAGAGCAGTGGCGAGCACGTTCGCTCATCACTAGTAATGTCCCTCAGTTGGCACCATACAGTGATGCCCCCCCTTTTGCCGCTCTTCATATAGCTATTTAAAAAAAAACAAAACCTAATTCCACTAATCTTTCCCTGCTCCCACAAAGAGAAACTCCTTCTTCCTGTTTCCAATGCAAAAGCATCATTGCACCGCCAGCATCAGGACGCCATCAGCTGCTGGCCTCTGATATTCCAGTGGTTGAATACGTATTGCAGCGAAGGGAGTCACTCTTTCCAACTGCATGCGTGTCCAAGGATACACATCTAGCTGAAAAAAAAAACCACTAGCATAGCAGACCCTCCGTTTTGGGCCCAATCGCAACTGTGATTGTTATGCACCAGTTTCGGAGCCCATTTGTTTATTTGGCCAGTCTGAATCGGGAGGTGGTGACTTAGAAGTTTATTGATCTTGAGTAAATTGAGTGCGTGGTGATGCGAGGAAACATTTTAACCTCTTAAAGAGGGTTCAGCAGAGTTTTCTCCACACAGTGCAAGTGCCATATGTGTTACACAGCCGGCAACAGCTGTCAATAGCTGCTGTTAAACCATTAAATGTCAATATCAATCATGCCATGTGATCCTGCCAAGCAACTGTTCAAACGCTCATTGCTCATACCCATAATGTGACCACAAGGTTCCAATGGATTTCCATAGCTGCTAGCTGTGTAACACAGACGGCACTTGCCCTGTTTGAGAAGACTGATGGACTCAATGGCTGGCATGTTGATACTACATAGTCTGGGCTTCATAGGAGACAGTAATATGTCCTACATTTTACAACATTGTAGTATACCAGTATCTAGAACAAAGAACCAAATGATCGCAGTTGGACCGATTTGGATTAAAGTATAGAGTAATAAAGTTAAAAATATTTAAAAAATAAAAAAAAAGATTTGCATCACCCTCCCTTTTCACATTAAAAAATAAATACATTAAAATAAGCATATAAGGTATTGTTATGTCTTTGAAAGTTTAATCTATGAAAATACAAAATTGTTTAACCCGTACCACATAAGATATTATATAGAAGTAAATCCTATTCAACTTAAGCCCTTAGTGACAGTTGATACACATTAAAACGGCGGTTGTTAAGGGGCCTTACTCTCTTATTGCAGATTTAAAAAGCAATCGGGAAAAAGTGAATAGTGCTCTTCCCTTCCCCACCCCTAGCAGGCGAAATTTCCACCTTGCGTCATCAGCCCTGGCTAGTTTTGGGGCCGATTAACCCCTTTCCGACATGTGCCTCTCCCTTCAGGGCAGGATCTGGCGATAAGCCAGCACCTTTCTGGGCACATGACAGCTGATCTGATCAGCTGTCAAGTGCCACTAACACCTGCGTATGGAATCACGATCCACCCGCGGCCGTTAACATGTTAAATGCCGCTGTCGATCTCTGACAGCGGCATTTAACATGGCCGAGGTGGAAGGATGTCATAAGTCCCTCCCATCGTCGCCCGTGTCACATGACCGCGGGTCGCCGATCTCCGGCGCCATAAGTACATACCTGACAGTGAGGAGTGTTGCCGCGGCGCCTCTGTTCGGTCCAGAGGTCAGGAGAGGAGTGGAGCATCGGAAACGGTGCATGTGCATAGCGCGCTATCTGGTGCCATTTTAGTGAAGACACATTTGCAGTGTGTCTTCAACAAAATGGTGCCGGACAGCGCGGTATGGGCAAGAGCATACTCCGGCGCTATTTTGTTTAACACACTCTGCAAATGTGTCTCTACTAAAATGGCGCTGGATATCACGCTATACAGGCGCTAATTCCAGTTCCATTTTATTAAAATCGCACAGGCGATGCGCTGCAGGGGAATGATGGAAAGGTGTGTAGGATTGTTTTATTTAATTGATGGATGGGGCAGTACAAACCTGGATGGAGGCGCATTATGGGGACAGAACATAACAAAATGGGGGCAGCACAAAAGAGGATGGGGCGCAGGATGGGGGCAGCACAAAAGAGGATAGGGTGCAGGATGGGGGCAGCAGAAAACAGGATGGGGGCAGTGCAAAACAGGATGCGGGAGCAGAGTGGGGGAAGCAGAAAACAGGACGGGGGCAGAACAGAAAACAGGAAGGGGCAGCACAAAAGAGGATGGGGTCGCAGGCTGGGGGCGCAGGATGGGGGCAGCACAAAAGAGGATGGGGAGCAGAATGGGGCAGTACAAAAGAGGATGGGGAAGCAGGACGGGGGCACAGGATAGGAGCAGCACAAAACAGGATTGGGGAGCAGGATGAGGCCAGCACAAGAGGATATGGGCGGAGGATGGGGGCAGCACAAGAGGATGGGGTAGCAGGATGGGGGCAGCACGAGAGGATATGGGAGGAGGATGGGGGCAGCACAAGAGGATGGGGTCGCAGGATGGGGGCAGCACAAAAAAGGATATGGGCGGAGGTTGGGGGCAGCACAAGAGGATGGGGAGCAGAATGGGGCAGCACAAAAGAGGATGGGAGAGCAGGATGGGGGCACAGGATGGGAGCAGCACAAAACAGGATTGGGGAGCAGGATGAGGCCAGCACAAAAAAGGATTGGGGCGCAGGATGAGGCAGCACATAACAAAGGAGGACCAGGATGGGGGAGCATATGCCAGGATGGGGGAGCATACAGTACAGACCAAAAGTTTGGACACACCTTCTCATTTAAAGATTTTTCAGTATTTTCATGACTATGAAAATTGTACATTCACACTGAAGGCATCAAAACTATGAATTAACACATGTGGAATTATATACTTAACAAAAAAGTGTGAAACAACTGAAAATATGTCTTATATTCTAGATTATTCAAAGTAGCCACATTTTGCTTTGATGACTGCTTTGTACACTCTTGGCATTCTCTTGATGAGCTTCAAGAGGTAGTCACCGGAAATGGTTTTCACTTCACAGGTGTGCCCTGTCAGCTTTAATAAGTGGTATTTCTTGCCTTATAAATGGGGTTGGGACCATCAGTTGTGTTGTGCAGAAGTCAGGTGGATACACAGTTGATAGTCCTACTGAATAGATTGTTAGAATTTGTATTATGGCAAGAAAAAAGCAGCTAAGTAAAGAAAAACGAGTGGCCATCATTACTTTAAGAAATGAAGGTCAGTCAGTCCGAAAAATTGGGAAAACTTTGAAAGTGTCCCCAAGTGCAGTTGCAAAACCCATCAAGCGCTACAAAGAAACTGGCTCACATGAGGACCGCCCCAGGAAAGGAAGACCAAGAGTCACCTCTGCTTCTGAGGATAAGTTTATCCGAGTCACCAGCCTCAGAAATCGCAGGTTAACAGCAGCTCAGATTAGAGACCAGGTCAATGCCACACAGAGTTCTAGCAGCAGACACATCTCTTCAACAACTGTTATAAGGAGACTTTGTGCAGCAGGCCTTCATGGTAAAACAGCTGCTAGGAAACCACTGCTAAGGACAGGCAACAAGCAGAAGAGACTTGTTTGGGCTAAAGAACACAAGGAATGGATATTAGACCAGTGGAAATCTGTGCTTTGGTCTGATGAGTCCAAATTTGAGATCTTTGGTTCCAACCTCTGTGTCTTTGTGCGACACAGAAAAGGTGAAAGGATGGACTCTACATGCCTGGTTCCCACCGTGAAGCATGGAGGAGGAGGTGTGATGGTGTGGGGGTGCTTTGCTGGTGACACTGTTGGGGATTTATTCAAAATTGAAGGCATACTGAACCAGCATGGCTACCACAGCATCTTGCAGCGGCATGCTATTCCATCCGGTTTGCGTTTAGTTGGACCATCATTTATTTTTCAACAGGACAATGACCCCAAACACACCTCAAGGCTGTGTAAGGGCTATTTGACCAAGAAGGAGAGTGATGGGGTGCTACGCCAGATGATCTGGCCTCCACAGTCACCAGACCTGAACCCAATCGAGACGGCTTGGGGTGAGCTGGACCGCAGAGTGAAGGCAAAAGGGCCAACAAGTGCTAAGCATCTCTGGGAACTCCTTCAAGATTGTTGGAAGACCATTTCCAGTGACTACCTCTTGAAGCTCATCAAGAGAATGCAAAGAGTGTGCAAAGCAGTCATCAAAGCAAAAGGTGGCTACTTTGAAGAACTTAGAATATAAGACATGTTTTCAGTTGTTTCAGACTTTTTTGTTAAGTATATAATTCCACATGTGTTAATTCATAGTTTTGATGCCTTCAGTGTGAATGTACAATTTTCAAAGTCATGACAATACAGAAAAATCTTTAAATGAGAAGGTGTGTCCAAACTTATGGTCTGTACTGTATATATGTATGTATATATATAGCATTTTTAGTGTGCGATGGCAGCAAAACAAAAAAAAATATATAAATCCATTTATATTGCACGGTGAACTGCACTAAAATAAAACACTATTCTTGTACTGTTGTCTATTTGTTCATTGTGCCTCTCAAACATCAGAATAAGGCTACATTCACATGTACAGTAATGGGTCAGGTATTTTACATCAGTTTTTGTAAGCCAAAACCAGGAGTGGGTGAAAAATGCAGTAGTGGTGCACGTGTTTCTATTCTACTTTTCAACTCCTGATTTGGGTTTACAAATACTAAGTAAAATACTGACCAAATACTGAACATGTTAACGTGGCCTAAGGCTCAGCTTACAATTATCCTGTGCTCTCTGCTGAGCACTTACGTCTGGGTTTCCATGTAAATCCCAAAAAAATCGGATTTTGGTAAGAACTTACCTGTAAAATCCTTTTCAGCGAAGGAAGGAAGGGAGACACAGATCCATTACTTAGTGGGTAGGCGGAGCCCCGTAGGATAGTTCACCTCAGATTAGAAAAAGTGACGACCGGCCCCTCCAGTATAAAGGCTCCTCCTACTCCCATGTTCTCCAGTCCGTACACAAGCTAAGGAAGAGCAGACCACACCAGCAGAACAACACATCCCCTTCTGAAAATTCAGAAATGCGAGAAAACAGGTTATGTAAAAAACACACAGTCCTAGGCATACTTCACCGGACCTGACAACTGTGTAAAGCTGGCGATGCTGGAAGGAGAGCCGCAGAGCGCAAAACCCAGTCCAGACGATCGTCCTCAGGAAGGAGTCGCGCTGCATCAAGAAACACAAAAAAATCTACTTCTGCCATGGGAGGGTGCTGTGTCTCCCTTCCTTCCTTCGCTGAAAAGGATTTTACAGGTAAGTTCTTACCAAAATCCGACTTTCAGCAGCAGAAGGGAAGGAAGGGAGACACAGATCCATTACTTAGTGGGACGTCCCAAAGCAGTACATCACTTAAGGGTGGGAAATTGTGGCAGAATCTTCAACACCCCAACAACCTAGGCAAGAGCGCAAACCGCGCTGAATAAAGAAAAAATAAACAATAAAGAGATGACTTAAACTACCGCCGCCTGCAGGACCCTGCGTCCCAAGGCCGCATTGGCGGAAGCACTCACGTCCACCTTATAAAACTTAGTAAAGATGTGAACGCAGCCAGGTGGCCGCCCGGCAGAGCAGCGCTGCCGAGGCCCCCTGACGAAAAGCCCACGATGAGCCAATGGCTCTCGTGGAATGAGCCTGAACTTTAACCGGACAAGGCTCGCCCTTGAGCCGGTACGCCTCCAGGATAGTCGAACGGATCCACTGAGCTATAGTGTCCTTGGAAGCACGCTGACCACGCCGACGACCAGCCGGAATCACAAAAAGAGAGTCCGACTTCCGAAAACCTTGTGTGATTGTAAGATAGAACTTCAATGCCCGCACTAAATCCAACGAGTGCAAGGCCCGCTCCTTTGGATTCTTAGGTTTCGGACAAAGAGAAGGCAACACGATGTCCTGATTAATGTGGAAATGTGACACCACCTTAGGTAAAAAATCTGCACGGGTACGAAGCACCACTCGATCCGGAAAGAATTCCAGAAAAGGGGGCGAGCAAGAAAGTGCCGCGTACTCAGACACCCTTCTCAAAGAGGTGACTGCCACCAAGAAGGCCACCTTCCAAGAAAGTAAGTAAAGTTTAGCAGAATCCATAGGCTCAAAAGGCCTATGCTGAAGAGCTTCCAGGACTAGATTAAGCCGCCACGGAGCCACAACCGCCCTCCGAGGCGGAAACTGACGTGCAACTCCGCGAAAAAAGAACGCACATCCCTGCGTGAGGCAATAGCCTTTCTAAAAAGTGCGGATAGTGCAGATACCTGACCCCGCACAGTACTAACTGCCAAACCTCTGGCCAAACTATATTGCAGAAAAGCCAAGAAGTTGGGGATGGAAAAAACCCTCGGGTTTCTTGAAGATCCAGAACACCATGAATAGAAAGACTCCCAAGTTCTGTGATAAATCCTAGACGTAGCTGGACCCCTGGCCGCCCGCAAGGTAGCAATGACCTCGGGCGAAAAACCGTGACGGGTCAAGATCTCAGTCTCAAGAGCCACGCCGTCAAACAAAGAGACCTCAGGTCCGGATGACGAATGGGCCCCTGGGTTAGCAAGTCCGGGCGAAGGGGCAGCGGAAACGGAGGCGCCATCTGAAGAGACACCAGCGTCGAATACCATGTCCTCCGCGGCCAATCCGGTGCTATCTGAATTATTGATACCTTTTCGAGTTTGATCCGTCGGATCACCAGAGGAAGTAAGGATATCGGCGGAAACGCATAGATCAGCTTGAACTGACCCCACGGGGCCACTAGAGCATCTACCGCCACAGCCTCCGGGTCCCTGTACCTGGACATGAACGTCGGAACCCTGGCGTTCAGCCTGGATGCCATCAAGTCCACCTGAGGAGTCCCCCAACGGGAACACAGCAGTGAAAACACTTCTGGATGGAGACTCCATTCCCCAGGGTCCACCTGCTCGCGACTGAGGAAGTCCGCCGAGATATTCAACACCCCTGGGATGTGAATTGCAGAGATTGCTGGAACTCTGGACTCGGCCCAGACCAGGATCCAAGAGACCTCCGTCATGAGACTGGAACTCCTCGTCCCGCCTTGATGGTTGATGTACGCGACAGCCGTCGCATTGCCCGACTGGATCCGGACCGGCAGACCGCTCAACAGGACCGTCCAATGTTGGAGGCAGAGGAATATTGCTCTCAACTCCAAAATGTTGATCGGGAGAGACGACTCCTCTGGCGACCAGACCCCCTGAACCCAGAGGTCGTTGCAAACTCCCCCCCAGCCCGTCAGGCTGGCATCGGTGGTAATCACCGACCACCTCGGGAGAAGGAAGGATTTCCCCAGGGATAGAGTCTCTGGATGTAACCACCATCCAAGAGACTCTCGCACCCTGAGGGAGATAACGACCGAGCGATCCAGAGAAGTCAGCGATCGATCCCAATGGGTCAGAATAAGATTTTGGAAATCCCGGGAATGAAACTGTGCAAACGGTACTGCTTCCATAGCTGCCACCATTTGACCCAGAAGGCGCATGCATTCCCGGAGGGACATTGACAACGCCGACCTCATAGCCTGGACCAGAAGACGAAGGTTCGTCTGTTTGACAGGAGGCAGGGACACAACTGCCCGAACAGTATCGAAATGCATCCCCAGGAAAAGAATGGACTGTGCTGGTTCCAATGACGATTTCTTCCAATTGATCAGCCACCCGAAGTCCATCAGGTACTGAAGGGAGAGATCGCGAGCCGTTATCGCCTCCTCCGCTGTGGGCGACACTATGAACAGGTCGTCCAAGTAGGGGAGGATCGTAACCCCCTGTCTTCGAAGAAGCGCCATGAGAGGAGCCAGAATCTTTGTAAAAACCCTGGGTGCTGAGGCTAACCCGAATGGTAGGGCCACAAACTGGTAATGGGCTTGACCTATAGCGAAACGCAAAAAACGCTGGTGAGCTCTGCCGATAGACATATGCAAATAGGAGTCGCGGATGTCGATCGACACCAAGAAATCGTACTGCGACAGGGTCGCTACTACCGAACGGAGAGACTCCATGCGGAACTTCCGTGTCCGGACGTAAATATTCAAATCTCTGAGATCCAGCACCGAGCAAAACTTGTCCTCCTTTTTGGGGACCACAAAAAAGTTGGAGTAAAAACCCCTTCCCTGGTCTTCCGGAGGAACCTGAACCACCACACCCTGCTGTAGGAGAGAGTCGACCTCCTGTAACAGTGCAGCAGCCAGCCTTGGCATGGATGGAATGCACGTCTGACGAAACCTGTCTGGAGGTAGAGAATGAAACTCTATGAAATAGCCTGCCGACATAACCCGCGTCACCCAGGCGTCTGCTATGTGGGATGCCCAAATCGACCCGAATTGTAGCAGACGACCTCCCACCCGAGAGCCCTCGGGGGGATCCCTGGCGTCAGTCAGCCTTAGCGGACTTTTTATCAACCTCCCGTCTGTCCTGACGGGACTGTTGCTTCCAAGGAGTACGAGATTTCCAAGAAGGCTGACCGAATCGTCCCCTGGTCCGAAAGGACCGAAGACCTCTACCGGGCCCTGACCTGCTAGATGTGGATGCCACTGCCTTTTTCAGAGGCAGGGTAACATCCTTAGCTTTGGCAATCAGTTTCGAAAGGTCCGAACCAAAAAGCTGACAGCCCTTATATGCCAGACTAAGCAACCCCTGTTTGGATACTGCATCTCCGGTCCACTGTTTAAGCCACAGTGCTCTTCTAATTGTGACGACCGAAGCTTGAGCCCTGGACAGAATTGAAGTAGTGTCCAGTACTGCATCCCCGCCATAACACATAGCTTCTTCCATCAGCTGAAAAAGCCTTTCTACTTCTGAACGCGAAGTCCCGTCCTGCCATGCCGCCCGCAGCTGATCCAACCACCGCAGAGAAGCCTCACCGGCCAACATGGCCCCCAAGGCTGCTCGGAAACCATGACCCGCGGCTTCATAGATGGATTTCGCCGCTGACTCCGAGCTCCTGTCCAGAGGATCCTGAAGATTGGCTCTCCCTTTAACAGGAAGCAGGGAAGACTTGGTCAGCTGAGACAGAGATATATCCACCTCAGGAGAGGGAACCCAATTAGTGACCATCTCCTTGGCGCAGGGATACAGAGCATCAAAAAACCGCATCCCCTGGAAGCGTTTATCCGGACACTGGCGCTCCTTCTCCACTGCTTCGTTAAGTTCCTCATGCGCAGGTAATGTAGAACGAGCACGGCGCATTTCCTGATACAGCCGGGCCGACCTAGACGGTTTTGTCGGCTCTTCAGACAGCTGTAACACTTCCCGCATGTCCTTAATAAGCACATCTACGCGGCCTGAAAGTGAAACAGAGCGACCCTGTCGATCCTCTTCCTCGGAATCAGAGATTTCATCAACCGAACTCGTTGGTGAATCCGAAGCCTCTGATGCGCTATGCGGGGGAGACAATGCCACCACAGTCCTGCGGCGCTTTTTACCTCGTGGCGTCGGATGCGATCTAGCTGACACCCACTGACCCAGGAGACTAGAAAGACTATCAATGGAGCGAGAGAGCGCTTCCACCTTAACATCACTGAGGGTCGAACTTGACGTCGTTGAAGGCCTGGGTGTATCAGAAGCGTGCGACCGAACCTGGAACGGATCAGGAGAGCGGTCCGCACTCCCAGGCCCCTGATCCGACATGCCCCCCACACCAGATGCCAGCATGTTACAATAAGGATGGCAAATAAGAGTGTGTGAGTTCCACAGCCTGTTTTCTTTTTCTTTTTTCCGTATCTCACAAGCCCTGAAGGGTTAAAGCTCACCCTTAAAGAGAGCTACCCCAGAACTGCAGAGCAAAAAATTTCAACTTTAACCAACTGGGAGAAGCGCCCTCAATTTAAAAGGTGTTCACCAGAAAAGAAAGAAAAAAACAACCCTAAAGAACTACCCAGTTCAGAAGGGGTTAATGTTACTGCAACCAAATACTACACTGCCTAAAGAGGTCAGCGAAGTAAAGAGTGTCAGAAGAGGTAGCGCTCACTTTGCCTCCCTAGCAGGTCAGCCAAAGTGAAAGTGCCATCAGGGAACCTCTGCCAAAGGCAGAGGGGACTCACCAATGCCGCGGTGACCGCTCCTCCCGAGTGTGTGGCGGTGAACGGGGAGCAGAGAGCAGGAGGTGCCCGATGGCCACGACCACCGGAGAGAGGCAGGAACAGACCGCTGCGCGCGCTGAAACTAAGAGCTTCCTGCCTGAGAAAAGACAGCAGGAAGCCAGGAGACGCTAAGCCACGCCCCCCGACAGGGCCCGCGCTATTTAAAGGAAAAACGCGCTGGACAGAGAGCTTCCTGCCTCTATGAAGGCAGGAAGCAAAAAAAGAAAAGCGTGCGCTTATACAGAGAAAACTTCCTGCCTGATACTATGGCAGGAAGCTAAGCAACGCGGGGCCATGCTTAGAGTTACCGGAGCTGCGCCCCTCCGTCTCTGCTCCCTTGCCCAGTGAAAGCAGCGTCTGCAATAGACAAAAACACACAGGCAGTCACACTCATAGTAACAGCGGCTGCCGCCGCAGCCGCTGAAGCACTCTATACAAAAGAGCACTTACCCGGCTAAACGCCACGGAGATCCCCAGGGATGTGTGGCGCCGTGGCCCTTCGCTCCCCCCTACGGCGGAGCGCGCAGGGACCCCCAGATGTGGTGTGCGTCTCCGCCAGGGAGCGCCCTGTACCCCCCGGGGCCGGCAGACTTCAGTGGGGACCTCCTTAAGGGGTACACAGAGCTGCCAGGGGAGGGTCAGGGGTCTCAGCAGTGCCGAGACCCCCTGAGACCTCTAGACCACGGGGGGTCCAGGTCTCGCTGGATATAAAATAACAAACTCTTCTGAGGAGCTGCCAAGGCAGCGACTATCCTCTGAGACCTCAGATAAAAAGACTGGAGAACATGGGAGTAGGAGGAGCCTTTATACTGGAGGGGCCGGTCGTCACTTTTTCTAATCTGAGGTGAACTATCCTACGGGGCTCCGCCTACCCACTAAGTAATGGATCTGTGTCTCCCTTCCTTCCCTTCTGCTGCTGAAATTGCAATTCAGACAAATCCCCCAACAGAATCACTCACTATAATGAGGCAGATGGAGTCACTTTGGACTGGTCTGTGTTAAGGTGGTGTCACATTAATTTAGGCGTCTTTTTAGCGCAAGACTGTTAGAACCCTCCTGTTTGTTTTTTCTATCTTGTGTTTTGCGGTCACGTGACCATCTGCCTTTATATTCCGGCTCCGCCCTTCTTGCTGTGCTGGACTTCAGTGTTTGACTGTTTCTCTAGCCTGGTGCTTCGGTGCCTTTCTCTGTCAAGTTCGCTTGGTCCTCTGGGACCTTTAGTACATTTTTGTCAGTTTGTCTTTTGGTGTTCTGCAACAACTTCAGTTTAGTAGGTGTCCTATTTTTGTCCCAGTCCTTAGTTCTTTTAGGGACCCCTCCCTTAATTCTATAGGTCTTCGTTCAGACTAGCCGAGGATGAAGGCGGGTCTGTTCACTAGGAACAGGCAGCCTGCTACATCGTAGGGATTCAGCATAGTCTTACTGTAGGGACAGCTTTCCCCTATCTTTCCTTAGTACAATGAGGTGTTTATGTCAGGTGAGCATTCACCCAATCATGACAACTTCTCTCTTACCGCCTTCGGATGCTTATGTAGTTGACAGGAAGTAAGCGCTAGACGCAGCTCTGACTTCCTGTAAATTACTTCGTTAAGTAATTAAAAGGAAGACAGCTGCTTCTCACTTCCTGTCAATTAAGTGTCCAAAGGTGGGAAGAGAGAAGCTGGCGTGACAGGGTGCAGGCTCACATGATGTTAACGTCTCACTTGAGCCCCGGGAGAGTGAGTGTGGACACCGGTGGTACGGCGCTAAACACAGGAGGCAAGTATAAGTTTTTATTTTGAGGGAAGCAAGCACTCAGATTGAGAAGGGCTTGTCCTAACAGTGGACAACCCCTTTAACGTCCTACCTCTTATATGGGACGTAGCGGAGTCTTGATGCCAAGGCTAGGCTTGAATAGTGCCAATCACATTAACCCCACATACCGTTCAGCCACTCAAAGCACAACATCTCATTTCCCATGGGCGAACAGCACTTCAAAACAAACGCTTACTGCACCATATTGTGCAAGAGCTATGTCAACATTGCACAATATCCCCTGTATCTTATTGCTCATTTATCACTGTATAGTGGCATGTAAAAGTTTGGGCACCTCTGGTCAAAATTATTGTTTTTGTGTATAGTTAAGCAAGTTGAAATGATCTCTAAAAGGTCTGAAGTTAAAGATGACACATTTCCTTTATATTTTAGACAAAATAAACGATAATTTTACAGTTTAAGAATTACAAAAATGAAAATGGGCCGATGCAAAAAGTACACGCTGGTAGCTTTGTGTACTCCGATAACTTTGACCAAGATTTCAGACCTTAATTTGCCTGTTAGGGTTATGGCTTGTTCACGATCATCATTAGGAAAGGCCAGGTGATGCAAATTTCCCAGTTTTATAAAAACCCAGCCTCCTCTAACCTTGTGCTAAAAAACAGAAGCCATGGGTTCTTCTAAGTAGCTGCCTAGCACTTTGAAAATGAAAAATAGTGGCGGCCCACTAAGCAGGGGAAAGTTCTAAGAACATAGAAAAGCAGTTTCAAGTTGCCCTTTCCTCAGGTCGAAATGTAATTAAGAAATTGCTGTTAACAGGAACAGTGGAGGTCAAGATAAGGTCTGGAAGACTAAGCAAAATTTCAGTGACTCTCATAAGATTGCTAGACAGGCAAATCAGAACCCCCGCTTGACTGCAAAAGACCTTCAGAAAGATTTAGCAGACTCCTGAGTTGTGGTACATTGTTCTACTGTTCAGAGACACCTGGACAAATATGGCCTGCATGGACGAGTAATCAGAAAAAAACCTCTCCTGCGCCTTCATAATAGAATTCAGCATCACAAGTATGCAAAAGAACATCTAATCAAGCCTGATGCATTTTGGAAACAAGTCCTGTGGACAGAATTTCAGGAAAAGAACATCTTGCCAAACAATAAGCATGGGGGTGGATCAATCATGATTTGGGATTGTGTTGCAGCCAATGGCACGAGGAATATTTTACGGGTAGAAGGAAGAATAAATTCAATGAAATGTCAACAAATCCTTTATGCAAACATAACACCATCTGTAAAAAGTTGAAGCTGAAAAGAGGATGGCCTCTACAAATGGATAATGATCCTGAACACACGTCAAAATCCACAATAGACTACCTCAAAAGGAGCAAGCTGAAGGTTTTACAATGGCTCTCAGTCTCCTGATCTAAACATCATTAACAATCTGTGGCCAGACCTCAAAATAGCAGTGCATGCAAGAAGAGCCAGTAATCTCACATAACTGGAAGAATTTTCCGAGGAAGAATGGATGAAAATCCCTCAAGCAAGAACGAAAAGACTCTTGGCTGGCTACAAAAGTGTTTAAAAGCTGTGATACTTTCAAAAGGTGGTGCTACTAGGGAATAACCATGCAGAGTGCCCAAACTTTTACATTTTAAAAGTTTTCAAAGCGATAAATGAGCGGATGCAAAAGATGAAAAAATATATATATTTTTGCCTAAAATACAAAGAAAATGTGTCATCTTTAATTTTAGGCCTTTTAGAGATCATTTCATCTTCAACTTGCTTGAAGGGGTGCCCAAACTTTACATGCTACTGCATTTTCAGGTAAATTATTAGCCTCATGTTAGTACTACATTAATGTTCAGTTTTCTGACTGTACCCCAGACACTTCCATTCATTTTATTCTATAAAGGAATTTATTACCTTTCATATAGATCAGGTCCTGTTATTTACATGACTTGTATACATTCATGTCACATGCGAGGAACCATAAAAGAGTTAGCAGGGTCATCATTTGTTGATTATTAATGTTCCATATTGCCCATACCAGATAGATATAGCCCCTTAGGTTTATGTTGATAGCTTTATGAATGTGCACCCATGTAATGTGCTGGTTTGTGAGTGGTTTATATACCAAATCATTATCTCTATACCCTGCCAAATATCACTTTTAATTGGATGTTACTGTATACTGTATATTGGGACAAGTAGTTATTCTCCCTGATGAACCTGTAAGGATTGGCAGGAGAAAAGCATAGGATCTGTGATTTGTATATGCTATAAATATTCGTTCACAATTTAAGATTTTACTTTGAGGGTTTTCTGTTCGGTATGTTTTGTAAATATTAGATTGTCAAGCTAAGGGTATGTGCGCACGTTCAGGGTTTGAAGCAGAAATGTCTGCAGCATTTCTGCATCTCCTTGGCAGGAAAAATGCTGACGTGCGGTTTTGCAGTGTTTTTCCCCACGATTTTGATGCGTGTTTTTTTTAAGCCGTTTATGATGTGTTTTTCATCAATGAATGCTTTTTGGAGATAAATAAAGTTATTTGGTGGGACATTGCTTTAACCCTTGGATTTCCGTCAGAACTGTGGTGAGTATATTGGTTCAGTTAAATGATTAACCCCTTTCTGGCCTGGGCCATCACCCCCGGTTCAGTGAGGACTTCGGCGCTGAGCCAGCACTGAACCGAGCACATGTCAGCTGATTCTTACAGCTGACATGTGCCTGCAACAGCCGCGGGTGGATTCGCGATCCACCCGCGGCTGTTAACCAGTTAAATGGTTAACTTTTTGATTTTTCGGATGATGGAGCTGTATGGCGGCTCGTTTTTTGCGGGACAAGATGACGTTTTCAGCGGTACCATTTTTATTTATATTAGTCTTTTTGATTGCGTGTTATTCCATTTTTTATTTGGCGGTATGATGATAAAGCATTGTTTTTTGCTTCGTTTTTTATTTAGTTTTTTTACCGTGTTCACTCAAGGGGTTAACTAGTGGGACAATTTTATAGGTCAGGTCATTCCGGATGCGGCGATACCAAATATCTGTACTTTTATTTATTATTTTTTTTTTCATAATAATATTTATTGATGGGTGCATTATATTTTTATTTTTGGTGGATTATTATTTTATTTTATTTTTTTATATATATATTTTTACAATTTTTTTTTTTTTCACTTTCTTACAGTTTTCTTTTACTTTTTTACTTTGTCCCACTATGGGACTTTCACTTTTTTTATTCTGATCGCCTGCGTAGCATAGAGATGGAGCACCATCCCTGGGCCATGCAGGCAGTCAGCGCTGCACAGTGAGAAGATTGTTTGGTCATGTACTGCGCATGACAAAAAAAATCTTCCTGCTGTCTGGTGACCCGGATGTTGTCATGACGACATCGGGTCGTCATGGCAACACCCGGGAAGCAGCGGCAGACAGCACTGGAGGCTGGAAGAGGAGGTGAGTATTGCGATCACCTCCCCTTAGCCACCGCAATGCAGTAAGAAATCGCAGCATTGCGGGGTTAATGTGCCGGGATCGGTGCGGGACCACTCCCTGCACATAGTACCGGGTGTCAGCTGTGACAATCAGCTGACACCCGGCGGCGATCGCGCCCACAGTCTTTGTGCGGGTGCGATCACCATGACGTACTATTCCGTACCAGGCTCTTAAAGCCCAGGGCGCAGGTACGGAATAGTACGTCATGGGCTTTAAAGGGGTTAAATAAAAAAGAACCTATATTTGGTGTCTACGAACTCGTAATGACCTGGAGAATAACAATGGCAGGTCAGTTTTAGCATCCAGTGAACGTGGAAAGAAGAAAAAAAACAAAAAACAAAAAAAACTGTGGAATTGCATTTGTTTTGCAATTTTTTTCCTGTTTTCCAGTACACGATATGGTAAAACTAGTAATGGCGTTTAAAAGTACAACTTGTGCCGCATAAAATAAGCCCTCACATGGCCATATTGCCCAAAAAATAAAAACACTATGGCTCTGGGAACAAGGGGAGCAAAAAACGAAAATGCAAAAATGGAAATTGCTCTGGTCATGAAGGGGTTAAAGAATGTGTCTGTTGTATTTCAAATAAAGTGTTTACTGTGTGTGTGTGTGTTTATTTAACTCTTTACTTTAATTAGGTTTGGTGATGAAAGGGTCTGATTGACAGCTTGTCATCACCAAACAAAAGAGCTAGGTGTTAGCTAGTCCCATTTACCCAATCTTCACTAGCATTCCCATTCATGTAATTTCTGGGGCAGCTGTGAGCTGCTATTTTTAGTCTAGGAAGGCGCCATTAGGCAAACATGGTCCCTGGTTATAACTAACAGCTCACAGCTGTTTTGTTAGCTGCTACGTACCCCCCCTATCAGAATTCAGCAGCGCTTTGGACGCAGCGTATTTTTGCGGCGTCCAAAACGCGGTGTTTTAATGCCGCACTTTTGTTGTCGGTACATGTGAATTCACTGCATATAATGACAATTCAATCGGTCAAAATCTGCAGCGGAGATTAGCGTGTCCGCTACAGAAATTGACATGCTGCGGGTGAGTTTGGGTACGTGGCCACAAAGCCTAAATTTAAAAAAAAAAAATGGTGTGAGCTCCCGCGTCATTTTTATAACCAGCAGAGGGAAAGCCGGCCGCTGGTGGCTGATATTAGTAGCTGGGGTAAGGGCCATTAGCCAAAAATGTTCCCTGGCTATTAATATCAGCCCACAGCAGTTTGTTTAGCCTTTATTGGCTATATTACAGGGGGCCCCCTTAAAAACTAATCAGCTAAGGCTAAACAGACAGCTGCGGGCTCATATTAATATCTAGGGAAATGGCCATAAATACTAGCCCTCTCCGCGGCTAATAATATCACCCCTCAACAGTTCCAGAAAGGGCACATCCATAAGATGCGCCAAATATGGCGCTTAGCCTCCGATCTTCCCACTGTCCTGTAGCGGTGGTGAGTGGGGTAATGGGGTTGGGGTTCACGTCTGCCTTGTATTGGTGGCTGATGTGAAGGCCAGGTTAGTAATTGGAGGGCGTCTATAAGACGCTCCTATTACTAACCGCGTAGTAAAGTGGTCGCCGCTTTTTCAATAAATACATGGCCAGAATAAAGTATTTTAATGAAATTAAAAACACACGGTTGAGTAGGCAGACATTACACAAGCAACTTACCTCTCCATCCGTATTCCCTGTACCAAGTTCTCTTCTGGCTTATGATGGTTATGGCAAAAGAAACAACCTATAGGTTAAAAAGTTTACATAACACTTTTTCCACAGAATAAAGAAATCACAATAATTACCAAGAACAAAACATTTGGCACAAAATGTAATTTATTGCTCTGAAGCTTACAAATCATGTGTGCAAATGTATACATCAGATATAAATCTGACTCAGAAAAACTTGAATTACAATATATTATATACATGAAAAGCTGGAGCACAATGACATTGCAGAACACAGTAGAAGTTGTAGACCTTTTCCAGCATGTCCACTACCAACTGAGCGGTGTTGGTCATTGCAACAATTTTGGTCAGTTCTTCAATAGTTGCGTGATGATTCCTTGGTATCTTTCATTGATTAATTATGATCCAACAGCACAGGTGTCTCCTGGTCCTGAAATTGTACCACGGCAGAAAAACATTATTAAGACTCACTCACAAGACCCAAGTGTAAAAGGTTAACAGAAAAACACAACTTTGAACACTATGTACCATTAACAATGAATAATTATTTTGGATTATAAGTTTCAGTAAAGTGTAATGTTAAATTATACTATTTGATTACAGCCATCATAATTTAAACTGACACTTTATAATGTGTTATCAGGCAAGTTCTACTTTCTGAAAGCAGGAGTCAATTTCTGATTAGATTAATTTCAATACGGACACTCTAAATATAAATAGGTAAGAATTATTTACAAGCTATACACCGCGTACTACATGCAAATGACAAGTACAAGCAATTAACTTAAAGTATGTAGACAATATTTCACTATATAATTGAATATGAGTGCACTTGCTTGTATAGCATTTTAGAATATAATAACCTTTTCTTGAATGACCATTTTTTTGAAGGCAGGTAGTGTGGGTTCATAGTCTGCAGAAGCTGCTCTGCAGACTCTGAACCCAGAAATTTGCTGCCTTACAGAGGACCACATTTTTCATGAACTGGACACAATGAAATGGTGGCTGCAGAAAGGAATAGGTTTTTTTTAAAAAAAATGTTAATATCTCCATTGTAGAGATATTAGCAATCAAAATATTTGGTAGCTAATTTTCAGTAAGTTCAAGTGGGTGTCAGTTTTTACTAAGGGTGTGTACTTCAGCCTGTATGTTGACCAATCATAAGCACGCGACAATACTCAAAGGAAAGAGGAACATATCCCACCATAGCTTAGAGCAGGCTTGTCAGTGTGCGACATATAATGTCAGACAGCCTGATCTCACTGCAGAGAATTACAAGTTGGTGTGAGCACAGCAGATGATATAAGTGATTACTGACACCTTTGTCTCATGTTCTTACAGTCTGTGAGGGAGATTGGCAGCACAGCAGAGTTTGGTTGTGTCACATTATAAACCCTTCTATTAGCTCTCTGCATCTCATAGTGCTGCCACCTCAGCTTAACTGTCCCTTGGCCCACACTGCCTGTCTAAAGCTGAGAGCTCAAAGGCGTCAGTAATCACACTTCACCAGGAGGACCACAACCAATATAAAACTATTGCTGTGTTTCTCCTGATGAAGTTAGTCCAACTTTGAAACGTGTTTACAATAAACCACTTGGTCAAATTCCCTACTGTCCTTTGCATCCAACATCAGCAGCGTGGACTACCAACCCCATTCTCCGACCAATTTTTCAACATGACGGCAATTCCCAGTCTGAAAGTGTATTTCCCTTATTTACACCTAGATTAAATCCTCGATTGAATAAGACACTATAGTGCTTGGTGTCTCCCTTTCCTTTAGTAATCACACTTATGACTGTTGAGCTCTACTTGTACTAGCTCTGCAGTGAGATGTTATCTATATTTTTGCTGAAAAACAAATAACTTGCAAGGTACTTTTTATGAACTGAAGAGATAGTGTTGAAGGTTCCATGGCAAACAGCTGAAGTTGTCTCCACAAGACAATCACATAGGAAATAAACCCCAAAAATATTTAACCCAAAAGCAAATTTAGGTAAAATATAAAACAAAACCACAAGAAAGTTTTGAATGCAGTCATAGAATATTCTACCATCATTTTATTAGTAGTACCAAGGTTGTAAAATATTTCAAGAGGTTACACTATGAATACTAGAAAATAATAGAGATGAGAAATAACATGAGACATCTCTGTTCAAAGATTGGTACTTGGTTCATTGGTACTTTTATACTGACAGCAGGGGATATTCTCATATAATTAAATTGTATAAGTTAGACTGCATGAAAATAAGTTTACAAAGGACTTGCTTTTCTCTATCTGCTCTCAGTCTCCTGATAGGAGAGCTTTTATCGGACATACTGTTTTCACTTACCTTGGCCACTAGTGCCTGGCACAGTATGCACAGTACAGTAGTAACAAACCCAGTCAGCTCTCTCCAGTCCATTGATTTTTATACAGAAGTTAGCTGCTCACCTCTATCAACTTCTGACAATCTGGTGTTCTAAATCTTGCAAAAATCACCAACCCCCATCATTGGCAGTCTGCAGAGCAGGTTTCCCAATCGGCTCTCACTTTCCAGAGCTGTGTGCTTGTTCAAATGCCTGAGTTTCACTATATACAAATATTGTGATCATAATGTACACTCTAAAACAAACCACTGACAGTGGAATGTATTACAGCAGAATTTGTTCTGAGCTTTATAGTTTTAATATCAGTTCTGCTACTCATCAGAACTGGCCACCATGTCAGAAACCAGGAAGTAAGGAGAGTGCAGAGTTGTGAGATGCTAAAGAGACAACTTGAGAATAGGCCCCTACTACAACTAAATAAAGATGAATGATACAATACTACATAGGACACTGATGTGTCAGAATTTAGTGGCAAACAATAATTCAAAGGAAAAAAAATAACCAGCCTGATATAGAAAATGAATCTAAGTAGGCAATGAAGCAGATTATTCAGTCCAACTGATACCATGTGTTATAGGTAATATATCACCCCTTAGTGAGGGGACAAACTGGGAAATTGAAATATGCAGTCATCCCCAAAGGGGCCCTCGGGGAGACCCTATATAGCTGTAGTTTTGGTGGGCCAGTTACAAACCATTAATTGTCAATGGCAACCCTGCATTATAAGTGTAGTTCCCAAGAAGGGCATTTGGTGTCATCATGGCCACATGGCCAAAGGTCCTTCACACTGTTCCTGAGATAGTCTGGTATATCCTCTGGGTTGAGACTAGAATGGAGTTGCTAAAGATAGGTCCTCAATCAGATGTTAGGGCCTGGTCAGTACAGCAACTACATTCTAGCATCTACACCATCCCTGTGTCAATACCATACTGTACATCCTACAAGAGACAAAGAGTCCAAGTCCCAAAAAATAGTAATTTCAAAATATTGTTAGATACAAGAAACAAAAATAGACAAATATAAAAGAGCTCAGTCACCAAATAGCAAAGGCACAGGTACTTATGGTGAATGATTCACAAAATAATACCGTGCATGGGGGTTACACATGCATGTACAACGATCATATTACATCATACACCCCACTAGGGGCAAGTAATCAGGTCATAGCATAATAACCAATGTACATGTGGTAAATATACCCTATGTATGTAAAAGTGCTAGTGCTTAAAACCTAAGTGGTTATATGATGTATAGTCCCCTTATCACCAAAGCTGATAGAAGACTTACAGCATATAGGATAAGTAGAAAATGTATGCGTAGACCTTACCCATGATGTACCCGTGTGGACCTGCACCAGAGAGGAGCCCCAACACACATTTCGGGTGGGCTTCCTCAGGGGGATGTACCTCTGTGTGTTAACACCGCATATGTATAAGTAACGTAATTATCTACTAGTGCAAAACAGTAGTTTACTGGGTGATTGGACAGTCAATAGCAGCATATCGCCCCTTGTAAACAGAGAATATGCTGCTAATACCATCAAGAGGTATGGGGACAGAGCAATCATATTCCCAACTGTTCTGTCGTAATCATTTGTCATCAGCTTGTGTAAACACACACCAAACAACATGCGTTCAATAGATCTGCGCTTGTTTAATAGCCTGGAACAGTCAGTATAAATGCACCCTAAATATTTCTGTGTGATGGTGCAATACCTTAGTATTTAGGGTCCAGCTTAAATTTTGCTCAGGGACAACATGTCTAAAATCAGCCCTGCAAATGCTATAATCTAAGAGGGTCATGTTCATTTGATCGCTGTCAGTTGATAAGAGTATTCAGTCACCAGCCATCTAATGTTTATAACCAGACTTGCCTCATGACCATCTTGCCATAGCATGCATGTTTTATGAATATTGACAGCTGCTTTTAAACAGCTCTGGTGGTGCTTTATTTCCTAGGAATCAAAAACACTAGGCAGTTGAAATACAACTAAATAATAAAATGCAGTTAATGGACAGTGCATAGAAATAGAAATCCGTAATAGGAATCAAATCCTATACCCACCAAACACCCTGCTGATCCAGTATAACCATGCTTTCCAATAGCCCAGAGTAAGTAGCGAAAAGTAAGGCATCATGAGCATGGCAAAACCTTGTGCACAGAGCACTTGTAAGGCTATGTTCACACTGTGCGTTTTCGCGGCGTTTTTTTCTGCACGAAAATGCACCAAAAACGCTAGGTAATCCGTGTGCCAGCTAATGCAATGACAATCCTGAAGTGCTGTACATGATCAGGAATTTTCCTGTCAGGATTCTCATTGCGTTTAAATCTGCAGCATGTCAATTTTTTGCGCGTTTCTGCAGCATTTTTCACCCATTGACTTGAACTGAGACAGTCAAATCCACAGCAAAATCGCAGTATAAATGTATTTGCTGCGAATTTTGCTGCGTATTTGACTGACTCAATGAGTCAAAAACGCCGCAAAAACGCACAAAGAATGGTACCCAGGCTGGGGAAGAAGACTACCCGTCCCATAATCTGACCGCCGCGCCCGCTGACAATAGCGGGGGCAGGCGCGGCTGAGGGGAGAAGTAGTCTCCTCCGCCGTCTTCTGTGCGCGCTTTAAAAAAAAATGTAAAAATCGATATTAAAATAAAAACACCTTTCATTCTCACCTGTCTGCTGTCCTCCCGATGTATCCGGGCAACCCGATCACCTGGCAATACACTGATGGGAGCGCGATCGCTCCTGGCAGTGTACATCGCTGCGCTGCCAGGACTGAGTTCACTGGAGTTAATCAGCTGAAGATCAGCTGAGAGCATTGGGACTTCACTTAAGGCATCGGTGTTGTGTGGGAATTTTCCCACGCAACACTGATGCAGTAAATGAGGTCACCGGGGCTCATCAGCTGATCTTCAGCTGATGAACTCAGGTGAACTCAGCCCCAGCAACGCAGCACTATACACTGACAGGAGTGATTACACTCCTGTCACTGTATACATTGCTGTCTTCTACAGCAGTCACATCAGTGATTGATGTGACTACTGCAGAAGTGACCCGGATGCCGTGGAACACTGGGTGAGGGATACAGTTGAATTTTTTTTTTTTTTTTACAGGAGACGAGGGCTTCGGGGACTTGGCGTTATGTGAGTATACAGTATTTTTTCTTTTTAAATAAGTTATTAAAACTGTTTGGAATTTTATTTAAATAAAAGACTTTATTCTTGCCTTGCCTTTATTTGAAAAACCGTCAATAACCTTACTACGGGGTTAGTAATGGGGGCGTCTTATAGACGCCCTCCATTACTAACCTGGGCTTCATGTCAGCCGCAAATGCAAGGCTGACATTAACTCCAACCTTATTACCCCACTTGCCACCGCTACACGGAAGTGGGAAGGGGAGGTTATAGCCAGATCCCCTTTCCTGGCTATATCAGCGCACAGCTGGCTGTTTAGCCTTTTCTGGTTAGATTTTATAGGGGGACCCTGCATCAATTTTTTTTCTGGGGTCCCCCAGTAATCTAGCCAGTAAAGGCTAAGCAAACAGCTGTGAGTTATTAATAGCCAGGGAACATTTATGGCTAATGGCTCCTTCCCCGACTACTAATATCAGCTCTCAGTGGTTGGCTTTCCCTTTACTAGTTATGAAAATGACGCTGGAGCCCACTCCATTTTTTCTTTTTTAATATTAGGTTATGTGCCCAGGATCCGAATGTAGCAGCACTTTGGACACAGCATATTTTTGCTGCGTCCAAAACGCTGCTTCTATTGAACGCAGGTAAATCCACATGTGTACTGAACCATACGGATTTACTGCATTCAATATATTCTAGTGGTCAAATTTCTGTTGCGGAGACTAGAGACTCCACAAGAAAATTTGACATGCTGTAGTCCTGAAAGACGTGCCACATGTCAGTGTCCACAGGTGATCCACAGCCTTAGATGCACGCATAGTGGACATGGGATTTCTAGAAATCCCATCAACTATGCTGTAACATCTGGACACTGCGGGTTTGACACGAAGTTTCAAACCCGCAGCGGCTCCTGATCGTGGGCATGTACCCAAACTCACCCGCAGCATGTCAACTTCTGTCCGCTGCAGATTTACACCGATTGAAATGTCATTATATGAAGTGGATTCGCATGTATTAACAAAAGTGCGGTATTAGAACACAGCATTTTGGACGCAGCTTAAATATGCTGCATCCAAAGCACTGCTGGTTGCTGATCGTGGGGACAAAGCGGCTAAACAAACAGCTGTGCGCTTTTATTAATAGCCAGGGAACATGTTTGCCTAATGGCACCTTCCTAGGCTAAAAATAACAGCTCACAGTTGCCTCAGAAATGGCATGAATGGGAATGCTAATGAGATTGGGTTAATGGGATTAGCTGACACCTAGCCTTTTTTTTATTTTTTTTTAAACCTTGTTATTATTTAAAATAAAATTTTCATACATTAATAAATGTGAATGTGGCTTGAAATATACATGACAAGGTTGTTATAAGATGGTTAATAGCAGAATGTAATATTCCAAGCATGGTTACATCAAGTCAAAAAACAAACCAAGAACTAGGAGGGGGGAAGGGACGAAGGGGAGAAAAGAGAATGCCCAAAACAGGTACTTTCCTTAGATATGGATCACCCAACAGGGGTGTATAACCTTATACTCAATTTGAAAGTTGTGCGGGACCCATCGACACTAAGATAGACACCTGACACCTAGACGTGACTCCACACTGCGGCTCTATCAAACACTTCTACACAGGCGTCTCCCCCAATAGTAGCTGCTCTTGATACCAAACTGTAGGTTGGAAGCCAATTCTAATATCATCTCGGGTGTGTTGTGGAAGCAGAGAGATTAAACTTCTGCAAGTTTCAAAGAAGGACTGTACCTTTTCCTCCCTGTGTAAGGAGGCCTCAGTCCAATCCATCTGAAGCAGGAAAGCCCTTTTGTTTAGTGATGACAAGGTGTCACTCAGACCCTTTCATTACTAACCCTATGTAAAGTAAAGAGTTCAATAAACACAGGCACACACAGAGAACAACACTTTATTTGAAATGCAAAACACATTCTTCAATCATTTAAATTAACCAATATACTTACCCCAGGTCTGGTGGCACTCCAAGAGTTAAAGTGATGTCCTACGTTTGTTTTTTCAAATATCTTTATTTAGCTCCAAAAAACATTCATTGATGTACAAAAACGCATCGAAATCGCGGAAAAACGCACTTTTCTGCACCGTATTTTCGGCCAAGAGTTGCAGAAACCTTAAACAATTTTCTGCAAATTCTGAACGTGCACACATAGCCTTAAGAAGTGAAAAATGTCTGAGGCTCCATAATATGGAGCAATAGGCCTTTCTGTCCTGTAACATTATGGCCCTAGGAGCAATGCAAGTAAGAGAGATTAATACGTTATGCCAAATTTCTAAAACTTTGATAGGCATGACCAGTATATCGGAGACAATCAGAAGTATGTTCAAACGTTTTTGGCAAAACAAGGTTTAAGTAATCTCAAAGATCAAAAGGAGCAGATTTTTAAATTTAGAAAAAATACCAGAAATAACAGAAAATGTGAAGCTGGCCACGAAGATCATCTAGATTGGAATAACCTACTGATCAATAATGAAAATTCAACATAAAAAGTATGACAATAGGGAAAGTGTAGAAAACTGAAAATTTATTTAGCTAATGTTTTCTTTAACAAAATTCTTCTATAATTAATTAATTCTTCCTAACATTCACATGCAAAAGCACGGGTATGCTCAGATGAAATTGTGTTTTTACCATGTGGTCTTGAAAAAGAGGCTAGCAGACCTGAAAGAACATGCTAATGCACACATACAAAATACAACCAAGAGGTATCCAAGTAATAGACTGCAAACCACGTTACTTTACTACAAGGCTTTTTGACATTTCAAATGCCATGAAACACTGTTCAGTTTTCTTAAAAGGAACCTGTCACGTCCTAGCTACCCTCTGCACTGCCCCCATAGCATTGTTAGTGATGCAATGTGCATCACTATCAAGCTTTTTCCATTAAAATTGGTGCAGCTATAATGATTATATAACCTTTAATATACTTAGATCCTACCTGCTCATTTAGTCATAGGGATGTGCTTGTCAAATTCAGTCATGGGCGGGCGCTGTGTGATTACCAGCTTCACTGCGCATGCGCTGTAATGCGCTATGTTTCCTGTGCGTGCGCAGTGAAGCTGGTAATCACACAGCCTCACTGCACAAGTGCGGGGAATAGAGCGTCATAGCGCATGCGCAGTGAAGCTGTGAACTACACAGCTTCACTGTGCACGCGCAGGGAACAAAGCGCATGCGCAGTGAAGCTGGTAATCACACAGCCTCACTGTGCAGGCGGCCGGACATCTACAAGTGCGCATGCACCCCACAATATCAGCACTTGCCGGGAGCAGTATTCAAATACATGGGCGGTGCCAGCAGTGAGTGAATGCTGCGCCCGCCCATGACTGAATATGACAAGCACACCCCTATGATTGAATGAGCAGGTAGGATCTAAGTATATTAAAGATTATAAAATCATTATAGCTGCAAAAATTTTAATGGAAAAAAGCTGGTTAGTGATGCACATTGCATCACTAAGAACGCTATGGGGGCAGTGTAGAGGGCAGCTAGGACAAGACAGATTCCCTTTAAATACTTTTGAACATCCTAAATGTTCTGCTGGTTTTCACCAACAATTCTTTCTCATCTTGGAAGCCTTCATTGGAATATACCATGGATGGGCACTGTTAAATAATTCAGATATGGGAGAAAAATGCTTCTAGCGCTTCACTTGGAAGGATGAAAATAACATGCAGCAATTGATTTATACTCACATTCCTAAGATATATTCATACTAATGACAATATCCATCTACGCATCCTCTAAAAAACCAGCTTGCCTTCACACAAGGCAATTTTTCAGTGTTTTTTTAATACAAATTTTCTGCTGTGTTTTACAGTACCAGCAAAGTCTATGAGATTCCAGAAATCTCATCCACACACCTTAGTTTTTGTTTCATCAGTATTTTGTGCTTTGCATGGATTTTTGCAGAATAGAGCATGTAACTTCTTTCAGTGTTTTTTACCCATTGGAAGTAATGAGTGGTGAAAAAAACACTGAAAAAATGCACCAAAAAACCCAGGCATCAGGTTTTGCAGTGTTTTTTATGTGCCAAAACCTGATGAAATAGTGAGACTTTTTTATTTTATTTACTGAACTTTATGTACATGCATAAAGAGACAAAAAGACAGTGAAAAAAACACAGCAAAAAACAAGCAAAAAACCAAGCAAAATCCTGAACAAACCTTCCTGGCAAGAGAAGATAGAGAAGAAGAAAAACGCTGAAAAATCGCCTAGTGTGAACATAGCCGAATAGTTACAGAACCAAAGTAAGCATATTTGAACTCAATTCAAGCTTAATGCAAAGTTTTCTTTTATAGCCCTTAGAGAGACTGGGAAATGAGGACAAATTCCGGAATGTATTGCTTATGCTGGTCTTAATCATTATGTTGAATATACAGGAAAAAAAAAACACAATTTAAAAGCGCAAATATACATAGAAAAATGAATGGAAATAGAAATTTGTGTTTTTCTATTGACAAAAAAAGCAACATCTGGATGCTGTGCGTTTGCGTAAACCAAAAAAATGAATAAAAGACATTGTTATTCTTAGTTGTCGTGTATGACAATGGGAAAAAAAAGAGAAAGGAGAAGCGCTCCTTGTAAAGGTCAGACAATAAGAACAGAAGAATAAAAGACACAGAGAATACATCGGGGTATGAATATGTCAATTTACTTATGTGATCACCCAATCAAGGACTGCAGGTGGAATTTGTGGACAATCGAAGACTACATAACAAATAAGAGAAAAACAAGAAAAAACTTTGAAAGAAAAATCTAGGTAATTAATAAAAATATTAACCTTTATTAAGCAATTCAGATGTGGACGTGAATCACGAACACAAGGGATTATTAAAAGATCGGTTGTCTCATGGCACAGAGATATGACCAGCGAGGACGCTGCGGAGATCAGGGCGGTCATACGTACCACCTATCCCACAATCACATGCTATGCTGTAAAATTAAAACAACTAAGGAGACAATAGTGGTCACCCAACATGACGTATACGATATGCGATTGGAAGGAAGGAGAAAGAGAAGTGGGGACGGGAAGAAAAAGTAGAAAGAAGAAGGGAAAAAAAGAAGATGGGAAGGAAAAGAGGTAGAAAACTAAATATCCCAAGAAAGAATTATTAATTAATTGATTGGATGGCAAAAAGTAAAAAATAATTGGGTGAGAAATATCAGTGAAATTATGAAAGCATGTTGGTGGAAAAATAACAGTGCATAAGTGTGGAAGATTAAAAGGTGTGGAATGGATTGCTATCATGAACTAGATTTATTCCTAATGCATGGAATACAAGTATGTGGATGAAAAATAACTATGGGTAGGTGTAGAAGGCTAAAAGGTGTGACCATGGTAGGTATAATAAACTGGATTTATTCCTATAAAATGGAATACAAATATGTGAATGGAAGAAAAAAATATATGGGAATAAAGTGAAAGAAAAAGTGCCAATAAAACAATGCTTGGTTATACCATTCAAACTACCAATATAGATAATTCTCTCATGAAAATGAAGGTAATAGAAATATAGGACACATATATGAATTGTCATTACATGGTTATATCATTGAGAATTAGGTAGAGATAGACAAAAAACTTGAGCTATCATCGACCGATGAACTCCAAACATTAAATACACAGATGGAAAAGCAGGTTGAGACTCAGGAGAATCAAATGTCCAAATATAACAGAGACTTGAAGGATCTACAATCCAAGACGATATACCAATGGAAAAGGACATCTCAACTTGGTAGATCCAGCCGAACTCCTTCAATATCATCTGCTACCTCTAACAGTGATATATCTGATACATCGATCTCCACAGTACAAACAAGATACGGAGCGAGACCCAAACATATCTGCAATGTGCCAACATCCCTATAAACAGAATTTCAATTACTCACCAGAAATAAATAAATGGGACTTAAAAATAATTAATCTTAGCACACACGTTATTTTGGATATAGACCTAAGAGTATTAAGGAAGGGTCTTACTTTTGATCCCAGCGTGGCTTTTGACAGATTCACAGATGTCAATGATTTACACATCTTTGCGCGCATGTTATTCTTTAAAAGGTACTTCTATGATAGAACTCTACATGATAGGTTTCCCACACAGACTGAACAGAAGGCATTGAGGGAGCTTGAAGAATTAGCAGAAGAACATGAAACCTGCAAAGGTGGTAAGATCCCCCCCTTCATTTCCACCTACAGTAAGTCTAAAAAATTCCCGGCTTTGTCTGCTTGTCCGATTGTGGATCTTTGTGCAGACTATTTCTAGCGACTTTGAAAAAATCTCTAAAAGAGTGTCATCTGACAATCTCACTAGAATTGAACGAGAATCCTTAAAAAAAAAATCAAAAGTTTAAAAGATGTGTAAATCAAACAGGCAGACAAGGGCGTGAACGTCGTGATTTGGCCTAAATCAAGTTACAAGAATGAAGCGTTCAGTCAACTAACAAATACTATAAAATACTATAAAAAAACGAACTTTCAATCCTTCCAGCAGCTTTTACTCTAAATATGAGAAACTCCTTCAAAGAGCGACAAGTAAACTCATCATTACAAAAGAACTAAGCTCTGTCCTTAAGTTGCCTGATCCAGTCATTCCTAAATTTTATTTACTACCAAAAATACATAAGGACAGGGACCTCTTCCTGTAAGATCAGATGTCGTCGATGGACCGCATTCTCTTTTCGGCACGGTACATCAACATCTTTTTGATCTGGCAGGCCACTTCTGAATTGTTAGTTTCCTTTATGGCCGAACTAAATAATGATTATAATATTCGGTTGACACATCATGCCGATAAATTGACTATTGAATTTCTCGATGAGAGCATAAGGTGAGACGAGACTAACACACTACAGAGTATGATCCACCGTAAACCCTCTGCGGTGAACTAGTTACTTCATGCATCTTCAGCACACCCGACACATGATTAATTCAATTCCAGTGAGTCCATTTCTCAGATTGAGACTATTATGTTCTACTGAGGCTGACTTTTTGAAACAGGCACAGGATCTCAAGGTTAGATTTATGGAAAGAGGGTACAGTCATCGTTCCATTAAAAAGGCCTTTCAGAGCAAAATATACCACACGCCATGAGTCCCTATATACTACTAAACCAACCAATGATATTAATACGTTATGCTTCATTACTGAATTTCACTCCCAAGCGACTGCAATGAGAGAATGTCTGAACAAATTCTGGCCAATATTGATGGCAGTTCCCATATTGGCTAAATATCTCCTGGAGAGACCACAAATCAATTTTAGGGGAGCAAAAAAATCTTTGTGACCAACTTGTTAGGAGTCATTACCATTTAGACACTCCTCCCACTTTCTTGGACAGATCACCACTGAATAATGGATGTTCACCATGTGGCAGATGCGTGGTGTGTCCCAATGTGGAACACGCCAATACATTCGCGGTCTCACAGAGCTCCAGGACCTTTCAAATAACTTTTGGATTTTCAGGTCTCTCCAGAGATGCTCAATTGGGTTTAGGTCAGGGCTCTGGCTGGGCCAGTCAAGAATGGTCACAGAGTTGTTCTGAAGCCACTCCTTTGTTATTTTAGCTGTGTGCTTAGGGTCAGTGTCTTGTTGGAAGGTGAACCTTCGGCCAAGTCTGAGATCCAGAGCACTCTGGAAGAAGTTTTCACCCAGGATCTCTCTGTACTTGGCCGCATTCATGTTTCTTTCAATTACAACCAGTCGCCCTGTCCCTGCAGCTGAAAAACACCCCCATAGCATGATACTGCCATTACCATGTTTCACTGTTGGGATTGTATTGGGCAGGTGATGAGCAGTGCCTGGTTTTCTCCACACATACCGCCTAGAATTATCACCAAAACAGTTCTTTCTTCATCTCATCAGACCAGAGAATCTTATTTCTCATAGTCTGGGAGTCCTTCATGAGTTTTTGAGCAAACTCTATGCGGGCTTTCATATATCTTGCACTGAGGAGAGGCTTCCGTCGGGCCACTCTGCCATAAAGGCCCGACTGGTGGAGAGCTGCAGTGATCGTTGACTTTGTGGCACTTTCTCCCATCTCCCTATTGTATCTCTGGAGCTCAGCCACAGTGATCTTGGGGTTCTCCTTTACCTCTCTCACCAAGGCTCTTCTCCATCGATTGCTCAGTTTGGCTGGACGGCCAGGTCTAGGACGACTTCTGGTGGTCCCAAACTTCTTCCATTTAAGGATTATGGAGGCCACTAAGCTCTTAGGAACCTTGAGTAATGCAGAAATTCTTTTGTAACCTTGACCAGTTCCGTGCCTTGCCACAATTCTGTCTCTGAGCTCCTTGGGCAGTTCCTTTGAGCTCATGATTCTCATTTGGTCTGACGTTAACTGTGAGGTCTTATATAGACGTGTGTGCCTTTCCAAATCAAGTCCTATCAGTTTAATTAAACACAGCTGGACTGCAATGAAGGAGTAGAACCATCTCAAGGAGGATCTCAAGGAATTGGACAGCATGTGACTTAAAGAAGCTGTCCACTACTTTATATGAACCCCCCAATGTATACCCCCAGGGCCCAGAAGTGTTTTTGAAAATATCGTATGGTGCCTTTTCTGCCTCTGAACGGCGCTATCGCTGGCCGCTCAGAGGCATCACGTGACCCGTCGCTGATGTCACGTCAAGTGAGGTGTGACATCAGTGATGCGCTCCCTGCGGTGGATGCTGGGTTGTGGGCGAGGTTACCCAACAAGTCACAGCCAGCATCCACCGCACGCTTTTCCAGTGAGTGAGGAGAGGGAGAGTGCGGGGTGGATGCTGGGTGTGACGTGCTGGGTAACCCCGCCCACAGCCCAGCATCCGTGGAACGCAGAAGTGAGTAGCCGCAGCTGTAGCCAGAATTTGACGTGACATCAGAGGATGTCAGAGCCGGCTGCAGCCGGGGGTCACGTGATGCCTGTGAGCGGCCAGCGATAGCACCGCTCACAGGCAGAAAAGGCACCACAATGTATTTAGAGAAACACTTATGGGCCCTGGGGGAATACATTGGGGGATCATATAAACCCCTTTAAATATGAGTGTCTGAGCAAAGGGTCTGAATACTTATGACCATGTGATATTTCAGTTTTTCTTTAATAAATTTGCAAAAATCTCTACATTTGTTTTTTTTTCAGTCAAGATGGGGTGCAGAGTGTACTTTAATGAGAAAAAAAATTTACTTTTTAGAATTTACCAAATGGGTGCAATGAAAATGTAATAGAAGGAGAAAAGTCTTTCAGAGAATCAGTGCGAGATGTATGTAATAAGGAGAAAGAGCGCCATCTGGTGAGCATTTCAAGTTTGGACGCTGGACCCAGTCAGGTGACCTCCAGCAGAGAATTTCAAAATTTAACGGTTGAGCGCACAGAGCCTGAGGTGATTTCGGTGCCAGACACAGGAAGAGACGTGACGCAGGCCGGATGAGCTGAAGGAACCAGCGAGAGAGACCGGTAAGGCAAGACGGGTGGCTGCCGGTGAACGAGTGCGGGATTCAGCGCAGCGGTCCCTCGGGTGTCAGGGCTACGGAAGAGGACCAGGACTCGGATACGACATTAAGGAAATGTACAAGACCCTCCTTCTCACGACGTGGTAAACTGCCCCGATTGACAGGACAAAGAGGATAGAAGAGAGTCGTGCCAGAGAGATCGCGTCAACAAAAGCGGACGAGTGTCATCACTGAACAGGGCTGTCACTTCAACCGCTCCCTCACGGTACCGGGAACAATCGGGTTTAGGGCATCAGGTTGGGAGGGGGACGGGTGAGGTGGAACAAGCCAAACGGGATCTAATTGACTTTGTCAGAAAAAGACTTAAAGGCCTAGCGGGAATAATCGGAGACCCCCGCTAGAGCCATTTGTAGAACCGATGGACTTCAGTGATTAATCCCATATTTGGGCTAGTTACAGTATTTTAGAGAAGGATTTTATTTCTATTGTTATTACTATTGTGATATTGTTCTCATTACTAACACAACACCTGTTGCAATCCCTGTCAGCTTTGTGTAATATATACACATATATAAATTGTTATTTTTAGCTATTTGACTGCCCTCATTTTGTGACTCTGCGCATTGCATTCTGACACTTGCATTAAAAATCAGAGTGAAAAATTTAAAGGGGTCTGAATCCTTTCCGTACCCAATATATATATCTAATATGGTGGAGTACCTATACTAACATAACGTTCAATGGACCCTCTTTTGCACTATATGCACTGCAGTCTGCCACATACACTGCCTGCCTAACTCCTGCTATCACCACTAATACAGTTAGGTCCATATATATTTGGACAGAGACAACATTTTTCTAATTTTAGTTCTAGACATTACCAAAATTAATTTTAAACAAAACAATTCAGATGCAGTTGAAGTTCAGACTTTCAGCTTTCATTTGAGGGTATCCACATTAAAATTGGATGAAGGTACATGCGGTTTCCTGCCAGGGACATGCGGAAATGAAGCGGTCTTCACTTTCATTTCCGCATGCGGGTTGACAAGCGCTTCCCAAGCGATTTTAGCATCACTTGGAAAGTGCTTGTCAACTTCACACTATATAAATCCATGCAGCCGGCATGGATTTATATAGTGTGTGAATGTCAAAAAATAAAAAATAAATCTATACTTTACCCTCTGATGGCCCCCGGTGTCCTGCTTCATCGGTCCCGGCTGCCGGCAGTGAAGACTTTAGGACCTTACGACGTCAGCGTCACGTGACCCGTCACATGACTCTGACGTCAGCGAAGGTCCTTCTTCATTCAACCGCGAAGTGCCCGGGAAGCCGGCAGGACGCAGCGCGGGCCGTCAGAAGGTGAGAATATATATATTTTTTATTTTATTCTTTTGGTACCTGGGTCTGGATGAGAGTCCTCTCATCCACACCCGGGTACCATCCGCACATTAGACCGCATGAAAAGCGCATCAACATATACAGTGATGCGGATTCCATGCGGTCTAATGCAAGTCAATGGCGGCAAAAGAGCAGCGTTTCCGCAAAATTAATTGACATGCTGCGGATTTTTGACCGCAGCGTTTACGCTGCGGAAAAATCCGCATCATGGGCACAGCACATGCGGATTTCCATTGGGGAACATTGCTGCCCTTCTACCATGCGTTTTTCATGCGTTTCCGCGGCGTTTACGCAACTGCAAAAACGCCGCGGAAACGCATGAAAAACGCATCGTGTGAACTCAGCCTTACATAGGTCTAGTTGGAGAAACAATTTAGTAAGGTTCTGTATGTTTTCAGCGGCAAGCTCTCAAGAGGGAGATTCCCTAGGGGAGTGTTAACAGACACAAGCTCTCAATACTTGTTGTATTAAATCAGCTCTTATGTGACTACGATCTTGAAAAAATTTTTGATGGAATAAGTCCTGAATAAAATAATGACTTCTACATATATGTGTCTGGTTAACCGATTACTTGATAGTATAATTCGGATCATTGCCACCCATACGGTTTTATAAGAGATGAGTTAAGTACCGTATTTTTCGGACCATAAGATGCACATTTTCCCCCCCAAATTTGGGAGGAAAATGTGGGGTGCGTCTAATGGTATGAACGCAACTTACCGGTAGTGGTGGAGCGGGATCGCAGGCCCCTCCCTCAGGAAGGCGGCGGCAGCATAAGTGGTGAGGTGGGCCGGTATCTGTCTGGGGACCGGGGCCTGGCCGGGTACAGGGGCTGGTGTCTGGCTGTGAGGCAGAGCTGCATGTGCATCCAGGGTCCGCAGCATTCCTCCACTTCCGCCGGCTTCCTGAAGGACACTGCTTCCTGTGACCCCCGCTCCATCGCCCCCCCTTCCCCAGGGAAGATACCTATTCAGACTATAAGACGGACCCACATCTTATAAAAAAATTTTTCCCCATTTTCAACCCCAAAATTTGGGGTGTGTCTTCTGGTTCAGTGCGTCTTATAGCCAAAAAATACGGTAATCACACTTACGTTGGTACACTGCTGTTGGTATCCTAAACATACATGTGATAGATACTAAAAATAGAATTAGACTTACCAGTAATTTGGTTTCTAATAACCCAAGACAACAGTAAAGCGGAGGATGCAACCCCCACCCTAATACGGACAGGTAACACAAAGTTAAATAGCCCCTCCCACATACTCCATCCAGTATTATTATAAAGGACCACAAGCGTATGAATGCTTCAAATAATATCACTGATTGGATAATGCGAGAAAAAATAAAGCAAAAGGGAGGTAATTACTGGTACTTAGGTTTCTAATAACCCACCACGACTGCACGGGTAAGTCTAATTAGATTTTCTCTTAAAAACTCCCACGACAGCACACTGAAGGAATACCCAAGAGTAATTTTAGGGAGGGACAATAGGCTGGAGGACTTTTCTCCCAAAGGCTAAATCTTTAACAGACATTAGGTCTAGTCTATAATGTCTGGAGAACGTATGGACCGAGGACCAGGTAGCAGGTCTGCAAATCTGCTTGACGGCAGCGCTGGCTTTCTCAGCCTAGGAGATCAATGCTGCTCTAGTGGAGTGAGCCGTGAACTTCTGCGGAGGTGGAAGGATCTGGTATGCTTCAGTAATCGCTCTCTTGATCCAGTTGGTGATCGTGGATTTGGAAGTTTCTTTCCTTTTATTCTGGCCTTAAAGCTGGACAAATACATTTTGGTCTCTTCTCCACTCCTGCATTTCCTGGAGATATTGAAGGACCACTGTCCGAACGTCCAGAGTGTGGAATCCTTCTTTCTCATTTGACGGATTCAGACAGAAGGAGGATAGAATTACAGGCGCATCTCACTAACTTTTTGATATACTAATTTAATTTATTTTAGTTCATCAATGCAAAGTCATCTCAGTAAATTAGAATACTTTATAATACCAGCTTGAAAAATGTTTTTAAAATCCGAAATGCTGGCCTACTGAAATGTATGTTCAGTAAATGCACTCAATACTTGGTCGGGGCCCCTTTTGCATCAATTACTGCATCAATGTGGCATGGAAAGGCGGCGATCAGCACTGCTCAGGTGTTATGGAAGCCCAGGTTGCTTTGATAGCAGCCTTCAGCTCGTCAGCATTGTTGGATCTAGTGTCTCGCATCTTCCTCTTGACAATACCCCATAGATTCTCTATGGGGTTAAGGGCAGGCAAGTTTGCTGGCCAATAAAACATAGTGATACTGTTTTGAAATCAGGTATTGGTACTTTTGGCAGTGTGGACAGGTGCCAAGTCCTGTTGGAGAATGAAATTTCCATCTCCAAATAGCTTGTCGGCAGAGGGAAGCATGAAGTGTTCTAAAATTTCCTGGTAGACGGCTGCGCTGACTTTCGTCTTGATAAAACACACAGGACCTACACCAGCAGATGACATGGCTCCCCAAACCATCACTAAGGCTATGTGCCCATGATGCAGAAATGCTCCAGATTTTTTCCTGAGCGTTTCTGCATCTCACTGGCAGAAAAAATGCATGCAGATTGTACATGCGTTTTTCCTGCCAGTGACAAGCGGAAGTGAAGCGTTCTTCACATGCATTTCCACATGTAGGTTGTCAAGCGCTTTCCAAGCGATTTTAGCATCACTTGGAAAGTGCTTGACAACTTGGTCACACTATACAAATCCATGCAACCAGCATGGATTTATATAGTGTGACCGAAAGAATGGTAAAAAATGTACAAATACTTACCTTCTGACGGCCCCCGATGTCTTTATCCGATGCGTCCTGGCTTGCCGGCAGCTCGCGGTACACTAAAGGACCTGCCGACGTCAGTGGTCGCGTGACCAGTCACATGACTAAATGACGTCATGGTAGGTCCTTGAGTCCACCGCGAGCTGACGGCAAGCCAGGACGCATCGGATAAAGACACCGGTGGCCATCAGAAGGTAAGTATAATGTATATTTTTTATTTGATTCTTTTTTTTTTTTTTTTTTACAGGTACTATGGTACCCGGATCCGGAGGAAAGTCTCCTCTTCTCCAAAACCGGGTACCATCCGCACATTGAAACGCATGGAATCCGCATGTATAGATGCAGTGATGCGGATTCCATGCGTTCCAATAAAAGTCAATGGCGGCGAAAACGCCGCGCTTCCGCAAAATAATTGGGAGTGCTGCGTATTTTTCCGCAATGATAATCCGCAGTGGAAATTTCTGCAGCATGTGCACAGCACATGCGGATTATCATTGAGGAACATGGCAGACCTTCTACCAAGCGTTTAAGCGTTTCTGCAGCGGAATTGCCGCTGCGGAAAAGCTTAAAAAAACATAGTAGCCACACTGCCTAATTGTGGAAACTTCACACTAGACCTCAAGCAGCTTGGATTGTGGCCTCTCCACTCTTCCTCTAGACTCTGGGACCTTGAATTCCAAATGAAAATTGTAACTCTGGGACCTTGCGGAGTGTGTCAATGACTGCCTTCTGGACATATGTTAAGTCAAGCAGTTTTCGATGTGATTGTGGAGCCTACTGAAACAGACTAAGGGACCTTTTTAAAAGCTTAGGAATCCTTTGCAGGTGTTTTGTGTTATTCTAATTTACTGAGATAATGACTTTTGTGTTTTCATTGGCTGTAAGCCATAATCATCAACATTAACAGAAATAAACACTTGAAATAGATCACTCTGTTTGTAATGACTATATAATATGAGTTTCACTTTTTGTATTGAAGAACTGAAATAAATTAACTTTTTGATGATATTCTAATTTAGTTAGATGCACCTGTATCTCTTGAGATTTGTGGAACTCAATGACCACTTTAGGTAGAAACATAGGGTCTAGATGAAGAAAGAGCTGGTCCTCTAGGATTCTCAAGTAAGGTTCGTTAACAGAGAGCCTGTAGTTCGCTCACCCTTCTGGCCGTGGTTATAGCTACAAGGAAGGCTGTTTTCCAGGACAGTCTGTCCGGTTTTATATATAAGAGCTCAAAGGGTGGAAGTGTTAATCTTTTAAGGACAATATTAAGGTCCCAGACGGGAACAAGGTCCGCTACTCTAGGGTGAAAAAGAAGAATACTGGGAGAAGCAGGAGATAATGGTATATAAAAATATTATTTATTATTGCTCAATAAATACAAGTATAAACACATACAAAAACAAAAGTAGATAAGAACTCAACAACAGCGGACAGTGAATGAAGCCAAACCCACAAACCCAAAGACACGAATCCCCCACATTATAGCACTATGAATAGTGGACTGCAGGTAGACATCACCATGGTAAGGTATGATCAAATAGATTTAAATGTCACAGGACCGTGCTAAAGTGAATCATATAATCTTTAACCTTACCGTCAAAAATGGGTCGTTTACACCAGGGGAGGCGGGTTGGAGACAGCCTCAAAGAAGCTGCAGTTATAAATCTCTTCACCCAGTGATGCTCGGCCAGGCTCTGGTCAAAATAGGAACTCAGTACTGCCACTTGGACCTTAAGGGTACTGGGTTTGAGACCTTTGTCTAGGCCTTCCTGCAGAAAATCCAAAATCTGGGCAATGCAAGGCTGATGTGGATTTGGATGTTCAGGTGTACTCCACGATATAAAGGTCTTCCATATCTTATAATATATGGCGTTCGTCACTGGTTTCCTACTTTTTTGAAGAGTTCTAATGACTATCTGAAAGGACCTTGGTCTTCGAAATTGAGAATTCAGTAGCCAAGCAGCCAGGTGTAGCCTCTCGGGGTCCAGGTGATGAATTGGCCCCCAGTGAAGATCTCTGGTAGAAGGATTAGGGGACCATCTATTTTGAGGCTTGTGCTACTAGGATCACCCTGGTCCTTTCGGATCTTATTTTCTGCAGGGTTCTTGGCAGAATTGGAACCAGGGGTAAGGCTTATGCCAGCTTGAATTGGTGGGCAAATGAGTCCACACCTAGGCAGGCATTGTCTGGATATAGGGAAAAAAACTGAGCTACTTTTGCGTTCAGATATCCTGTGAAAAGATCTACCTCTGGATGGCCCCATATTTTGGTTAGAATTTGGAGATCTCTGGATTTAGACTCCATTCTCCTGGGTGAATCTCAGTACTGTTGAGAAATTTGGCCTGGAAGTTGATTTAACGTTTTATGTGGCGGGCAGATAGTGAGAATTTTCTTGTCGAGATTGACTTTAAGTCCTCGTGTCTTGTGCTTCCCTCGTGACGGAGGTGGGCTACTGTAATCATGTTTTCTGAGTAAATCTTTACATGAGAATCCTGGATCAGAGATATTGCCCATCTGAGGACTTCAACTTCAGAGAACTGAAATCTGTAGAGGGAGTATTGTTGGCTGACCTCTTTTGACCTAAGTCCCTGGAATATTTCTGGGGAGCCCATGGCTCTCATCCCCTTCTGCTGGCATCTACTTTTATGGTCATCACTGGGTCCTGGATCCAGGGGACTCCCCTGTTCAGGTTCCTTGGGCTAAGCCACCAGGATAGGGAGGCTTTTACTTGCGGTGGTATAGGGATTTTCTTGTTAAGGACTCTGGAGATCCATTCTCATTTGCCAGAATGTGGGTCTGTAATGTTCTGGTATGTGCCTGGGTCAAAGCCACCATCTCGATGCAGGTGGTCATGGAGCCGAAAACGGACATGGCACACCTTTCTTATACCAATTTTCTGCTTCGTAGTATATTTAACCTTGATCTCAACATGATCTGTTTCTGTTTGGATAAAAAAAAGACCTCTGGTTGTGGAAATCCAACAGAACCCCCAGGAAAGTCTTTGTTGTGGAGGGAACCATATCCGAATTCGATTTTCTGTGGTTCACTAACCAACCCAGGGATGTCAGGTTCTGGGTTGTTAACTGCAGATGTTCCTGGAGTAACGGTATTGAGGGTGCCACCATGAGGAAGTCGAGGTATGGAATTATGCAAACATCCTGACCTCTGATGTACACCATGACCTCTCTCATGATTTTCGTTTAGATCCATGGTGCAGATGATATCCCAAACAGGAGAACATTGAGCTGGTAGTGCACTGTTGGTTCTACTGGGGAACCTCTGGAATGGACATCTCCGCCTGAGAGTCCTGTCCCCTTCCAGGGTAATCTTCCTCTTTTTAGCTGCTGGGGAACACTGGGGGAGGGTGTGGGCTGAGAGAAATAGGCCACAGAAGATTGAATCTCATGGCGGACTATTCCTTTGATCTCTTCCATTAAGGAAGGTTGTTCTTCCCTGATGATCTTCTCCGTGCATTCTTTACATAAGGGTTTCTTATGGGAAGTAGTCAGTTTCTTTCTACAGACTGCACATCTACACAAGGATTTAGATCTGCTTCTAGGTGCAGTTTCCTTGTCCCCCTGAAAGACAGGTGAGAATGAATAAAAAAAAGGCTATAGTATGTTATACCTCCACCCTGGAGACAAACTTCCAGTGCCAGATTACTTACTGGGACAGCGATGGGCTCTGCAGAGGCAGAGCAGGAAGACCCGGAACATTCCCGAACACACAGGATTGGTCCTACTTTAAGGTGTCTTATTGGGGGCTCTTACATGGGTGACTGGATTATAGCACCTTCCTCTCAGAGGATCTCCTCCCCCTGTTGTCCAGATGAAAGCTGATCAGTTGGCAATCACTGGCGATCATTGGCGCAATTTTTCCTTATTATTTGAGATGCGTTCCAGCGTGGAATGCAAAATTCCAGAAATGACATCATCCATAGCCTGGCATCTGAAGTCACTTCTGGCACCATTCCTTGGTCCAGAATTGGCAGCACATTTTAAAACCCTTTTTTTTAATTTCTCAATTGTATTTTCTGGGTCCAAGTCCTGGATCCAGTGGGTTGAGCAGCAGTCTTTGGAGTGCCTATATGCTATCATCAGTTGTGAAAGGGAATAACATAACTCACATAGGAGAGTAGATTACTTGTTCTACTCTGTTATCTTATAGTATGACCTGCACAAGGAGCTCTTCCCCTTTCTCTTTTTTTTTTCCCATTTTCATATTGCACGGGAACTTCGGTATCTTGAAGATCAGGTCTTATAATGTGGAAGCAGCACAGCTAGCTCATCGACGCAGATCGTCTGATGATCCATGTGAAAGCCACAGGCTGTGATTACCTACAAGATCGGTACGATGCAGATTCCCTCGAGACCCATCAGAGATTACAGACTTTGATATTTTGAAATTCTGGACTCTTTCTTAAAACCTTGGACTCATAAAACTGCCATATCATTTGGGTGTTATAATGAACACAAATTGCTTTTTTTATCCCACATTTCATTGAGAAGTCCAGGAGGAATAATCGACAAGAGTGGACTCAAGTTGGGAGCGCTATATTACTAACTTGATTTGGACATTTGCATTAGAAGTTTTTTATTTGAATACCAGCCATTGGCAGGTGATCTACAAAAACGGGGATCAATTTTCTATAGAGGTAGGCATCCCGTAAAGTGCAAATGCATCATACTATAAAGATAAAGTTGAATTATTCAATATGTCTAATAACACCGTTGCTAATTCAGATACATCAGATACAGATATACACTTGTCATTTCTTACAGTACATGAATGCAGCGTGGACCGCACCTTATCAGAAGGCGTTTCCTATGACAATAGAGACCACTCTACACAAATCTGATCTATAACCTTGGAGGATATGACCTCTTCTGAACCTGTTAAATCCAGTTCTAGACAGGAGGAGGTTAATACCCAATCTCCACAAGGAAATCTGGGAGATAAAATGCCACAGCAGGTTGGGAACTTTATTTCTGTCAATTGTATGAATAGAGAGGATATTGACAAAACAAATTATGAAACGAAAAGCTCCAAGTTAGCCAGGGGTGCCAAACCTCATGATGCCAATAGTCCATCGAGACCCATGAGGGAAAATTTATCCAATTCCCCCATACAAAGATCATTTGAGGAGCGAACGAAAAAGGGAATTATTCTTACCGCTACTTCTGTTTCCAGAAGTCCCTCAGGACAGCATGATAGGAGGAAGCTTCCTTGACCCATGACGGGATAGGATCACAGAGAGGTTAATAGGCCCCTCCCACCTCCACCCTCCAGTGATTTTACCATTTACCACCGAAGGATGGATGCAAATAGTCCATATGAGCCACTAGAAACTCATATATAAGAATCACTTTAACAGCTCCAGCTCAACCCAGAACCATGGCGACAAGACAAACGAATGACCTGCGGGAAGGCTGATCACGCGCCAGCCCAAAGATAAAAATAAGGGAAGGAAATAAGGGTGCCGTCCTGAGCAACTTCTGGAAACAATTAACAATAAGAATAATTCCCTTTTTCCAGTACGTCCCTCAGGACAGCACGATAGGAGAAATACCAAATCAATAGCACCAGGGTGGGTACTGAAGCCTCCAGGGACTAAAGTCCTGGGCAGGAACCAGTCCAGATATAGAAAAGATATGTACGATCAGAAGAAATATAGACAAGTAAAGAGATTTGCAAAGATAAATCACCATAACGAGTGTCTGATATATATGTATAATGCAAACATTCAGTATAAATGTGATAAATTATGCAGCAGAAACAGAGGGAGAGAGAGACTCCCATGTTGTACCCCAACATCAATAATGAACAACTGTGATTGTTAGAAAGATTATACTTATAACATCCCAGCCATAGAATAGACCTTAAACACCTCCTATTGCCCAGCAAACAGTATGGTGATAGCCTCTGCCACAAACCCATCGAGGACTGATGTAGACCAACAATAAACTTGCATGTGCTTAATAACACAGGGCTGTTCCTTCACTGATCCTCCTGGGCTCAGACTAAACTTTGGTTACAGACCAGCATACCACAGTACGATGAGTCCTGCAGGACAGAGGCCCTGGATTGCTGGAAGATCAAACCAATAAGAGTTAGTATATGGAGAAATGGGCAGAGCATTGGGATGTTTATACATTACTTATCCAGGAGCCCACAGACGTCTATTCACTAGATCTCTAGGCCTTAAGTAAGAGCTGGATATTATTGAAACTAATGAATATGCAGGCTGGCAGGTAACATCCCCTGCCATTAACAATGCTGGGCTGCTCATCAGAACCCCTGATAGGGAAGCATAGAGCATCAACCCTGTGGCGCCAATGTTAATGACACAGGGAGTCTGGGCTATAAAATTAATGAAAGTGTCCTAAATAAATGCTCTACCATTGGTTGTGTCAAATACATACATAATTATATATATAATCCTGGGAGTTTACCTCTGTCCAAAGCCTTTATAGACTAAGCAAGCGTGACGCGCCTGCGCACTGTGGCCCCACACAGGAACGCATCCACATCCTAAACGAGGATGAGGATTGTGGCCCAGGAGATCGCGGTATGCGTAAGCACTGAACGTATACCACGATCTCCAGCACAACAACTTACCTATCCGGGATTGCAGCGGGGCCCCTTCGGGCCAGGGGCCGGGAGATGAATCCCCCGTCGGAAATGGAGCATAAGCATAGCGCACGTGCTGATTCCGGTGCCACAATCCAGCAGCAGCACATGATAGAATGGGGGAGCAGAATGGCAGCAGCACATGACAGAATAGGGTCAGCACATACCAGGATGGGGGCGCAGGACGGGAGCACCACGTGACAGGATGGGGGCGCAGGACGCGAGCACCACGTGACAGGATGGGGGCGCAGGACGGGAGCACCACGTGACAGGATGGGGGCGCAGGACGGGTGCACCACGTGACAGGATGGGGGCGCAGGACGGGTGCACCACGTGACAGGATGGGGGCGCAGGACGGGAGCACCACGTGACAGGATGGGGGCGCAAGACGGGAGCACCACGTGACAGGATGGGGGCGCAGGACGGAAGCACCACGTGACAGGATGGGGGCGCAGGACGGGCGCACCACGTGACAGGATGGGGGCGCAGGACGGGAACACCACGTGACAGGATGGGGCGCAGGACGGGCGCACCACGTGACAGGATGGGGGCGCAGGACGGGAACACCACGTGACAGGATGGGGGCGCAGGACGGGAGCACCACATGACAGGATGGGGGCGCAGGACGGGAACACCACGTGACAGGATGGGGGCGCAGGACGGGAGCACCACATGACAGGATGGGGGCGCAGGACGGGAGCACCACATGACAGGATGGGGTCAGCACATACCAGAATGGAGGTGCAGGATGGGAGCACCACTTGACAGGATAGGGTCAGAACATGACAGGATGGGAGCAGCACATGACAGGATGGGTTCAGAACATGACAGGATGGGGGCGCAGGATGGGAGCACCACACGACAGGATGGGGGCGCAGGATGGGAGCAGCACATGACTGGATGGGGGCGCAAATGGGAGCAGCAGATGACAGGATGGGAGCGCAGGATGGGAGCAGCATATGACAGGAGCAGCACATGACAGGATGGAGGCGCAGGATGGGAGCAGCACATGACAAGATGGGGGAGCAGGATGGGAGCAGCACAAGACAGGATGGGGGCGCAGGATGGGAGCAGCACAAGACAGGATGGGGGCGCAGGATGGGAGCAGCACAAGACAGGATGGGGGCGCAGGATGTGAGCAGCACAAGACAGGATGGGGGCGCAGGATGGGAGCAGCAAATGACAGGATGGGGGCGCAGGATGGGAGCAGCACATGACAGGATGGGGGCGCAGGATGGCAGCAGCACATGACAATGGGGGCGCAGGATGGGAGCAGCACATACCAGGATGGAGACCATATACCAATATAAATGCTCGCCACCCAGGGGTAGAACAGGTTTAATAGCTAACATATACATACATACATACATACATACACTACTGTTCAAAAGTTTGGGGTCACTTAGAAATTTCATTATTTTTGAAAGAAAAGCACATTTTTTTTCAATGAAGCTAACATTAAATGAATCAGAAATACTCTATACATTGTTAATGTAGTAAATGACTATTCTAGCTGTAAACGTCTTGTTTTTATTGCAATATGTACATAGGTGTACAGAGGCCCATTTCCAACAACCAGCACTCCAGTGTTTTAATGGTACATTGTGTTTGCTAACTGTGTAAGAAGGCTAATGGATGTTCAGAAAACCCTAGAATACCCTTGGACAAGTATGTTAGCCCAGCTGAAAACGGTTTGGCTGATTTGAGAAGCTATAAAATTGACCATCCTTTGAGCTAGTTGAGAATCTGGAGCATTACATTTGCTTGTTCTCTAAAACTCTCAAAATGGCCAGAAAAAGAGAACTTTCATGTGAAACTCGACAGTCTATTCTTGTTCTTAGAAATGAAGGCTATTCCATACGAGAAATTGCCAAGAAACTGAAGATTTCCTACAACGGTGTGTACTACTCCCTATATATAAAACCCCTGGCAAAAATTATGGAATCACCGGGCTCGGAGGATGTTCATTCAGTTGTTTAATGTTGTTGAAAAAAAGAAGATCACAGACATGGCACAAAACTAAAGTCATTTCAAATAGTAACTTTAGGGCTTTAAGAAACACACAGAAATCCAGATAAAAAATGTGGTACTCAGTAAGGGCAATTTTTTTCAGACCAAGCAGAGGGAAAAAATTATAGAATCACTCAATTCTGAGGAAAAAATTATGGAATCATGAAAAACAAACACACAAAAGAACACTCCAATACATCTCTAATATTTTGTTGCACCACCCCTGGATTTAATAACAGCTTGCAGTCTCTGAGGCATAGACTTAATGAGTGACAAACAGTACTCTTCATCAATCTGGCTCCAACTTTCTCTGATTGCTGTTGCCAGATCAGCTTTGCAGGTTGGAGCCTTGTCATGGAACATTTTCTTCAGCTTCCACCAAAGATTTTCAATTGGATTGAGATCTGGACTATTTGCAGGCCATGACATTGACCTTGTGTCTTCTTTCAATGAATATTTTCACAGTTTTTTCTCTATGACAGGATGCATTATCATCTTGAAAAAATGTCATCATCCTCAAACATCCTTTCAATTGATGGGATAAGAAAACTGTCCAAAATATCAATGTAAACTTGGGCATTTATTGAAGATGTAGTGACAGCCATCTCCCCAGTGCCTTTACCCGGCATGCAGCCCCTTATCATTAATGACTGTGGAAATTTGCATGTTCTCTTCATGCAGTTATCTTTACAAATCTCATTGGAACAGCACCAAACAAAAGTTCCAGCATCATCACCTTGCCCAATGCAGATTCATCACTGAATAGGACTTTCATCCAGTCATGCACAGTCCACGATTCCTTTTCCTTAGCCCATTGTAACCTTGTTTTTTTCTGTTTAGGTGTTAATGATGGCTTTTGTTTAGCTTTTCTGTATGTAAATCACATTTCCTTTAGGCGGTTTCTTACAGTTCGGTCACAGACATTGACTTCAGTTTCCTCCCATTCATTCCTCATTTGTTTTGTTGTGCATTTCCTGTTTTGGAGACATATTGCTTTAAGTTTCCGGTCTTGACGCTTTGATGTCTTCCTTGGTCTACCTTTACTTGGTCTTGCCTTTAACAACCTTCCCATGTTGTTTGTATTTGGTCCAGATTTTAGACACAGCTGACTGTGAACAACCAACGTCTTTTGCAACATTGCCTGATGATTTACCTTCTTTTAAGAGTTTGATAATCCTCTCCTTTGTTTCAATTGACATCTCTCGTGTTGGAGCCATGATTCATGTCAGTCCACTTGGTGCAACAGCTCTCCAAGTTGTGATCACTTTTTTTTTGATGCAGACTAACGAGCAGATGTAATTTGATGCAGGTGTTCGTTTTGGAAATGAAAATTTACAGGGTGATTCCATAATTTTTTTCCCTCGGCTTGGTCTGAAAAAAATTACCCTTACTGAGTACCACATTTTTTATCTTGATTTCTTTTAGTGTTTCTTAAAGCCCTAAAGTTGCCATTTGAAATGACTTTAGTTTTGTGCCATGTCTGTGATCTGCTTTTTTTCAACAACATTAAAAAACTGAATGAACATCCTCCGAGCCCGGTGATTCCATAATTTTTGCCAGGAGTTGTATATATACATACATACATACACACACACACACACACACACACGTGCCGTATGGGCTATTAAACCTTATCACTTTATTCTACTCTGTGAGCTCCCTCCATTTTTGCATGGATAGATATATATATATATACACATACACACACACACACACACACACACACACACACACACACACACACACACACACACACACACACACACACACACACTGCTCAAAAAAATAAAGGGAACACTCAAATAACAATACAACTCCAAGTAAATCAAACTTCTGTGAAATCAAACTGTCCACTTAGGAAGCAACACTGATTGACAGTCAATTTCACATGCAGTTGTGCAAATGGAGTAGACAATAGATTGAAATTATTGGCAATTATCAAGACACACTCAATAAAGGAGTGGTTCTGCAGGTGGGGACCACAGACCAAATCTCAGTACTAATGCTTTCTGGCTGATGTTTTGGTCACTTTTGAATGTTGGTTGTGCTTTCACACTCGTGGTAGCATGAGACGGACTCTACAACACACAGACATTGCTCAGGTAGTGCAGCTCATCCAGGATGGCACATCCATGCGAGCTGGGGCAAGAAGGTTTGCTGTGTCTGCCAGCGTGGTGTCCAAAGGCTGGAGGCACTACCAGGAGACAGGACAGTACACCAGGAGACAAGGAGGGGGCCGTAGGAGGGTAACAACCCAGCAGCAGGACCACTACCTCCGCCTTTGTGCAAGGAGGAACAGGAGGAGCACTGCCAAAGCCCTGCAAAATGATCTCCAGCAGGCCACAAATGTACAGGTGTCTGCACAAACTGTTAGAAACCGACTCCATGAGGGTGGTATGAGAGCCCGACGTCCACAGATGGGGGTTGTGCTCACAGCCCAACACCGTGCAGGACGCTTGGCATATGCCACAGAACACCAGGATTGGCAAAGTCGCCACTGGTGCTCTGTGCTCTTCACAAATGAAAGCAGGTTCACACTGAGAACATGTGACAGAGTCTGGAGACACTGTGGAGAGTGATCTGCAGCCTGCAACATCCTTCAGCATGACCAACCAGTGGGTCAGTGGGAGTGGGTCAGTAATGGTGTGGGGTGGCATTTCTTTGGAGGGCCGCACTGCCCTCCATGTGCTCGTTAGAGATAGACTGACTGCCATTAGGTACTGAGATGAGATCCTCAGACCCCTTGTGAGACGATATGCTGGTGCGGTTGGCCCTGGGTTTCTCCTAAAGCAGGACAATGCCAGACCTCATGTGGCTGGAGTGTGTCAGCAGTTCCTGCAAGATGAAGGCATTGAAGCTATGGACTAACCCGCCCGTTTCCCAGACCTGAATCCGATTGAGCACATCTGGGACATCATTTCTCGCTCCATCCACCGTCACGTTGCACCACAGACTGCCCAGGAGTTGGCAGATGCTTTAGTCCAGGTCTGGGAGGAGATCCCACAGGAGACCATCCGCAACCTCATTAGGAGCATGCCCAGGCATTGTAGGGAGGTCATACAGGCACGTGGAGGCCACACACAATACTGAGCCTCATTTTGACTTGTTTCAAGGACATTACATCAAAGTTGGATCAGCCTGTAGTGTGTTTTTCCACTTTAATTTTGGGGTGACTCCAAATCCAGGCCTCCATTGGTTAATAAATTTGATTTCCATTGATGATTTTTGTGTGATTATGTTGTCAGCACATTCAACTTTGTACAGAACAAAGTATTCAATGAGAATATTTCAATAATTCAGACCTAGCATGTGTTATTTGTGTTCCCTTTATTTTTTTGAGCAATAAATTTATTATATATAAAAAATACACACCAAAAGTTTGGACACACCTCATTCTGTATTTTCATGACTATGAAACTTGTACATTCACACTACCTCTTGAAGCTCATCAAGAGAATGCCAAGAGTGTGCAAAGCAGTCATCAAAGCAAAAGGTGGCTACTTTGAAGAACCTAGAATATAAGACATATTTTCAGTTGTTTCACACTTTTTTGTTAAGTATATAATTCCACATGTGTTAATTCATAGTTTTGATGCCTTCAGTGTGAATGTACAATTTTTAATAGTCATGAAAATACAGAAAAATCTTTAAATGTGAAGGTGTGTCCAAACTTTTGGTCTGTACTGTTTATATATATATATATATATATATATATATATATATATAAAAACACAAACTATTAAATTATGCATTTAGACGTACGTTCAGATTAAGCCACTGGGACTGTCTTGGGAAACCAAAGGACACAACAAATAAAACCCAGGTGGACGATCGCACAAACTAATAAGGTAAGCCTTGGCCAAACAGTGAGCTATTCTTAACAATGATCCTGTTTTATTGGGGAACATCACAGACAAGCTGGTATCTCCAATGATACAGCTGAATATCCACTTGGATCTCATCATCCTACGCATGAAGTGAGCATAGTTTCCTACTGCACATACTCAGAGGCACCAGTCTGAAAAGGAATCTGTCAGTAAGTTTTTGCTATTTAATCAGAGCAGCATAATGTAAGAGATGAAAACCTGATTACAATGATGTTTCACTTACAATGCTTGGTGCTGTAGGAGATTATCACTAGAGGACTAATTCTCACGTGCAGACCAGTAAGGCTAATCTGTGTAACTCCACCACCACCGATTGGCTGTTTGCTGACAATTCACAGTGTACACCGGAAACTGCCAGGCAGGGATGTGGGAGGAGTTATACAAAGCCCAGAAGTCTTCTCTCTGCTACATCCATACGAGACAAAACAGGCATGCTATCAAAACTGCCCCAAGCCGTCCAGTAAGTGATACATTGCTGAAATCTGTGTCTCTATCTTATGCATCTATCAGAATACATAGCAAAGATCTGCTGACAGATTCCTTTTAATATTTTAGGGCAGGCTTCTGTTCGCGTAACAAGCGGGTGGCCATTTTAATTATATAGTAATTACCGCTCTAAAAAAAAAATGAAAAAGTATTTAGGAATTCATAGTGACATTTCCTTCGGATATTTTTTCTGTTCCTGAAGATCACTTTAAAAGGGGCTGTTTCATGATTTTTTATCTAATCGTAAAATGTAATTTTTCATAGAATAAAAAAAACTCCCATGTTTTGATATTTGCTACATACATGCTATATTGCCTCTTGCTGTTCTCTTTCAATATGTCCACCTACTTTGATGAATGACTGAAAAAGCTGCTTCTAGTGTGACAGTTCTTATTGGTTGGGCTGCAGGAAGTTACATTTTATAAGTCCAGGAAAGGACAGTGTCAAATTTACAAATCATCTTTGCAACTTCTATTTTTGATAAAACCATGCTGGATATCCTTTTTTTATTGCACTACTACATAAACCAGCCTACTACAGAACCAGCGCAGGCTCAGTGTCTGTAGATTCGAATATAGAACCACAGCAAGGGTGCGATTCAAAACTTGATTTATTTAAAACTGGATACAGAAACACAGTGGCAGACAAAAGTTTTGCTTTTTTTTTTTTTTTTAAAGTGTGAGTACTTCTATCTGGTTGTTGTGATACCATTTTCCTGGTGATTTTAGTAAACAGGAAGCAAATGGTTGTCAGCTTTAAGGCTGTGTGCACACGATGCATTTTTAATGCGTTTTTGCAGCTGCGGAAACGCATTAAAACGCATGGTAGAAGGCCAGCAATGTTCCCCAATGATAATCCGCATGTGCTGTGCCCATGTTGCGGATTTTTCCGCAGCGTTTATGCTGCGCTCAAAAATCCGCAGCATGTCCATTAATTTTGCGGAAATGCGGCGTTCTTGCCGCCATTGACTTGCATTAGACCGCATGGATTACGCATCACTGTATATGTAGATGCGTAATCCAAGCGTTCTAATGTGCGGATGGTACCCGGGTGTAGATGGGAGGAGAGTCTCATCCACACCCAGGTACCATTAAAAAATCTGTAAAAAAAAAGAATAAAATAAAAAATAAATGTATACTTACCTTCTGTCGGCCCGCGCACCGCTCCTGCTTGGTTCCCGGCACTTTAGAGTGAGTTGAAGGACCTGCGCTGACAGAGTCATGTGACGTGTCACGTGACGCTGACGTCGGCAGGTCTTTCAATTCAATGTTGCCGGCAAGGGAGAACGGAGTGAAGCAAGACACCGGGGGCCATCGGAGGGTAATGTATATGTTATTTTTTATTTTTACCTCCTCTCTTGGGTCACACTATATAAATCTATGCTGGTTGCATGGATTTATATAGTGTGACCACAAGCACTTTCCAAGTGATTAGCATCACTTGGAAAGTGCTTGTCAATCCGCATGCGGAAATGTCAGTGGGTAACCGCTCCATTTCCGCATGTCCCTGGCAGGAAAACGCATGTACAATCCGCATACGTTTTTTTCTGTTTAGTTTTCAACATTTGCAAGTTCGCCTGTTGCAATGGCCAAGCCAATCACCTGATGTAAACCCTATAGAGCACCTTTGAGATGAGTTAGGGTGATGAGTTGGGGCCCTTACCCATAGCAATAAAGATGAATTGTTTACAGATTTGCAAATGGAATGGAGCTAGATCCCTCAAGATGTCTTGAATACCCTTATTGGCTTCAATGCCCCATCACTGTGGTGTAGTAATTAAAGCAAGAGGTTATACTACAAAATACTTAGAGTAATTAATTGTTTACAATGCCATAGCTATGTTATGATCAATAAATAGTATATGCAAAACTTTTGGCAGTCAGTTTTCTTTAATTAAATGACCATACCTATATTCAAAAGCATTTTGGTTAAAATTAAGGCCTTGCATGACAACAACTTCATGCACTTTCAATTCATCACCAGGGAAATAGCAACAACAACCAGACAGAAGTTTATCACACTTTAAAAAAAAAAATGCAAAACTTTTGGTCACCACTGTAAGGTTATATGTGCGCGCGATCAGGAATAGCTTACAGAAATTTCTGCAGCATTTCTGCACCTCTTGGCATAAAAAATGCTGTGGAAATTCCACGCATTTTTAATGCTTTTTAGTATTTACATGCGTTTTTTCCAATGCTTTGTATAGGAAAAACGCAGGCAAATCTGCACAAAGAATGGACATGCTGCTTCTTTTTCTGCACATGAAATCCTGTTTAGAAAATTTCTGATTACGTGCACAGATCTTCCAAAATCCCATAGAAAATGCTGGGATAAGGTGTGCAATGTGTTTTTTGGGGGGCAAATCCTAATGGATTTGCCGCAGCAAAAAGGCATACAAAAACGCACCATGTGCCTAAGGGTATGTGCACACGATGCAGAAATGAAGCAGAAAATTTCTGCATCATTTCTGCATCTCCCTGGCAGAAAAAACGCATGCAGATTGTGCATGCGTTTTTCCTGCAGAATACATGCGGATCCACATGCAGATTCACATGCGCTTTCCAGGCGATGTTAGCATCACCTGGAAAGTGCTTGATAACTAGGTCACACTATATAAATCCATGCAAACAGCATGGATTTATACAGTGTGAACCGAGAGTGTATATACTTACCTCCGATGGCCCGCGCTGTCCTGCTCAATCTGTTCTCCCTCGCCGGCAACTTTGAATTGAAAGACCTGCCGACGTCAGCGTCACGTGACCCGTCACATGACTCTGACGTCACCGCAGGTCCTACAACTCACTGCAAGTGCCGGGAACCAAGCGGGAGCGCTGCGCGGGCCGACAGAAGGTAAGAATACATTTATTTTTTATTTTATTCTTCTTTTTACAGCTTTTTTAATGGTACCTGGGTGTGGATGAGACTCTCCTCTCCTCCACACCCGGGTACCATCCGCACATTAGAACGCACCAATTACACAAGTACAGATGCAGTCTTGCGGAATTGGCGCGTTCTAATGCAAGTCAATGGCGGCGAAATCGCCGCGTTTCCGCAAAATTAATTGACATGCTGCGGATTTTTGACCGCAGCGTTAACGCTGCGGAAAAATCCGCATCATGGGCACAGCACATGCGGATTTCCATTGGGGAACATTGCTTCCCTTCTACCATGCGTTTTTCATGCGTTTCCGCGGCGTTTACGCAACTGCAAAAACGCCGCGGAAACGCATGAAATACGCATCGTGTGAACACAGCCTAATACTTGTCGGTACAACACTAGCTTTCTCTGAAGCCGCTGAGGTCAGTTGCTGCTGGTCAGAAATTGATAACTTCACAAGCCCAGCAAGTGATTCCAGTCTCACACCAACTCTGGCTATAAAATGGCTGATAGAACAAGTGACCCATCAACTGCCATGCAAAGCCACGCTCAGTTTGAACCAACTTAACTGGAACGAACAGGGGTGAGCGGTAAACAAATACTGGCCAGCAGATGGCGACATAGCGAGATAATACATTTAGCAGATAAACAAATGCAGAACTTATTTTCTAAGATCTGCAAACCAAACAGCTGAATAGTAATTATCTCTGGGGGAAGAGCACACTCCCAGTCTGAAATTCCTTTAGGGATTTCACTATTGAACTAATGTCCTTTGGATATGGTCTGAAGACCTGTAATGATAAAGGCATGTTAGCATGCAATAATAAACACTTAAACATATTGTCTTATTTTCCATTTATTCCTGTTCAGCCTTGTATTCTGCTTTTCTTTCGTCTTGCAGAGCATCTCCTTCTGTTTCATGAAGTTGTGATGATCATTAGTTGCATCAATGACAGTCTCTTTCTTCCATCATAGCATGAATTGCTTTCTCCAGCTCTGTCTTGTTCAGGACTCGCGCACGGTCCTTAGTGCAACAGAAGTCCTGGCTGCTGGTTATGATCAAGGACAAGCCGGAGGGGTCCTCGGAGGGCACAATTAGGTCCCAGATTAGGTCGCTAGTGATGATCTGAATTGTCTCAGGCTTGTGACTCAGTGACTGCGCTGACGCGGTTTTGCCTTTCTTTGCAACCAGAGCCTCAATTCTCGCTTGTTGCTTCACTCTAAACAGACTCTCGTTTATCTAGCCTTGGTGCGGTATTTTCGATCGATGGGAACCAACACATCCGGAGCTGACCGGCATAGCACTCTTCGGCATGTTTGCACTCGGCCGACCCCACTGAGGCTATGTGCCCACGTTGCATTTATGAAGCAGAAAATTTCTGCTGCATAAATGCAAGTCCTCTCCCGGAAAAATGCATGCGGAATTCCGCATGCGTTTATCGCGCATTTTTCGCGCGTTTATCACGCGTTTTCCACATGCGGAATTGCCTTGCGTTTTTTATGCATTGGACAAAGGCAATTCCGCTTGCGGAAACGCAAAATTAAATGACATGCTGCGGATTTTTGAACGCGGCATAAACGCTGCGGAAAAATCCGCAGCATGTGCATAGAACTTGCGGAATCCCATTGGGGACCATGGGGTGCGGATATACATGCGTTTTTCAAGCGTTTACGCTGCGGAAATTCCGCAGCATATAGCTGCGGAAATTCCGCAGCATATACGCTTGAAAAATGCTACGTGGGCACACAGCCTGATAGCGCTTGCTGCTTAGCATACGCTGGAAAGTTGAATCAGGACAAAGTTTGTTCTCGATTGTTTGGGAGCCTTACCCTGGTAGCTCGGAAGGGTGAGGGAGAAACCCAGGGATTGGTTTCATCTTTAAAGAACTCACTGTCCATTATCTTCACAACTTCTCCATCTTCTACTGTCAAGTCTTCTTTATTGTCATTAGTTTTGTGAAACACCGATCTTCCCAAGTCGACAGAGTGGGGGAAGGAATAGCGTCAGGCAGCTGTATGAAGTCTGGAGACTTCTTTCACCTAGTAGTAACAAGAGCACGGCTTGAAAGGTTGTACATCTGTCCTCACACACGCAAGTCTTAAAGTAATCAACTCCTGGTCGATCCAAGCACATGTTTCCTATGACTACCTACCCCAAGTCTAGTCTGAGCGTATGGGGCATAGTCAGGACCATTTCACTGTTCACACACCTTATGTACCCTTAAGTTGTCTCTGCCAAGTAGGAGTAGAATTTCGGCGTCTATATCTATAGGTGGGATAACGCTGGTGCCTTAAGCGTAGTTGGTGAAATGCAGCTTCCAGGGTATGGATCTCATCCCTTTGGTCAGGTATTTGAAAACATTCGATCAGCATTGGTAAGGGTATTTACTTGTCACCATTGATAGGATAAGTGATGAATACTTCTTCCGCTAGTCTCTATGCGGCCCGAGCAAGTGTTCAGAATGTAGGGTTTTGTTTTTTTTTTTCCAAACGCTTCAAAGAACTTAGGTCCAGCTAGGGACCAGTGGCTTTGATCATCAATGAGAGCATACATTTTTGTTGCCTTGTTCTGGTTGTCCTTCTGGGTAAACCCTGATTAGGCATATCTTGGTACAGCATTTGGAGCTCTGGCCCTCCCCACATACCGCCAATCATGAAACAGTTGTAGTAGAGTCTGCGTGATTTTGTGGCTCCTCGCCATGGCTTAGAGAGGGACTAGTGGTGACAGGACGGTGCATTATTGGTAGGTGGGGTTGGATGCATAGCTGAGGCGTGTCTGTCGCTACAACACTCCTCAAACTTAATGGCAGATTTACAGTCCTTGGCCATATGTTCCAATGAGGCGCAGCATCTGAAACATGACCTAAATGCACGGAGGATGTTCTTGTGCTCCTGTATGGTTTTGACCTAAATCCTCTGCAATAGTTCAGGGAGTGTAGTTATTTTTATGAATGGGACATTCACGATTGAAAGACCTGTCACCTGACGAGGTAATGTAATGTTTACCAGTAGGTACTACAGGTGGTGGCAGGTTGGTCTTTCTAATGCTCCCTCTGAAAAAGTTTATGTTTAGGTGTGACACTTTCATACTTTGATGATGCTGCTGCTTGAGCTGCAGTATTAAACTCCAGGAAATCAAGGCTTGGGTCTTTCCTCATCTGGGCCTGTTAATCCATGGACCTGCAGAAATGAATAAAATGGAGGAAAAGTGACATTGTGTGCTCTTTTGTATCTTGAGCGAAAAGAAAAGAAAGGGCGCATGTGTAGACTCACAGGGCTATTTATATAATTTAAAAAGTGCCAGTGCACTCACCTGTAATGGTTGTGCACGTCTACACAACCAAGATTAAGAGTGTGATTAATGAGGCTCCGGGTCACCTCTATTTGTAGTACCGTCCTGTGGGTGTTTGCCTTGCAACTCCGTGCTCCTCAAGTGGTCACACGATCCTGCCGGACCAGATACCACGTCGCCGCAGGTCCTCAGTAGTTTTACCCGGTGGCTGGATAACCGCAGGTACTCAAACATCCAAATATGCCCGGCTGCTCCTGCAGCTTTGGCTCCGTATGGAGATATTTCACAAGTAAACAATGGTGCAGCGGTCTCAGGGAGCGCCAAAGGAATACTGGACAATTTAATAGATGGCAACCGACTTTTATTCTTCCTCCAATACCACTGCCACAACGCGTTTCAACGGTCTAAGCCGTCACCTGATGACTCCCTGACACCGCTGCACCATTGTTTACTTTTGTATCTTGAGACCTACGCTGCCCACTTCTCTTGTAAACGGTGTGGCAGCTTTGTGACAATTGGGTTCACTCCATCGGCAGTGTCCAGATAAAACAATGGAGACAGACGAGGGTTTCTTTTTGCAAATTCCAATTCCATGAGCAGATCACAAGTCCAGAAGCTTGTCAACTTACTTAAGATTGATCGTTGGGATGGTCTGCAGTCTCTTGAATAAGGCCCTTTCAATGGCTTCAGCATTGCCAAAGGTTCGTTCAAGTCTCTGCCAGGCAGCAGCGAGACCTACTCCTGATTGTCCTAAAGCTCAATACGATTTGTAAAGCCAACCGTTTGATCAGGAGATCGAACACCTACCTGCTCTGCAGATGGATTGAGGTTGGCAATAGCAGCCTTGCCTTGAAGGTTGCTTTCTAGGCTCTGTAGTTCTCAGCACCGTTGTCAAATTTTGAGAGACTGGTGTTGATTAGCTCCCTGCTCACCATGAACCTGGCAAATGCAGACATGTCTGATTTGTCACTCCTTGTTGCAGTGTTAACTTGTAATGCTCCTTGAGCATTTAAGCTGTTGGGTGTGAAGGGGTGAGATGTTCCCGGGTAGAATTATGTTGCTGCAGGGTTGAGCTGTGGTTTAGCCTTTGGAGATTCTGATGACTGCTGCTTGAGCTGTGGAAACAGGCCAGAAAGCACCTTATGGTCATCTTGCTATATTAACTGTCCTTGAGAGGGCACATTAGGGTGTTGGTTTTGTGTGGGTACTGTGGGCGACACCGGCACCACAGGTAGCGCTGACTTTGAAGTTTTAGCATTGAACGTTGCTAAAAATAGGGGTCATTGCAGATGACTGTTTGCACAGTCACTGGTATAATCAACTGGGTCATCTTATTCTTGTGGTGGTAGGCAAACTGGATCGAGACTTTGCCTCAATGCTTGTTCAAGTACTTTTACCTTGGCTAGTGTGATTTCTTCTTCCATCTCTGTATGAAGAATCTTTAGCCGAGCCTCTGTTCTCTCTTTTTGCCTGAACCTCTGCTTTTTTGGCTTCTGCATCTGCTTTCTTGGCTTGAGCTTCCTTTTTTGTGAAGAAACATCTTACTTTGGATTCCTCTGCATTAATGCGGGCCTCCACTATTCTATCACTCGGGACTGAACTTCTTGAGCAAGACTATCTGAATCACTGAGAAGAATGTTTTGATTAATTTGATCTATGCAATCTGGTTTCTTGCAAATGAGTGGTACGGAGTTCTGCTTTATCCTTAACACCATGGAGTCTCTTTCTCTGTTTAGAAGTCTTTTAGAAAGGTTCCATACCTTGCAGTCGCTTGTATCTTTTTGTGAACTGTGTTCAGCCATCTAATAGCATCTTGTAAACTCACTGCATCACTTTTGTAAGGTTGAAAACCCGACCTGAGGGAGGCGACTCGTTCCCATAGACCTTCCAGGTTATCACAGAGCTCATCTTTTGTGGTATGGTAGTTTTCTATTACTTTCTGCGTCAGTTTGAGAGAGCACATTGGTTGTGCGATTTTGGTCTGCTGCAAATATGGGTTCTGCTTCCTGCTCTTCATAATATTCAGGAATCAGGTTGCATTTGCTATATTTCAGCACCGGGAGGTTGTGCAGGACATTTTTCAGCCATTTTGATTTTTGGGTGCGAAAATTACTGTACACATCCTATGGGTCACTCCAATAAGATTCCCAAAATATTTTGAGTGAATTGCAGCGTTTCCAGTATGAGTGACCGTTGCTTTGTGGAAAATGGTTATAACGCGTAAAATATACAAAGTCTCTTTAAAAGGTGTGATCTGAGGTGAAACTGCACATATATAAACTGTTCTTTAATTGTGCAAGCAAAGTTAATTTAAATGTGAAAATGATTATTTAAACCAACTTAATTGGAATGAACAAGAGTGAGCAGTAAACAAATACTAGCCAGCAGATGGCAATAATAATAATAATAATAATAAATAATAATAATACATTTAGCAGGTAAACAAATGCACTTATTTTATAAGATATACAAACCAAATAGGTAAATAGTAATCATCTCTGGGGGAACAGCACAGTAAGAAACACTTATTGGTCACATATAGGGTGAGCTGGCTAGTCTCAATTTTGGTGACGTCATTGTGAAGAGGAGAAGAATGGCGCTCGCTGGACACCAGAGAGGAGCATTAGGCGAGTATATTAATATACTCACACTAAATTACATGCACATATACACACATTTAATAAATAAAAATTTAATAGGACAGCTTCTTTAAAAAAGTGTTTTCTGGGCATACTTTTTATGCACATAGAAGTGTGGGCGGCCTGTCTTAACAGGCCATTACACATTCGCTAATCGGCTTACATTCAGCCCATCAACTGTTTTCCCGCCACGGTGGGCCTGTCGAAAGGCAGACTTACAAGAAATATGGAAGCTAAGATTTACTGTATTGTGTTGCAAGAGACAGATAAACTATCTAAACAAAGCCACACAAAACCTTTAAGAATATAAGATGGCTATTTTATTGGCTTGACTAACGATATGGCACCATTAATTGCTATTGTGGCATCAGATAGATATTTGGATGGAATACCTGGATGACTTTTTGTATTGCAGCCTGCTTTCTCTCCGCTGGCAAACCATGACCATTCAGAGAGGATTCAGAGATATAGTTTTATAACAACGCCTTTATTCAAAACACTATATTTTGTCAAAAAAGTTACATTACTTTTTCTCAAACATAATCATTTACAAGAAACCGTTAAGTACAAATATTTATGAAGCTGAATATGCAAAAAAAAAAAAATAGCTTATTGATATTCACAGAATTCAGAGACTAGAATGAAAACAAAGTTACTTTATTTAATGCCTTCACACATAATTGGGAAGAACCTGTCATGGTATATACCATATCTAAACACTTATATAAGTGATTAACTTAAAGCATTGTCATTCAGCAACGTAAGCCCTTTTCGATCAGATGTTCTTTAAACAGAAAAAAGTGAGTTTTCCCAATACTCTGAGACATAAAAAAGCAGCACTTATTCAACAGAAAATGCAGCACTGAAGCCTTGGTGAATGGACATTATTTGGTTCATCTTAAAAGAGAACTCTACTTTTTCAGAACACTGTGAAAGCTGTAATTTATATTGAGAAGGTTAGAGCTCTAAAAAGATTGGTATGAGGAAAAAAATTAAATTGTTCAAAAACAAAATGTGCATTTTGAAATCCAATGTATCCCCCTGTTAGGAAGGGAACAAAAGGGCATTTTATGTATACACAGGTAGGGCCACACTAGGTATCCACAATAGATTTCCGGCTTTACAAGCCACTCCAACAATTTTCCCAAATGGAGCCAAATAACTGCTTAAAAATTATGACTTATGAATTAAGTATAAGGGGGAAAAAAATCTATTTCGGCAAAAGAGGAGTTGCAAAGGGGCAGCAATTTATTTGTGCAGAGTTTCTCACTGTACAGTGGACATTTTCATTATCACACAGTGCAATCCCATCACAGGGTTTGACCTTTTTGTGCGTTGTAAGATGAGCAGAGTCACAGTTGGTCAGACAGAGCTAAGTTTTATGAGTCCACGCACAGAGTCTTCATGCAGAGAATCTTGGCTGACAAGGTTGAGAACATGCATAGTATGGCTATGAGTCACAGGGCTGTTTGCTGGCAGCATTTCTGGTGGTGATGGCGCTTCATCGGGCGTTAGGAACTGATGGTTTCCGATATCCTCTTTTAAAGGTATCATATCTGTTAAAACAGTTTCTGAGTTCAAATTTGGCATAGAAGATGGAGGTGTTGGTTGGCCAAGAGCTAAAGAAGCACATGGTGCGCTTATGGAGGTTTTCCCAGGTAATGGTGGCTCATCAGTAGTTACTGTTGGCTCAGTCTGAAGAAGTGGTGTGGCTGCAGCCTGTAAAACGAATTTTGTGCTCTGAATGCACTGGTCTTGGTCACACTGCAGAACGGAAGGGTATGGAAAAAATACAAATATGAAAAGAAAGGGAAATCCAAGAAAATAAATAAAAATACGGGCAAATGTAAAGGTTGTTAAATCAAAAAGGAGGATAAAAAGGTATGAAGAGAAAATACAGAAGAGTTAGAATTAGTTTTCAAAAGCTATACAATCATGGTTCTTAACTCAGAGCAGGGAACCTAGAAGGAGCCATGCTGGGATCAAGAGAAACCTAGTGGATTCAACTACAACTGCAAAGGTGCACACCTGCTCCAAGATACTGATTTAAGAACCACCCAAAAAGAAATCAAAAGCAATATGGCCTTATTATGACATTGTTATATTATTTACAAGCCAAAAGGGATATTCACAAGTGCCGCTAAAATTCTGCTTCTAAAATCAGTTTCACTTTTCTGGATGGGATTATTTTGGAGGCAGCCACACTAAAGGCTGCATTTAAAGTAAAAAAAAAAATTACAAAAATTACTAGCAGAATCTGAAACAATGTGGAAATGTATTTGAAACATTTTCAAGTCTTCTCTTGTTTGCATCTACCTCTAGTTTAGCCATTAAATACTGATTCAATATACTGCTCAAACTTGCAATTTGTCAACTAGGACTACTGCTCCATTGAGATGCTGTGATGTGCTCTCTTTTTAGCTCTAAGACCAAGATCCCACCTCCCTATAATTCATGTGGACTTTTCTCAGATCCCCAATAGGATCTTCTGGTGCTTGGTTAACTTGAATTGTGGAGATTCTGGGTCTAGAGCAGGGGTCTCAAACACGCAGCCCCTCGGGCTGATTCATGCGGCCTGCAGGCACATAGACCCTGTAACGATCGCGGCTCGCTCCAGCAACAGCCATCAGCGTTGTACTGCAGTGTATTGCCACGCAGAGACCCCCCTCTTTGCACAGCAATACAAGTGCCAGCCGTCGGCCTATCAGAGGCCAGCAGCTGACATCTGCGTCCCAGCGCAGCATGACATCACTGCCATACGCAGATGTCAGCTGCTGGCCTCTGATAGGCCGACGGCTGACACTGGTATTGCTGTGCAGAGAGCCGGTATCTGTGCGGCAATACAATGAACTACAGCGCCGATGTCCGCGGCTGCTGGAGCGAACCACGATCGTTAAGTGGTCTATGTGCCTGCGGGACACAGTTGCAGAAAGGACACCAAGGGAATGGAGGACAGGTGAGAATAATGTTTTTTTTCTGTCAAGTCTATGTGAAATACAGCACAGGGGACCTGTACACAGTAAGGGGGGGGGGGGGGACGGACACACACGACCTGGATGGGGGGACCGTGTCTGCAACATGGGGGACCTGGATGGGGGGACAGGCCCCCCACATGTCTGCAACATGGGGGGAGAGGGGGTTGGGACGCATGTCTGCAACATGGGGGACCTGGATGGGGGGGGGGGGGGCATGTCTGCAACACGGGGGACCTGGATGGGGGGACGGGCCCCCCACATGTCTGCAACATGGGGGGGGGGGGGGGTTGGGACGCATGTCTGCAACATGGGGGACCTGGATGGGGGGGGGGGGGGAGGCATGTCTGCAACATGGGGGACCTGGATGGGGGGGGGGAGGGGGGGGCATGTCTGCAACATGGGGGGAGGAGGGGGTTGGGACACATGTCTGCAACATGGGGGGAGGCATGTCTGCAACATGGGGGACCTGGATGGGGGGGGGGCATGTCTGCAACATGGGGGACCTGGATTGGGGGGGGGGCATGTCTGCAACATGGGGGACCTGGATGGGGGGGTGGGACGCATGTCTGCAACATGGGGGGGACGTGTCTGCAACATGGGGACCAGTTGAAGAGGTGCATAGAAAAAAAAATGGTATCACTAAAAATGTCACTTTGTCATGCAAATAATGCGGCCCCCCAAATTAAATGTTTTTCCGCGTGCGGCCCATATACCCAGCTGAGTTTGAGACCCCTTGTCTAGAGGTTACTAGATGCTAAAATGTAGCAGTACTATAGCCATCAAAATGGGATGCATTTCTTTGTAACAATAAATATACATGCATAATTTATCATGGTTAAAAGGCAACATACTTTCAGTCTCATCTAGCTGCATGACCGGTTAATGCAATGCATGTTTTTTCAGACTTCCAAAGTATAGCAAGTGGCTATATAAATTAAATGTACTGATTGTTCAGCAACAGTCATAATATGACTTAAGTGCCAGATGAGATCAGCAATACCCAAAAATTGTAAAGGTGACTAGGTAGATCTAAATTTACCTAGGTTCATGTAAAGGATGCCGAAGGTTACTTGGCACTGGGTACTTTTTTTTATCCTGGCAGAATTTGAGAACTGCAGTGTTTCTGAAAGTCTGCCGCATATCAATTCTTTCAGCATTTTTGCAGCGTTTTCACCTATAGAAAACAATGAGAGCAAAAACGCAACACATTCGTGCTGCATTTTTGGTGAATAAAACTAGCTTCATTATTGTAGACAAATCACACATGCAGTCCACTTGAAAAATGCGTTTTATACAGGGTTTGGCGGCAGAAAAAAAAAACAAACATGCAAAAATGCAATTTGTGAACATATCCTTGCAGTGTTTTTTTTCCTGTAGCCAAAAGCATCATTACGGAAAGATAAAAAAATGGTGCAAAAACCCCACATGTAAACATAGCTGAATGTGTTCAAACAGAACTTGTACTGATCTCTCGGCTATCAGTGGTTTGTTCTGAATGTACACTCTTGTCACTGTATTTACAAAGAGATAAGAGGGCATTTGAACAAGCACAGCTCATGAAAATGAGAGAATGATTATGAGACCTGTTTTGGGAGAAGGCTGCTGGGGGCTGGTGATCTTGTCAGGAGCTGGGAGGGAGGCGAGCAGCTAACTGCAGCATAGAAATAAAATGGACTGTAGAAAGCTGTCTGGTATGTTAACACCTCTCTTGGAATGCAACTACGGCACACTCTAGGCCAGGGTCTATGCAGGCAATAGTAGCCGAGCTCCATGGAAAGAAGCTCTACACTATGTAAGAAAAAAAGCTATTATTGCAGAAGAATGACAGCAGATCGAAAACGAAAGTCAATTGAAAAACTTGCATATTTTCAAGCTGTCTAACTAAAGGCAATCAATAACTTGAGAATACCTTTCTTCAGCTAATTTTTCAAGGCCTATTCAGTTGGATGAATACACAGTGCAGAGCCTCTTAAGAGATGTAGCTAGGCACTTATGCACCCCAAGCAAAGATTCCTGTTGCTTCATGTCCCGACACGTATAGTAGAACTACACCACAAAAATATAGTGGTGTTATATGATACACATTTCTCATACACACAAATATTTATACATAATACACACAGAGTATATAGTTAAAAACACATAATGCATACTTCCCTTTCCTGCAGATTAGTGTCACATCCCAGCAATCAAGAAAACGGTGGAGAGCAGCACACTTCCTTCCTGACTTGCTTCGATTAACCAGTGCTGCTACTTTGATTAGGTTACAACAGATGTTAAAGCCTTGTTTTCATTAATCAGGCCTTTATTTCCCTCTGGCATGGTACAGAAATGCAAAAGAAAAACTGACTGGGATAGTTATCCAGTACATCAGTTGTCATGCTGGATTAGCAGAAGAGGCTGATCACAAACCTTTGCATGCAGCAATTGTGAACTGTTACTAACATAACTACTAATCAAAAAGTGCACAACTCTGGCATCAATTGTATTTGGCTCAGGTACAAAACAACCGTCCGGATACAACTGAAGTATGAAACTACAGCCTTAGGCCTCATTCACACGTCCGTGTTTAAACACGTACGTGAAAAAAGAAGGCATTAGAGTCAACAGAGTTGTACATCAGTGTGTTTTTCACACATGGCTAAAGGAATATATTCCAAGTATTTTCCTATACCTTGCAATGTTAAACAAGGACAGAACACAGATGGAACATGGATGCTATCCATGTGCTGTACATGTTTTTCACAGACTCAGACTTGTATCTGGCCTTTTCATCCTTACAACTGAAAAAAAAAAAGGGGCATATTTCCGTGTGTTTTCAAAGGACACAGTCAGTTAAAAACATGACATGTGAACAGCACTATATACTATAATGGGTACATGTTGTATCAGTGAACCACCCACCACGAAAAAAAATGGATACCACACATGTGCAATACGGATGTCTGAATGAGGCCTTGGGCTAGGGTCACACCAGCCAATATTCTCTCATCAGAGAGAATCAGGCCGATTATGCTAATAACACTGATCAAACGCTGACCAGAGTTTGATCATAGTGTAATTCGATTCTCTTGGATGAAGAGAATATGGAAAAAATTCTCCTTCTACTCTATTTTCTCAGTCTGAAAATCAGACTGCACTCAGATTATCATCTGAGTGCAGTCCAATATTTTCCATGGACTCCCTTGTATGGTCACAATGCGATAAGCGGCTCCAACTGTTATGCTCGGTCAGAGGAAATAAAATCAGACATGAGCACAGACCCACAGCATAACATTGGTCCGAGTGCAATCAGATGTTTTGTCAGTTCGCATTCAGACCTAAAATACAGTCATGTGCACGAGCCCTTAGAAGGAATGTCCAAGAGTCCAAGCATCAGACATAGAATAAATAAAAAGAGGAAGTTTTAGCCCGACAGAATAACAGACAAAAATAGGAGCTTTTTTATTCCTGTCACGCTGAGTATGGGGAGAACCCAGCGTATAACAGGAAAAGGAAAGGGAGCTCTACAAGTGGGGAAAGGGGAACCCTATATAGGTTCTGCACCTATCGCCAAGCAGGAAACCTGGCCCTAGCTGACCCTAAAGCTAGGCCCTAGGTAGGGAGTGGGAGGGGTAAGCACTAGTCAGCCCCACTGCAAACTAAAGTACACACAAGGGAAACAAACAAGGGAAAATACTTACCTTAAAGATGAAACCGGGGAAAACAAGGCAACAATCCATGAAGGACCTCCAAGAAAATTCTAGCTGACTACTAGAATTCCAAGCCTGAATAGATATGAACACTATCACCAGCAACTCTCTGGAGAAACTGAGTATTTAAGGATAAAGCAAAGGTGTGGTAATTAGCAGCAGAAGGTGAGGATCCCCGCTGGGTCCTAAACGTCTAATCACCAAGCAAGGTGAGGATCACCACTGGGTCCTAGAGAAAGAGGGATCATGAAAGGATCAGGAAGATGTTTGCAAGGCCAAACACAGTGACCTTCTACAGCTGGAACCCGTATGACTGTCAAACCTGACACACCCGTGACATTCCCCTGGTCTTGCTTGATAAAGGCAATATGGCCGAGACGTTGCTACATTGTTTTATTACTAGGTTTGAAGCTGGTGCCTTTGATCCTTGAATATTGTTTCATTGGCTGGGCTGAAGGTACAAAGAAGCTAAGCTTGCATGGTGTTCTCCTTGAGGTGCCTGGCAATTGTCAGCTATTTTGATATATCTCTGGACTAGCTTTTCTTTTAACTCTACATTAAAAAGGGGTTTACTGGGAGTAGAAAAAAAACTAAACTGAAGGAAATTTCTAAATAAAGTCTTAAATATTTTAAATTAGAAAATCTCATTTGTTTTATATGGAGAGGTAATCACTATGGAATTAAATTTAAGTACAGGAGCCTTTGAGCATGTGCAGTAGGAAACTTCCCCTCCACCCCCCAACCCACATTCTTCCTTAAAGAAGTTTTCCACTACTTTTACATTGATAGAATGATTAAGACTTAAAAGTAGAAACGCGTAGGTCCTAATCTTTGTAGTGCACCATATGGACAATTGGTGTGGAGCAATGTTTTAATGGGCACAATAAAAAGCTATGTTTTATTTTAAGAAACAAGCCTTATACACTGGATTATCCTTTCCTTTCTCATCTGAGTTACTGTAGCTTCTCTGACCGGATCCAGGAGAGGCGTTTTGGCTCCACACGCCGAATGGTGAGCGGACTCAGTTGTGCATTTGACTTTTACACTGATACCCCATCCGTAGGATGGGACATCAATGTCTGATCGGCCGAGGTCCTGTACCCGGCACAACCACCAATCAGCTGCTATTGGTAGCGGCAGCAGCCGCCGGCCGGAAGCACTTGTGGTGCTTGGCAGTCTAGCTGTAGTGGCCACCGTGGGGTACTACACATCTGCCTCCATTGAACTGAATAGGAGTCGGATGTGTAGTACCCCTTTGTGGCAACTACAGCTAGCTGGCCAAGCACCGCAAGTACTTACGGCCAGCGGCAGCCACCGGTACCAATAACAGCTGATCAGCTGGGGTGACTGGTGCGGGACCCCGGCTGATCAGACAATCTTCCATCCTACGAATAGGGCATCAATGAAAAAGTAGTGGACAACATCTTCAATGGACAGGAAGTAGTACTCCCAGAGGCTATTCTTGTACTGGTGATACCACAGTTGCAGAGATTAGAAGAGACTGCTCACATTGCTATCCATCCTGTATCTGATCGAATACTGGAGATATCAGGCGTGCTTGGGTAAGAAGCCAATCACAATGCTGTCCACCCCGTCTGTCTTTCTGATCTTTTACTGGCGATACCAGGGGTGATGAGGTAAGAACATGATGTCCATCCAGTATCTAATCGAATACTGCAGACATCAGGGGTGTTGAGGTCAGAAGAGGCTCCTCACACAATGACAATACAAGGTATAGGCATGTCCAAGTCATAGTGGAGCTTCGCACGGCACATGCTCAAAGGCATTAATCCTAACATTCTAGGACAGTACAACAGGAAGGAAGTTAATTTAATTGTATAGTGATTAAGTCCCTAGAGTTAATAGATTATGATTTACTAATTAAATGTATTTTTTAAATTGCTGGAGAACCACTTTAACTGTGTTATACCACCTGGATATTTCTAAAATAAAATCACAACTAGACCTTACCAAAAAGTCTGACACTGCCAGCACTGACTGGACTGTGCGTAGGAATGGAATGGTAATCCCAGATAACAGGATTAATAGGTGGAAGAGTATCAGTTCTTTCCAAAGCTTTCTGTCAGCAGAAAGAAATTGCTCAAGCCATTCTGTAACACCGCTTTCTAAATAGAATGGAAATTAATTCTGTTTTCTATCAGGACATTCACTTATTTTGTTGGTGGACAAAAAAATAATGGCAGGAAAAATATACTCTAGTATTCATAAAATTGCTTCACATATCTACCATATGTATTAGATAAGTTAATAACATAGTAACATTTTGCAAGAAAATACAGTTAAGTGGAATAATACATAAAAAAATAATGGAGACTAGATCGGTGTTCCTGGAGTGAGGGCCTCAAAAAATCAACTCCAATCTAGACACAACCTTGCCGGAGCAGTATTCAAATACATGGGCGGTGTCGGCAGTGAGTGAATGCGGTGCTGCCTATGACTGAAGGAGAGAATCACACCCCTATGAATGAATACCAGCAGGTAGGACAAAGTGTATATAATGCTATCAAATCATTATACTACCACCAACTTTAATGAAAAAAGCTTGTTAGTGATGCACATTGCACCACTAATAAAGCAATGGGGGCAGTGTACATAGCAACTAGGACGTGGCAGGTTCCCTTTAAGTGATTCTTCAGTGAATTAAAAATAATAAGTTATACATTTTTATCTTCATTAGTTGATTTTTTATAAATTTTAAAAGTTTTTTAAAAAAACTGAATTTTGGGCTTGCATGACTTTACATTTGTTATATCTCAGGCCAGAATGGGAGATGGGAAAGGTACCATTTTGTTCAAAATTGATATGTCACCAGACTGTTTGTTGATATTTTGTTTTTGAGGCATCAAGTTCTAAATTTTTGATGAGAGATTTCGGAAACACTATGTTATACATTTTGCAAAAAAATGCATGTGTGTTACTTGTTTTTGGTTACATTTGTTCAGGGATTCAAGTTGGGATTACCATAGGATCACATTTCAAAGCGTAATTTTCTAAATGCAGTGTCATCCTAATCATATGTTTAACCCCTTTCCGACGTGGTATGTAATGGTACGCACCACGTCAGCACCCCCAGCTCTGACGCTGAGCCCGCACTGAACCGGGCACATGTCAGCTAATTTATACAGCTGACATGTGCCCATCGTGATCCACCCGTGGCTGTTTAGTAGTTAAATACTGCAGTCAATCTCTGACGGCGGCATTTAACGGCGCCGTGGCGGATTCGCACTTACCCCGCCCATCAGTGACCTAGGAAAATGGCGCTTTTTTTTTTTTTTTTTTTTAAAGTAAACTGGATTTTTTTTTCGTCACTGAAATAAAAAAGAACCTATACATGTTTGGTGTCTACGAACTCGTAATGACCTGGAGAATAATAATAGCAGGTCAGTTTTAGCATTCAGTGAATGTGGTAACAAAACAACTGTGGAATTTCACTTTTTTTTGCATTTTCACCGCACTTGGAATTTTTTTTCCCGTTTTCCAGTACACGATATGGTAAAACCAGTGATGTCGTTCAAAAGTACAACTCCGCTCGCAAAAAATAAGCCGTCACATGGCCATATTTACCTAAAAATAAAAAAAGTTATGGGTCTGGGAACAAGGGGAGCAGAAAACGAAAAAGCAAAAAAAGGAAAATGCTCCGGTCATGAATCATCGTTTTTATTTCGGTTTCACTACATGGCATGAAAGTGCGGTATTGCAGAGTCTCTTTGATGGGTTCTGCTTCCAGAAACCAATGTTTTAACAAATTCTCTTCTTCGTAGCTGTGTTTTGTGCAGTACATGAACTTGATGTTAGGAATGTTTTTCGCACTCCAGTTGAAAAGTTGCATGGGTAATAAGCTTTGGTCTGAATATGGCTTCTGGAGGCTACCTCGAGCTGCAAGACATTTCAAGGTGCCTCCTAAACAATCCCACACACATTTGCCATGAGCGGTGGCAAAAAAAGTGCCAAAGTGCCATTCAGCTTCCACTCCAATAGCTTTCTTGTGATGGCATACATTTATAAAGTTTTTCCTATTATTATACTGTGCATAAGAGCCATCCAAGAAGTAGTAGACCTTGCTCAACCTTGGTTGGCATTTCACTTTTTATCACTGAAATAAACTTTTTGGGGGACAAATGAACAGGTATAGAATCACGAAGTGAGCACTCGTATCATAACTACACTTTTGTATTTTATTTCTTACTGTAAGCAGAGCTGGCTTATTACTTACTATTCGGCTAAGCAGACAACAGACCGGACGCTGGACTCAACGCACAGGGCGCTGGGCACATTTCACAAGGGAGACATGGCTGAAACAAGCCTCACTGATGATGTTACGTTTCAGGGTGGCCAACAAAGCAAGGGGAGTGTTGGGATGTCCCAGCCGCTTCCCCTTCAATGATGTTTCATTTCAGGGCAGAAAGGGGAGTGACAGCAGTTTCAGCCAGCAGATGACGATTCGTTTGAGTATCCCATCATGCACTGAGGATTCTCAAAAGAATCATGATAGAAAGTAGGTAATAGAATCCCAAGCTGCAGTACAGAGTGAATGGTAGGGAATTTTACAATGGCTTAAATTACAAAAGTTATTAGCTTTTAAAGATCTATTAATTTAAATTTACTTTTGGGTTTAGGACTAACCCTTTAAGGACTATCAGCTGGTCACAAAAACGTTCTGCAAAGTCTTCTGAACATTTAGAAACAGCATTAAAAGTCCATCTGTCACCAAATATGCACTGTTTATAAATTATACTATCTACCATAGGCTCTTAGTAACGATTTAAGATTTTTTCTTGGAGAGCAATTATTGGAGGACATTTTTTGCAGATATTAAGTTAACAGTTTGAACTTTTTTCTGGACACATTTGAGACCCATGCTTTACAATCAACAAGGTTGGACTCACCAATCTGAAAATCTTTCAGCTGACCTCCTTCAATCATAAGCTTAGTGTTCTGATGTGCGGTACATAATTATACAGAGTGTGCACCCTACCACCAGCCAGGACAATTCTTAGGTCGCAGAGTCAGCAAATTCTGAAAATCCTATTCTGGCAGAAGTTGATATGAGTTTTCTTACCGTTCACTTTCATTGATAGTCTTTCTTGCGACGTATAATTCAGCTCACTTCAACACTATTGTAAAAACCTTTCACTGTATCCACTTATAGATTCATCTAATGATTTGCCTAGTTTAAGATCAGGAAAAGTCATGAAACTTTTTTTTTTTTTTTATTTGGAAAATATAGACCCTACAATTTTAAACCACATGCTGAACAGATAGTAATGAGATTTTCAAATTGACAAGGTTAACATAATTATTTTTTGAAGTATGATCCCTTTGAGATCCAAACTTGAATTTTGGTACAGAGGTGGCTAGGCGCATAGGAGGAACATGTGAATTTTTTGAAAATGTTATATCATAGTTTTTAAAAAAAAAAAAAAAAACTCTTCAAAATTTTGCATTTAAGTCCGAATGGGTAAAATATTAAAGATCTTTTTGTGATATTCAGTGAAAGCCTGTACAGTTGTGAGTGTTATGGTGTTCTTTCCGGTTCTCCATCTTGGTTTTGGCCCGAGTTATGAGGAGAAATGTAAAGGCGTGCAACAAAGAAACTCACATTTTTCAAAACTCTGAAAACTAATAAAACAAATAAAAATATAGTTTTTCTTCACATTTTGCATTCTGTAACACTATTACCCGAAAAAAAATCGCAAACGAGTTAAAAATATAGAGGAAAAATTAATTGGTTCACTTGACATGGCATGACCCCTTCAGCATCATTCACTGACGCTTGTTTCTGGAAAACACCCTTGGAGTCAAAGTCGTCACTACAACTGTAGATAAAATTCTTGGAAGGGTGTAATTTCCAAATCAGGTCACTTGATGTGGGAATTCTGCTCTTCCGGAACTTAAGGGTTCTGTACATGGAGCCTGTAAACTACTCTATGATAATTTGTTCTCCCAAGAGTTAAATAGTGCTCCTTCCCTCCAGAGTCTCGTCATGTGGCTAAGCAGTATAGTACAGCTACATATGGGATATTTCCATGTTCAGCAGAAATTGCGTGAAATTCTGGCACCAATTTTACCTATTTCCCAGAGTGAAAATGTGAAAGCTAAGGCTAAAACTAATTTTTTTGTGGTAAAAATTAAGTTATTTTTTCTTAAACGTCCAATCGTGTAAGGTTCTGTGACCCAACTGTGGTGACAATATGATCGCTGCACAACTAGATGAATTTATTGAGAGGTGTAGTTTGCAAAATAAGGTCACTTATGGAGTATCCTGCTGTTCGGGCACGTAAGGGGCCAATGTGACATGGAACCCTCAAATCATTACAGCAAAATGTACACTACAATATGGCGCTCCTTCTCTTCGGAGACTTGCACGGTGCCTCTAAAGTAGTTTTCGACTACATATGAGGTATTGGCACACACAGGAGAATGTGGAGCACAAAATGTTACACAATTTCTCCTATTATACCTTTTGATAATTGAAAACTTAATGCAAAATTACCATTTTTTTCCATTAAAATGTTACTGTGGCCCTCACTCAGCTCAAGGTTGTACAATTCTGTGAATCGCCTGAGCGTTAAATATGCGCACTACACCACTAGATGAATTCCTCAAGAGGTGTAGTTTCCAAAATTGGGTCACGTGGAGGTTTCTGCTGTTTTGGCATGTCAGGGGAGTTCGCAATCTGTTGCGCTCCAGAATTCAATTGGCGCTCCTTCCCTTCCAAATATAATAAGACTGACGGTCACTTCTAAACAGAAAACTGGTGTGTGCAGTTAAGAGTAGCCATCTCCATATATAACTAACAAATAAAGTAGCACTCTGTAGCGCTGCAAACATGGAATATATGAAATTTGAATTGCTTTACTGCTCTAGAAAATAGGAATAATTGAGAATACTTAGCACATAAATTGGCCAATTCATGTGTATGTTAAGACGACTCTCGTTGCTGGGAACCTATCTAGTGTAAATCCTCTCTTAGGCTGACACCGGCATTAATATGGAAAGGTAGGATCCTACTATAATTAAAACCACCTGAGGCTTAGGTGTGGAGTGCTCAGTGGCTACTCTTAGTAAGCAACTGTATGCGTCAGTTTTCTGTTTGGAATTGGTGGTCAGTCATTTTATATTTGTATACAAAGGCTCTCTGAGCACTCCACCCCTAAGCCTCAGGCGGTTTTAATTCTAGCAGGATCCTACCTTCCCATAATAATGCAGGCTTCAGCAACATTTTTGTGGGAAAAAAAATTATTTTTTTCATTTTCACGGCTCAATATAAAATTCTATGAAGCACCTGTGGGTTCAAGGTGCTCACCACATCTCTAGATAAGTTCCTTCAGCGGTGTAGTTTCCAAAATTCAGTCACTTGTGGGGAATTTATACTGTTTAGGCACATCAGGGGCTCTACAAACACGGCACGGCACCCGCCATCTACTTCAGCCAATTTTGCGTTCTAAAGTCAATCGGTGATCCTTCCTTTCCTCAAAGATTGCGGTATTGCTCTGCTCACATTTATCCTGCGCTCTACGCTGAGTATTTACACGCTGGTGTGACACCGGCCTAAATCTCTGAGTGACCTCTGAGGGATCCTTTCACCATAATGAGGCAGCAAAGTTACTCTGGACTTCGTCTGGCCTCTATTCAGCAGTGACCTTCTTTGCAGAGGTGCAGAAAACTGTGTCGGACTGCACTTTTATGCACGCTTAAAAAGACGGACACCGCCGGATCATGGGCCAGACGGTGTAAACAGTGTCTCCATCTTCCTTACTATAGGGCATCTTCCTCCGGGGTTTCCGTCTGAATCGCGTCTTTCAGAAATTTACACCGAAACCCTGGTGTAATTGGTCGGGAATTATCTGTGTTTGTGTGGGTGGGTTACAGCTTGTCTAAATAGAAAAAAAAGGGGTAGCCTGTGATTGGTCCATGTGACCAAGTTTTTGAGAGCTAAAGTGTCTGTTATAGAATTTTCTAGAAGATTCACCTATGCTGTGCTGTCTGTAGGACTACAAGTACAGAGATTCTTAGTGAGACTGCAGAGCGGTGCGGAGGCAGCATTTTAAGTGCGCAAATGCTAGATAAGTACATAGTTAATTTTTATGGTATAACATCTCTGCTTGCTGTATTTGTGCTATGTTATCTGTTGCATTTTATTCAATATTTACTAATAGTTTACAATGATGGAAGGACACACATCTATCTGATGGAAGGTGTTATACTGTGTCAGGCATAGTGTCTTTGATCAGATCTCCACCCCCTGGTGTGATGAGTAGCTGTTAATTTATCCACAAGCAGCTCCCACAATCCCTCTCACCTGATGCTATAGTCCTTCCTATAAATGTAGATGCATCATAAGGGGTGCACGCTTTGTGGGGTGCATGTACGTGTCCTCTTCAGTAAAGTGTCCTATTAGACAAATGTCTCAGACAGTCATTTTAATGGCAGTGATTCAGGGCAGGAGTCAGGTAACCCACACTTTGTACTCTCTTCTAACTATGTACTTTATTCCTGCATCCATATTCCTGTGTGCTTTTTTCATCCACATTCACCGCCCCATCCCCCCTCCATCACCCATGCTCTTTTTAATTTCCTGAAAAATCTCACCGTATATTATCCAAAGACATTGCACAATAAATCATGTCACAAATCCAAAAACTATTTGCTTTCTCTCTTTTTATTGCTACTACTCATTTCAGGGAATCTCTCTCCTAACCCCAGTCCAGCCTCTGCCAACCTCAACCCCTCCCCCATCTCACATCAAAACCCTGCTAACCTTATTAACATCAGTTGTACTCCATCTCCCTCTTTCAATTGTGCACTGTGGAATCCACAGTCTGTATGCAACAAGCTTACTTTCCTGCACAACTACTTTCTGACCAACTCTCTCAACCTGCTGACCCTCACTGAAACCTGGATTCAGGATTCTGACACCGTCTCTCCTGCTGCTATTTTTCATGGCGGCTTGCATTTTTCCCATTCCCCGAGAACTGTGAACAGACTTGATGGTGGAGTCGGCTTACTCCTGTCCCTTAACCCCTTTAAAGCCCATGACGTACTAATACACGTCTGTGCCCTGGGCTTTAAAAGCCTGACCCGTATTAGTAAGTCATCACGATCGCTTGGGCACACAGGCTGTGTGGGCGCGATTACCGCCGGGTGTCAGCTGATTGTCACAGCTGACACCCGGTACTATGTGCAGGGAGCAGTCCCGCAATGCTGCGATTGAAGTCGATCGCAGCATTGCGGTGGCTAAGGGGAGGTGATCGGTATACTCCCCTCCTCTTCTGGCCTCCAGCGCTGCCTGCCGCAGCTTCCCGGGTGTTGCCATGACTATCCGATGTTGTCATGACAACATCCGGGTCACCAGACAGCAGGAAGATTGTTTGGTCATGCGCAGTGCATGACCAAACAATCTTATCACTGTGCAGCGCTGACTGCCTGCATAGCACAGGGATGGTGCTCCATCCCTATGCTATGCAGGCGATCAGAATAAAAAAGTGAAAGTCCCAGAGTGGGACAAAGTAAAAAAGTAAAAAAAAACTCACAAAGTGAAAAAAATAAATAAAAAAATAATAATCCACTAAGAATAAAAATATAATGTACCCATCAATAATTATGAAAAAAAAAAAAACACAATAAAAGTACACATATTTGGTATCGCCGCGTCCGTAACGACCTGACCTATAAAACTGTCCCACTAGTTAAGCCCTTCAGTGAACACGGTAAAAAAAAAAAAACGAAGCAAAAAACAATGCTTTATCATCATACCGCCAAACAAAAAATGGAACACGCGATCAAAAAGACGAATATAAATAAAAATGGTACCGCTGAAAACGTCATCTCCCGCAAAAAACAAGCTGCCATACAGCTCCATCAGCCAAAAAATCAAAAAGTTATAGCTCTCAGAATAAAGAGATGCAAAAAAATAATTTTTTCTATAAAATAGCTTTTATTGTGTAAAAGCGGCAAAACATAGAAAAACGATATAAATGTGGTACTGCTGTAAACGTACTGACCCGAAGAATAAAGCTACCTTACCACATGCGGAGTAGAATAAAAAAATAAAAACATATTCTGCCTCCCAAAAGCTGGAATAGAAAGCGATCAAAAAATGTCACGTGCCTGAAAATGGCACCAATAAAAATGTCAACTCATCCCGCAAAAAACGAGCCATCACATGACTGTCTGCCAAAATATGGAAAAATTATAGCTCTCAAAATATGGCGATGCAAAAACTAGATTTTACAAAATATGTGTCTTTTAGTGTGTGACAGATGTCAATCATAAAAACCCAATATGATTCCGGTATCGCTGTAGTCGCACCGAACCGAAGAATAAGGTCGTCTAATCACTTATACCGCACTAGGAACGGCGTAAAAAATAAACACTAGGGCTGGGGTTGTTTTTTTTTTTCAAAAGTAAAAAAAAAAAAGATGACGATATGGAAACTAGTGTTGAACGCAAGTGCTCGCTACTTGAGTTTGCATCGGGTGCTCGGGTATGTACGGAGTATCGCGGGTGCTCGCGTCTCCGCCCCATATGCTTCGTGGCCAAAAAAACCTCACGGGGATTGCCTGCCATGCACGAGCGATCCCCGCATGCTTTTTTTGGGGTGTCTAATAACCGTGAAACATGCGGGCGGGGACTCGAGCATTTCAGTTGAGCACCCGTGATACATGGTGCATACCTGAGCACCCGATGCAAACTCCAGTAGCGAGCACTTGCGCTCAAGACTAATGACAACTTATTCAATATGATGACCTAATGTCATCAAATTCTGTGTCGTACCTCTGGGTTCAAAATGTTCACTATACCACTTGATAAAATCCTTAAGGGGTGTAGTTTCCAAAATAGGGTCACTTGTGGGGGGTTTCGACTATTTAGGCACATCAAGGGCTCTCCAAACGCGACATGACGTCTGCTCTCGATTCCAGACGATTTTGCGTTCAAAAAGTCACACAGTGATCCTTCCCTTCTGAACTCTGCCGTGCTCCCAAACACTGTATTTTCCCCACATATGGGGTATTGGCATACTCCGGAGAAGTGGCACAAAAGTTTTTGTGGTCCATTTTCTCCTCTTACCCTTGTGAAAATAAAAAAATTGGGGCTAAAATATCATTTTTGTGGAAAAAGTTTGATTTTTTTATTTTCACAGCTCCATGTTATAAACTTCTGTAAAGGACTTGGGGGTTCAAGGTGCTCACCACACATCTAGATAAGTTCCCTGAGGGGTCTAGTTTCCAAAATGGTGTCACTTGTTGGGGGTTTCCACTGTTTAGGCACATCCGCTAATTATTCAAGCAAATTTTACAATCAAAAAGTCAAATGGCGCTCCTTCCCTTCCGAACCCTGCCACGCGCCCAAACAGTGGTTTTCCCCCACATATGGGTATCTGCTAACTCAGGAGAAACTGCACAACAAACTGCATAGTGCAATTTCTTCTGTTACCCTTATGAAAATGCAAAAGTGGGGGCTGAAAAACATTTTTGTGGGAAAAAGACGGATTTTGGTAAGAACTTACCTGTAAAATCCTTTTCGGCGAAGGAAGGAAGGGAGACACAGACTTCATTACTTAGTGGGTAGGCGGAGCCCCACAGGGATAGTTCACCTCAGATTAAAAGAGTGACGACCGGCCCCTCCAGTATAAAGGCTCCTCCTACTCCCATGTTCTTCAGTCCGTACACAAGCTAAGGAAGAGCAGACCCCACCAGCAGAACAACACATCCCCTTCTGAAAGTTCAGAAATGAGAGAAAACAGGTTATGTAACAAAAAACACACAGTCCTAGGCATACCTTACTGGACCTGACAACTGTGTAGAGCTGGCGATGCTGGAAAAAGAGCCGTAAAGCGCTAAACCCAGTCCAGATGACCGTCATCAGGAATGAGTCGCGCAGCATCTAGAAAACACAAAAAAATCTAACTCTGCCATGGGAGGGTGCTGTGTCTCCCTTCCTTCGCTGAAAAGGATTTTACAGGTAAGTTCTTACCAAAATCCCTCTTTCAGCAGCAGAAGGGAAGGAAGGGAGACAGACTTCATTACTTAGTGGGACGTCCCAAAGCAGTACAAAACTTAAGGGTGGGAAATAGTGGCAGCATCCCCAATACCACGTAACTTAGGCCAGTGCGCAAACCGCGCTGAATAAAGGAAAATAATAAGGAAATAAAGAAATAATTTACACCACCGCCGCCTGCAGAACTCTGCGTCCCAGGGCCGCATCGGCGGAAGCACTCACGTCCACCTTATAAAACTTAGTAAAGGTGTGCACGGAGCGCCAGGTTGCCGCCCGGCAGAGCTGCGCTGCCGAGGCCCCCTGACGAAAAGCCCACCATGAGCCAACGGCTCTCGTGGAATGAGCCTGAACCTTAACCGGACAAGGCTCGCCCTTGAGCCGGTATGCCTCCAGGATAGCCGAGCGTATCCACCAAGCTATAGCGTCATTGAAAGCACGCTGACCACACAGACGACCAGCAGGAATCACAAAAAGAGTCCGACTTCCGAAAACCTTGCGTAATCGAAAGATAGAACTTTAAAGCCCGCACTAAATCCAATGAGTGCAAGACCCGCTCCTTTGGATTGTTTGGTTTCGGACAGAGAGAAGGCAACACGATGTCCTGATTAATGTGGAAATGCGACACCACCTAAGGTAAAAAATCTCCACAGATACGAAGCACCACACGATCCGGAAAAAATTCCAGAAAAAGGGGGCGAGCAAGACAGTGCCGCCAAATCCGAAACCCTTCTCAAAGAGGTGACTGCCACCAGGAAGGCCACCTTCCAGGAAAGTAACGAAAGCTTAGCAGAATCCATAGGCTCAAAAGGCCTATGCTGAAGAGCTTCCAGGACTAGATTGAGCCGCCAAGGAGCCACAACCGCCCTCCGAGGCGGAAACTGATGTGCAACTCCGCGAAAAAAAGAACGCACGTCCCTGCGTGAGGCAATAGCTTTTCAAAAAAGCGCGGATAGTGCAGATACCTGACCCCGTATGGTACTAACTGCTAGACCTTTGGTCAAGCTATATTGCAGAAAAGCCAAGAGGTTGGGGACGGAAAAAACTCACGGGTTTCTTGAAGATTCAGAACACCATGAATAGAAAGACTCCCAAGTTCTGTGCTAAATTTTAGTCGTAGCTGGACCCCTGGCCGCCCGCAAGGTAGCAATGACCTCGGGCGAAAAATCGTGACGGGTAAAGATCTCAGTCTCAAGAGACACGCCGTCAAACGAAGAGACCTCAGGTCCGGATGACGAATGGGCCCCTGGGTTAGCAAGTCCGGGCGAAGGGGCAGCGGAAACGGGAGGCGCCGCCTGAAGAGACACCAGCGTCGAATACGTCCTCCGCGGCCAATCCGGTGCTATCAGAATTATTGATACCTTTTCGAGTTTGATCCGTCGGATCACCAGAGGAAGGATATAGGCGGAAACGCATAGATCAGCTTGAACTGACCCCACGGGGCCACTAGAGCATCTACCGCCACAGCCTCCGGGACCAGGACATGAACGTCGGAACCCTGGCGTTCAGCCTGGATGCCATCAAGTCCACCTGAGGAGTCCCCCAACGGGAACACACACTTCTGGATGGAGACTCCATTCCCCAGGGTCCACCTGCTCGCGACTGAGGAAGTCCGCCGAGATATTCAACACCCCTGGGATGTGAATTGCAGAGATTGCTGGAACTCTGGACTTGGCCCAGACCAGGATCCAAGAGACCTCCGTCATGAGACTGGAACTCCTCGTCCCGCCTTGATGGTTGATGTACGCGACAGCCGTCGCATTGTCCGACTGGATCCGGACCGGCAGACCGCTCAACAGGACCGTCCAATGTTGGAGGCAGAGAAATATTGCTCTCAACTCCAAAATGTTGATCGGGAGACGACTCCTCTGGCGACCAGACCCCCTGAACCCAGAGGTCGTTCCAAACTCCCCCCCAGCCCGTCAGGCTGGCATCGGTGGTAATCACCGACCACCTCGGGAGAAGGAAGGATTTCCCCAGGGATAGTCTCCGGACGTAACCACCATCCAAGAGACTCTCGCACCCTGCGGGAGATAATGACAGAGTGATCCAGCGAAGCCAGTGATCGATCCCAACGGGTCAGAATAAGATTTTGGAGATCTCGGGAATGAAATAGTGCAAACGGTATGGCTTCCATAGCTGCCACCATAAGACCCAGAAGGCGCATGCATTCCCGAAGGGACATTGCCAACGCCGACCTTATAAGCCGGACCTGGTGACGAAGGTTTGCTTGTTTGACAGGAGGCAGGGACACCACTACCCGAACTGTAACAAAGTTCATCCCCAAGAACAGGATAGACTGCGCCGGTTCCAATGACGACTTTTCCCAATTGATCAGCCACCCAAAGTCCTCCAGGTACTGACGGGAGAGATCGCGGGCTGTTATCGCCTCCTCCGCTGTGGGCGACACTATCAACAGGTCGTCCAGGTAGGGGAGAATCGTAACCCCCTGTCTTCGAAGAAGCGCCATGAGAGGAGCCAGAGTATTTGTAAAGATCCTGGGAGCTGAGGCCAACCCGAATGGTAGGGCCACAAACTGGTAATGAGCCTGACCTATGGCGAAACGCAGAAAACGCTGGTGAGCCCTGCCGATAGGGACATGCAAATAGGCGTCGCGAATGTCGATTGAAATCAAGAAGTCGAACTGCGACAAGGCCGCTACCACAGAGCGGAGAGACTCCATGCGGAACTTCCGGGTCCGGACATGAATATTCAGATCTCTGAGATCCAGCACAGGGCGAAACCTGTCCTCCTTTTTGGGGACCACAAATAGGTTGGAGTAAAAACCCCTTCCCCGGTCCTCCGGAGGAACGTGAACCACTACACCTTGCTGTAGAAGAGAGTCGACCTCCCGTAACAGAGCGGTAGCCAGTCTTGGCACGGATTGAATGCATGACTGACGAAACCTGTCTGGAGGTTGAGAATGAAACTCTATGAAATAGCCTGCTGACATAACCCGCGTCCTCAAATTTAAGACTGAAGAACATGGGAGTAGGAGGAGCCTTTATACTGGAGGGGCCGGTCGTCACTCTTTTAATCTGAGGTGAACTATCCCTGTGGGGCACCACCTACCCACTAAGTAATGAAGTCTGTGTCTCCCTTCCTTCCCTTCTGCTGCTGAAATGTGAAAATTTTATTTTTATGGCTCACTGTTATAAACTTCTGTAACGGACTTGGGGGTTCAAAGTGCTCACCACACATCTAGATAAGTTCCCTGAGGGGTCTAGTTTCCAAAATGGTGTCACTTGTGGAGGGTTTCCACTGTTTAGGCACATCAGGGGCTCCAAAAATGCAACATGGCGTCCGCTAATTATTCAAGCAAATTTTACATTCAAAAAGTCAAATGGCGCTCCTTCCCTTCCGAACCCTGCCGTGCGCCCAAACAGTGTTTTTCCCCCACATATGGGGTATCTGCTTACTCAGGAGAAATTGCACAACAAATTTTAGGGTCCATTTTTTCCTGTTACCCCTGCGGAAAAAAAATAAAAATTGGGTCTAAAGTAACATTTTTGTGAAAAAAGTTTAAATGTTCATTTTTTTCTTCCACATTCCAAAAATTCCTGTGAAGCACCTGAAGGGTTAATAAAGTTCTTGAATGTGGTTTTGAGCACCTTGAGGGGTGCAGTTTTTAGAATGGTGTCACTTTTGGGTATTTTATGTCATAAAGACCTCTCAAAGTGACTTTAAATATGATGTGGTCCCTAAAAAAATGGGTTTGTAAATTTTGTTGGAAAAATGAGAAATCGCTGGTCAACTTTTAACCCTTATAGCTCCCAAATGAAAAAAAATTTTGGTTCCAAAATTGTGCTGATGTAAATTAGACATGTGGGAAATGTTATTTATTAACTATTTTGTGTGACATATCTCTCTGATTTAAGGGCATAAAAATTCAAATTTTGAAAATTGCTAAATTTTCGCCAAATTTCCGTTTTTTTCACAAATAAACGCAAGTGATATCGAAGAAATTTTACCACAATCATGAAGTACAATATGTCACGAAAAAACAATCTCAGAATCAGGGGGGATCAGTTGAAGCAGCGTTCCAGAGTAATTACCACATAAATTGACAGTGGTCAGAATTGTAAAAATTGGCCTGGTCATTAACGCGCAAACCACCTTGGGTTGTAAAGGGGTTAAATGCACCTTCCAGGTCATCCCCCCCAGTTCCATCACTCTCATTCCCTTCTTTTGAGGTCCACACCAACAGGCTCTTTCATCCCCTCTCCCTCAGAGTAGCAGTCGTATACAACCCCTGGCAAAAATTATGGAATCACCGGGCTCGGAGGATGTTCATTCAGTTGTTTAATGTTGTTGAAAAAAGAAGATCACAGACATGGCACAAAACTAAAGACATTTCAAATGGCAACTTTAGGGCTTTAAGAAACACTAAAAGAAATCAAGATAAAAAATGTGGTACTCAGTAAGGGTAATTTTTTTCAGACCAAGCAGAGGGAAAGAATTATAGAATCACTCAATTCTGAGGAAAAAATTATGGAATCATGAAAAACACACAAAAGAACACTCCAATACATCACTAGTATTTTGTTGCACCACCCCTGGATTTAATAACAGCTTGCAGTCTCTGAGGCATGGACTTAATGAGTGACAAACAGTACTCATCATCAATCTGACTCCAACTTTCTCTGATTGCTGTTGCCAGATCAGCTTTGCAGGTTGGAGCCTTGTCATGGAACATTGTCTTCAACTTCCAAAGATTTTCAATTGGATTCAGATCCGGACTATTTGCAGGCCATGACATTGACCTGATGTGTCTTCTTTCAAGGAATGTTTTCTCAGATTTTGCTCTATGGTAGGATGCATTATCATCTTGAAAAATGATGTCATCATCCCCAAACATCCTTTCAATTGATGGGATAAGAAAACTGTCCAAAATATCAATGTAAACTTGGGCATTTATTGAAGATGTAATGACAGCCATCTCCCCAGTGCCTTTACCTGACATGCAGCCCCATATTATCAATGAATGTGGAAATTTGCATGTTCTCTTCATGCAGTCATCTTTATAAATCTCATTGGAAAGGCACCAAACAAAAGTTCCAGCATCATCACCTTGCCCAATGCAGATTCGCGATTCATCACTGAATATGACTTTCATCCAGTCAACCACAGTCCACGATTGCGTTTCCTTAGCCCATTGTAACCTTGCTTTTATCTGTTTAGATGTTAATGATGGCTTTTGTTTAGCTTTTCTGCATGTAAATCACATTTCCTTTAGGCGGTTTCTTACAGTTCCTTCATAGACATTGACTCCAGTTTCCTCCCATTCGTTCATTTGTTTTGTTGTGCATTTTTTGTTTTGGAGACATATTGCTTTAAGTTTCCGGTCTAGACGCTTTGATGTCTTCCTTGGTCTACCAGTATGCTTGCCTTTAACAACCTTCCCAGGTTGTTTGTATTTGGTTTAGATTTTAGACACAGCTGACTGAACAACCAACATCTTTTGCAACATTGCGTGATTTACCTTCTTTAAAGCATTTGATAATCCTCTCCTTTGTTTCAATTGACATCTCTCATGTTGGAGCCATGATTCATGTCAGTCCACTTGGAGCAACAGCTCTCCAAGGAGTGATCACTCCTTTTTAGATGCAGACTAATGAGCAGATCTAATTTGATGCAGGTGTTCGTTTTGGAAATGAAAATTTACAGGGTGATTTCATAATTTTTTCCCTTCCCTTCGTATGCGCTTCATGGAGAATGCCACCAGGTGTGTGTCTGGAGAGATGTATGCATGCCTTGAAAAGCCATTTGAGGGTGAATAGGTCTATGCTCAATGTCAGCGAGTTACATGTTTGGAAGCCCAAGCACTGGATCCAAATGTGCAACTAGCAACACTCAGGAGCATTGAAAACCTGGAGAGGAGCTTACAACTCAGTGAGCTTGCGCTGGCTGGGGCCAGTGATATGGAGGAGGATGGAGGTGTGAAGATCAAGACAGAGAAGTATACAGTGGGTACAGAAAGTATTCAGACACCTTTACATTTTTCACTGTTTCATTGTAGCCATTTGGTAAATTCAAAAAAGTTCATTTTTTTCCTCATTAAAACACTGCACCCCATCTTGACTGAAAAAAACAGAAATGTAGAAATTTTTGCAAGTTTATTAAAAAAGAAAAACTGAAATATCACATGGTCATAAGTATTCAGACCCTTTGCTCAGTATTGAGTAGAAGAAGTACCCTTTTGAGCTAGTACAGCCATGAGTCTTCTTTGGAATGGAGAAAAGTTTTTCACACCTGGATTTGGGGGATCCTCTGCGATTCTTCCTTGCAGATTTTCTCCAGTTCCGTCAGGTTGGATGGTGAACGTTGGTGGACAGCCATTTTCAGGTCTCTCCTGAGATGCTCAATTGGGTTTAGGTCAGGGCTCTGGCTGGGCCAGTCAAGAATGGTCACAGTTGTTCTGAAGCCACTCCTTCGTGTGTGTTGTCTTGTTGGAAGGTGAACCTTCAGCCAAGTCTGAGGTAGAGAGCACTCTGGAAGAGGTTTTCATCCAGGATCTCTCTCTGTATTTGGCCGCATTCATGTTTCTACAACTGCAACCAGTCGTCCCGTCCCTGCAGCTGAAAAACACCCCCACAGCATAATGCTGCCACCACCATGTTTCACTGTTGGGATTGTATTGTGCAGCTGATGAGCAGTGCCTGGTTTTCTCCACACATCCCGCTTAGAATTAAATCACCAAAAAGATCTAACTTCATCTCATCAGACCAGAGAATCTTATCTCTCATAGTCTGGGAGTCCTTAATGTGTTTTTGAGCAAACTCTATGGAGGCTTTCATATGTCTTGCACTGAGGAGAGGCTTCCGTTGGGCCATTCTACCATTCAGGCCCGACTGGTGGAGGGCTGCAGTGATAGTTGACTTTGAACTTTCTCCCATCTCCCTCACTGCATCTCTGGAGCTCAGCCACAGTGATCTTGGGGTTCTTCTTTACCTCTCTCACCAAGGCTCTTCTCCCACGAGTGCTCAGTTTGGCTGGACGGCCAGGTCTAGGACAACTTCTGGTGGTTCCAAACTTCTTCCATTTAAGGATTATGGAGGCCACTGTGCTCTTAGGAACCTTGAGTAATGCAGAAGTTCTTTTGTAACCTTGATCAGATCTGTGCCTTGCCACAATTCTGTCTCTGAGCTCCTTGGGCAGTTCCTTTGAGCTGATGATTCTCATTTGGTCGGACATGCACTGTGAGGTCTTAAATAGACAGGTATGTGCCTTTCCAAATCAAGTCCTATCAGTTTAATTAAATACAGCTGGACTCCAGTGAAGGAGTAGTACCATCTCAAGGAGGATCACAAGGAAATGGACAACATGTAACTTAAATATGAGTGTCTGAGCAAAAGGTCTGAATACTTACGACCATGTGATATTTCAGTTTTTCTTTACTAATAAATTTGCAAAAATTTCTACATTTGTTTTTTTAGTCAAGATGGGGTGCAGAGTGTACGTTGAGAAAAAAAATTTACTTTTTAGAATTTACCAAACGGCTGCAATGAAACAGAGTGAAAAATTTAAAGGGGTCTGAATACTTTCCGTACACACTGTATAGCTGGGTAAATATTACAAAAAGGAGTAGGGGGAAAAAGCGCCAAGGAGCCCAGTCCTAATCTGGCACAACCTAGTAAATATGTCTGTTTGGCTGATATTAGGAATGTAAGCCCAAACTGGGATCACTACAGCAAGACGTAGCCCCTAGCAACCAGGAAAACAACTGTTGTAGGAAGGAGAGAAATAGGGAAGCAGCAAAGGCAAGACAGATGTTGGTGGTAGGGGACTCTAAAATTAGGCAGACCGGGTTATCTGCTGCCGAGACCGTGAATGCTTAACAATGTGTTGTCTGCCGGGTACACATCAGTACCATTGACAAAGTTAGAGGGAGGTGGAAGGTCCTTAAAAATTATTGCAGGGAACTAGGAAAGAAACTGAAGGCCAGGCTCTCCAAGGTGGTGTTTTCAGAAATACTACCGCTGCCACAATCATCACTAAAAAAAAAGACAGCAGGAGCTTAGGGAGATAAATAAGTGGCTTAGAAATTGGTCCAGGAAGGAAGGGTTTGGGTTCATGGACAACTGGGACGACTTCTCTGTTGGCTCTACGGTACGGGTGGGCGTAGCGGTGCTTGGGAAAAAAAATGGATGGAGGAGCTTTTAAATTAAGACCTGGGGAGAGAGAAGGTAGTTGTGCTAATAAGGGGATAGAGTAGACAAAGTGAGAAAGTAGGCTTTATTGAAGATTTGGGGGTGGGGGTCTGGGATATGCTGGCAAATGCAAGAAGTCTTGCAAACAAAATGAATGAACTGGAGGCTTATGTCGGTCACAGAATACGATGCGGTGGGCATTACAGAAACCGGGCTGGATGAAAGCCATGACTGGGTGACAAACGTATAGAGTTGCAGTACATTTAGAAAGCAGAGGAAAGAAAAAAAGTGAAGGTGTATGTATTTTCGGAAAATCCAACTTAAAACCTGTGCTCAGTGACGACATTGGGGGGAGCTTCGACAGTGTAGAGTCAGTATGGGTAAATGTACATGTGGATGGCAGCAATGGAAAGCTGCTAATTGGAGAATATAGCTCAACAGATAGAGGATGAAATACTGCAACAAATTAAAAAGGCTGCAAATAGTAATAGTGTCCTTAATATGGGGTATTATAACTATCCAGACATTTAGTGGGAAATAGAATCTTCTGGTTGTGCTAAAAGTTCATGTCAACAGTTAAGGACAATTACCTCTTGTGATGTTGTGATATTTTGTGTGGGCTATCATTCTGTCTATATTCATATTTTTACTGATTTTCAGAGTGTTGTCTTGTAGCTCTGTATCATTCTGTGTATTCCCTCTAATGTGACAACACATTATTTAGTCTTAATTATCCAGACGTCTATTTTCAGTAGGCCACGAGAAATACACCATTATCTTTCTGTTGGCTTTTGAATTGATGTGTTTTTCTTTGGGTGGTCAAGAAGCACAGATTATTATTTGTCATCTCTGGAGGACAGTGACTCAGGGCAAAGACACAATGACGTTTGCTGATATGCTATATGGAGACATATCTGGACTGTATCTGTATTCCTGGACTATTTTTATCCTCTGTGTGGTCGATTGTTTATGAACCTTTTGGTTTTGCGTGTAATAAAGGTCTTGGGATTGGTTCACTCAGCTCTCCTCCTGTTGATTGTGTGATACTGGAGAAAGACCCGATTAATCCTATCTCAGCTGGTAGGAGAACCAACCAGGGGAGATAACCTGTTGGATCTGGTTCTGACAAATAGACCAGATACAATTTCAAATTTACAGGTCAGGGAGCATTTGGCAAGCAGTTACCATAATATGGTAAGCTTCAATGTAATTTTCAATCAAACATTCAAAAGGGGAAAGGCAAAATCCAGGGACTTTAGGAAAGCGAATTTCAACAAATTAAGGGAAGAGCTTAATCGTGTAGACTGGGAGCATGTCATGGTATACCGAACATAAATGGGGCATGTTTATGAAAATACTACTAGAATCCTGTAGAAAATTCATACCCTCTTTTAACAAAATGTCAAAGAAAAAAAACATTATGGATAAATAAGACAGCGCAAAGTTTAATAAGACAAAAACAAAGGGCATTCAAAATCTTTAAGGCTGAGAATACAGAAATTGCATTTCAGGAGTATAAAATCTAAATATGAAATGTAAAAAAAGAAACCAAACTAGCAAAGTTATCTACAGAGAAACAAATCACCAGCGACATTATAATAAATACCAAAAATTTTTATAAATACCATCTTTATTCTTTTTGGCATTGATGTATCGGCCCTTAAAAGACAATAATAAAATAATTATAGAGGACAAAGAAAAGGCTGAGATATTAAACAGGCACTTTTCATCCATGTTCACCATTGAACGGTCTCATCCAAGGATCTTTCAAAAAGGCAAAAATCAAAGTTTACCACTTGATATAACTAGTTTAACACAAAGAAGTATGCCTACGGCTGAGCAAATTAAACATTGACAAATCCCCCAGCCCAGATGACATTCATTGACAGATATTGAGCTCAGTAATTGACAGACTGCTGTACCTCATTCTTAGACTCTCTTGTAACATGGGTGGTGCTACAGGATTGGAGGATAGCTGATGTGGCACAGAAATTCAAGAAAGTTAAGAAGGTGTATCCAGGCAACTACCGTCCAGCAAGTCTGACATCAGTAGTGTGCAAAGTTTTTGAGGGCATCGTAAGTGATGACCTGCAAATATATATTGCACGCATAATGAATATATTATATATTCACATATATACATAAAGGGCTGTGGAGTCGGTAAGCCAAACCTCCGACTCCTCAATTTCCATGACACCGACATAGACTCCAACTCCCTCGTACATGGCTTATGTTTAAGTGATAAATTTACTGTATAAATTTACTTATGAAAAAATATTCCCCACAAACCTCATTCAACTACTGTACCTAATTTAATAATTTAGGAGTTGGTCTATTTTACACCGACTCCACAACACTAATATTATATATATATATATATATATATATATATATATATATATATATATATATATATATATATATATATATATATATATATATATATATAATCAAAAAAATAAAGGCAGCACTCAAATAACACATCCTATCCTAGATCTGAATGAATGAAATATTCTCATTGAATACTTTGTTCTGTACAAAGTTGAATGTGCTCACAACAAAATCACACAAAAATCATCAATGGAAATCAAATTTATTAACCAATGGAGGCATGGATTTGGAGTCACCCCCAAAATTAAAGTGGAAAATACACTACAGGCTGATTCAACTTTGATGTAATGTCCTTAAAACAAGTCAGAATGAGGCTCAGTATTGTGTGTGGCCTCCATGTGCCTGTATGACCTCCCTACAACGCCTGGGCATGCTCCTGATGAGGCCGAGTATTGTGTGTGGCCTCCACGTGCCTGTATGACCTCCCTACAACGCCTGGGCATGCTACTGATGAGGTTGCGGATGGTCTCCTGTGGGATCTCCTCCCAGACCTGGACTAAAGCATCCACCAACTCCTGGACAGTCTGTGGTGCTATGTGACGTTGGTGGATGGAGCGAGACAGGATGTCCCAGATGTGCTCAATCGGATTCAGGTCTGGGGAACGGGAGGGCCAGTCCATAGCTTCAAAACCTTCATCTTGCAGGAACTGCTGACACACTCCAGCCACATAAGATCTGGCATTGTCCTGTATTAGGAGGAACCCAGGGCCAACTGCACCAGCATATGGTCTCACAAGGGGTCTGAGGATTGCGGTTTTGACTCTGTATTTTTATGTAGCGTCAAAACCGCAGCGGCCAGATGTTCCAGCATAGTGGATGGGATTTCTAGAAATCCCATGCCCACTATGCGTTTTTGAGCACATGCGGAAAGTGACATGAGGTGCGGTTTTCAGATGTGCAGCATGTCTATTTCTCTTGCGGAAACGCATGCGGATTTTCCCCATAGACTTGCATTACATGAGGAAAATCCGCTTGCGTAAAAACCTCATGTGTTTTGTGTGCGTTTCCGCAGCGGAAAAGCTACATGATGATCAATAAAGTTTGTTTTAAAAAAAAAAACTATTCTCTAATTTCAACATGAAGCCATGAAAACCACATCAAAAAAAGCATGCGGCAAAACCGCATGTAAAAAGGGCACCAAAAAACACAAGTAACCTAATTAGCATATTAGGTGCGGAAATGGTGCAGAAATTCTGCTGCGTCAAAACCGCAGCAAATCCACACCGTGTGCACATTCCCTGATAATTCTGCTCTAGGGATTGCACATGGACCAATTCTAGCAAGTGCACATAGCTGATTTTTCATGCGGGCAGATAGACTAGATAGAAAAAAATGTCACGGCATGAACCACACCGCTCCATTGTTTGGGGCAAGCACGAGGAGCCATTCTCGTCTCCAATTTTCTGTCTGAAACCAGCCTTCTAAATACAAATAGCCCATTTCCAGCCTTCCCTTCATGCTTACTTGAGAAGAGCACCAATGTACAAAAACATTATTCCTAGGGTGTATATAATTATAATATTATTTAACAGAAATACACAAATATTTGACTGTCCAGTTACAACAATACCCCCACTAACTTTACTTTAATAAGCATGATCATCAGAATGAGTCCCAATGCTTATATTTTATGACTAATATAATTGTATATAAATTAAATTCAGAAACCCATGAAATAGAGAAGTTAGAGTTCACTCTGACAATTGCACTTTCAGCCCATAGGATATCCTAAAGAGCAACAGAGCGCACAGACAGCATTCAGCTCAATTGTAGTCTATGAAGCCCAAGTCTGGTGGAAAAATTACAGTACGCCCTATTCTGTTCCTTTTTACAAATCAGACTACTGACTGTAATAGCAGCCAGCGCTGTTACTCCTTCAGTACTGGCAAGAACATGGAGTATCTCACAGAGCCAATCACAGGCAGAATTCAAAAGTCAACTTTCTTTTCATTGGCTATGGGTAAAATTTGCATGGCTGTAGAATTTATTGTATCAGTCACTTCTGCAAATAGAGGATGCTCCTGGCTCAGTGCAGCGGATGGGTGAAGGTGCTGCCATCCTTTTTTTTAGGCAGACTGCGCTCAGACTGTAAGACCTTCATTGATGACTTGCTCTGATGTGGCCGCTGTACCCCATTTCATTGATTATGTTAACAGCAACCCATACAATCTGAAGTGTACTCATAAATGGCATTGGGACACTTCAATTATTTTGGATCTGAAACTAACATCTACACCCAGATTCTGACAAAAATGATACTTTAGCATTTTGTAAACCAATAGCAGGGAACACTAGTGTGAATGCAAGCTTGTGTTACCCCCAAAAAAACATTAAAAAGTACTGTGTTCCCATAGTAGGGGTAATATAAGCACGTAGGAATTGCTCAAGTGACTGTATGTTCCATCCGGAAGAAAGTTCAAAAAGCTATGGAAAAGTGAAATGGCTCCTCAGCCCCCAAAATAAATTCAGAAAAGTCTCTGCTTCAAAATGCAATTACCACTCTTCCTTCTGAGCCCCAGTGTGCTTAAACCACATTTAGCATCTACATGTTTGGCAGTTCTATAGCAAGGAGAGCCGCCTAATTTATGGGTGAGTGTCTCCAGAAGCACGAGCTGGGCACTAGAACGTACTGGTCACTACAACGGCAGTTTGCAATTTTCACTCGGCAACATCAACTGCTGCTTTTTTTTCTGGAAAACAACAATGGAGTCAAAATAGTCACTACACCTGTAGATAAATTCCCAAAAGAGGTATAATTTCCAAAATGGAGTCACTTGAGGGGGGATTCTGCTCTTCTAGCACTTAGGGGCTCTTTATATGGAGTCTGCAAACTATTCTAGGAAAATCTGTTCTCCAGAAGGAAATAAGGGTCCGTCCCTCCCGAGTCTCGCCATATGGCTACGCAGTACTGTACAGCCACACATGGGGTATTTCTACATTCAGAAGAAATTGTGGGACAAATTTTGGTGCCATTTTTTACCCATTTCCCAATGTGAAAATGTAAAATCTGGGACTAAAAATGTAATTATTTTTTCTTCACTACCCAACAGTATAGAATTAGAGACACACCTGTCGTGTCAATATGATCAATGCACCCCTAGATGAATTAACTGAGAGGTGTAGTTTGTAAAATGGGGTAACTTATGGGGGTTTTGCTGTCATGGCATTTCATGGGCTCTGCCAATGTGACATGGCACCCTCAAACCAGTCCAGCAAAATCTGAACTTCAAAATTGTGCTTCTTTCCTTCTGAGCTTTGCACTGTGCCTCAAAAGCAGTTTTTGACCACATATGGGGTATCTGTGTACTCCGGAGAAATTGCACAAGTTTTAGGGTTTAATTTCTCCTGTTACCCTTGTGAAAATATGGTTTTGTAAATTTTGTCGTAAAAATTAGAAATTGCTGGTGAACTTTTAACCCTTCTAACTTCCTAACAAAAAAAAATTGTTTTAAAAATTGTGTGCTGATGTAAAGCAGAAATGTGGGAAATGTTATTTATTAACTATTTTGTGCGACATAACTCTCTGGTTTAAGAGCATAAAAATTAAAGGTTTGAAAATTACAAAATTTTTGATTTTTTTCACAAATGAACACAAGTCATATTGAACAAATTCTACCACTATCATAATATGACATGAAAAAAACAATTTCAGAATCAGTAGGTTCAATTGAAGCATTCCAGAGTTATTACCACAAGGTGACACTGGGTAGAAATGTAAAATTTGGCCTAGTTATTAAAGGTGAAAACAGGCTCGGGGGTGAAGGGATTAAATAGTCAAAAGGTAAAAAAAAATATAACGCAAGAAAAAAATGCACTATGTGAATCAGATTTTACAAGGCACATTAATTTTACAGTTTCTGTAAACAGCTTGTGAACTTCATCAAAACACTACATTTGAACAATCTTTATGTACAGCACATAGTGCTGAAGATGTATGGAAACTCAGAAACACAACGGAAAGCAGAGTGAGAGGTCTGAAGTACTGTGGAGAAGCAGTGTGTGGCTGGAAATTGTAATTTTGTCACTCAAGAGGACAGCCCATTCAGCTCCAAGATGCTGAATGCACACAGGGGCGGAAGGAAATGAAAAGTGACACAAAGAAAGAAACCTAATGTTGGACTTGTTCTGTATATTATCAATAGTTATGCTCGTACTGAGATTTGGGAAAAATAAATAGTTATTTCCACAAATGCATTTAATTCAAATGTGATTTCTCAGTCTAAGGGCTCTCTCGCACTTGCGAATAAATTGGATGAATGCAATCAGATTAAAAATTGGATAGCATTTGTACCAATTTAAAACCTGTGCCTCTGTTCTCAATAACTTTTTTTTTTTTTCCCAGCTCCGATCGTGATCAGACTGGAACACAAACACAGCATACTGTGATTGCATGCACTCATATAAGTCTATGGGTGAGTGTGAAACATCGCACTGCACTCGGATATCGCCCGATTCCCGCCAACAGAGTAGATGGAGAAATGTATTTTTCTGCCTCCTCTGCAGCAGTGCTGCAATCCTCTCTGGAGGAGAGATCGGAGCACAGAGCAATGACTCTCTGCTCCTGCTCGCAGCTTTAGCATTGGATACCATACGCTAGTGTGATTCCAGCCTAATTGTGAAAGTAATCACTACATTATAACTGGCTTCACTAGGACACAATATTAAACATCCGCAAACATGATGCAGAAAAAAAAAAGATTCGGTTACGTCCAATGAAAAGATTCATATATTTTACATGGATCTTGTGTTAAGCAAATTTTAAACAAAATTTTTTGCTAAGTGCTTTAACCACTACAGGACCACGGCGGTCCCGCTGCTACTCTGCGGTGACATTCCAAAATGTCACTGCACAGTATCACAGCTAAAAGTGATTATGCAGCTGCGAGAGAGGGGGATCTGGCGGTCATTCAAGACAGATTGAGTTCTCAGAGAAAGCACAGATGGTTTATTATAGTCTCTGCCTTCTCTATCGATGTATACACATTGGGTGCAGAAATAGGAAGCTGAAGGAGCTTCCTCCTCCATACACAGCGATCATGTAATGACTTTGTATATGGAGGGAGCCAAATCTTCTGGGTCATAGGAGGTCCAGATAGCCAGGTTATGCAGCCAAGAGATAGTAACATACTGTAGGTTGAATAAAGACCTAGGTCCATCAGGTTCAACCTTCCTCCCCCTATTGAACTCCCTACACTAACACTACATTAACTTACCAACTAACTAACTGAGACTAGGCCTCTTAAATGTATTACTACCATTTTTATTATTGCTGCTCTTTTCAATTAAAAATGACCCCATTTATAATTTAATTAATTTTATATTTTGTATTACTCTTGTGATTCTAATAATGGTATTACTAAAATCCCTATGCCTAAATCTGTTGATCAAGAAGAAGGCAAAAAACCCCAGGACACATTCAGCCAATTTGCATCATGGGGAAAAATTCCTTTTTGACCCTGAGAAAAGGCGATCAGTCCTAGAACCCTGAATCAAACCTAATTATGATATTAGTTATGCAATTACTATTACCTTTCAAAATGTACTACTATACGTATAACATTTTGTCAAATTTAACTGCAACCCACAATGTTATGTCTATCAAGGAAATAATCCAGCCCTTTTTTTAAAGCGGTTATAGTGTCTGCCATTACTTCCTCTTGTGGTAGGACATTCCACAGTCTGACTGTAAAGAACCCTTTCCTGTTTAGATGCCAGAATCGCCTTTCTTCTACCTGTAATGAGTGCCCTCTGGTCTTTAGAAGGAATAAGTCATGTGCCAGTACTTTGCACTAACCAAACATTTGTACATATAAACAAAATCCCCTCTGAGGCGTCGTTTTTCTAAACTAAACAAGTTCAACTTATTCAGCCTCTCATCCCTTGTAATAATCTTTGAATGGACCAACGTCTAAATATCCTTTTTAAAATGTGGAGCCCAAAACTGGATCCAATATTCTATATAGGGCCTCACCAATGATTTATAAAGGGGTAATAATACGTTCGGATCGATGGATTTTATTTCTCTTTTTATACATCCTAAACTCTTGTTTGCTTTTGCGGCTGCTGCTTGACATTGAGTACTGCTGCTCAGCTTACTTGTAACCAGAATACCCAAGTCCTTCTCCCATTTAATGTACAGTTGTGCTCAAAAGTTAACATACCCCGGCGGAATTTTTCCTTTCTTGGCCTTGTTTCAGAGAATATGAATAATAACAAAAAAACTTTTTCTCCACTCATGGTTATTGGTTGAGTGAAGCCATTTATTATCAAACTACTGCGTTTTCTCTTTTTAAATCTTAATGACAACCAAGAAAGCAAAAATTCTTCTGGGGTATGTAAACTTTTGAGCACAACTATATATACAGCAATAGGATTACTCCATCCTAGGTGCATTACAATTCAATTAAATTCAATGAAGCTTCATTGGCAGGACCAAATAACATTAGTTTTGCAAAAGCAAGTGTACAGTAGGGGATAGAGATTGGGACTATGGAAGTCCATGGCATATCATGGCTCTTTCTCACAGCCCATGGCTCACATACTGCGCAGCTACCTTCACCACGCTCTCTTCTTCCCACAGCAGGATATATGTTTTCTCTTCCTCCTTCATGTATCATGGAATATTTCTGTTGGGCTGGAATCCCACCTTGACCAGTCAAGGTATGTGTGAGGACTCCAGACTTCGCTGCCGTACAGGAGGATTGGGGTGATGATGGAATTGAAGATTTTTAGCCAGACCCTCACTGGCGGCTTCAGATGGTAGAGATTCCTATGGATGGCATAGAAGGTTTTGCAGGCCTTGTCCTTCAGGGTCTCTATGGCTTGTTTGAAGCTCCCTGACTGGTATATTTCCAGGCCCATGTAGATGTACTTGTCAGTTTCTGTGAGAGCACAGTTGTTTAGCACAAATGAAGGGTGCTGGTCAAATCTTGTCTTTCTCTTCTGGAACACCATGCTGTTGGTTTTGTTTGGGTTAATGGGCAATGCCCATGTGGAGCTGAATTTCTCCAAGATTTTCAGGTGGTCTTGGAGACCCTTCTCGGTTGGTGACAGCAGCAGTAGGTCATCTGCATACAGCAGGAATTTCACCTGGACGTCATGGAGTGCGAGACCTGGTGCCACAGAGGATTCCAGGGCAGTGGCCAGGTCATTGATGTAGATATTGAAGAGCGTTGGACTAAAGGCCCCGTCACACTAAGCGATGCAGCAGCGATCCCGACAACGATACGACCTGTCAGGGATCGTTGCTGCATCGCTAATACATCGCTGGTGAGCTGTCAAACAGGCAGGCTCACCAGCGATGAGGGGAGCAGCGATATCGTGGAAAGAATCGTTCCACGATGTCCTGCTCCCGTCCCCAGCCTGCTGCTTAAGCAGGAGCAGGCTGGTAACTATGGTAAATATCGGGTTACTAAGTGCGCGTGTGCCCCTAGTAACCCGCTGTTTACCATGGATACCACTCTGCTACCGTGCGCTGGAGCCTCCGCTCACCGTAGCAGAGTGGTATCTATGGTAAACAGCGGGTTACTAAGTGCGCGCGTGCCCCTAGTAACCCGATGTTTACCATAGTTACCAGCCAGATCGTTGGTCCCGCTGGTCACACACAGCGATGTGTGCTGGCCAGCGGGAGGCCAACGACCAAAAAATGGTCCAGGACACTTTGCAACGATCAGCGACCTCACAGCAGGGGCCTGATCGTTGCAAAGTGTCACACATAGCGACATCGCTGGTGAGGTCGCTGGTGAGTCACCAAAACCGTGACACAGCAGCGATCTCGCTAGCGATATCGCTTAGTGTGACGGGGCCTTTAGGCTGCAGCCCTGTCTGACTCCTCGGCACTGCTGGAAATCAGCCCTTCTTTTCCAGATCACCTTCCACCATTACTCTACATTTATCTACATTAAACCTCATCTGCCAAATGTTTGCCCATTCAGTCATCTTATCCAGATCATTCTGCAATATCGTAATGTCCAGATCAGATTTTAATATTCTACATAGTCCGCAAAAACTGACTTAAATCTCAATCCCATCCCCAAGGTCATTAATAAAGAGGATAAAAAGAATCGGTCCTAGCACAGATCCCTGCGGTCTCCACTGCTGATTATATTCCATTTAGAGAACGTACCATTTATGACGACTCTGTTTACTATCATTTAGCCAATTCCTTACCCATCTGCGTATAGTTTCCCCCTGTCCCTGTTTCTGTAGCTTCAGTATAAGGCTGTTACGTGTTACATTATCAAATGCGTTTACAAAGTCCAGATAAATCACATCAGCTGCATTGCCAACATCCAGATTTGCACTCTTCTCTAATTGGATCTACCGTATACAGTACAGACCAAAAGTTTGGACACACCTTCACATTTAAAGATTTTTCTGTATTTTCATGACTATGAAAATTGTACATTCACACTGAAGGCATCAAAACTATGAATTAACACATGTGGAATTATATACTTAACAAAAAAGTGTGAAACAACTGAAATTATGTCTTATATTCTAGGTTCTTCAAAGTAGCCACCTTTTGCTTTGATGACTGCTTTGCACACTCTTGGCATTCTCTTGATGAGCTTCAAGAGTTAGTCACCGGAAATGGTCTTCCAACAATCTTGAAGGAGTTCCCAGAGATGCTTAGCACTTGTTGGCCCTTTTGCCTTCACTATGCAGTCCAGCTCACCCCAAACCATCTCGATTGGGTTCAGTTCTGGTGACTGTGGAGGCCAGGTCATCTGGCGTAGCACCCCATCACTCTCCCCCTTGGTCAAATAGCCCTTACACAGCCTGGAGGTGTGTTTGGGGTCATTGTCCTGTTGAAAAATAAATGATGGTCCAACTAAACGCAAACCAGATGGAATAGCATGCCGCTGCAAGATGCTGTGGTAGCCATGCTGGTTCAGTATGCCTTCAATTTTGAATAAATCCCCAACAGTGTCACCAGCAAAGCACCCCCACACCATCACACCTCCTCCTCCATGCTTCACGGTGGGAACCAGGCATGTAGAGTCCATCCGTTCACCTTTTCTGCGTCACACAAAGACACGGTGGTTGGAACCAAAGATCTCAAATTGGGACTCATCAGACCAAAGCACAGATTTCCACTGGTCTAATGTCCATTCCTTGTGTTCTTTAGCCCAAACAAGTCTCTTCTGCTTGTTGCCTGTCCTTAGCAGTGGTTTCCTAGCAGCTATTTTACCATGAAGGCCTGCTGCACAAAGTCTCCTCTTAACAGTTGTTGTAGAGATGTGTCTGCTGCTAGAACTCTGTGTGGCAGTGACCTGGTCTCTAATCTGAGCTGCTGTTAACCTGCGATTTCTGAGGCTGGTGACTCGGATAAACTTATCCTCAGAAGCAGAGGTGACTCTTGGTCTTTCTTTCCTGGGGCGATCCACATGTTAGCCAGTTTCTTTGTAGCACTTAATGGTTTTTGGAACTGCATTTAGGGACACTTTCAAAGTTTTCCCAATTTTTTGGACTGACTGACCTTCATTTCTTAAAGTAATGATGGCCACTCGCTTTTCTTTACTTAGCTGCTTTTTTCTTGCCATAATACCAATTCTAACAGTCTATTCAGTAGGACTATCAGCTGTGTATCCATCAGACTTCTGCACAACACAACGGATGGTCCCAACCCCATTTATAAGGCAAGAAATCCCACTTATTAAACCTGACAGGGCACACCTGTGAAGTGAAAACCCTTTCCGGTGACTACCTCTTGAAGCTCATCAAGAGAATGCCAAGAGTGTGCAAAGCAGTCATCAAAGCAAAAGGTGGCTACTTTGAAGAACCTAGAATATAATATTTTCAGTTGTTTCACACTTTTCTGTAAAGTACATAATTCCACATGTATTAATTCATAGTTGTGATGCCTTCAGTGTGAATGTACAATTTTCATAGTCATGAAAACACAGAAAAATCTTTCAATGAAAAGGTGTGTCCAAACTTTTGGTCTGTACTGTATACTCGCATATAAGCTGAGTTTTTCAGCACATTTTTTGTGCTAAAAAAGCCCCCCTCGGCTTATACTCTGGTGTATAGTAGAGTATATAGAAATTCCATTGGTGGATAGTGGGGGGGTGCAGCGGCGGAGGAGCGGGGCACACGCAGTAGCCGCTGCTGCAACTACCACGTGTGCTCGCTGCTAAAGGGAATATTCATTCTCTTTAGTAGCGGGCACGGAGGAGCGCTGAGCCGCAGCTCCAGTTGACAGTGCCCGCTACTAAAGAGAATGCATATTCATAGTCCCAGCGTGGAGAGGAGTGAATATGCCGGCAGCTCACATCAGTGTCTGAGAGCATATGGCAGTGACGTCATGCGCTGCTCAGATGCTGACATGAGCTGCTGCAGCAGAACAGAACGCAGCGCTGGAGCAGAGGTGAGGAAGGAAGGCGAGTATAAGTGTTTATTTTTTTGTGTGTTCAGTTATGGGGCAATGCACACCAGAATTGGGGGATGACGGTGCCACGCATAACAGGATTGGGGGATGAGGGAGCCACGCATAACAGGATTGGGGGATGAGGGAGCCACGCATAACAGGATTGGGGGATGAGGGTGCCTCGCATAACAGGATTGGGGGATGAGGGTGCCACGCATAACAGGATTGGGGATGAGGGGGGCCATACACACCAGGATTGGGGATGAAGAAGCAATACATACCAGGATGGGGAAATTTACCAATAGCTGCTGCATTTTCCACCCTAGGCTTATACTCGAGTCAATATGTTTTCCCAGTTTTTTGTGTTAAATTAGGTACCTCGGCTTATACTTGAATATATAAGGTAATATACCATCTCCAAGAGGATGAAAAAAAAATATTAAGATGTTGAAATGCCACCCCTCCCAAACTCTCTTATGACCTTATGGGTGGGCCCTATGTATAAAACAAATGAAAACTAAATGAATAAAAAAAAAAAAGATGGAAAAAGAAAAGTGATCTCAGTAGTCTAAAAATGAAATATTTCGTCTTTAATATGCGAACGAAATTATTATTTTTTTTTTTACAACTCTTTTAGGTCATGTTCACACATTGCTTTTTTTCAGTGTTTTTTGATGCTTTTTTATGCAAATTTTCAGCTGCGTTTTACAGTACCAGCTAAGTCTTTAAGATTCCAGAAATCTCATCCACACAGCTTGGTTTTTATTTGATCAGTATTTTGTGCTTTGCATGTTTTTTTTGCAGAAAAGAGCATGTCACTTCTTTCAGCGTTTTTTCACCCAGTGGAAGTAATGTATGGTGAAAAAAAACGCACCAAAAACGCAGGTGTCGGGTTTTTCAGCTTTTTTTGTGCCAAAACCAGAATGAGATTTTTTTTTTCACTGAACTTTATGTACATGCATAAAGAGACAAAAGGACAGTGAAAAAAAAGCAGCAGAAAACCTCCTGGCAAGAGATGAGGTTTTGCTGCAGAAAAAAAAAAAACGCTGAAAAATGCAATGTGTGAACATAGCCTAAAAAGTATGAACAGAAAAACATAATTTTGTCTGGTCGAGAGCAAAAGGTAAATGGCCCAGTCTTGAACTGGTTAAAAAGGGTTTAAAAATATATTGGACAAAAACAGATAATAGTTGAAAATATAAAAATAACCAATCTGTCCTCAGACAGTTGTACAGAGGTAGAAGTATTTGTTCACGTCAGTAATTGGTTGTAGACCGGACATCACCAGTGCAGCCCTGTGAACAAAATGCAGGGGGAGCAGCAGAAAAATGGCCCTTTAGAGGCAGGGGCTTTGAGGGGCTTTTAATGCTTATTTTGGTATTTTCGAGTATTACTTGACTTTTCTACATTTTTTTCCAGAACGGACATTCCAAATAATTATACTGCTTGCTACAACATTATTAAAATTGTTGATAACTGAAAATCTATTTTTATACATGAGAACCGATAAAATAAAACAAAAAAAATGAAGAAACCATGATTTTACTGGCAATGCAAGCTAATGTGAAGGCTATGGCAATATGGAAGATAATGAAATCCACAAGTACTGCAGCACATCTGTGAGCAACACAATCCTGTCAGCATTTTACTTCTATATTTGCTCCGTTTCCTGACACTTAGCAATTTGGAATTCTTAACGTGTTTTTCAGTTGTAAAACTGCACAGCATCCCAGGATTGCCTGTCAATGCAACATCATCATATGCAGCACAGGTCATCTTAGACTTGCAATCAGTAGCAGGGGCCTGGCTAGATTAGCTTTTTAACATCAAACCTCTTGAAATGAGGCACAGTAACCAACTTTCAGTTACTGAACGACAATACTTGGTTCATCTTACCATATTGCTCTGGGACTGAGTAGAACCATACATAGTCAATCCATTGGAGGGAGTGACTGACTGTGCCATATCAGCTTCCACAATTCCTCTGCGGTCAATTAAGCTTAAAACAAAAGAAGAAATATTTCAATAGACCAAAGAGCAGGAAACCAAATTCTCCCTCCTGAAATAAAATGGGAGTACTCTGGGAATGAGAAATAAAGCATGATATCACAGGATGCCATTCCCAGAGTCTTACCTTGGGTTCATTGGTCCACAAAGAGCTGTGCAGCAATTCGTAAAAATATTGCCATAGCTATAAGGGTTATAGTTTTCTTTCCCGCGTTTACTTGACCAGGAACCTTTAATCTGCAATAACAGAGAATAGATTTATTGTAACTGGTGTCTACACAGCAGTACCCAGATGTCCATTCTGGGTGATCTAGCTAGAACTTGTATGAATGTATAATATTTAGGTTTTGCTACTGTAATTTAATCTAGTATAAGTATAGACCCATATTATACACCTTGAGGAAATGCACGACACATCACTAATAGTTATGTTCAGTTTGGGCTTTGCAGGATCAGAAAGTGTTTTCTCATCTTAAAATGTAAAGAAGGCAAACCCCATGAAAGTTCAAGGGTGTTGTGGGGTGGGAGGGTGAGAGCAGATAGAAAAATGTTGAGGCCTGTCAGCATGAGTTTTGACAGAAAAACTATATACTATGACATTATACACTACCGTTCAAAAGTTTGGGGTCACCCAGATATTTTTGTGTTTTCCATGAAAACTCATACTTTTATTTATCAAATGAGTTGCAAAATTAATAGAAAATAGAGTCCAGACATTGACAAGGTTAGAAATAATGATTTTTATTTGAAAGAATTTTCTCCTTCAAACTTAGCTTTCGTCAAAGAATGCTCCTTTGCAGCAATTACAGCATTGAAGACCTTTGGCATTCTAGCTGTTAATTTGCTGAGGTAATCTTGAGAAATTTCACCCTATTCTTCCTGAAGCCCCTCCACAAGTTGGATTGGCTTGATGGATACTTTTTGCGTACCATACAGTCAAGCTGCTCCCACAACAGCTCAATGGGGTTGACATCTGGTGACTGCGCTGGCATAATTTGGAGGTGTGCTTTGGGTCATTGCCCTGTTGTAGGATGAAATTGGCTCCAATCAAGCGCTGTCCACAGGGTATGGCATGGCATTGCAAAATGGCGTGATAGCCTTCCTTATTCAAAATCCCATTTACCTTGTACAAATCTCCCACTTTACCAGCACCAAAGCAACCCCACACCATCACATTACCTCCCACCATGCTTGACAGATGACGTCAGGCACTCTTCCAGCATCTTTTCAGTTGTTGTGCATCTTACAAATGTTCTTCTGTGTGATCTAAACACCTCAAACTTTGATTCGTCTGTCCATAAAACTTTTTTCCAATCTTCCTCTGTCCATTGTCTGTGTTCTTTTGCCCATATGAATCTTTTCCTTTTATTAGCCAGTCTAAGATATGGCTTTTTCGTTGCCACTTTGCCCTGAAGGCCAGCATCCCGGAGTCGCCTCTTCACTGTAGACGTTGACACTGGTGTTTTGCGTGTACTATTTAATGAAGCTGCCAGTTGAGGAGCTGTGAGGCGTCGATTTCTCAAACTAGAGACTCTAATGTACTGGTCTTGTTGCTCAGTTGTGCAGCAGGGCCTCCCACTTCCCTTTCTACTCTGGTTAGAGCCTGTTTGTGCTCTCTTCTGAAGGGAGTAGTACACACCGTTGTAGGAAATCTTCAGTTTCTTGGCAATTTCTCGTATGGAATAGCCTTCATTTCTAAGAACAAGAATAGACTGTCGAGTTTCACATGAAAGTTCTCTTCTTCTGGCCATTTTGAGAGTTTCAGAGAACAAACAAATGTAATGCTCCAGATTCTCAACTAGCTCAAACGAAGGTCAATTTTATAGCTTCTCAAATCAGCCTAACAGTTTTCAGCTGGGCTAACATACTTGTGCAAGGATTTTCTAGGGTTTTCTAAACATCCATTAGCCTTCTTACACAGTTAGCAAACACAATGTACCATCAAAACACTTGAGTGGTGGTTGTTGGAAATGGGCCTCTATACACCTATGTAGATATTGCAATAAAAACAAGACGTTTGCAGCTAGAATAGTCATTTACCACATTAACAATGTATAGAGTGCATTTCTGATTCATTTAATGTTAGCTTCATTGAAAAAAATGTGCTTTTCTTTCAAAAATAATGAAATTTCTAAATGACCCCAAACTTTAACGGTAGTGTATACTTGAGCACAGCAGGCTTGAAAATATTACATGCTGCCTAGTCTACTGCACCTGACAGGTATGCATTCAATAATAAGTATTAAACAAAATTATAATAATTTAATTGACACCAAAGCAGGAAAAACTGCACCATCAAATAAGTTGCCACTACTTAAGCAACATAAATAAGTGTATACATAATTCATAGGCTAAAGTACAATTAAGGTCACAGTGGTAGTGTTAAAACCCAGCAGGTTTAGATTGCCATCAGTTGAGGATATAAGCACAGTCATCTCAATTTTACGCTGTCAAAAATGGCCATGCAGTCCTAAAGCAAAATGTAACTTCAGTACTTACATCTTCATTGGTAGTTTGATTTGAACTGATTAAATAAGTGTGGAAACCCGACAGGCCAACAATTGACCACACAGAAAAAAAACACACCACAGCTTCCAGGACAGTAACATAGGAGTTAAGGAGGCACACATCAAATTCAAGATATTTCTACTTGTAATATGAAGCTTAAAGAGTGTCACCACTGAAATGCAAATTAAACTGATTATAAGCAGTTATATAGGGGACTTAACCCCTATGTAAATCACGTAAGCAGTAGCACATAACTGATCCTCTCCTCCTCTCAGAAGCCGCTAGCTGCACCAGAAACGTGCAACAGTGAAGCAAGCAGTGGCAGCTGATCAGAAACAATAGTGAAAGCGGGGCCCACCCTCGTGCTATGTGCACCAATGATTCCTTCATAGTAAGTGCGCACGCGCAGCAGTTAGGGTACAAGCAGCACTCCGTATGGCCCAGCAAGTGCTGTCAGGGAACTGCATGATAAAGAAAACTGACATGCAAGGCTAACACTCCACCCCCTGGAAGAAGAGTGGCAAAACAGCGGCGTTGGGGTGCAGTTTTGGGATTTCTGGGGTTACTGCTCTTTCCCTGTAAGTAACTGGCATTTTTAGGACTCATGGGGTTGATAGTGTCTGGGTTTTAGCCTATTGTAGGTCTTTGGATATGTCTCTATACAGCAATATGCCTACATGCCTGGGCTATTCGCACAGGATATCTCAGATTGGCACTTTACATTAGATATCTGTCTAATCAATGGAACAACTGTATAGACTATTAGGCAACACTTTAGGTATATTTCTATCAGAGCTCTAAGGCTATTAGCACGTGACACTTTACACATTGGCACCTTATACACCCCGGATATTCAACTAACTATTTGGTACATATTCATTAGGGTAATACACCCAGGCTGCTTGAACTCGACACCTTATGGGCAGCTGCACTTTATATTCTTCGATTGAAAACCCATAAATACTCTATGGAATTGAACTTTATAGTTTAAATATCAGTAAAATATGTAGACTTCCATTGCCTCTCTTATATTGGATTGAGACATTATATATATATATTATATATTATATATTATATATTATATATATATATATATATATTATATATTATATATATATATATATATATATATATATATATATATATATATATACATACATATATATATATATATACACATATACATACACACACACACACACACACACACACACACACACACACACATACACACAGTACAGACCAAAAGTTTGGACACCTTCTCATTTAAAGATTTTTCTGTATTTTCATGACTATGAAAATTGTACATTCACATTGAAGGCATCAAAACTATGAATTAACACATGTGGAATGATATACTTAACAAAAAAGTGTGAAACAACTGAAAATATGTCTTATATTCTAGGTTCTTCAAAGTAGCCACCTTTTGCTTTGATGACTGCTTTGCACACTCTTGGCATTCTCTCGATGAGCTTCAAGAGGTAGTCACCGGAAATTGTTTTCACATCACAGGTGTGCCCTGTCAGGTTTAATAAGTGGGATTTCTTGCCTTATAAATGGGGTTGGGACCATCAGTTGTGTTGTGCAGAAGTCAGGTGGATACACAGCTGATAGTCCTACTGAATAGACTGTTAGAATTTGTATTATGGCAAGAAAAAAGCAGCTAAGTAAAGAAAAACGAGTGGCCATCATTACTTTAAGAAATGAAGGTCAGTCAGTGCGAAAAAATTGGGAAAACTTTGAAAGTGTCCCCAAGTTCAGTTGCAAAAACCATCAAGAGCTACAAAGAAACTGGCTCACATGAGGACCGCCATAATATAATATAATATAATATAATATAATATAATATAATATAATATAATATAATATAATATAATATAATATAATATAATATAATATAATATAATATAATATAATATAATATAATATAATATAATATATAATATAATATATAATATATAATATATAATATATAATATATAATATATAATATATAATATATAATATATAATATATAATATATAATATAATATAATATATAATATATAATATAATATAATATAATATAATATAATATAATATAATATAATATAATATAATATAATATAATATAATATAATATAATATATATATATATATATATATATATATATATATATATATATATATATATAATCCAGGACTGTTAATAATTCGCCTGCTTAAATTTTAATTATTATCGTGTGATAATATTTTTGGTTTTTAATGAATTAATAAAAATTATTTTAATAGTCTAATGGTGTCTATACTCTATTATGTCCTCTACTGGTGTGTGTAGTGGGTGACATGTGATCTACGTATTGTCTCTGGAGTGACATATTCCAATTTTGTGGCCAAGTGTTGGTTATTTAATATTTATATTTGTATCAATTGGTGTCCACTGCGCTGGTGCACTAAGGCCAAAGAAAACTAAAAAATGAGGTAATGTTGGATAAAATATTTATTTAAATTAATAGTTAAAATTGGTACTACAAACAGTTTCTATGTGCACGTTTGAAAAAAGACTTTTTAGTTGGTTTTTCGGGTAGGTCCTGTAGGGAAGGGCAGAGATGCCAGGACACCACCAAGAGGTCCGGAGTTAGTGATGGCCTACCAGTTAGGTAGGTACTTATCTTAACAGGTACCCCATCCCACACAGGTGGTCACCTATAATTTCAATCTTTCAGTGTAATACAGGCGAATATACAAGGTTCACCTTACAATAAGCATCAACCTTGAACAACCGGCTCCGATAAACAGGAATCAGGACCACATACTCAGATTTATCTTATACTATTTTTAACTACATAGTTCTATCAGGCAGACAGACCCTTTTGACCATACACTTTTGTCTTCTAGTCTGTCCTGCAGGAGTATGAAAAAACAGGAATCATTTTCTTATTGGACCCCAATAGTGTAAACCATCTCCTACAGCTATCTTCAAATACATTAGAAGGTACCTAGCTGTCTATAACTAGCACCTCCCAATATTTCCCCAAATCTCTACTTATCTAATTCCAACCTATTTTTAGGTCTCACCAACCACCACTGGTAGGCCATCACTAACTCCGGCCCTCTTAGTATCCTGGCATCTCCGCCCTTCCCCACAGGATCTACCCGAAAAACCAACTAAAAAGTCTTTTTTCAAACGTGCACATAGAAACTGTTTATAGTACCAATTTTAACTATTAATTTAAATAAATAAATATTTTATCCAACATTAACTCTTTTTTAGTTTTCTTCGGCCTTAGTGCACCAGCGCGGTGGACACCAATTGATATCACTTTCCTATATAAGGTCTGGTGCCCTGTACCACCTGCTGCAGGTACACCGAGTTGGTTTACCAGCACCACTAGATATCCTACTGCATTATTTATATTTGATGACACAAACTCAACAAATAAAAATAACAGCCAAGGAATGCATTTTCTCCACATTAGAAATACAAGCCAATAAAAATTCAAAACCTTTTACGACTAACAAACAAACTTTACTACAGGTTACAGAGAAATCTTGTAAAGGATATCTTGCAGGGCTGTCCTTTAAGGCATTAAGAAATCCTGATTGTTGAGAGCCTAGAAATATGCAAAAAAAAAAAAGGAAAATAAGTAGGGAATAAAACAGACTTGCACCTCTTGGCTCACACTTAATCAGTTTACGCCAGAAAATAAACAGGTAAAAGTTTCTTAAATCTACCAGAATTTTCAGACGGTACACGTCTACTCCTATCAAATACCTCATTCATACAAAAATTTATTTTTATTGAATGTGAACCATTGTCTAGATTTTCTTTAGTCTCCTGACAATAATCTTTATCCTTAACCCTTTAGGAGAAACTAGTCATGTAAAAAGCAGTTTAGAGTTTATGTGACACCTTTCTAATGTGTACATGAGGATTTAGCAGTTGTGCCATGTTGGCACAATGGACACTACTGTTTGAAGGCACAAACAATATTGGGTTGTAATATATCCTTATCCATTTTCTAAAAAGTACAGTCAAATATCAATGTGGACCAATGAAGAGAGTGCCATCCAGGATTAGATTATAAAATAAAAGGTCACATACTATTTATACCTCAGATTTAACCGTCAAAAATAAAACTGAAAATTTTCATTTCATTTTTCTAAAAACAACTTAGAAAGAGATAAGAAATTGTTTCGTACATATAATGTACCCCAAAACTGTACAACTGACAAATACAACTATTTCTGCAAGTAACGAGCACTAATACAGTTATATCAACATGTTATGGCTCTTGGTATATGACTTAAAAAATAAGACGCTTGATCCTTTACGCCTGCTCTTTAAAAACTTTTTAACTACCAAGCCTGTTCTTAAAGAGGACCTGTCAGCCAGATTTTGGACTCTAAAACTAAAGACATGGCTGTAATGACCGACTTCTTTAGACAGGCGCCAATCGTTGCTGGGGGCTGGGCATGCACAGCAACTTCCAAATTAGGTAATTGAGCTGAGAAATCGTGTGCATACATTGCTCCCTGTAAAACCGGAGCCTGTGCATTTTTTTGGCCAGAGGCGGCAGACCACTGAAAAAGCAGTGACCAGTCAGTCATACACCGGCCACATTTGCAGAAGACCAGGTGCAGTGTCTGGCCCCGCTGCACACGTGTTTCATTAGCTAAAAGCTTCCATGGCTGTGGAACAAAACATATTTCTTCAAAAAAAGACATAATTTTAACCAGCTTTAAAGTGCCATTACAGACATGTATTTAGAGAAGAATCCAAAATCCTGCTGACAGGTTCTCTTCAGTATTTTTGTGAAATGCCACATACATGTATTAAGAATTTTAAAGGGAACCTATTGCCTCCAGAAATGCAGTTTATCTGCAAATATAGAGGCTATCTGTAAGTATATAGTGCTTAAAGAGTGTAAAAATGCTATTAAACTGCAGAACTACGGTTAATCTGCAAGTTAACATTCTGAACCTACCTGGCGCCTGCACTGACATCCGGCCCTAATGATGAGCCTGCTGTCAGTCAGTGCCGGGGGTGCGGTTACAGCTGCCAGTCTCTACACAGTGAGTGGTGACTTAACCAGAGCCAGCGCCACCCCTATGACTGAATGCCGAATGCTACAGGGAGGAATAAAGTTCACTTTCTCCTGGCAGCGTGGTTTTAAGTGCCGGTACCAGGCAGGTTCCGAATGCTATTAACCAGCAGGTTAATTGGAGCAGCGGTTACATAGAGAAACCTCCTGGCAGCTGCTCGCTTCCAATCACCTAGGTCACAGCACAGACTGACAACCCGCTCTGCACACACAAAACACACACTGCAGAGCAGTCTGTCACGTGCTATAGAGCGATTAAAGCGCCCGTTCTGTACAGCGAACAATGACTGGAAGTGTGCAGTTGCAGGAGTACAAATTTATTTTTGCCCTGTGGCCACTGCTCCAATAATGTAGGCAGGCATGATTTATTCGCTATGTACCTGCAGAACACCACTATATCTGCATGTAAGTTGCATTTCTGGAGGTGACCGGTTCCCTTACACACACAAACACACATGTGAAAGTAGTGAGAATACATAGGAACTTTCATGGTTATATACACAGTTGTGCTCAAAAGTTTACATACCCTGGCAGAATTTTTCCTTTCTTGGCCTTGTTTCAGAGAATATGAATGATAACAAAAAATCTTTTTCTCCACTCATGGTTATTGGTTGGGTGAAGCCATTTATTGTCAAACTACTGTGTTTTCTTTTTTTAATTCTTAATGACAACCAAAAACATCCAAATGACCCTGACCAAAAGTTCTTATACCCTGGTGATTTTGGCCTGATAACATGCACAGAATTTGACACAAATGGGTTTGAATGGCTACTAAAGATTACATCCTCACCTGTGACCTGTTTGCTTGTAATCAGTGGGTGTGCATAAAAGGTGAGTGAGTTTCTGGGATCCAGACAGACTCTTGAATCTTTCATCCAGCCACTGATGTTTCTGGATTGTGAGTCATGGGGAAAGCAAAAGAATTGTCAATGGATCTACAGGGAAAGGTAGTTGAACTGTATAACACAAGAAAGGGATACAAAAAAATATCCAAAGAACCGATAATGCCAGTCAGCAGCGTTCTAACTGTGGTTAACAAATGGAAAATCGGGGGCCCTGTAAAAAGCAAACTACGGTCAGGTAGACCAACAAAAGTTTCTGTCACAACTGCCAGGAAAATTGATCGGGATGCAAAGAAAAACCCACAAACATCAGCTGAAATTCAGGACTCTCTGGAAACTAGCGGTGTGGCTTTTTCAAGATGCACAATAAGGAGGCACTTGAAGAAAAATGGGCTGCATGGTTGAGTCGCCAGAAGAAAACCATTACTGTGCAAATGCCGCAAATTATCTCGCCTACAATACGCCAAACAGAGACAAGCATCAAAACTTCTGGAACAAGGTAAATTGGAATGATGAGACCAAAATTTAACTTTTTGGTCACAACCATAAACGTTACATTTGGAGACAGGTCAGCAAGGCCTATGATAAAAGGAACACTGTTCCTACAGTAAAGCACGGAGGTGGATCGCTGATGTTTTGGGGATGTGTGAGCTATAAAGGCACTGGAAACTTGGTAAAAGTTGAAGGAAAGATGAATTCAGCATGTTACTAACTAATACTGGGGGCAAATTTGCACTCATTAGCCAAGAAGCTGCGCATGGGACGTACTTGGACGTTCCAACATGACAACAAACCAAAACACAAGGCCAAGTCGACGTGTCATTGGCTACAGCTGAACAAAGTGAAGGTTCTGGAGTGGCCATCTCAGTCTCCTGACCTCAATATCAGTGAGCCACTCTGGGGAGATCTCAAACGTGCAGTTCATGCTAGACAGCCCAGGAATTTACAGGAACTGGAGGCTTTTTGCCAAGTAGACTGGGCAGCTTTACCATCTGAGAAAGTAAAGAACCTCATTCACAACTACCACAAAAGACTTCAAGCTGTCATTGATGTTAGAGGGGGCAAGACACGGTATTAAGAACTGGGTAGAGAAAACAGGATTGTTTGACAATAAATGGTTTCACCCAACCAATAACCATGAGTGGAGAAAAAGTATTTTTGTTATCATACATATTCTCTGAAACAAGGCCAAGAAAGGAAAAATTCTGCCGGGGTATAGGTGTGGGTGTGTGCGTGCGTGCGTATGTATAGAAAAAATGGCAACATTTCGGTTCACAGAACCTTTCTCAAGCCTTCTGTGAACCGAAACGTTGCCATTTGGGCTCAAAGTCCATTTTTACTAAGAATTGAACCTATCTGGAGTGCTGCCTCAATATATTTTTTCTATTAAGATGCAATTTGGACAGGTTGCTTGGAGGCCTGGCACCCACTGTGAGTATATGTGAAATGGTGCTGTTCCAATATATCTTTTCTATATGTATGTGTGTATATATATATTATATATATATATATATATATATATATATATATATATATATATATATATATATATATATATATATATATATATATATATATATATATATATATATATATATATATATATATATATTATATATATATTTTACAGACACTATCATATAGACTGTCATCTGGAATTATATTGCATAACAATGTGGTGTTGTCATGCCTACTGTTTAAGTATTTAGGGTTTTGTTTGTTAAACGGTGTGACTCATTTGATTTATTAACAATAATAGAAACTTCAAAGGGGAACTCCGGGAGATAAAAAATGTATTTTAATCCACATTCTGTAGAAAACTATACAGGCCTTCTTCCTGTTCTTATAGGTCACTCCATATGATTTTACTATTACTCACTGTATCGTCCCATTACAGCACTGCTGCTGCTCCTGAGTGCTCCTCCCTACTTTCTAAGATGCTAGGTGAGAGATCAGGGAGCATGACTTGCTTTTTGTACATTACGCAAGACAGCTCTCTATCCCAGCCTTCTTTCTGTAGTCACAGATTGGAGGCATGGCTAGCATCTTGCTCCTTATACAAGGGAATTTATCATCACACTGCTTCTACATGAAACACTTCAATGCTTCACATTTCATATCAAAACTTACCTGGCTGCAATTGTGCAGCATCTGATTCCTGCTGCCCACAGTTCAGGGAGCATGAATATGAGAAGAGCTTTCCTTTAAGATTCCGTATTTATGGCACAGTCAGTCTGCATCTTAAAAGCAAACCCCAAAAAAACAATAGAACTGCTGTTCCCCACTCATTTCAACCAAAAATGTTTTTTTTTCTTCAGCTTTTCAAAATAATGTAATTATGCCATTAAAAAAGCACTCCCATGAAACTTTCAATTCCCTAAATTTGTGTAAATGTATATGTAATGTAGTAAGTGTTAATATAGTTATAGATTGTAGCCTTCTCCAGCCCAGCGTCGCTCCAATCCTCGTGCCACTCGTGGCTGCATTTCCAACTCGCCGGATCACACTGGGGTTTTTGTTTGAGGCAGAAGTCACTTTTGGAATGTAGGACTATGGATCTTAGCTCTGGCAGACCATAATTGTAAAAGTAACTTCTGGTTCACACAAACCCAATGTGAACCAGAGAGTTGGAAATACAATCACATGAGTGAGAAGACTATCGGAACAGCGCTAGAAAAAAGAAATGGAGAGAAAAATGGTTATCAGCTCACTATGTCCAAATAGAGGATTAAAGACACCTCTCCTACAGTTTTGGAGTATCGTATATCATTAGCCATCAATAAAGGGGTTGTCTTGTTTTTTTTTCACAAAGCAGCAAGGGTGATAAATAGCTAGTGGTCTCGTGACCCTATCAAACAGAGGTAAGAGCAGCAAGGGTAACTAAAACATAACTTTTAATCTAGTAACTTAATCAATGGACATACCTTGATAAAAACATACAAAGAGAACAAAGACTTGTATGGTCAGTACTGCCGTGCAATAACATCCGAAAGGCATGCGGTTCAGCATGCGTGTCAGCACAGCTACTGTACCACTGGCACTGAGCTTTACAATGGGTCCACCCCCGAAAGTGATGCGTGCGGTTCACCCGGACCAGAGTGCGTTTCAGCATGGGCGCACCACACTTCTCTCCACATGGATAGTGAATAGTGTATGCGTGTGTGACTTACAATCCACATTCCCATATCTGGAAGCTGGTTGATTGGACAGATGGATATCAGTGACCACCTGTTCTTGTTTCCATCTAATTTACCCTGCCATATATATCCCTGATAAATTCCTTGCTCCACATCCCTTATTGTGAGGATAGTGGAGAGTAATGTGGTTCTTATTATAGCACTATAGCCTAGTAACCTTCTTATCATGTATATGTCCCATGAGGAATCTTGATGAAAGAAGAAACGCGTCGGGACACATGTGAGGCATTTTTTGAAGGGCAAGTGCAGGGCCTCTTATTGAAGTGGTAGCTGTGGACTGCCCTTTTCAGAGCAGGAGCAAAAGGGGAATCAGGGTAGTGCAGTACCCTATGAAGGTTTAATAGGGGCAGAACCATATGCCTTCCTGAAACCACCACTGGGACCCTTTTGTTGTACTCCTGCTCCATCAACTGGGGATCCATGAGAACCTACTACTGGAGGACATTCCAATTTATATATGCTTTTACTATATATAATTCACCATTGGGGTAATTGTGGGTATATATTTATGACCTAATAGTCTAAAATACTGCTTCTAAGGACATCTGTAGTGTTTTGGTTATTTATCAAATGCATAGCACGTGCTACATTTTAATTGTGGTGTATACTATTTGATAATAACATCACTATCAAGTTAGTTGATTGTCCACATTGGTTATTTTTTTCTCTCGACAGGCCCACTTCTAACATCAACTCTACACTTACACATTTATGTGTGGAGTTGTACACCTGTCATTACTTGTATATATTGGTGCAATAATACATCCTGATATGGCACCATACATGCCTTTCGGATGTTATTGCACAGCAGTAATGACCATACAAGTCTTTGTTCTCTGTTTTTTTTCCACAAAAGTCTGCAGTCACTATGTAACTACAGACTTGCGAATCTTCACAGTGTGCACATCATTTTCTGGGAGGATTATCCGGTGCTGGTGATGAAACCAGGCGGTTATGTGACTGCAATTATGGAATATGCATACTTCCAGCCACATTCCGACTAGATGTGCAAGGTGTACAAGTGAATTGAGCAAGGCCAAGCACGTTTAGGCGGAATGGGGCTGGGAGTATGCATATCGCATACTTGTGGTCGCATGACCACTCTGTTTTGCTACGGTCACTGGAGAATCCGGACAGTGCGAGCCGTGAGGATTCACATGTCCGCAGTCACATAGAATGACTGCAGACTTTAGTAATTAACCTGGACTACCCCTTTAAGGAACAGATACCCCAGGAATTACTGGCATAATTTCCTCCCTCTGCTACTATTTTGTCTTACAAAGTATTTAATACCGTGAAATACTGTATACAAAAAGAAATCTGGATATGTGTCCCAAGAGGATAACCTTATCCCTGACTATGCGGAGTCGATCTGCAGAAGGATAAAGCTGCTCTTAAAGCAAAAAGGTCTAAACCCCAACTTGAGCAAGATGTAGAAGCTATTTTATGCACTTTTAAATGATCTGAAAACGCTGCTTTATCAAAATGAGTAAAATACAATGGACCTAATCAATCATTCCTTGCCAGTTTACACTAAGGTTGGATATCTGTTTGTCCTATAAAATAGTGCTGGAGGGTTTTTTCCCTAGATCATGGGTGCACAACATGAAGGTCACATGCGACCCAACCTGCCCCTAGTTGCAACCTGTGCAGTGCAGACCCGAAACTGTTGATCGCAATCCTGTGCAATCAGCTGTGTGTGCAACTGCCTGAAGAACGCTGGGGACCAGAAGCTACTGAGCTGCTCAGCAACCAATCAGCACTTTCCATCACTGCAGAGGAGCACGCTCATTGGTTATTACAAGCGCCTATCTGTGGCAGAGACTGACAGGAGTCTGCATTAACCAATGAGTGCTTTCCCTGGTAGTAAGAGCACGGATTGGTTACGGAGAGGCTCCCATTACACAGTCACATCCCAGCACTAAGCGACAGGAGCTTCTGCAGTGGAGAAACTTTTTAAAAAGTTTAGTTCCAGTCCACTGCAGGAACGCTTATCTGCTGCTGTAGAGGAGGAGGGACGATCCTCCTCTACTTGTATGCTGCCCTCTCCATTATGTGGGGCACAATGAAAGTAGTTCATTTTGTATACCCTCCATCCCACTTTTGGAATGAGCTTAGTGGGCGGTGGGCAGAGCTTAAACGAACAGTGGTGGCGAATCTTGGCTGTCCCTTGGATCTGCTATTACACAAGGTTACATGTTTGCGCCTGACCTGAAAGAGAAGGCAGGTAAGGTAAGGTGAATAAGAACCCATTTACACTGGGAACCATGGCTGTTAAATGACTGCCAATCAGCTACATGGAAGCCGATCGGCTTTCATTTAATGGCCTGTTTAGAAAGGCAGAATACACTTCAGAGCACCCAGAACTGATCGTTTCGTGCACATAGAACTTCACATTATTGGCAGTACATCACCTGGTTACAGAGGATGACGTTCTGACGAGATCAGTGAATTTTCAGTAAGCTTAAAGGATTGTCCGGACTGAAAAGAAAAAAAGTCTGCAGACTGCTGAATCATGACAGTGTGTAATGTGCATGCTGTCAGAACTCCATGAAATTCCCCATGCGATGACATGAGAGCATGTGCAAGATATGCCATCTTTTGTCCATGTAAATTCTATTATAGAGGGAAAACTAAATAAGTTTCTTTGAGCACCATCAATCCATAATTACTGAAAACGGTTCCCCAAAATTCAATGCGGGTAAAACATATACATGACTATCATCACGCAGATTGTGACTCCCTTCAATTTGTAGGTTTGGAGTTAAAGTTAAATTCCTGGCACAAGGTGGTGATTATAATATATTATTAAAAAGAGAAGCATAGTGGCTATTAGACCCAAATCCCCAAAGCCCTTCAGGTTTAAAAAAACCTCCAAAACTATCTGTTTTTATAAATGTTGCAATTGTTGTAATTGTTTTTAGACTTTTTACATTTTGTATTTACTTACGAGTACCAAGAGACCGCCAATAAAGAAAGTAGTACATCATATTTTTATAATCTGGACCCATAGAAGCGTAAAGACAAGAAACGGCCGTTCTCCATTTCTCTCCCTGACACACACCCCCTGCATACCGCCTGAATGTCCCACTCTATGGAATAAAGGACTCTTAAGCAACAACGTGGCGAGTGCCGCTTTTCTCCGTTCTTTTTGTGCATTTGTTAAGTCAAACTCAGGTGAGCACCACCTGAATTCTGGTATACCTACCATACTCCGTGATAAGGAGGCACGTGTTGACGTAAGCGTCTAAAAGTCTGGTGCTGTGTGGCTTTATCCTTTCTTACATTGCATGTGTGAGATTTCCATACTTGCAGAAACACATCAACTTGTTTTTCTCTATTCTCTTCTACTGAAAAAAAGCCGGGTGAGACTACTTGTCACATGACCGCAAGTATACAAATCTCACACATGCTGTCATATGACCACCTGCCTATACAGGGAATAGCGGAATCGTCATGGCTTGCGCGACGCACATTATGATTCAACATACTTTACTTTTGAGACTGGACAAACCCTTTGAAATTCATTTTTCCTGACAAATTAGTGTTTTGGGTAGCCTGTTCAGACTGGCCAATAGGAAACAAGCAAGCCTAGGAATACTCATTCCTGATCATCAGCCAGTATAAATGCTGAGTGATGTGTGTGCTGCATGTGCCTGATATGCGAGCGGTACACATGCCTGATATGCGAGCGGTACACATGCCTGATATGCGAGCGGTACGTCCAGTATGTGAGCAGTGCGCTGTGTGTTCAGTATGTGAGCTTTGCATGTGCACTGCGTGTATTCGATATGCAAGTGCTCTGTGTTGCATGTGTGATATGCGAATGTTGTGTGTGTGCTGCGGGTGCTGATCTGAACAGCAGCAGCTGGGGAGTAATGAGCCATTCAAAGAGATAGATAGAATATTCTCTATCTATACACTAGATGGAGGCCCGATGCTATCCCATCGGGAGGGAGGTAAAGTCACGATGGGGGCAGGCTTTGCAGCGTTGAGAATCTCTCCCCCCCCCCCACATGTGCTCACCCACCTATCCACTCTCTTTCCCCATGTGCTGACTTCTCCCGTCTGTGTTCTCCTCTTTGATCTGTCTACCCCATGTGCTATCCCCCTTTTCTGCTGTCTCACTCCTTCCTGTGCTGTGTTCGCCCCTCATGTGCTGTCCCGTTTGAGCTGTCTCCCCCCTGTGCTCTGTCTCTCTCCCCCATCTGCTGTCTTCTCCTCTCATGTGCTCTCTTTGACCTGTGTACCCCATGTGCTCTTACCCTTGTCTGCTCTCACGCTCTCCACCCCTGTGCTGCCTTCCCTCATGTGTTCTCTCGTTTGAGCTGTCTCCCCCCTGTGTGTCCTCTTTTTTTTTATGTGCACCCCTCCCCTTGTGTTAAAATGAAAGCAAAGTAGGTAAAGGTAACGTTTTATTAACATGGAAAAAGACGTAGTTATTTACTGGTAACGGGATTTCTCAGAGCCCATGACGGCTTCCACGGAGAGAGGGGATCCGCCCTTCAAGGACAGGAAACCTACAGATAAAAGGGCGGTACCTCCCTCCCGCATCAGTTGTTTACAGAGCATGAGAGGACCACCAGGTTAGTAACACAAAATTTTACAATTTAAGACCTCGCTAGACACACCACGTTGCTACAATAATTAACTAATAAGCGTGCGCACCCATACGTGAAGGGAGGGAATGTACGGGTGCAGTCATGGGCTCTGAGAAATCCCGTTACCGGTAAGTAACTACGTCTTTCTCCTTCCACCATGACGGCACCACGGAGAGAATTGCAGAGAAGTGACTCAATAGGGGGGACCACAGCTTCCAGAACCCTTCTCCCGAAAGTAAGGTCTAAAGAAGAGGTTAAGTCTAGCCGGTAGTGATTAAAGAAGGTAGAGGGGGAAGACCAGGTTGCAGCTCTACATATCTGCTCTATGGTAGCACCGGCCTTCTCCGCCCAGGAGGCTGCCACCGCTCTTGTTGAGTGGGCCTTTAGTTTCTCCAGAGCAGCTTCTCCACGTGAGGAGTAAGATAATGTGATGGCCTCCCTTATCCATCTGGCCAGCGTGCCCTTAGAAGCTTTCTTCCCCTTACGAGGACCCTGAAAGCAGACAAAGAGAACTATCCTGCCTACACTCGTGTTGCCTCTAGATACTGGATTAGGCACCTTCGGACGTCTAGTGTATGCAGGACCCTCTCTTTCGCGTTCCTAGGGTTAGGGCAGAAAGAAGGGAGGGCGATTTCCTGGGACCTGTGAAATCTTGACGCCATTTTTGGTAGATAGGCAGGGTCAGTTTTCAGAATAAGCCTATCCTCCAAGATTTGTGTGAAGGGGGGGGGCCTGCCGATATGGCCTGAATATCACTAACCCTACGTGCGGATGTGAGAGCTACCAAGAGTGCTGGTTTTAGGGACGCTTCTGGCAGGGGTTCAAAAGGTGCCTCAGTTAGGGCTGAAAGGACCAAGTTCAAATCCCAGGGTGTAGTATTTCGGGATGAGATAGGGCAGGATCTAGCTGATGCCTTAATAAACCTAGATACCCATCTATCCCTGGCTAGGTCAAAATTATAGAGTGCTCCCAGGGCCGCAACTTGAACTTTTAAGGTACTTGTGGCCAGGCCCTGCTCTAAACCCCTCTGTAAAAATTCCAGGATAGCTGTCAACGGAACCTCCCCACCCAACCTGGAACCTGAGACTGAAAGGAATTTCTTCCAGGTTTTCCCGTATAGTTTGGTGGTGACTGGTTTTCTACTTTGAAGTAGTGTGGTGATCAAATTTGGGGAGAAACCTTTGTCTTTCAGAAGAGCCCTCTCAAATTCCAGGCCCTCAAGTGTAAGCTTGACACCTGAGGATTGAGGACCGGACCCCGAGAAAGAAGGTCCGGGAGAACCCATGGATCGGAGTTTGACAACCTCCTCAGCCATGAAAACCATGCTCTCTTTGGCCAAAAGGGGGCTATTAGGATTACCCTCGCTTCCTCTTCTCTGATTTTCCTCAGAACAGCTGGAATCAGAGCGGTCGGAGGAAAAGCCTAAGCTAAAGGGTAATTCCAAGGGATTATAAAGGCATCCACGGCTACTGGGTTCTCTTTGGGATGTAAGGAGCAAAAAGAGCGTGTTTGTTGATCTGATCGTTGGCAAACAGATCTATGGAGGGACGGCCCCACCTTTGTACAATCTGCCGAAAAACCGCCTGACTTAATTCCCACTCGCCCTGCTTCAACTGAGTCCGACTCAAAGTCTGCGGTGCTGTTTTCTACTCCTTTTATGTGTAGAGCGGATAGGGATTGCAAGTTCTCCTCGGCTAAGTGAAAGATGACCTCTCTCGTCTGCATTAGGGAATGGGACCGTGTACCCCCCTGGTGGTTCAGGTACGCCACTACTACTCGGTTGTCTGAGAAGACCCTCACGTGATGTCCTTGAGGACATTAGTTTCAGGCGTTCTGTCCAGACCCCCTGAGCTACCAGGTTGTTGAGGTGGGCCCCCCAGCCCCCGGGGCTTGCATCTGTGGTCAGGACTTGCGGTGTCGGGATTGTCCAAGGAATCCCCTGGGCCAGATTGTGTATGTTCCCCCACCACTCTAGGGAAAGTGTGGTTTTTACAGATAGCGTTAACCACCCTTCTAAACGCCCTTTTAGTGCCTTTTCTGCCTCTAGGATTTCCCACTGAAGGGTCCTGGTAAGTATTTGAGCCCATTGAACGGCCGGAAAGCATGCTGGTCAGGGAACCTAGCAGGGACATGGCCTTCCGAAGGGACATAGATGGGTGGGATTTCGCCCGTGATATCAGGTTTAAGATTTTTTGAATTTTCCCTGAGGGGAGATGACACTCCTGAATTTTTGAATCAAGTAGGACGCCTAGGTACTCCTGTATCTGGCATGGTTCTGTCTTGGACTTTTCCAGATTCAAAAGCCACCCTAAGCGAGTCAAGGAATGCATGACCTTTTCCAGATGGGATTTGCAGTCTAGGAAGGAGCTGCCTATTATCAGGAAGTCGTCTAGGTATGGGATGACCAGGGTGTTCTGCTCCCTTAGATGAGCCATCACCTCTGCAACCACTTTGGTGAAAACCCTTGGGGCTATGGCGATGCCGAATGGGAGGGCTGTATATTGGTAGTGCTTGACCACTCCACCCATAGGAACAGCTACCCTGAGGAACTTCTGGTAGTCCTTGTGTATCGGGACGTGATGAGCATCTTTTAAGTCCAGGACGGCCATGAAACAACCAGGAAACAGCATTTTTATTGAAGATTTTATTGTTTCCATTTTGAAGGGTTCCACCTTCAACAGCTTGTTCAGCTTTTTCAGATTCACAATCGTCCTGTATGTCCCATCTGTTTTTTTCCTCAGGAATAGTGGAGAATAGAAGCCCATGCCTTCCTCCCTCCCCGGGACCTCCTGGAGGACTGCTTTCCCTACTAGTCCCCGGATTTCCTGCTCCAAGGCTAGCTGCTCCTCGTTTGAAGATCTTTCGGGGGTTATAATAAAGTTTCTCTGAGGGACTTTGAAGAACTGGAGTTTCAGGCGATTGAATTAGGGTCAGAATCCATGGGCTGTTAGATATTAGCTCCCAGGCCGGGAGAAAACTTGATAGCCTTTCCCCCACCCGGGGAAAATCTTCATTGGGGGGCCTTTCTATTATCGCTGGAGGGCTTGTTAAATAGGAATCCCTTGGTCTTCCTTCTCCTGTCTTCCCACCAATCCTGCTCTTTAGGGGGGTTTCCTACGCATAAATCTTCTACTCCGAAAAGGCTTCCTGCAAGCAGCATTAGACGGGACAGGAAACCGTTTCTTATTATCCCCTGCTTTATCCAGGATGTCATCAAGGGCAGGCCCAAATAGAAACTCGCCCTCACAGGGGATGGAGCACAATCTGGATTTAGTCTGTAGGTCCCCGGGCCAACATTTGAGCCAGAGGGCTCGTCTAGCAGCGTTGGCAAGCCCCGTCGCTCTAGCACTTAATGGAGTCCGCCGAGGCGTCTGCCAGGAAGGCCGCTGCCTCTTTCATTATCGGGATGGCTTCCAGGATTGTGTCTCTGAATATCTTCTGCCTCAGTTGTGATTCTAGCTGGTCCAACCAAACCATTAGGGATCTGGCCGTACACGTCGCAGCTATCGCTGGTTTTAACCCCCCCCAGCGGCTTCCCAGGAACCCTTTAAGAAGGCATCTGTCTTTTTATTCATGGGGACTTTCAAGACACCCATGTCTTCAAATGGAAGGGAGTATTTTTTTGAGGCTTTGGCTATAGTGACATCCAGTTTCGGTGCTTTCTCCCAAAAGGAGCATACGGGGTCCTCAAACGGGTACTTTCGTTTAGGGGAAAGGAAGCCCTTCCTCTCCGGTCGTTTCCACTCTTTCATAATCAGTGAATGAACATGTTCATTGAGTGGAAAAGATCTCCTTTTTTTCTGTTCTAGGCCGCTAAACATCATGTCTTGTATGGATTTTTTGGGCCGAGGATCTGTTAGACCCATGGTAGACCTGACTGCCTTGACAAGGCTATCTGTTTCCTCAACGGGAAAACCGCTCCGACCTCCTCTAACTGTAGATGAGGAAGAGGAGGAGGAAGAGGTGGAAGTGTCCGAATCCCCGTCATCCTCAGAACTACTAGACGTGGACTCGGGGGATATGTTTTCAGTATTCTTTAATCTTTTGCCCTGAAAAGATTTAATAGTGTTTTCAACTTGCGACTTAATTAGGTCTCTAAGATCAGAGGCAAATCTCGGGGTTCCCTCGCATATGGTCTGCTCAATGCAGGAGCTACTGAGTCTCTTTTCCCAAGTAGTGGGCAAGGCCTCAGTGCATAATGCACAAGTCCTATTTTTTGTTTTCTCTTTACTCTTTTTTCCCTACGGGAGACAAAAGAGGGAGAGAGCAAGGGCCCCTAGTTACAAAGTGGGCTTTCACGAAGTTCACTTACCAACCAGACGGAAGAGAGCAGGTACCGGTTCAGGAGGTGGAGCCATCTTTGTAGTCTAAGTCCTCTTGGAAGATGCCATAGTGGAGTCCTTGCTGCGCTGCGACGATCTGCCAGAGCGCCCGCTTCCTCTCCGGTCCGGCCTTCCGGTCCCTTTTTCCGTTGGGTTGGTGGTGGTGGTGGCGACTGAGGGTGTAGCTGCTGCTCCTCAGGTAGGTGCTGGTCACTCATTGTTACAGTTTTTGGTTTGAGTTTTGTTTTTTTTTTTGTTTCTTTTTTTTTTTTTTTTTTTTTTTACACAGCGTGCCAGAGCCCAGAAGAGCAAATACTGGCGTCCTCTGCTGTGTTTTAAGGCACTGGGAGTCCCTCCCATAGTGCCTGTAGTGACCTGGCCTGCACAGACTGGACACCCAGTCATGCATTGCGGCGCCGCGTCATCCGGGGGCGCCCGCGCATGCGCGGTGAACCCGGAAGCTTAAATGCATGTTGCCGGGCCGCGCACGCTTTCTCACCTCCGCAACCAGGGGGGTATAGCACAGTCCTGGCGGCCTCCTCTTCGTCCAGACCCACCTCCGCACACATTAAAGGCCCACTGACCTCAGCGGTGGCGCTTCAGGACACCGCACCAGCCGAGGCAGGGGGACCCCCGCTGCCTGGATAGGACTGGCCAGGCCTGGCATCCCACAACGTCCATCTTCTGGCACCCCGCAGGTATGCCTCCTCCGGACTGTAGGGTCCCGTCAAGGACAGGAAACCAACTGATCGGGAGAGCGGTACCGCCCTTTTATCTGTAGGTTTCCTGTCCTTGAAGGGCAGATCCCCTCTCTCTATGGTGCAGTCATGGGAGAAGGAGAAATTGATGACAAAGGTTGTAGTGCCGGCGTCCCTGCCCTCTGCTAGGCAGGGACGCTGCTCCTCTCACCGCTCTGCTCCGTGCCCAGCATCCTCCCCCCGCTCTGCTGTCAGCGCGCGCTCCGTCCCGGCGTCCTCCTCCTGCTCTGCTCTCAGCGCGCGCTCCTTCCCGGCCCCTGTGCTTAGGGCGCGCGCGCGCGCGCTCCCCTCCTCTTAAAGGGGCCGCGCGCGCCGCCCTAAAGAGTCCCCGGCCAATGGCCGGAGGACTTCATCATATATAAGGCACCTCCTCCAAAATGGAGGTGCCCGAGCAATGTTGTTTGCACCTGTGTCTCACCTGTGCTTCAGCCCTCAGGTCCCGTTGCCAGTTACCTGCCTGATTCCTGCCAGTTACCTGCCTGATTCCTGCCTGAATACTTGTTACCTGTCTGCCAGTCTGAGGTCCGACGGTCTGCCTTACTACTCCTGTCAGTCTGTCTAAGGACCAGCCTGCCCGCTCACCTGGGAGCGCATATCTGCTACCTGCCTGCTTGCCTGAGGTCCGGCGGTCTGCCTTACTACTCCGGTCAGTCTGTCTATGGACCAGCTTGCCCGCTCACCTGGGAGCGCTTCTCCGTTACCTGCCTGCTTGCCAGCCCGGAGGCTCCGTTGTCACGTGCTGTGACCACCAGCTATCTCAGAGACTCTTGCCCGCTCACCTGGGAGCGCATCTCCGTTACCTGCCTGCTTGCCAGCCCGGAGGTCCCGTTGTCACGTGCGGTGACCACCAGCTATTCCAGAGACTCTTGCCCGCTCACCTGGGAGCGCTTCTCCGTTACCTGCCTGCCTGCCAGCCCGGAGGCTCCGCCGTCACGTGCCGTGACCACCTGCTATTCCAGAGACTCTCGCTTGCTCACCTGGGAGCACCAATCTACCATCTGCCTGCTAGCCTACCCGGAGGCTCTGCCATCACAGGTCGTACCTACCCCTTACCCAGAGACTGCCCTGATCACTTGCCGTATCTCCCTGTCCGTTCACCCAGAGACTGCCCTGATCACTTGCCGTATCTCCCTGTCCGTTCATCCAGAGACTGCCACCCGCTCCCTTACAAGGGCCGCCCCCTTGTATAGTAGCTCAGAGGTTCCGCCTCCCGGACCCGTTACAGTTTGCTCGGGCCATGGAACCCGGTGGCACCCAAGCTCCCTCGCTCACGGACCTGTGTCATGAACTATCCCGTCAAAGGTCCCAACAGGAGTCCATCCTGGGTCACCTGCGGAATGTCAATACTCGCCTGGACACTCTGACTGCACCACCTGCAGCCACTGCCAGTACCATGACTCGCAACCCGGCAGCTCCGCTACCCACTAATACCATGGTAACCTATCCCGGACCCCGGCTGTCTGCACCTCCTCGCTTCGGAGGTGACTCCGCCCAGGCTCGGGGCTTCATAAATCAGTGCACCCTGCACTTTGAACTTTTGTCCCATCAGTTTAATTCCGACCGGGCCAAAATTGCCTTTATCATGTCCCATCTCACCGGGGAGGCCCTGGCCTGGCTAAATCCTCTATGGGAGAGAGGAGACCCCCTGGTGTCCAACTTGCCTGCTTTTCTGTCAGCTTTCCGGAAAGTCTTCGACGAACCCGGACGGAAGACCTCATCCGCATCCTCTCTGCTACGCCTCCGTCAGGAGGGTCTCACCGTGGGCCAATATGCCATACGGTTCCGCACCCTTGCCTCGGAGCTGGCCTGGGATAACGACGCTCTGGTATCCGTCTTCTGGGAGGGTCTGTCCGGTCGTATTAAAGATGAACTTGCTGGTCGGGACATTCCTACCTCTCTCGATGATCTAATAACCCTTGCCACCCGGATTGACCTACGGTTCTAGGAGCGTGCCAAAGAGGTCACCCGTGAGAGAAGGATTCCACGTTTAGCTCCTACTTTCCAGAAACCCGTCACTCCCTCCGTTTCTCCCCAGGTACACTCTCCTGAGCCTATGCAGGTCGACCAGACCAAGATGGTCAAAACCCGTCAGGACTCACGCCGTGCCGAGGGGAGCTGCTTCTACTGTGGCAGTAAGGAGCACCGGATCCGTGCCTGCCCGGAGAGGTCGGGAAACGCCTGTGTCTAGGTTCGCTCAGAGAGGTCCACCTAGACAAGAATAAATCCTCTCCATCCCTGCTGTTGTCTGTTTCGATCATCTACGGGGAGAACCGTTATTTCGAACTAGCCCAACTTGACTCTGGAGCAGCCGGGAACCTTATTTCACAGTCCCTGGTTGAGAAATACCGCATCCCCACCAAACCTCTGGCTGTACCCTTGTCTGTCGCTGCCGTGGATGGGGGCCTCTTACCTCGCCCCATTCAACTCATCACCGAATCCATTACCCTGCAGGTGGGAATGCTGCATTCTGAAAGTATCTCCTTTCATGTTCTGCCTGGACTCTCTCACGCCCTCTTGCTAGGTCTGCCCTGGCTCCAGAGACATGCACCCGTGCTAGACTGGCAAACCGGAGAGGTCCTTCGCTGGGGACAAGACTGTCATAAAACCTGCCTGGTTCCCGTCCATCCCGTCCGTCCCTCTCCTACCCCAGCTAATCTACCTGGACTTCCGATTCCTTATTGGTCTTATGCAGATGTCTTTAATAAAAAGGAGGCAGAGACATTACCACCACATAGACCATACGACTGTCCCATCGATCTGCTACCCGGTACTACTCCTCCCCGTGGGCGTATCTATCCTTTATCCGCTGCTGAGACCCGGTCAATGTCCGAATATATTGAGGAGAATCTGGCCAGAGGATTCATCCGGAAATCTACCTCCCCGGCGGGAGCAGGCTTCTTTTTCGTCAAAAAGAAGGACGGCTCTCTCCGTCCCTGTATAGACTATAGAGGCTTAAACCTGATCACGGTGAAGAATAAGTACCCCCTTCCGCTCATTCCAGAATTATTTGATCGTCTGAGGGGGGCTAGGATCTTCACCAAACTGGACCTTCGTGGGGCGTACAACCTGGTTCGTATTCGTCAGGGGGATGAATGGAAGACGGCATTCAACACCCGGGACGGCCACTATGAATACCTGGTAATGCCCTTTGGTCTCTGTAACGCTCCTGCCGTCTTTCAAGAGTTGGTCAATGACATCTTCCGGGACCTTCTCTACTCCTGCGTAGTGGTGTACCTGGACGACATCTTGGTCTTCTCTCCGGATCTCCAGACTCACCGGAGGGACGTTCGTCAGGTCCTGCTCAGGCTAAGGCAGAACCATCTCTACGCTAAATTTGAGAAGTGCCTCTTTGAGCAGACCTCGCTTCCGTTTCTGGGCTACATTATCTCTCAGACCGGCCTACAAATGGATCCTGAGAAACTGTCTGCCATCGAGAAATGGCCCCGACCGGAGGGGTTGAAGGCCATTCAGCGATTCCTGGGCTTCGCCAACTACTACCGCCTCTTCATACCACACTTCTCTTCCCGGACGGCCCCAATTTCTGCGCTCACCCGTAAAGGTACTAATCCCAAAGAGTGGCCACCCGAAGCAGAGGAGGCCTTTCTTTCCCTTAAACAGGCCTTCTCTTCCGCCCCGGTGCTGCATCGCCCAGATGGCAACAAGCAGTTCTTCCTGGAAGTTGACGCCTCCTCCTCTGGAGCCGGAGCGGTACTTACTCAAAAATCATCTTCCGGGAGGATGGTAACTTGTGGCTTCTTCTCAAAACTCTTCTCCTCCTCTGAGCGCAACTATTCCATAGGAGACCGAGAGTTATTGGCCATCAAACTGGCATTGGAGGAGTGGCGTTACCTGCTCGAGGGGGCTCTTCACCCGGTAATAATTTATACTGACCACAAGAACTTGGCTTACCTCCAGCATGCCCAGAGACTTAACCCGCGCCAAGCCCGGTGGTCCTTGTTTTTTGCTCGTTTTGATTTTGTCCTTCATTTTCGCCCGGCTGACAAAAACGTCAAGGCGGACGCCTTGTCTCGATCCTTTCTGGTGTCTGATCTCGAGGAGGATCCGAAACACATCATCGATCCCGCCAGAGTAATGCAGGTGGCTCCCGTGAGTCTAAATCGTCTTCCTCCTGGTAAGACGTTCGTACCAGTACCTGATCGGGAGAAGATCCTACACTGGGGTCATTCGTCTAAACTAGCTGGCCACGCCGGTCAGAAAAAGACCCTCCAGCTTATTACCCGGCACTACTGGTGGCCTAACCTGCACAAGGATGTAATTGACTTTGTTTCTGCCTGTGTGTCCTGCGCCCGCAACAAAGTTCCGAGACACCTGCCGGCCGGCCGCCTCCTACCTCTGCCAGTACCTGCTGCCCCCTGGCAGCATATAGCGATGGACTTCATAACTGATCTGCCCGTCTCTGCCGGTTGTACGGTCATTTGGGTGGTCGCTGACCGCTTTTCCAAGATGGCTCACTTCATTCCACTGCCAGGTCTTCCGTCTGCACCCGAGCTGGCTAAAGACTTTATTCGCCACATCTTCCGTCTTCATGGCCTGCCCCGTCACATCGTGTCGGATCGAGGAGTACAGTTCACTTCCCGTTTCTGGAGAGCCACTTGTAAATTGCTGGACGTCACCCTGGACTTCTCCTCCGCTTACCACCCACAGTCTAATGGTCAAGTGGAGCGGATCAATCAGAACCTGACCAGTTACCTTCGGCACTTCATTAATGCCCACCATTCTGACTGGGTGGATCTCCTGCCATGGGCCGAATTCTCGTACAACAATCACGAGAGCGAGTCTTCCTCCAAATCCCCGTTTTTTGTAGTCTACGGTCAGCATCCTCGGATCCCGTTTCCCGTCTCCACCTCGGCGGACAATCCGGCTGCGGAATCTCTTGTTAACAAATTTTCCTCCATATGGGAGAGTACCCGGTCCGCACTCCTTCTGTCATCCGAGCGTATGAAAAGACACGCTGACAAAAAACGTCTGGACCCTCCTCAATTCCGCCCTGGGGATAAAGTCTGGCTCTCGTCCAAATATGTCCGGCTCAAGATCCCTTCCTATAAGTTAGGGCCTCGGTTCATCGGCCCACTGGAGGTCATCAGTCAGATCAACCCGGTGGCCTATAAATTGAAACTCCCGGCCAACTTACGGATCCCTAACTCCTTCCATGTATCTCTCCTCAAACCTGTGGTGCTTAACTCTTTTTCCAAGTCTACAGGTACGCCTCCTGCTCCGGTTTCTGCTGAGGACGAGTTTGAGGTAGAGAACATTCTTGCCACCAAAAGGGTAAGAGGAAAGACCTTTTTCCTGGTAGATTGGAGGGGGTTTGGTCCTGAGGAGAGAACGTGGGAGCCCCGGGAGAACATCCATGCCCCTCTCATCCTAGCTAAATTTCTGTCTGGCCTAAAAAAGGGGGGGCCTAAAGGGGGGGGTACTGTAGTGCCGGCGTCCCTGCCCTCTGCTAGGCAGGGACGCTGCTCCTCTCACCGCTCTGCTCCGTGCCCAGCATCCTCCCCCCGCTCTGCTGTCAGCGCGCGCTCCGTCCCGGCGTCCTCCTCCTGCTCTGCTCTCAGCGCGCGCTCCTTCCCGGCCCCTGTGCTTAGGGCGCGCGCGCGCTCCCCTCCTCTTAAAGGGGCCGCGCGCGCCGCCCTAAAGAGTCCCCGGCCAATGGCCGGAGGACTTCATCATATATAAGGCACCTCCTCCAAAATGGAGGTGCCCGAGCAATGTTGTTTGCACCTGTGTCTCACCTGTGCTTCAGCCCTCAGGTCCCGTTGCCAGTTACCTGCCAGTTACCTGCCTGATTCCTGCCAGTTACCTGCCTGAATACTTGTTACCTGTCTGCCAGTCTGAGGTCCGACGGTCTGCCTTACTACTCCTGTCAGTCTGTCTAAGGACCAGCCTGCCCGCTCACCTGGGAGCGCATATCTGCTACCTGCCTGCTTGCCTGAGGTCCGACGGTCTGCCTTACTACTCCGGTCAGTCTGTCTATGGACCAGCTTGCCCGCTCACCTGGGAGCGCTTCTCCGTTACCTGCCTGCTTGCCAGCCCGGAGGCTCCGTTGTCACGTGCTGTGACCACCAGCTATCTCAGAGACTCTTGCCCGCTCACCTGGGAGCGCATCTCCGTTACCTGCCTGCTTGCCAGCCCGGAGGTCCCGTTGTCACGTGCGGTGACCACCAGCTATTCCAGAGACTCTTGCCCGCTCACCTGGGAGCGCTTCTCCGTTACCTGCCTGCCTGCCAGCCCGGAGGCTCCGCCGTCACGTGCCGTGACCACCTGCTATTCCAGAGACTCTCGCTTGCTCACCTGGGAGCACCAATCTACCATCTGCCTGCTAGCCTACCCGGAGGCTCTGCCATCACAGGTCGTACCTACCCCTTACCCAGAGACTGCCCTGATCACTTGCCGTATCTCCCTGTCCGTTCACCCAGAGACTGCCCTGATCACTTGCCGTATCTCCCTGTCCGTTCATCCAGAGACTGCCACCCGCTCCCTTACAAGGGCCGCCCCCTTGTATAGTAGCTCAGAGGTTCCGCCTCCCGGACCCGTTACAAAGGTGCTTTAATTTACATTGTGGTGTATACGGTGTGTGTGTGTGTGGGTGGGTGGGGTGTGTGTGTGTGTGTGTGTGTGTGTGTGTGTGTGTGTGTGTGTGTGTGTGTGTGTGTGTGTGTGTGTGTGTGTGTGTGTGTGTGTGTGTGTGTTGCATACGGCGTACACAGTGCGTGTGTGGTGCGACGGCGGTACCGCACAAGAGGCTGGTACAACCAGCGGTTTCCATATTGAGACACCCATCACGGCGGTCGACGAACGTCCACCGCTTGGAATTCTGGGATCCGGACGGAACAGGATGTGAAGACATTACAAGGCATATATATTACATATATTATATATCTATCATTTTTTCATTATTTGGCCACCCCTCTAGTACAAATGCCATATGCCGACAGAGAGAGCACACATTCAATCGTGCATCATTTTTGGGCGTGTACGCGTACCGGAGACGGATACCCAGACAGTCTACAAAATCTGAGCCTTCGCCTCCACCAGGCATACACATCCAGAAATGATGCACGGCAGAGTGCACGTTTAGGCTATGTGCCCACGATGCAGAAATGCCGCACATTTTTTACACTTCTCCCTGGCAGGAAAAACGCATGCGTTTTTACAGCCAGGTAGAAGCGTTTGTCAAGCTTCTTTGCATGCATTTCTGCATGCGGGTTATCAAGCGGTTTTCCAAGCGATTTTAGCATCACTTGGAAAGTGCTTGACAACTTGTTCACACTATATAAATCCATGCAACCGGCATGAATTTATAGTAGTGTGACCAAGTTAGTTAAAAAAAAAAGGAATAAGAATGGTAAAAAATAAAAAAATAAAGTTTATTCTCACCTTCCGTTGTCCTCCCGGTGTTCTCTGTGCCGCGTCCGGTGTATAGGGCGGCTCGCGCTGTTGTGAAGGACCTTCGGTGATGTCATTGAGTCATGCGATGGGTCACATGACTCAGTGACGTCATGGCAGGTCCTTCACAACAGCGCGAGCATTGCAAGAGATCGGATTGAGCAGACAAAACACCGGGAGGACATCAGAAGGTAAGTATAATCTTTATTTTTATTTTAAATTCTTTTTTTTTTTTTTTTTTTACAGTCTCTATGGTACCCAGGTCTGGATGAGAGTCTCCTCTCCTCCAGACTTGGGTACCATCCGCACATAGAAACGCATAATATCCGTGTGTACAAATGTACTGACACAGATATTATGCGTTTCAATGCAAGTCAATGGCGGCGATTACGCTGCATGTCCGCAAAATTAATGGACATGCTGCAGATTTTTGAGCGTAGCATAAATGCTGCGGAAAAATCCACAGCATGGGCATTGACATTGCGGCTTGTCATTGGGGACCATGGGGGGCGGATTACCAAGTTTTTATGCTGCGGAATTTCCGCAGCATAAAAGCTTGGAAAACGCATAGTGGGCACACAGCCTCACTCTATGAGCACCATTTTAGTCTACAGGCCCGTCGGCACATACACCCGAATACAGTTCTGCGGGGGTTCGGACGTAAGCCCTGACAGGACCAACGAATGGATGCCTGAACACCATGTGAAAAGGCCTTACCCAAAAAAAGTAACAAAACTATTTTTACACTCAAGTAATAAAATAGGCAATAACAGAACATGCAAATTTCATTTTACATTCTGTTTGGAAATGTATAATACACGCTTTGCATATATGACATCATTAAGCATTGAGAAATCTGTGCATAAAACAACAATTACATAAGTCATTTATGTCGGGTGTAGACTTCATTCAAGTACTGATACATTTTTAATTTAAAGAAAAGTAGGTCAACTGGCTCAAGTCTGTTAGGCTATGTGCACACGATGCAGAAATGAAGCAGAAAATTTCTGCATCATTTCTGCATCTCCCTGGCAGAAAAAAATCATGCAGATTGTGCATGCGTTTTTCCTGCGGAATACATGCGGATTCACATGCGTTTCCGCATGTGGATTGACAAGCGCTTTCCAGGCAATTTTAGCATTACTTGGAAAGTGCTCGTGACAACTAGGTCACACTATATAAATCCATGCAAACAGCATGGATTTATATAGTGTGACCCGAGAGAGTGGTAAAAATAAAAAATAAATGTATACTTTACCCTCTGATGGCCCCCGGTGTCCCGTTCAATCCGTTCTCCCTCGCCGGTAACTTTGAATTGAAAGACCTGCCGACGTCAGCGTCACGTGACTCGTCACATGACTCTGACGTCAGCGCAGGTCCTTCAACTCACTGCAAAGTGCCGGGAACCAAACAGGAGCGGTGCGCGGGCCGACAGAAGGCAAGAAGACATTTATTTTTTATCTTATTCTTGTTTTTACAGCTTTTTAATGGTACCTGGGTGTGGAGGAGAGTCTCCTGTCCTCCACACCCGGGTACCATCCGCACATTAGAACGCGCCAATAGCGCAAGTACAGATGCAGTCTTGCGGAATTGGCGCGTTCTAATGCAAGTCAATGGCGGCGAAAACGCCGCGTTTACGCAAAATTAATTGACATGCTGCGGATTTTTGAGCACAGCGTTTACGCTGCGGAAAAATCCGCATCATGGGCACAGCACATGCGGATTTCAATTGGGGAACATTGCCGCCCTTCTACCATGCGTTTTTAATGCGTTTCCGCGGCGTTTACGCAACTGCAAAAACGCCGCGGAAACGCATTAAATACGCATCGTGTGAACTCAGCCTTAAAAACACAATGAGCTGATCAGGAGGGATACAAGTTACAGAGGTAAAACCAATACACTTCTACTTACTTAAGAAACTGATTAGAACTTAACTTCATTAATCTCTCTGAAAAATATGGAATGAATCATACAAGATTGGAAAAATCAACTGCTGCCCTTAGCACTGGTATAATAGTGGTACCAAAATAACATGCAAGCTTCCACATGCAACAAAATAAAATCCACCAAAAATTGCGATGAAAGGTACATACAAATAAATCAAACCATGGCTTCCCTCGCATACTTACGAAGTATAACGTGCGTGATAACGAATGCAAATATAAAGACTGTCAGAAATGACAGCGATAAAATGAACATGTAAAAAAATCTGTAGTTTCTTTTCCCCACGCAGTTTCCCACCCAGGGGCAGTGGTGATCAAAGCGCTCTGAAATGAGAGGCAAAAACAAAAAGATATATATGGCATAGAATTAATCATCTATATATGTAAGAAATAACATGCATGAACGCTAGTGTGATCATGACCGTTACGGAAGGGTCATTTTGTACAGAATGTGGCAATTACAAGGGATTGTGCACACTAAGTATTTACAGCAGAAGTTTTTGCACCAAAACCTCATCTCTTGGCTGGAAAAACACTACCTAAAATATGTGTTTAAGTGCTTTTTTACATATTCAATATAATGCGTGAAAAACACTCCAAAACACTGAAAGAATTGACATGATGCAGATTTGAGAAAAGAAAAAAAAAAAAAAAAAAACTTGATAGTAAAAATCTTCAAGGAAAAAATAAGCAGCGTGTGCATGAGATTTCAGAAATCTTATTCATTTTGCAGGCACACTGAACCGCAACGATTTGGTGCAGAAATTTCTGCTGAAAATACTGAACATGTGCACACACCCCAAATGTATTATAAATATTTCCATTTTTTTTGCTACAACTACAGTTCTCACAGATCCATAGTTCGTGGTGTGACAAATGCATTTCAAGTCACTGTTAGACATAATTCCTGCATAAAAGATCGACAGACAAGATAAAGGGGTGGGTGATGGTTCCTGTTTTGTTTTTTTTTGCCACAACTTCTCAATTGTCAACAGAATAAAAATAAAAAAGCATTAGAAGATTATATCTGTGCAGTAAAGCACAATTGTTTTCAGCAGGTGTGGAAAAAAGCTAATGAATAAGAACGCTTAATAATGAATCATTTTTATCAATTAACAAAATGCAAAGTGAATGAGCAAGATAAATTAAGTTAAATTGATATTTGGTGTGACCTTTAGCACTCAGAACAGCATCAATTTGTTTAGGTAGACTTACACAAAGTCAGGGATTTTGTAGGATTATATTCAAGTGTATAAGTAAGCAAGTATACCAAACAGGTGATAATGATCATGATTTTCATGTGTAAGGTTGAAACACATTAACTGAAACAGCGGTGTAGAACGTTTAAAACAGGTGAGGAACAGCAAAAGTGAGGTTGTGCAAGACCGTTTATATCGCAGGTCACACATCCTGGCAAGATTGATCACAGCATCAAGACACAAGGTAGTTATACTGCACCAGCAAGGTATCGGCCAGGCAAAGATTTAACAGCAGACTGGAGATTCAAGTTGTGCTGTTCTCACAAAGAAATGGACAACAATAACGATCCTAGATGCAGTTGGCCCAGATTCATCAAAACTGCCATTATTCACACCAATCTTGATGAGGTGGTGTGCTGGAGTCAGACGCTACTGATTCATTAGGAGGTGCAGTCCTTGCTGGAGTATAATTTGTGGCTGCTTGCATGAATTTGTCCCTATTCTGTCTGATTTGTTGGAGCTGGACATAAATAGCGTGACAACGCCAGATGTCAAAAATTTTAGAGCAGCTCGAGTTTCACCAAAATATTGTGACTTTTTTAAGCTACTTATGCCAGAATCTTTGCGTAAAAGTGTAAAATGAATCAGGCCCAATGAAATTTAGTGCAGCCGATTAATGACATATGCTTACTTCGCTTCAAAATTGAACATGTTCATCAGTGCCATCAGCTCAATGCTGGCAGAAACCAGTGGGATGCAGCTACATTCATCTACTGTTCAGAGACATCTGGTGGAAAGTCTTCAAGAAGAAATGCAGCGATATAGCCAAGGAAACAAGGCCAAGCAATTAAACTATGCATAAAAACATAGCAACTAGGGAGAAGACAAAATGGCAGCAGGAGCTCGAGAATGACGAGTTAAAATATGAAATATTTGGCTGTAACAGAAGGCAGTTTGTTCATCCAAGAGCTGAATAGCAGTACAATAATGAGTATCTGTAGGCAATAGTGAAGCATGGAGGAGGTTCCTTGCAAGTTTGAGGCGGCGTTTCAGTCAATGGATTTGGGGATTTCATCATAATTAATGGTGTCCTCAGTCAAGATAAGTACAGGCAGATACTTAACGATTTCTCTTTTGTTCATCCACTCTGCATTTTGTTAATGAAGTACTCCTCAAACTTTTTATCCTCTTAATATACTGCAATCATATTATATAGCACTAAGTACTTACAATTGCTCATTTTGCCTTTCTACCCAGCTAATTTTCTTTTCCATTAGGTCTATGACATCATGTGATTAAAAACTGACCAACAATCCTAAGTTCTAAATGGAAACAGGAGGTGAATGTTCTATGCATGAGTCATGAGTCTCTGAAGAGTCCCAGGCAGAGGGAGGAGCGGAGCAGCTGGGTCAGGAGTTGAAGAAGGGATGATAAATGCAGGGACAAGAGACTTCCTGCTTCTGCATAGAAACGAAAAGGATTAACTGGGTAGAATGCCAAACTGAGCAATTTTAAGTACACAGTGATATAGAATATGATGACTGCAATATACTAAAGGGTAAAACTTATATTGATCCCTGAAGATAGTATTTCAACGAAATGGAAAAACTAAAGATTCCCTAGCATGACATATATCATATGGCAAACCCAATAAATAGTTTGTCGTCATGATGCAAAGGCAAGCAAAAAAAAAAAAAAAAAAGACGTTCCAAGAACTGGTAATAGATGTTAACAGATTAGTTTATTAATTACATAAATATTAAAAGCAAAATGCAATATAATTTAGGTGACGATAACGTTAAGGTGGCTATTGCCACAAAAGGGGCACCATATGATAACATATACACGATTAAATTGTAAACATGATTAATACATAGTTGACACCTATGGACCTAGTAAGGGAAGTGGCATCATCGTTTGGCATATTACTACACATGTAAGTCACAAGGCTCGGTGACGTGCAGGAGAGGGGAGAGAATATTGAAATTAATTAAGTAGGCGGGGATTTCTTGGCGTCCCCCGAACGTCAAACATAGGTAAAATGATTTTATAAAAAGCATTTTCAAAGCAATCAGATCTCTAATATGGGATATGCAGGTAAGTATAGAGTCGCATTTCTATCACCTGTATGCCCATAGTAGAGGTTTGATAAGTCCCGGGGTCAGGGTGACAGATCCCCTTTAAGTGGGTTGTGTGGTACTTTAGAATACCCCCCTATGTACTCTCCCCCCCCCCCCAGGTCCCTAAGACTTATTGTAAATGCCTTCTGCTGTTGATAATGCCTGTGAGCGGCGATATCGGTGGCCGCTCACAGGCATCACGTGACCCCAGCGCCAAGTCACGACAAGTGAGGCACGACTCAGCGCTGGGGTCCTTGTGGTGGCTGCTGGGTTGTGGGTGGGGGTCACACCCAGCATCCACCGCGCGCTTTCCCAATGAATGGGGAGAGGCAGAGAGCGCGGTGAATGCCGAGTGTGACGCAGGGGGATAACCCCGCCCACAGCCTGGCATCCACCTGGAACCAGGAAGATCGTGACCCCTGGCTGCTGCCAGCACTTGTCGTGATGTCAGCGGATGTCAGAGCCGGCTGCAGCCAGGGGTCACATGATGCCTGTGAGCGGCCACCAATACACAGGCATTATCAACAGCATAAGGTATTTACAAACAGTCTTCGGCTGTGTGCCCACGATGCGTTTTTCAAGCGTTTATGCTGCGGAATTTCTGCAGCGTAAACGCTTGGGAAACCTTCCCTCATGGTCTCCAATGCAATTCCGCACTTTCAATGTCCATGCTGCGGATTTTTCCGCAGCGTTTATGCTGCGCTCAAAAATCTGCAGCATGTACATTAATTTTGCGGAAGCGCTGCGTTTTCGCCGCCATTGACTTGCATTAGAACGCGCCAATTCCGCAAGACTGCATCTGTACTTGCGTAATTGGCGCGTTCTAATGTGCGGATGGTACCCGGGTGTGGAGGAGAGGAGACTCTCCTCCACACCCAGGTACCCTAAAAGCTGTAAAAAAGAATAAAATAAAAAATAAAGATTATATTTACCTTCCGACAGCCCCCGGACTCCTTCCCTGTGCTTGCCGACAGATCGCGCAGGACTGAAGGACCTGCGGTGACGTTACAGTCATGTGACAGCAGGTCCTTCAGTACAGCGTACTGCGATCTTTTGGCAGCCAGGAATGAGTGCAGCAAGTCTCGGGGGCCATCAGAAGGTTAAGTATATATTTATTTTTTTATTTTTAACCATTCTCTCGGGTCACACTATATAAATCCATGCCGTTTGCATGGATTTATATAGTGTGACCAAGTTGACAAGCACTTTTCCAAGTGATGCTAAAATCGCTTGGAAAGCACTTGACAACCCGCATGTGGAAATGCATGTGAAGAACGCTTCACATCTGCATGTCCCTGGCAGGAAAACGCATGTACTATCCGCATGTACAATCCGCATGTACAATCCGCATGTACAATCCGCATGGGTTTTTTTCTGCCAGGGAAATGCAGAAACGCTCAGGAAAAATCCGGAGCATTTGTGCATCGTGGGCACATAGCCTTAGGGACCTGGGGAGGGATACATGGGGAGGGGGGTTAATCTAAAGTACCGCACAACCCCTTTAACTATACTTGCTAAGTTATTTTGCCTTTACTTTTGTATTTGATATAACCAGCTTAGTATGCTTAGTACCCCTTTTGTAGCCACCTTAACTTTATCGTCACCTAAATTATATTGCACTTTGTTTTTAATATTTAAGTAATTAATAAACTAATCTTTTCACATCTATTAACAGTTCTTGGAACGTCTTTTTTTCTATAGGTTTGCCTGTGAAAATAATAAAGGGGTTGTCGGATCTAAATTGATAAGTCTGCAGTCTCTCGTGTGATTGCAGATTTGTGAATTCCCCCAGCGCATGCTCTGTGTAGTGCAGGGATTCGCCGGTTTCCGAGTCAGGACTGAAGGGTATGCATATGTTTTACACATACTCCCGGCCAGAGCACGTCCAGGGGCACAGCCTTGTTCCATACACTTGTATGGAGCGAGGCGGTGCCCTCTAGTCAGCCATGCCCACTGGACGGCCGCACCACTAGCCGGGGAGCGAAGCCACGCCCACCGGACAGGCTCCGGCAGGGAGTATATATAACGAATACATACCCACGGGCCCAGCTCAGAAAAGGGCGAATCCCCGCAGTGCACAGTGTGTGCGCTGGGAGGGATTCATAAGTCTGCAGTCACACAGAGTGACTGCAGACTTATCAATTTGAACCCGACAAAACTAAATAAGATAGTCACACAAGTCCTAAAGTAGATCGAAAACTAAATCAAACAAGGGAGTCAAAATATTAGACTTTTGTAAGTTTGTTATTGAGGAAAATAATCCAATATCACATGTTTGAGTGGCAAATGTATTGAACTCTTCGGATTAACAATCTGAAGAGGAAATTAGAGTGGTGTTTTCAAGTCATGGGATGATATTCAGAAAACTGAGTGAAGAGTTTTATTTAACCCCTTAAGGCCAATTTTGACTTTAATGACCAAGTCAATTTTTACAATTCTGACCACTGTCACTTTATGAGGTAATTACTCTGGAACGCTTCAACGGATCCCCCTGATTCTGAGATTGTTTTTCGTGACATATTGTACTTCATGACTGTGGTAAAATTTCTTCGATATCACTTGCGTTTATTTGTGAAAAAATGGAAATTTGACGAAAATTTTGAAAATTTTGCAATTTTCAAAATTTGAATTTTTATGCCCTTAAATCAGAGAAATATGTCACACAAAATAGTTAATAAATAACATTTCCCACATGTCTACTTTATACCAGCACAATTTTTGAAGCTAAATTTTTATTTGGACATTATAAGGGTTATAAGTTATTTACCAGCAATTTATCATTTTTCCAACAAAATTTACAAAAAAAATAATTTAGGGACCACATCACATTTGAAGTGACTTTGAGGGGTCTAATATGTAAGAAAATACAGAAAAAGTGACACTATTTAAAAAAACCCTCAAGGTGCTCAAAACCATATTCAAGAAGTTTATTAACACTTCAACAGCTTCACAGGAACTGAAGCAACGTGTAAGGAAAAAACAAACATTTGATTTTTTTTCACAAGGATAACGAAGAGAAAAATCAACCACAAAATTTGTTGTGCAATTTCTCCAGAGCATGCAGATACCCCATATGTGGCGGGAAAACAACTGTTTGGTCACACAGCAGGGCTTGGAAATGAAGGAGCGCCGTTTGACTTTGTGAACGCAAAATTGACTGGAATCAAGAGCAGACACCATGTCAAGTCTGGAGAGCCCCTGATATTCCTAAACAGTGGAAAAACCCCACAAGTAACCCCCATTTTGGAAACTACAGCCCTCAAGGATTTTATCCAGGGATATAGTGATCATTTTGAACCCACAGGTACAACACAGAATTTGATAACATTAGGTCGTCATATTGAAAAAGTGCATTTTTTTTTCACAAATCTTGTTTTAGCACCAAAATTCTCACTTTTGGTGCTAAAACAAAATCGGACCCCACAATTTGCTACCCACTTTCTTAAGAGGGCGGTGATAACTTTTTGACTACATATGGATTATGTTTGGACAAACGGTAGAGCTTTGAGCAGAAGGAGCAAAGCAGTCCCGCGCTTTTGAATATAGAACTCATTGCCAAACAAAAAGTAATTGTTTGAAAGAACAAGTTCAAGTAGCTGCAATAATAAATTCTATAGTTTTCTATAACTATAACCTGTACCATTTCAATTTGTTTTCCACTAGCCGTAAATTAAATGGTACAGGTTAGTCAGAAAACTATGCGCGGGACTGCAATGGGCGCCAATATGGCACCCGCTTATGCAAATTTAATGAGGTCAATGCTGGAGGAGGAGCTTATCTATGTGGCGCCACCATTCTCTCATTTGTTGAGATGGTGGCGCTACATAGATGACATCTTCCTTCTTTGGACTAGGACTGAAATACAACTGTACCTTTTTCATAAATTCTTAAATAGAATAGACAGCGACATCAAATTCACATTGGTACAGTCAAGGCAGGAGATTAAATTCCTAGACGTACTAGTTAAAATCCAGTACGGCAAATCTGTAACGACTGTTTATAACAAACCAACTGATAAAAATAATCTTCATGTCTATGAAAGTCATCATCCCAAAAAAATGAAGGCTCCTTTACCCTCTAGTCAGTATTTACATACAAAGAGGATAGTAAGTGAGGATAGTTCTCTCAATGAAAACTTTTTGGTTATGAGACAGAAGTTTTTGGAGAGACATTATCCTAAAAAAATATTATATGACTAGATGGTGGCCCGATTCTAACGCATCGGGTATTCTAGAATATGTAAGCGGCTGATCGGGCGCAATCAGCAATATCGGTGATTGGTCACGGGTGGCGGCCGCGACCAATCAGCGAACTGTGTTAGTGAGGACCGGAGAGCTTATTTAAATTTGGCGCTAAAATCGCTGATTAGTCGCAACAGCGACCAATCAGCAGAGCAGTGTTTAAATTTGGCGCCAATCTCCCTGCTGCATCGCCGCTGACCTCCGTCAGGCAGATGAGCCGCTAACGGCCGTCATCTTTTTCTGAAATCCCGCGTCGCTGATTGGCCGCGGCCGGACCAATCAGCGACGCGGGATTTCCTGGACAGACAGACAGGGGATAAGACGATTTTATAATAAAATATTATATATATATATATATATATATATATATATATATATATATATATATATATATATATATATATATATATATAGTGAACGTAGAGCTCATAAATGTGATTGTGATTCAATTGTTAGAAAACATTGGTCGATGCTAGGGAGATGTCTACCTGGTATTTCATTTTTTAATAATTTTTTGCATACAAAAGAGCTAAAAGTCTAAAGTTTATGCTAATAAAGGCTGATGTAGGACCTTGTGGTATAGCAAAGCAGACTACATTAACTGGATCAAAAAGAACTGGATGTTATCCTTGTCTTAATTGTATTAACTGTGGTAACGTGTTAAAAGGTAATACATTTGTACATCCTAGAACCAGAGTTTCAAAATCAATCATTTTATGACATGTGATTCAGAGTATGTGATCTATTTGTTATATTGCCCCTGCAATCTATTATATGTGGGGGAAACAACTTGGGACTTCAAAACCAGATTAAATCACCATAGATATACCGTAAGTAAGAAAAAGATGGACTTACCAGTGTCCAAACATTCTGTGGAAGCGGGCCATCATGAAAAACAACTTAAATTTAGAATAATTGATCATGTCCCAGTTATGAGGAGGGGTGGTGATCGTTGTAGGATGTTGAAAATCAAAGAATTACAATGGATTAATAGGTTGGACACATTGAGACCCAAGGGTCCTAATGTGGAGTACAAAATAGAATTGGCAGCAGGTTATTAGTGTGTTCTCATTGATCGCTCTGATTTCTGGCTTTTGTTGAAGTGGTATGACAATTTCTTGTGATGTGTGTTTTTTTTTTTAAAAAATTATATTCCTTTCTTTTTAGGTTGAGAATTATGAAATTATGAGATTACAATCTGCACACGAATCATCTTTACATCATCATTGGGAATATCTCTTTGAAAAGGCATATAGAGGCACACATGTCGATGGTGCTTGTCAAATTTAGACATTATAAATATATTAATTAATTCTGTATAATGGAGATATTATGCTAGAAATATTATATATGGGCGTAGAGGGGTGTAGCAATGTGAGGGAATGGGGTTGAGCACTTTCCTGAGAAGTGTGGTTGTTCTCACCATCATCCTGTTGGATTTACCTACCTCAACTAATGGGGGGTGTTATCCTACTTTCTGCTACTATTCCCCCAGTGTGTGCCTCAATATTAAGCTTGTTCAAACTCTGCAAAATTAAATTAGTTAAAGCTAATTATTGGCTGTTTCTCTTTTTCATTAATATATTAGCCGGCTGGAGGTGGGGCATTATGGCCATAAGGAAAAGGGCACCGCTAGGTGTGACATCACCGGAGCGTGCGCATTGGAGAAATGATCTCGTTACATCCAAAATGGCGCTGTGGGTGTGAAGTCAGCAACGCATGCGCAATGGATGCCCTAACTATGGACCTGTTCTAAGATGGCGATGCCGCTACTTCCTGTTTCCCGGATCCAGTCTGCATACAACCTGCGCCCTGGCATGCGTGGTGTGCCTCTCCTAAATGCCAAAATTTGGCGGTTTTACCTGATTATATGAAGTGATGAAATGCGTATGTATTTGATTAATGACACCTGTATGGCTTTTTATCAATTAACTGAGATATATGCTTTTGCTATGATATGAACTATGTAATTGCTATGAGGTGTATTGTAAATCACATTGATTACTGTAATGAATTATGTTTATTGACATCACTTATGAATTTTTCACGGCACTATTGCACTTTATTGGTATAATTGGAATAGATGATTGTATATGGTCTCTTGTGCACGTCACATTGCTTGAGAAAGGCTCAAACACAGAGCCAAAACGTCGCCTTAGCTCCTTTGAGCAGATAAATCACTGGAATTTCCACAGGAGTGCTGTCTTCATTTTTTGAAAAATCTATCTATTGGGCTGGTCTATACCTGGAGGACATGCACCCGTTTGAAGTTAGTTTGTTTGCTGGTGCTGTTTGGACTTTATTGTTTCTATATAGATATATAATGTCCAACTGAACTAACAGTCCTTATGAGGACTAATCCAGCTACATATAATCAGTGCTAGGCAGGAGTTAGGCAGGCAGTGTATGTGGCAGGCTGCAATTTCATGGCCACCAAGGTCTCCCGATCTGACCCACTTAGACTTTAATCTTTGGGATCATCTGAAGGCAATTGCCTATGCTGTGAAGATACTAGATGTGAGCATCTGAAACAACAGATACTGGAAGTCTGTGCTAGCATTTCTTCTGCGGTGTTGCTATGATTGTGTGTAGAGTGGGAGAAGAGGGTTGCATTGACAATCCAACACAATGGGCAGCACTTTGAACACATTTTAAGTTGTCATAAACTTGTAAATAACTCATGAAAGAATAAAGTTACGTTAAAACCAAGCACACCATAGTTTTTCTTATGAAACTGGCAATAAGTTTGATGTGTCACATGACCCTCTTCCCATTGAAGAAAATAAAGTTAGATGCTAAATGGCCGACTTCAAAATGGCCACCATGGTCAACACCCATCAGGAAAAGATTTCTCCCTCCCATATAATAACGTGCCACAAACAGGAAGTTGATATCACCAACCATTCCCATTTTATTTAGGTGTATCCAAATAAATGGCCCACCCTGTATATATCTGTTCTATCGAAGCCCCAGCTCTTTCCGCCCAGGAGGCTGCTACTGCTCTCATCAAGTGAGTCTTCAGATTCTCTGGGGTGGCTTCCCCATGCGAGTATGACAGGGTGATGGAGTCTCTAATCCATCGCCCCAATGAGCCTTTAGAAGCCTTCTGCCCCTTCCGAGGTCCCTGAAAGAATACAAGGAGCCCTGTCCTTCCTACATTCCTGTGTGGCCTCTAGGTACTGGATTAGGCACCTTCTGATGTCTAGTGTATGCAGGTCCCTTTCTCCCTTGTTTTTGGGGTTGGTGCAAATGGAAGGGAGGGTGATCTGAGACCTATGAAACCGTGCTGCCACTTTTGGTAGGTAGGCTGGGTCTGTATTAAGAAAAACTCTATCCTCCAAGATTTGTGTGAATGGAGGGCCCGCAGATAATGCCTGGATATCACTGACCCTACGTGCCGATGTGAGTGCTACTAGCCGTGATGTTTTAATAGACAGGGTACTTAGAGATGCTTCTGCTAAGGGCTCGAAGGGAGGCTTGGTCAGAGCTGAGAGGACCAAGGTTAGATCCCAAGCAGGTGTGATCTGAGAGGGGATAGGTCTAGATCTAGTCGATGCCTTGATAAACCTAGTGATCCATCTGTTCCTAGCCAGGTCGCAATTATATAGAGCCCCCAATGCTGCTATCTGAATTTTCAGGGTACTCGTGGCTAGGCCCCTTTGCAACCCCTTCTGCAGAAATTCTAAGATAGCACACAATGGAACCCTTCCATCCACCCTGGAACCGGACGATGAAAGGAACTTCCTCCAGGTTTTCCCATAAAGTCTGGCGTCGGCGGTCGCGTGACCTGTCACATGACTAAATTACATAATCGAAGGTCCTTTTAGACTATTGTGAGACGTACAACAGACCGGAAGTAGCGGAGAAAACACCGGGGGCCATCAGAAGGCAAGTATAATCTTTATTTTTAATTTTTTACCATTTTTAGTTTTAGTTTTTTTAAACTATTACTTGGTCACACTATATAAATCCATGCAGGTTGCATGGATTTATTTAGTGTGACCAAGTTGTCGAGCACTTTTCCAAGTGATGCTAAAATCGCTTGGAAAAGCGCTTGATAACCCGCATGCAGAAATGCATGCAAAAACGCTTGACAAACGCTTCTACCTGGTGGGAAAAACGCATTTAAAATCCGCATGCGTTTTTCCTGCCAGGGAGATGCGGAAAAAATCTGCAGCATTTCTGCATCGTGGGCACTTAGCCCAAGTCTTGTTCCCTCAGGTGTGCAGTTAGCCTAAACCAAAATAATTTCGAAGGTATGTGCAGAATGGGATGCAGAAATGCTGCATATTTTTTCCGCTTCTCCCTTGCAGGAAAAACACATGCGGTTTTTACATGCGGTTTTCACGCCAGGTAGAAGGGTTTGTCAAGCGTTTTTGCATGTATTTCTGCATGCGGGTTATCAAGCGCTTTCCAAGCGATTTTAGCATCACTTGGAAAGTGCTCGACAACTAGGTCACACTATATAAATCCATGCAAACGGCATGGATTTATAGTAGTGAGACCAAGTTAGTTTAAAAAAAAATAAAAAAAAAAGAATAAGAATGGTAAATAATAATAATAAAAAAATAATAATTTTATACTTACCTTCCGATGTCCTCCCGGTGCTTTCTCCGCTGCGTCCGATGCCTTGGGCGGCTTGCGGTGGTGTGAAGGACTTGCGGTGATGTCATTGAGTCATGTAACAGATCACATGACTTAATGACGTCATGGCAGCTCCTTCACAACACCGCGACCCATACAGCAGACCAGACGGAGGGGAGAAAACACCGGGAGGACATCGGAAGGTAAGTATAATCTTTTTTTTATTATTATAAATTCTTTTTTTTAACAGGTTCTATTGTACCTAGGTCTGAATGAGAGTCTCCTCTCCTCCAGACTTGGGTGCCATCCGCACACTGAACCGTGTGATATCCACATGCACAGATGCAGTGATGCGGATGTCACGCGGTCAAATTCAAGTCAATGGCGGCGATTACGCTGCGTGTCCGCAAAATTAATGGACATGCTGTGTATTTTTCCGCAATGATAATCTGCAGCGGAAATTTCCGCAGCATGTGCACAGCACATGCGGATTATCATTGGGGACCATGGGGCACATATTACCAAGAGTTTTCGCTGCGGAAATTCCGCGGCAAAAATGCTTGAAAAACGCATAGTGGGCACGCAGCCTTATACCCTTGGAGCTATGGCTAAGCCGAATGGGAGAGCTGTATACTGGTAGTGCTTGACTACCCCCCCCCATAGATATTGCTACCCTGAGAAACTTTTGATAATCCTTGTGGATCGGGACATGGTAGTAAACGTCCTTCAGGTCCATAACAGTCATGAAACTGTCCTGAAACAGTATTTTTACTGATGTCTTTATAGACTCCATTTTGAAAGTTTGAATCTTCAACAGTCTGTTCAATTTCTTGAGGTTTACAATCGTCCTGTAAGTCCCATTCGTTTTTTTCCTCAAGAACAGAGGGAAGTAGAATCCTTTGCCTCGTTCCTGGGCAGGGACTTCTTGAAGGACTGATTTCTCTATCAAGCCTAGAACCTCCTGCTCTAAGGCTAGCTGCTCTACTTTTGAGGATCTTTTAGGAGTCGCTATAAAGTTTGGACAAGGGTTTGAGTAGAATTGGAATTTCAGCCTTGATTTTATTATGTTTAGGATCCAGGGGCTATTGGATATGCCTTCCTAGGCCGGGAGAAACAAGAATAGGAAGCCCCTCCAGTGAGGGTTTTCTCGGGGTGGGGGGGGGGCTATTATCATTGTGAGGTCTGCTGAACAGGAACCCCTTGGTCTTCCTCCTTTTATCCTTCCACTTATCCTGGTCTCTGGGGGGTTTTCTACAGATATATTTTTTGCTCCAAAAAGATTTCCTATAGGAATTGGTGGACAGGATAGGGAAGCGTTTTTTTTTTTAATATCCTTGGCTTTGTCTAGGATACCGTCCAGCGTAGGACCAAACAAAAATTCACCCTCTCAGGGAATGGTGAATAACCTAGACTTTGTTTCCAGGTCTCTCGGCCAACACTTAAGCCACCGGGCTGCATTAGGAAAACTTGCTGCCCTGGCCGCTAACCTGACCGAGTCAGCGGAAGCATCTGCCAAAAAAGCAGCGACTCCTTTCAATAAAGTAATGGAGACTAAAATAGTATCCTTAGACATTTTCTCTCTTAGTTGTGTCTCTAGCTGATCCAACCAGACAATCAGGGACCTAGCTGTACAAGTGGCTGCGACCATTCAACCCCTTCACCCCCCAGCAGCTTCCCATGAACCTTTCAGGAAAGTGTCAGCTTTTTTATCCACAGGATCTTTTAATACACCCATATCCTCAAAGGGAAGTGAACCTTTTTTGGAGGCCTTAGCGATAGCCACATACAATTTTGGCGCTTTTTCCCCAAAATAAACATACCGGGTCATCAAATGGGTATTTTCTCTTAGGGAATAAAAGGCCTTTCCTTTGTCCTTTCCACTCCTTTTTAATTAAAGAGTGGACTTTATCATTAAAGGGAAAAGATCTTTTTTTGTTCCAGGCCCCCAAACATAATATCCTGGATAGATCATTTGGGACAGGGGTCTTCCAGCCACATAGTTGTCCTGACAGCCCTGATGAGACCATCCGTTTCCACTATGGGAAAGCAGCTACGCCCGGTTCCATGTCTGGATGAAAATGACGAGGAACCAGACCGATCTGAATCCTCAACGTCATCCCTAGAGCTACTGGACCCAGAGCTTGGGGACACATTTGGGTGTCCCCAACTCAGACAGATCCGCCTGTGTGCCCATTTTAGAAAATCAGCTACAGCTTCTGCCGCCCTTGCCGTGCTTCAGCAGTGTTTGCAGCTTCCAGCTCACCGACTGATCTGCGATGTCCCCACGCGTTGGAACTCTATATTGCAGATGTTGGGAAGGATTTGTGAGCATTAGAGGGCAGTTGTGGACTAAAAGCATCAACAAGGCCGTCTGTATTCAGTTCAGGCTCCACACAAGACCTCAGGAGTGGACATGGATATCAGACATATGTACCATCCTCCAAAACATTGAGGACTCCACCAAGATGGTGAGCGGCGATGACGCCATAATTAGTGTCACGATCCAGCTGCCCTGTCTTCTGAAACGCTCTCTGCTCACAATTAAAGAGGATGCATTGTAGGTGGAGCACAATGAGATGGAGCAAGGAACCATACAGGGTGATTACACAGACCAGCCTCATCTCATCCCAACGTGGATCCGGTGACAATGAGGAAGAAAAGAAGCTAGTTTCCTGAGCAATAGACTGTACTACCTGCACAACTGTCATATGGTCTGTTCAGCGTGAATGGCCTGAGAACAGGGAGGAGGAGGATGAGGAGAGCATGGTCAGTCGTCCTCTTGGTGAAGACACGGAAGTCTTGCCTATTAGAAGTCTGGCACACATAGTTGAGTTTATGTTACGCTGCCTTTCCTGTGACCCTCGCGTTGTCCAAATTTTGAGTGACAGTCATTTACTGGTTGGTGACACTTCTAGACCCACGCTACAAGGAGAACTTTCTGTCTCTTATTCCCGCGCAGGACAGGCCTAATAAAATGGGGAGGTCCCAGAATGCCCTTGTTGCGGAATTATTAAAAATTCCCATCTGAAAACGCTGGCGGCAGAGGTCACAGTTCGTTGGACAACCAAGGAGTACAGGCGAGAGAGACACAAACGCAATCCAGCAGAGGTAGAGAAACACTGTCAAAGTACTGGGACAGTTTTCTCAGACCCTCCCATCGCACAGGCCCTGAGGCGTGGAGTACTCTCCCAAGGAGGGAAAAGTTTCGGAAAATGCTGAGGGAGAACCTTGCTGACCATACCAACGTCCTCCGTGATTCGTCTGTGCCTTGTAATTATTGGGTATCCAAGCTGGACAAGTGGCATGAACTGGATCTCTAAGCCTTGGAGGTCCTGGCCTGCCCTGCCGCTAGCGTTTTTTTCAGGGCGGGTTTTCAGTGCCGCTGGTGGAATTATAACCGATAGGCACATCCGCCTGTCAACCGAAAATGCTGACAGCCTGACTCATACAAAAATGAACAAGGGCTGGATTGAGCCAGACTTCGCAACACCACCGAATGATAGCAGCATAAACTCAAATCCAGTGTCTTTTTTTTGGGGAGGTCTAACTATTCCCATGCACCTCTGTTTTCACACCCAGACATGGGTATACGCTTGCTGATTTTTGTCTATTTGCTCTTGTCCTCCTTCTCTTAATCCTCATCCTCCAACACCATATGTACCATATCAACATATCTACGTCTCTTGCAAGGGGCATTGGAGTTCCTCCAAATTTTTGACAGCCATTGCATTCACTGCATAGGCAGACAGTATGGGAGACCCTCTCCTTTCTAATGGGAACATGTCATTACTGTGGCCCAGCTCTATGTGTCTTTAAATTGTTAGGGTTTTTCCTACATTTTGGCAGCCGTTCGACTGACTGCATACCCTATAACTGAATAACAGACCCTCTCCTTTCTAATGTGAACATGTCGTTACTGTGGCCCAGCTCTGTGTCTTTAAATTGTTAGTGGGGTTTTTCCCAAATTTTGGCAGCCCTTGCAGTCACAACATGGGCATTACCACTATAGGAGACCTTTATAATGGGAACATTTTTTTTTTACTGAGACACCTCCTCTATGTCTCTTCAAAGGGGTATTGGGGTGTGTCCAAAGTTTTGGCAGCCCTTGCAGTCACTGCATACGCAATAACAGTATAGGAGACCCACTCGTTAATAATGGGAACAACAAAGCATAGCCGGCTGATGGCTCTCTAACAATAGCTAGGGCCGACTGCTGGCCCTTTAAGAATAGTAAGGTTGTAAAAAATTGTGTGTGACTTTCACAATCTCTCCTTCATAAATGAAACAGGATGGGTCTGATGTTTCACACACCACATGGCCAGATAAGGTTGTAAAATGTTAAAATGACATTTCCCGGTACATGCATTTGTCTTGGTTGAAAGCAATGCAAAAGTGAAAAAACGCATCAAAAACGCTACGTGTGAACATAACCAAAAACAAAAATGCTCCTCCACACCTTAGGCTATTTCTTTTGCCTTATATACAAGTCATTATCCTAGAAAGGATGTTTCTTAACATATTTCCCAGGAAAATCCATTTTGGTTTCGTTTTTGTATGTTTTGCGAGTCCGTAAAAGTGGCGTAATAGCTCTGACAACATGGTTGACAGCAGTGACCTGGGAATCAGAAATGCTTCCAGAGGTCTTCCCCATGCTGCTCCCATGTCATTTGAGAACTGTTCCCATTGATTTGGGCAATTTTTAGGCCCTCTGCAGACTGCTGTGAGGAGCCGCCGGAAAAATGGGTGTGGTGAATATTCATGTAGTTTAATAGCGGGCACACCGACAGCCGAGCGCAGCAGGAGCCGCGCTGCGGCTACAGAGTGTGCGCTATTAGGGAGAATGAATAGTCATTGCTCTCCACGCACGCATTCCCGGCGTGGGGAGCAGTGACTATTCCGGTACAGAGCAGAACACAGCGCTGGAGGAGAGAGGAGGTGAGTATAATTGTTTATTTTTTTCTGTGCAGTGAGACAGGGATCAGAGGGTGCCAAGCATACCAGGATGAGGGGGGGGGGGCATACATACAGGGATGAAGGGTGCCATACATACTAGGAAGAGGCATGAGGGGGGGGCCATACATACCAGGATGAAGGGGGCCATACATACCAGGATGAAGGGGGGGCCATACATACCAGGATGAAGGGGGGGCATACATACCAGGATGAAGGGGGGGCATACATACCAGGATGAAGGGGGGGCATACATACCAGGATGAAGGGGGGGCATACATACCAGGATGAAGGGGGGGCATACATACCAGGATGAAGGGGGGCATACATACCAGGATGAAGGGGGGCATACATACCAGGATGAAGGGGGGCATACATACCAGGAAGAGGGATAAGGGGGGCCATGCATACCTGGATGGTGGATTGGGGGGCCATGCATATCAGGATGGGGATGAGGGCCACGGTAATATCTCTGGAACGCTTCAAAGAATCCCACTGGTTCAGAGACTGTTTTTTCATGACATATTGTACTTCATGATAGTGGTAACATTTCTTCATTAAGACTTGAATTTATTTGTGATAAAAAAAATCATGGAAATTTGGCAAAAATTTTGAAAATTTTTAAACTTTGAATTCTTATGCCCTTAAATCAGTGAGATATGTTACACAAAATAGTTAATAAATAACATTTCCCACATGTCTACATCAGTACCTTTGAAACAAAATATTTTTTGTTAGGAAGTGTAAGATGGCCCTCAGACATGTCCTTGAGGGGAGATATGTATCGCTGAGGTTGGCAACTTCAGTGATGTAAAACCAGAAAAGCATGCTCCAGATGAGAGGGTTAATTAGGTATATCATGGCTGTTCTTTTCGAGCCGTCATAAGAGATGGGGGGGGACTGGCTGCTCACATATCCCAACCCCCAGGGCGTGTGTATAAAATGGAGACCAAGTGTCTCATTCAGGGTCTGTGACTAGAGGTGTGGAGACCTCCAGAGTGTTTGTGCCAAAAAGACACTGACCGTGAGCGGGTGAACCCGCCATAAGGTATTGGACTGTTTATTTTCTGTTTGTTACACTTGGCTGGACAAGGCTTTCTTTTGTTTAATTCTGAAAGTGTGGTTTATGCAGCATAATAAACCTGCCTTGGACATTTTAAAGAGACAGTGTCCCGTGCCTACCTCTAACGCAGCTGAGTATCGAACCCTACAGAAGTTATAAGGGTTAAAAGTTGACCAGCAAGTTCTCATTTTTTTGAACAATTTACAAAATTTTTTTATTTTTTTTTTTGGGGACCACATCACATTTGAAGTGACTTTGAGGGGTCTATATGACAGAAAATACCCAAAAATGACCTTTCTAAACACTGCACCCCTCAAGATACTGAAAACCACATTCAAGAAGTTTATTAACCCTTCAGGTGCTTCACATGAATGTTTGTTATGTGAAAAAAAAATATGAATATTTAACTTTTTTTTCACAAAAATTTACTTTAGACTTTTTTTTTTTTTTTTCTTAAGGGTACCAAGAAAAAAAAAAATAGACCCCAAATATTTCTTGAGCAATTTCTCTTGAGCATGCTAACACCCCATATATGGGGGAAAACCACTATTTGGGAGCACGGCAGGGCTCTGAAGGGATGGAGCACCGTTTGACCTTTTGAATGCAAAATTTGCTGGAATTAGTGTACGCCAATTCACATTTGGAGAGCCCCTGTTGTGCCTAAACAGTTCAAATCCCCCACAATTGACACCATTTTGGAAACTAGACCCCTCGAAGAATTTATCTAGATGTGTGGTGAGCACCTTGAAACCACAAATGCTTCACAGAATTTTACAACGTTGATCTGTGAAAATGAAAAAATATATATTTTCCCATAAAAGTTTTAGCCCCCAATTTTTTCATTTTCACAAGGCTAGCAGGAGAAAATGGACCCCAAAATTTGTTGTGCAATTTCTTTTGAGTACGCCGATACCCCATATGTGGTCAAATACTACTTTTGAGTGCAAAGCTCAGAAATAAAGAAGCACCATATTGGAGTTCATATTTTGCTGGACTGGTTTGACGGTGCCATGTCGCATTGGCAAAGCCCCTAAGGTGCCAGAAAAGCAGAACTCACCATAAGAGACCCCATTTTACAAATTACACCTCAATGAATTCATCAAGTGGTGCAGTGAGCATGTTGAACATGTGCTTCACAGAATTTCACATCATTGGGCGGTAAAGAATGAATAATTAAATTTTTACCACCAAAATTTTGTTTAAGCCCCAGATTTAACATCTTCACACTGGGAAATGGGTAAAAATGGCACCAAAATTTGTAACACAAATTTTGCTGAATGTAGAAATACCCCATATGTGGCTGTGCAGTACTGCTTAGCCACACGGCGAAACTCGGGAGGGACGGAGCGCTATTTGCCTCCTGGAGCGCAGATTTTCCTAGAATAGTATGCGGACTCCATATATAGAGACCCTAAGTGCTAGAAGAGCAGAATTTCCCCTTAAGTAACCCCATTTTGGGAATTATACCCCTTTGGTAATTTATCTACAGGTGTGGTGAGGATTTTAACTACTTGGGTGTTTTCCAGAACCAAGCAGCAGTGGATGTTGCAGAGTTGCAAACTGCCGTTGTAATGACCAGTACGGTGTGCCCAGCTCATGCTTCTGGAGACATGCACCCCTAAATTAGGCGGGCTCTCATCACTGCAGAAATGCCAATGTAGACCCTAACTGCAGTTTAGGCACACTGTGGGGCTCAGAAGGGAGGAGAGCATTTGGATTTGGGAGAACAGAATTTGCTGAATTTCTTTTGGTGGGCATGGGCAATTTTGCTTTTCCAGAGCCTTTGTGCTACTAGTAACGTGGAAGCCCCTATATTTCCGATAACAGATGACGAACCTGAGTGGGGACTTGCTTTTTTTTTGTGGATTGAGTCAAAGCTTTTATTGTGATTCAAAATGTTACGTTATGCTATGTAAAATGTTCCCACTTATCCAGGACTCTACGCTGAACACGGATATCGGGGTTTCCATCTATATCTCCGAGTGACTTAATGCAGATGAAACCCAAAAGGGATCCATTCACTATAATAAGGCAGCAGAGTTACTCTGGACTCTGTTCAGCTGTGTAGTTTTTTTCCCAGAGGTTCACAGAACTGTGGCCGATGGCATTTTTATGCACGCCTAATAAAAAGATAGACACCGTGGGATCACAGGCCAGATGACGTTCAAAGTGCCTCCATCTGCCTCATTATAGGGAGTCTTCTGCCTGGGGTTCTGTCTGAATCATGTATTTCAGAGTCTTACATGGAAGCTCCAGTGAATATGCTCAGCGTAGAGCGCAGGATACATGTGAGCCGAGACTTACTGCGATCTTTGGGAGGCAGAATGAACAAAATCAGCAGCAGGTGAAGAATTTGTTTTCTATATTTTTTTGCGCCATTCCTCGTGCGGTATAAGTGATTAGACATCTTTATTCTTCGGGTCGGTGAGATTACAGATTTAGATCGGGTTTTTAGGTTTGCCAGCTGTCACACACTAAGACGCTTTTTTTTGCAAAAAAAATGTTTTTGTATGGCCATATTTTGAGAGCTATCATTTCTCCATATTTCAGCCGACAGTAATGTGAGGTCTTATTTTTTGCGGGACGGGCTGACGTTTTTATTGGTACCATTTTTGGGCCCATGACATTTTTTGATCGCTTTCTATTCCAATTTTTGGGAGTCAGAACAAGCAAAAACCAACAATTCAATAATTTTTTTTGGGTGGGGGGAGGGGGGGGGGTTATGCTGTTACACGGGTGGTAAAATTGGTAAGTAAGGTAGCTTTATTCTCCAGGTCAGTACAATTATAGCGGTACCAAATTTATATAGTTTTTTTTATGTTTTGGCGCTTTTACACAATAAAAACTATTTTATAGAAAAAATAATTAGACATTTTCAGCGGTACCATTTTTATTGCGTTTTATTCCACTTTTTGTTAGGTCATAAGATAAAGCATTGTTTTTGCCTCGTTTATTTTTTTAACTATGTTCAATAAAGGAGTTAACTAGTGGGACAGTTTTATAGGTTGGATCGTTCTGGATGCTGTGATACCAAATGTGTGTACTTTTATTGTTTGTTTGTTTTTAGAATATTTATTTATGGGTACAATATATTTTTAAAACTTTTTTTGTAACTTTTTTTTCTTTATTCCACTATGGGACTTTCACTTTCTGCAGTCTGATCACAGTTATAAGGTATAGCAGTGCAAGATCACTGCTATACCTTATAACCTGTAAGTGCTGCAGACACACGATAGTTAGTTAATGCACTGCGCATGATTAACTACCTTGCTACTGCCTGGTGACCCGAATGTAGTCATGACCACATCGGGCCACAATGGCAATGATCGGGATACTGCGATGACGTCGTGGGGTCTCTGATAAAAGAGCAGAGGGGCGTCTGTCCCTCTGCTAGCTCACTAAATGCTGTGATTGCAGTGATCGTAACATTTAGGGGGTTAAAGAGTGGCGGGTGGCAGAATCAGCTGACACCCAGTAGAGATTGTGTACGCAAAATCGCCGGGAGGTATCTATACATCCCATATGAGTAAGTACCAGGCCACAGGGATGTATGGATACGTCCCATGTCAGAAAGAGGTTAAGCCGATGTACAGTACTAATCTACAGTAAATGGAAATGTTTAGATGGAGTTGTTGCAGTGCGAAGGAGGGGGGTCACATCAGATACTAAAAGCTAACGTTTCGCCACTCACAAACATAAGATATTTTTTATTCTTTTTATGAAAGTGACCCAAGTCTAATATTTGACTCATTTGTTTGATTTGGTCTTTATCTACTTTTAAGACTTGTGAGAAAATCTCATGTATGTTGTAGTTGTAAATTAAATTTATGATGAAATAAGTAAAATTCAGAGTTTACAAACTTACAAGCACGTTTGCGTGTATGCATGCACACACACATCCCAACATTACGAACCCTTTAAATCCCCCACTATTCCAGTGGGAATGGTCGCTTAACCACCAAGCCAATACTTCCAGAATGTAAGCAAAATGAGACCATTAGAACCACACTGACATTACAAAGGATTTAACAGGTGTTTTTTCCCCTCATTACATTTCCTGCTGCCAGTACAGATTTAACTTAGATTTTTTTCTCTCTTAAACCCCTTTAAAACTATATTTGATGTTACAGGCAGACAGGGTTGTGTAATATTGTTGTAATGGAGCAGAGCTATGAGAGCGGCGGCAGCTAATGTGTTTGTAAGAACACAGTTTAGTTCTCCTGTTCTGTGTTTGTTACATGTCTCCCACTGGCAACTCCTCCTTTTATTTAAAACAAACCCTGGAGGCAGAGCAAATTCCCACTCCTGGTACGCACGGCCCCCGCGGGCCCACTCCTGGTACGCACGGCCCCCAATCACTGCACACATGAAAAGAAAAACACTTCTACTAAACTAACCTTCCTTCCTCTTCTCTGCTCCAGGGCTGTATCCTGTCTGTCAATAGCTGATCTCGGCATCTGAGCAGCGCATGACGTCACTGCCATACATCCCTCACTAGCCGAGGTGAGCTGCGGGGATATTCACTCCTCTCCACGCCGGGACTATGGGCGTGGAGAGGAGTGAATATTCATTCTCCTTAATAGCGCGCACTGTCAGCACAGCCGCTGCTCCAGCTGCGGCTCAGCCATCCTCTGTGCCTGCTACTAAAGAAAATTAATATTCACTCTTCTCCACACCCACATGGGAGTGGAGAAGAGTGAATATTCATTCTCTCTAATAGCGGGCACACAGGGCCGCAGCAGGAAGCAGGTGGCTGCGACTGACAGTGTGCGCTATTGAGAATTAATATTCACTCCTCTCCACTCCGATGGACGTGGAGAAGAGTGAATATTCATTTTCTTTAGCAGCAGGCATGCATGGTAGCTGCAGCAGCTGGCTACTACCTGTGCCCGCTGCTCCACTGCCGCAACCCATCCTACCACCCATCACAGCCGGGAGAACAGCTGAGCCGTGACAGGACGCGGGACAGTCCCGCAGAAACAGGGACGGTTGGGAGCTATGTAATTGGATAAACTTTAAATAATATAGCAAAAAAAAATAATTTGCGTCTAACACACAATCTTCATAAAGAGAAACGTAGAACGTTAAAATATATAAAACTATTAGTAATAAAGGAAGGAGGGGTTCTCAAGTCACACATATGATCAAGAGACCTCCCTGGCAAACATTGGACATGTAACGTACACGTTGACAAACACGCATTGAAAGTCTAGTTTCAGAACAGTTCTTTAATTCTTTATAATTAAAAATATTTTTAATTAACATTGCTTTTTAAAGGGGGATGACATTTTTATTTTGATTGGCAGACTTCATGAAGGGCAAACATATGATATCTGTATCCAGTGAATTTTACTTAAGTAAAGCAGTCAATCACTGCAGGGGTTCTTTTAATCGCCAAATGTAATTAGTTTAACCTAAATGTATTATTTAGGCTCTACTGTGGGTGGAACCATACAGGCTTAAAAAAAATATCAAGTTTAAAATGCAATCACCCCAATACTTACCTATTTAAAACCCTGCTGCTCCACTAGTCCCTGTTTGGATCTTCAGCGATTACGTTCTGTCACACCAGCAGCCACATATGCATGCAAATGTTACTACTGAGGCCAATGATTAACTGCAGCGGTCACATGAATCAAAGAACTGACACCAATGCAGGATTAGTGGGGACCACCAGTGGCGACCTCAGACATTATCCCTTGAGGTAGCATAGCTTTTTTAATTTTATTACGGGCAATCAGATAAATCAGAACCAAGTTAAGGAGCTATTGGAGAAAATAAGAGTAAGCATAATTTGCATAGAATTTATGAACGCAACAGGTATTTTGTGTCATTTGTTGGAATGACATTGCAATTCTAGGCCTGACAATTTTGACTTTAATGGGTTCAATTATTAGCAGTCACTGAAGTGGGATCACACTGTAAAATTATACAATCCCCTTTAATGAAAAATGACAAATTCTGTCCATAGGATCTGAACATAGAATTTTCGCACAATTCCACTTGTCATCTGAAGAAAGCTGGAATGAGGACTATTCAGGCAACGTTCCTGCCTTCCCAGATTATCCCACTACATGTGACATATAGTATCCTCTTATTTCATCTGTCATTTTAACACAATTTTGGACAAGCCCCTGGCCACACCCCAATCCACACCCATTTACCATTTCTTTCTCCCCTGGCAGGAGGAGTTCAGAGGGGCGCTGGTAATGAGGAACATTCAGCAGAAGCCCGAGACTGCAGGGCATAGACCCAAATCCAAGACTGTCCGCTGTATCCGTGACGGTTGGGACTAGAGATGAGCGGATGGATTCACGAGTCTCTGGTCCAGCATCCAGGTCATTGGTACCGGGAGGCTGGACAGGAGGCCGCAAATCTCTAACCATCCGGCGTCCCTGGCGCCTTTTGATCAACCAGGGCAGCGCAACGTCATCTGTGCGTCCTGCTCATCTCTACTTGGGACCTGTCGATTATTTTTTTCTTCTCTCACTCACAGTCGGAGCAGCCAGAACTTTATCATCTCTATGTAGCTTCACTATACGGTATCTGGATTTTTTGTGTCTGTCAGGCCGTGTTCACATGTTGCAGAAATACTGTGTTTTTTGTTTTCTGCAAAATCCACACCATCTCTACAATAAGAATGAAAGCTTTTCTGTACTGTTAAAAACTGTGCTTCATATCTTCCCCCAAAATCACAACAAATAAGGGGGAAAATGCATAAAAGAAAAGCAGCAAACACCAATAATCAGAGAAGATTGTTACGGTGTCATGTGGTGCGAACACCTGCAGAAAAAAAGCAGCACAAAGAATACAGCATTTAATGGTACGTGTGAACACGACCTCAGCATTACCATTTATTAAATTTATAGGGGTTTAATAGAGAAAAATATAAATTGCCATTTTTTTTCCCCATCATTTACTGATCCCCGTAAATAATTTGATCGCTTTGCGGGTCGTTACGATTACAGGGACATCAGATATGTCCGTGTTATTTGCTGATTTGTTTTGTTTATCATTTAAAAATAAACGCATTAAAATAACTTTTTTTCGTTATCAAGCTATTTTCATTATTTTTTGAGTAACTTTATAAGATGAAAAAATCTCTTAAGGGATGTGCTCACGATCTGGAGCTGCTGCGGGTTTCACTCTGCGTGTTTATGCAGCGTCAAACCCGAGGGTCCAGATGTTACAGCATAGAGGATGGATTTCTAGATATCCCGTGCCCACTATACATATCAGGGCACCTGCGGATCACCAGTGGAGACGGACATGCAGCGCGTCTTTCCAGACTGCAGTTTGTCAATTTCTCTTGCGGGTCCGCATGTGGGCTTTCCACATAGACCTAACCTCTATGAGGAAAGTCAGCAGGTGAAAAATAAAAATGTCGCCGCTCATTTGCATATTGAGCGGAAGATGTCGGCAGCTTTTCCACAGCGTCAGGGCCGCAGGCTGGTACGCATCATGGGCACATACCCTGATTCTCCCTGTAGAATAAAAATACATAGAAATACACTGCTGTGTACAATATATCAGCTTAGTCATATTCTGCAGTACAGATCAAGTACATGGAGTTCTGCTCATTACACCACTAGAGCAAAATAAAGCTCATCTATCTGTAATGTGAAAGTTGTGGATTCAAGACCCAAGTAGACACTAACGAAAAAAAAAAAAGATAAATAACAATTTTGTAATTGCTGATTTTTAACCCCTTAAGGGTGGTTTGCACGTTAATGACCTGGCCAATTTTTACAATTCTGACCGCTGTCACTTTATGAGGTAATTACTCTGGAACGCTTCAATGGATCCCCCTGATTCTGAGATTGTTTTTTCGTGACATATTGTACTCATGATAGTGGTAAAATTTCTTCGATATAACTTGCGTTTATTTGTGAAAAAAAAAGGAAATTTGGCGAAAATTTTGAAAATTTTGCAATTTTCAAAATTTCAATTTTTATGCCCTTAAAATCAGAGAGATATGTCACACAAAAGAGTTAATAAATAACATTTCCCACATGTCTACTTTACATCAGCACAATTTTGGAATCAACATTTTTTTTTTGTTAGGGAGCTATAAGGGTTAAAAGTTGACCAGCGATTTCTCATTTTTCCAACAAAATTTACAAACCCATTTTTTTAGGGACCACATCACATTTGAAGTCACTTTGAGAGGTCTTTATGACAGAAAATACCCAAAAGTGACACCATTCTAAAAACTGCACCCCACAAGGTGCTCAAAACCACATTCAAGAACTTTATTAACTTTTTTCACTTACTTTAGACCCAATTTTTTTTATTTTCGCAGGGATAACAGGAAAAAATGGACCCCAAAATTTGTTGTGCAATTTCCCCTGGGCAAGCAGATACCCCATATGTGGGGAAAAAACACTGTTTGGGCGCACGGCAGGGCTCGGAAGGGAAGGAGCGCCATTTGACTTTTTGATTGTAAAATTTGCTTGAATAATTAGCGGACGCCATGTTGCGTTTGGAGAGCCCCTGTGTGCCCAAACATTGGAGCTCCCTCACAAGTGACCCCATTTTGGAAACTAGACCCCCAAGGCACCTATCTAGATGCATGGTGAGCACTTGGAACCCCCAGGTGCTTCACAAATTGATTCATAAAAATGAAAAAAAAAAAACACTTTTTCATTTTTATGAATCAATTTGTGAAGCACCTGGGGGTTCCAAGTGCTCACTATGCATCTAGATAGGTGCCTTGGGTGGTCTAGTTTCCAAAATGGGGTCACTTGTGGGGGAGCTCCAATGTTTAGGCACGCATGGGCTCTCCAAACGCAACATGGCGTCCGCTAACAATTTGAGCCGATTTTCCATTCAATTTGTTATCGAACACCATGTCACGTTTGGAGAGCCCCTGATGTGCCTAAACAGTGGAGCTCCCCCACAAGTGACCCCATTTTGGAAACTATACCCCTCAAGGATTTTATTAAGTGGTATAGTGAACATTTTGAACCCAGAGATACGACACAGAATTTGATAACATTAGGTCATCATATTGAATAAGTTGTCACTAGTCTTGAGCACAAGGGCTCGCTACTTGAGTTTGCATCGGGTACTCAGGTATGCACTGCGTGTGCTCGAGTGACATGCTTGAGTCCCTGCCTCGCATGTTTCACGGTTATTAGACACCCAAAAAAAAACATGCGGGGATCGCTCGTGCATGGCAGGCAATCCCCGCAAAGTTTTTTTGGCCGCGAAGCAAATGGGGCGGAGACTCGAGCATGTCACTCAAATACCCACGATACTCAATGCATACCAGAGCACCCGATGCAAACTCAAGTAGCGAGCACTTGCGCTCAACACTAGTCGCCATATCGTCATCTTTTTTTCTTACTTTTGAAAAAAATCCAAACCCCATCACAACCCTAACCCCAAACCCAGCCCTAACCCTAACCCGAGAGTTTATTTTTGACGCCATTCCTCGTGCGGTATAAGTGATTAGACAACTTTATTCTTCGGGTCGGTGTGATTACAGCGATACCTGAATCATATGGGGTTTTTATGACTGACAGCTGTCACACACTAAAAGACGCATTTTTTGTAAAATCTAGTTTTTGCATCGCCATATTTTGAGAGCTATAATTTTTCCAGATTTTGGCAGACAGTCATGTGACAGCTTGTTTTTTGCGGGATGAGTTGACGTTGTTATTGGTGCCATTTTCAGGCACGTGACATTTTTTGATCGCTTTCTATTCCGATTTTTGGGAGGCAGAATAAACAAAAACCAACAATTCAGGAATTGTTTTTTTTGTTTTTTTTATTCTGTTCCGCGTGTGGTAAAATTGATAAAAATATTTTTTAGCATAGCTTTATTCTGAGAGCTATAACTTTTTTATTTTTCGGCTGATGGAGCTGTATGGCGGCTTGTTTATTGCAGGACGAGATGACGTTTTCAGCGGTACCATTTTTATTTATATTAGTCTTTTTGATTGCGTGTTATTCCATTTTTTGTTTGGCGGTATGGTGATAAAGCATTGTTTTTTGCTTCGTTTTCTTTTACAGTGTTCACTGAAGGGGTTAACTAGTGGGACAGTTTTATAGGTCAGGTTGTTCCGGACGCGGCGATACCAAATGTGTACTTTTATTGTTTGGTTTGTTTTTTTTTTATAATAATATTTATTGATGGGTACATTATATTTTTATTTTTGGTGGATTATTTTTTTTATTTTTTTTAATATTTTTACAATTTTTTTTTTTTTTTCCACTTTCTGACAGTTTTTATACTTTATTACTTTGTTCCACTATGGGACTTTCACTTTTTTTTCTCTGATCGCCTGCATGGCATAGGAATGCAGCACCATCCCTGTGCCATGCAGGCTGTCAGCGCTGGACAGGGAGAAGATTGTTTGGAGATGCACTGAGCATGTCCAAAAAATCTTCCTGCTGTCTGGTGACCCGGATGTTGTCATGACGACATCGGGTCGTCATGGCAACATCCTGGAAGCTACGGCATTCAGCGCTGGAGGCCGGAAGAGGAGGTGAGTATCTGCGATCACCTCCCCTTGCCTCCGCAATGCTGCGATCGACTTCGCGGGGGTTAATGTGCTGGGAGCGGTGCGTGACCGCTCCCTGCACATAGTACCAGGTGTCAGCTGTGAAAATCAGCTGACACCCGGAGGCGATCGAGCCCGCACAGCCTGTGTGCGCGCGCGATCGCCATGACGTACTAATACGGGTCTGGCTCTTAAGTCCCAGGGCACAGACGCGTATTAGTACGTCTAATGTCGTTAAGGGGTTAATATTTCTAGGTTACATTACCACGATCAAGAACAGCAGCGTTTTGGACACAGTATTCTTGCTGTGTGCAAAACGCTGCGTTATAATCACAGGTAAATTCGCATGTGTTCACTGAACAATGTGGAGTTACTGCATCTGATGACATTCTATTGTGGAAATTTCATTGTGGAGACTAGCGTCTCCGCAACAGAAACTGACATTCTGTGGCTCCTAAATCCGCTCCGCTGGTAAGTTTATGCAGCGTCAAATAGAAGCACAGTGGACATGGGATTTCTATAGATCCATCCACTGTGCTTGTAAATGTAGAACGCAGCATTTTGGATGCAGCGCAGGTGAGCTGTGCCCAAAAAGCTGCTCCTCCTGATTGTGGGCTTATAGCCTTATAGGAATAAGATAAATATTTTTTGGCAGCTCAGTATACAAGCACCATAAAAATACATTGTTAGGCTGTGTGCCCACGATGCGTTTTTTTAAGCATTTCCGCAGCGGCAAAAACGCTGCAGAAACGCTTAAAAAACGCATGGTAGATGGGCAGCCATGTTCCCCAATGACAATCCGCATGTGCTGCGCACATGCTGCGGAAATTTCCGCTGCGGATTATCATTGTGGAGAAAAACGCAGCACTAGCAATTATTTTGCGGAAGCGCTGCATTTTCGCCGCCATTGATTTGCATTGGAACGCATGGATTCCGCATCACTGGATCTGTAGATGCGGTATCCATGCGTTCCAATGTGCGGATGGTACGCGGGTGTGGAGGACAGGACATTTTTGTGTTATTTTTTTGGTTTTACATCACAACACTATCAGCTGACTATTATTTGATACACTAATGCAGTGACTGTGAGGTGTGCTGGTTGGCTGTATTGTGCAGTGTGCATGTATAATATATACATACATACACTAAAACAGAGGCAAGTGGATTGTAAATCTGACATTAAGAACAAGACTAGCTCAATTCAACCAACCGGCTATTTATGAACAAATACTGTACATATATATTCTGGACCGGTCAAAAATAAGTTAACTCATACACATGCATAGAAGGAAAATTTCTGTTTATGTGTAATTGCTAGAGTGACATACATTTGTCAAATCTGACAACTCAAATGCTTAAAAATGTTAAATTTTTAACTTCAATAACGAGCCACAAATTCCAATTACCCTACATTACCGAACATGCCGTCTCCGTAATCTCATGCTGGGCCCTTTCTACTTCCTCAGCCCAACTGGACGACTTTTACTGGTGAATAGCCATGCTATTTCATGAAATCTAGAACATGGTTGCTTTTAACAATGCACCGCGCACCCGCAGCGCCTGTACATCTAGATTTACAAACAAACACAGATGTAGTGCTGTAGTAAGATCTCACCTCTTTCGGCTTATACTCACCAACACAGTTGTCACATAAACTGCAATGTGAGGCACGTGGTGGGCGGAAGATTTTGCAGGTAAAACAATATTTCAGTTTCACAGTTTGTCCATTAATGACAACTTCTTTCGTTCTTGGAGGTGGTCGATATCCACCTGAAGTTGACCCATTTGCAACATCTACGAAAGAGGTAAAGGAAACCTCACAATAAGTGAACAGAACAAAGACATGTTTAGCTAAACACTTTTAGGGTATGTGCACATGATGTCTTTTAGACGCTGACAAACACGCTAAGAATTACAAGAGGAAGGAGCTTTAGTACATGCCAGAGTCTTTTGCCATTTGTTGAGCGCTTTCAGTGTAGTTCTTATTATTTATTTTTTTTTATTAGTATAAAATAATGAGTGGCTTCCAAACAGAAGACACCTGACAAATGATCATATCAACAATGGTGGTATTGAGATAGCATCAACCGTCAGTAATATGTAAATGCTCAAATTCCAAATGTGGGAATATCCTTTTCCCAAGCAAAATCCAAGGAAAAGAAGGTGGCTTGAACATCCAATAACTATCAACTGGCTTTATTATGGCATCACAAATGCAGAAACAGCAACAACATTTCGATCTCTAGTTTGGATATGGGTCTTGTCAATCTTGACAAGAACACATTTCCCTACTAGGGGGTCAAAAGGGGTCTGCTAATTCTGTATTTCTGATGCCATAATAAAGCAGGTTGATAGTTATTGGATTCTGAAGTCACCTTCTTTTACTTAAAATGGCCATGTCACTACTTTTAGCTGCTTCATCTCTTTGGAATTCTTAAGTGGTTAAAAAACAAAAAACAAAGTGAAAAGACTGTACATATACACAGCACGTTGTTTTTACAAATACAATGCATGTGTTCATTCTTTTTAGCATATATTATGCGCTTTCTTAGGCGGATTACAGAGCTTACTGAACAACACATCACATACCCTTAGGACTCCATAATATAATAGAATATAATATAAAATATAATATAGCCATATATACCAGGATGGGGATGAGGGGTGCCATTCATACCAGGATGGGGATGAGGGGTGCCATGCATATCAGGAAGGAAGGAGCCATATATATCAGGATGGGGGATAATAACAGAATTAGGGGGCATTACCCCTATAAGTGTCAGCAGCAGACCCACTCTCCCTTAACAAGGCATCATGACCACATTTGCTTACATTTTTTTTTTTTTTTTACCTCTAAAAAGTAGGTGCGTTATATGGCCTGGTGCGTCTTAGTCCAAAAAATACGATATGTGTGCATGTATCAAATGTAAATACAAAAGCCATTTTAACACTTAAAATGCATTTTTAGTGCCATTTTTGTCTTCTGTAAGTGTCATTTTGAACTTTAGCTCCCTTTATATATTGGAACTTATTTATTCCAAATACAAAAAAAAAAACCTTCTGCTAATCTTATATTACCTATTTGTCTTTCCAAATCTGCTGCTTCATCTGGAGTGGCACGTGGAAGAACACCTGGATCACTAAAACTTGTCCTAAGTAACGTCCCCATCACAAAGAAGACAAGGATTCCGCCTACTACAGGAATTGCAGGAGTAATTTTCACGGCTAAATAAGGACAACTGCAAAGAAAAAGAAAGTCAGGTTAAATTATTTGCTCAAATTAGGTGAACAAAATATAATTGAGCAGACATGTTCTTGCTAAATCGGGTTGTACGCTTGAACTCTGGGCAGTACACGGCATTTTTTTTATGTTTAGTGTGCATATGCTAATCATGTCAATACGGGTCACTGAGGCCAAAAGATTCTCTGGCATGGAATGAGCCCAACCACCCATTTTGCTGAGGCCAATTTATTAAGAAAAAAAAAAAAAAGTAAACCCAGTCTGTAAATTCCTGGAGAGGCCATAAAAATTGTGATTTTTTTCTTTCCAGGGACTGCATTTATTTTGCAGAATGAGGCAATACATACACTCACAAAAATATATACAATGAATTTAGAGTTCAGAATAAATCTTGAGTACATGAGTTCATCTTCATATTCTCAGACATTAATGGACATTACTTATTTTCTTTATGATTCATTCTAGTTTTCCAATGGGTGTATTAAAACGGTTGTTCAGGACTTTAATTGATGGTTTATCCGTAGGATAGGTCATCAATATCTGATCGGTGGGAATGCAAAACCTTGGCACCCCTGCTGACCAGCTGTTCTGTGTCCGCGGTGGCCTTAATTGCTCAGTTACAGAGCGGTATAGGACAACTGTCAACAGAATAGTGGCAGAGGTTGGGTACTGCAGATTCACCCCCTATTTATTTGAATAAGTGGCTTTTGTGTAGTACCCTGCTGCTGCCAACTGAGCACTTCCGGCCACCGTCAACAGTCAGGTGTCGCAGTCCCAACGATCAGACATTAATGACCTATCCTTAAGTATATGCCATCAATGTTAAAAGTCCTGGACACCATTTTAAAAGAAAAAATACAAACTGCTATCTGGTGACAACCTTTAAAAGCATCCTTTCAATAAATAGGACATGAAACTTTAACAGCTGGTATATGTGTATACATACACATAATACTGCTCAAACGATTTAGGCAGGTGTAGGAAAAAAAAATGCTGCAAAGTATGAATGTTTTCAAAATAGAAGTGTTAATAAAAATAAACTATTAATTAATATAATGCGAAATGAATTAACAAGAGAAATCTAAATCAAAATCAATATTTTCTGTGACCACCCTTTACCTTTAAAACAGCATCAGTTCTTCTAAGTACACTTGCACAGTTTTTAACTCCTTCAATATCAAGCCAAATTTTTAGAACTCTGAAACACTTCAAAGAATCCCATTGATTCTAAGGCTATGTTCACACACATGGGGTTTTTCAGCGTATTTTGCTGCACATTTTTATGTACGGTAAATTTTCAGCTGCGTTTTGCAGTACCAGCAAAGTCTATGAGAAACCAGAATTCTCTGTTCACATATCTTGTTTTTTGTCTTTTTTTTGTTGCGTATTTTGTGCCTTGGTTGGGTTTTTGGAAAATAGAGCATGTCACTTCTTTCAGCATTTCTTCAGCTTTTTTTCACCCATAGGAAGTAATGGGTGGCGAAATAAAATGCTGAAAAAACGCACGTAAATTTTTTCAGTGTTTTTGATGGCAATATAGAATGGGGTTCTTTTTTTTCACAGACCTTTATGTACATGCATAAATAGAGACAAAAGGACAATGAAAAAACACTGAAAAAAAAAAGCAGCAAAACCTGCTGTTTTGACGCAGCTAATTTCCTGCCAGAGATTTTTTTTACTTCAGAAATCTGCAGCAAAATTAAACAAAACACAACATGTGGAACATAACCTAAGAGTTTTTTTCGTGACATATTGTACTTAATGATGGTGGTAAAAATTGTTGGCTATGACTTATTTGTGAAAATATCAGAAAATTGGAGAAAATTTTGAACTTTCCAAACTTTTAATTCTCATGCCATTAAACCAGGGGGTTATGTCACACAAAATAGTTAATAAATAACATTTACCACATATCTAGTTTGTCTACTTTACATCTGCATCATTTTTAAAAAAAAAAAAAAATAATAAAATTTTTGTTAGGAGGGTTAAAATTTGATCAGCAACAAAATTTACAAAACCATTTTTCTTAGGGACATCACATTTGAAGTGACTTTGGGGGGCTTATGAGACAATACCCAAAAGTGACACCTTTCAAAAAAAAAAAAAAAAAAAAAAGACACCCTCAAAACCACATCCAAGAAGTTTATTAACCCTTCAGTTGCTTCACAGGAATTAATGAATGCATTGTGGAGGGGAAACATGTACACATTTAAATTTTTTTTTTTTCCCCCCTCTTCAAAAAAATGTTACTTTAACTTTATTTTATTTATTTTCACAGTGGTAACATTAGAAAATGGACCCCAAATTTTGTTGTGCTATATCTTTTGAGTACGCAGATACCCTATGTGTGGGGAAAAATACTGTTTGGATGCATGGCAGGGCTCGGAAAGGAAGGAGTGACGTCTGGAACAGAGTTTTTGATGGAAAAATCTGAGGGTGTCAGGTCGTATTCGGAGAGCACCTGATGTGCCTGAACAAGGGAAACGCCCCACAAGTGACCCCATTTTGGAAACTATACCCCTCGTTTTATCTAGCTGTGTGGTGAGCACCTTGAACCCACAGGTGCTTTACAGAATTTTACAGCGTTGAACTGTGAAAATTAAATATATTTTTCCGACAAAAATGTTGTTGTTTTAGCCCCACATCTTCTCCTGAGATACTCCGTATGTGGTCAAAAACTAACTTTTGAGGCACAGTGCAAAGCTCAGAAGGAAAGAAGCGCCATATTGGAGATCAGATTTTGCTGGAATGATTTGACTGTGCCATGTCACATTGGCAGAGCCCCTGAGGTGCCAGAAAAGCAGAAACCTCCATAAGTTATCCCATTTTACAAACTACACTACAATGTATTCATCTAGGGGTGCAGTGATCATATTGACACCACAGGTGTGATACAGAATTTGACACCATTGGGCAGTGAAGAAAAAATAATTACATTTTTACCACCAAAATCTTGTTTTAGCCCCAGATTTTACATTTCATATGGGAAAATGGTTAAAAATTGCACCAAAATTTTTCACACAATTTCTGCTAAACGTAGAAATACCCCAAATGTGGCTGTACAGTACTGCTTAGCCACACGGCAAGACTCTGGAGGAATGGAGCACTATTTGCTTCCTGGAGCGCAGATTTTCCTAGAATAGTCCACATACAGAACCCCTAAATGCTAGGAGAACAGAATACCCCCCTCAAGTGACCGCAATTTGGAAATTATACCCTTTTGGGAGTTCATCTACAGGTGTAGTGATAATTTCACTCGATGGGTGTTTTTTTTAGAAACAAGCAGCAGTGAAAGTCGCAGAGTGAAAATTGAAAATCTGTCAGTGTAGTGCCGGTACGTTGTAGTGAACAGTACGTTGCAGTGCCCAGCACGTTGTTGTAGAGACATGCACAGGTAAATTAAGCGGGCTCTCATCGCTACGGAAATGCCAAACATGTGGGCGCTAAATATGGTTTAGGCACAATGTGGGGCTCAGAAGGGAGGGTGGGCATTTGGATTTGGGAGTGCAGAACTTGCTAAATTTCTTTTAGGGCTCTTTCACACGTCCTTTCCGGTACTGGAAAACCAGCGTGATGAATCAGGTTCACACGTGTCGGCGCCTAGTAATCAGCGGTACAGTTTGTGCTGTTCCCAAGAGCTGGGTGTTGAAGGCATCTGTCATCATTGTCCTCTACTGCTGCTGCGATCAGCACAAGCATGAGACAATGTTAAGAGTTGTATTCTGCCCCTGCTGTGTCCAGCAAGTGTAAAAATAAAGAAATTATATTCATCTTTACTTTTAATTCCCTGAAGCCAATGTCCACTGTAAAAACAAAAAAATAAAAATAAATAATAAATAACCATAATACTCATCTGTCCAACATATTGTCCCACAATTCTGCATCAGCATCTGCGGTAGCTTGAGGTGACCGCACACACTGAGGAGCAGAGGAGAATGCTTTGCTCCAGTGAACAGGCTGCTTTACTGCGTTGAGCTTACAAGGGACAATGGCTTCAAGGAATTAGATGTAAAAGGTGAGTATACTGATTTTATTTTCTTCTTATTTTTTCACTTGCTGGACACAGCAGGTGCAGAATACAACTCTCAACATTGCACCGTGCTTGCGCTGATCACAGCGCCAGCAGAGGACAATGATGAAACTTGCCGCCAGCAGCACCCGGCGCTTGGGAACAGAGCAAACTGTACCGCTGATTCCCAGGCATCGCTACGTGTCACACTGATGACACCATATGTCATCCCTGTCTCAGTGTCCACGTGTGGGGGACATTTTGCGGCCCGTGCTGTGGTTAAAAAACGGACATGTCCGCATATTTTGCCAATGGACACATGGTCCGTGAAAACACACTGACATGTGCGCAGACCCATTCATTTGAATGGGTCTACTTGTGTGTCTCTAGTACGTGTGAAAACTGTCACCACACATACTGGAAACACTTACATGTAAAAGAGCCCTTAGGTGGGGGGGTGGAGGAGGGGGAAGAGATGCCATAGGGCTTTTCCAGAGCCTTTGTGGTACCAGTAATGTGGAAGTCCCTTATATTTCTGTTAATAGACGACGGGCTTGAGTGGAGACTTGCTTTTTTTGTGGATTAAGATGAAGCTTTTATTAGGAAAATTTCACAACATTTGCGGTTTCCATCTAACTCTCCAAATGACATAATTCAAGCAACACGGCTAACTGGTCCATTCACAATAATGAGGCAGCAGAGTTACTCTGGATTCCATCTGGCCTCTGTTCAGTGTCGTCCTTTACATAAGTGCACAAAGCTGTGGCGGATCGCGCCTCTATGCACGCCTAAAAAGACAGATACCGGTGGACACCGTACAAAGTGACTCCTTCTGCCTCATTATAGGGAATCTTCAGTCGGCGGTTCCATCTGAATCACGGATTTCAGAGATTTACACAGAAATCAGCGTAGAGCGCAGGATAAATGTGTACCGACCCTTACTGCGATCTTTGGGAGACAGACAGAACAAATCAATAGCAGGTGAAGAATTGTTTATATTTTTTAATCCGGTCATTATATGATACAAGTCATTAGACGACTTTATTCTTTTGGTTGGTGCAATTACAGCGATATCAGATTTCTATAGTTTTTTTTGTGTTTGACTGCTGTCACAGACTAAAAGGCGCTTTTTTTTGGCAAAAACTAGTCTTTGTATCGCCATATTTTGAGAATTATAATTTTTACATATTTCTGCCGAAAGTCATGTGAGGGCTTTGCTTTTTGCACATAGTCAAAAGAGAACAAGAAGAGTGTATACAAATAATCAGGATTATATGTGCCCCCATCACCTTAACCCCTAAAGGACCGAGACACTTTGTAAGTTAATGACCAGGCCTCATTTTTTAAAATTGACCAGTCACTTTATGAGTTAACTCTGGAACGCTTCAACGGATCCCATAGATTCTGAGATTGTTTTTTCATGATATATTGTACTTCATGATCGTTGCAAACGTTTTTCGATAAGACTTGCGTTTATTTGCGTACATTTGCTCTGTGTTGAGCTCAGTGAGTGACAGGACACTGCTCATTGAGTGCAGCTCCGGGGCCAGCTCGATAGAGCGAGTAATTCTCCCAGGCGTGAGCGGTCAGATGGGTTACAGCGGGGAACATGTTCGGACAGGTGAGTATAAGGATTTTTTTATATCAAGACACAGCGGGAGCAGAATACTACTCATCATTGTACCTTGCTCGCGTTCATCGAAGCACCGGCAGGGAACAACAAGGGCAGCATTCAGCACCCGGCGCTTGGGATCACCGCTGATTCTGAGGCGCCGGTACGTGTGCTCCTGATGCTGCATACACAGTTGCCACACGGACATCTCTGGTACCGGAAATATCAGGACGTGCGAAAACGGCCTAACTCTGTACTCCAACTGGCCTCTGTTCAGCTGTGTAGTTTTTTTCAGAGGTTCACACCAGGGCTGTGGAGTCGGTAAGCCAAACCTCTGACTCCTCAATTTTCATGACCCCACGACTCCCTCATACATGGCTCATGTTTAAGTGATACATTTACTGTAGCACAGATTCATCATCTCAGTTAAAAGTCTAGACCCTTAGATGAGGAATGGGACAGACATTTAAAAGGACATTTCATAACTTTCCCAAATTCTTATGAAAAAAATATTCCCCACAAACTGCATTGAACTACTGTACCCAATTGATTATATATTTTAGGAGTTGGTGTCGGTCCATTTTATACCGACTCAGACTCCACAGCCTAATAAAAAGACTGACACCGTGGGATCACAGGCCAGACTGCGTCCACTGTGCCTCCATCTGCCTCATTACAGGGAATTTTCCGGCGGGGGTTCTGTCTGAATCACATATTTCAGAGATTTACACGGAAACCCCAGTGTAAACGCTTAGGACAGAGCGCAGGATAAATGTGAGCCGAGCCATACTGCGATCTTTGAGAGGCAGAATAAACAAATCAGCAGCAGGTGCCGAATTGGTTTTATTTTTTTTTTTTTTTACACGGTAGCTCGAGCAATTTACGTGATCAGAAAACTTTATTCTTTGGGTCGGTGCGATTACAGCGATACCAGATTTATATCGGATTTTTATGTTTTGCAGCTGTCACACACTAAAAAAAATATTTTACGTTTTCGCATTGCCATATGAGAACTATAGTTTTTCCATATTTCGGCCGACAGTTATTTAACCCCTTTACCCCCGAGGGTGGTTTGCACGTTAATGACCAGGCCAATTTTTACAAATCGGACCACTGTCACTTTATGAGGTAATTACTCTGGAACGCTTCAACGGATCCCCCTGATTCTGAGAATGTTTTTTCGTGACATATTGTACTTCATGATTGTGGTAAAATTTCTTCGATATCACTTGCGTTTATTTGTGAAAAAAAAACGGAAATTTGGCAAAAAATGTTGAAAAATTAGAATTTTTATGCCCTTAAATCAGAGAGACATTTCACACAAAATAGTTAATAAATAACATTTCCCACATGTCTACTTTACATCAGCACAATTTTGGAAACAATTTTTTTTCTTAGGGAGCTATAAGGGTTAAAAGTTGGAAAAATGAGAAATCGCTGGTCAACAAAATTTACAAACATTTTTTTAGGGATTACATCACATTTGAAGTCACTTTGAGAGGTCTTTATGACAGAAAATACCCAAAAGTGACACCATTCTAAAAACTGCACCCCTCAAGGTGCTCAAAACCACATTCAAGAACTTTATTAACCCTTCAGGTGCTTCACAGGAATTTTTGGAATGTGGAAGAAAAAAAATGAACATTTAAACTTTTTTCACAAAAATGTTACTTTAGACCCAATTTTTTTTTTATTTTTGCAGGGGTAACAAGAAAAAATGGACCCCAAAATTTGTTGTGCAATTTCCCCTGGGCACGCAGATACCCCATATGTGGGGAAAAAGCACTGTTTGGGCGCACGGCAGGGCTCAGAAGGGAAGGAGCGCCATTTGACTTTTGATTGTAAAATTTGCTTGAATAATTAGCGGACACCAGGTGCTTCACAAATTAATCCGTAAAAATGAAAGTATTTTTTTTTCCACTTTTTCATTTTTACGAATCAATTTGTGCAGCACCTGGGGGTTCCAAGTGCTCACTATGCATCTAGATAGGTGCCTTGGGGGGGGGGGGGGGTCTAGTTTCCAAAATGGGGTCACTTGTGGGGGAGCTCCAATGTTTAGGCACGCATGGGCTCTCCAAACGCAACATGGTTCCAATTTGTTAGCGGACACCATGTCGCGTTTGGAGAGCCCCTGTGTGCCTAAACCTTGGAGCTCCCCCACAAGTGACCCCATTTCGGAAACTAGACCCCTCAGGGAACTTAACTAGATGTGGGGTGAGCACTTTGAACCCCCAAGTGTTTTGCAAAGGTTTATGATGTAGAGCCGTGAAAAAAAATCTTTTTTTTTTTCCACAAAAACGCTTTTAGCCGAAATATTTTTATTTTCACGAGGGTACTATGAGAAATTGGACCCCAAAAGTGGTTGTGCAATTTCTCCTGAGTACGCTGATACCCCATGTGTTGGAGAAAGATCCTAGTTACTTACCGGTAACGGGATTTTACAGAGCCCATGACAGCACCACCTGAGAGAGGGTATCCGCCCACCAAGGACAGGAACCTACTGAATAAAAAGGCGGTACCTCTCCTCCGCATCAGTTTTTTGTTTCAGAGCATGAGAGGGCCTCCGAAGACAGGTTAATACATAACCACCACCTCAACATATGTACTAAACACCTTAAAAAAAGTGCACACCACAGTGATAAAGGGGAGGGAATTAATAGGGTGCTGTCATGGGCTCTGTAAAATCCCGTTACCGGCAAGTAACTAGGATCTTTTCCCCTTCTCCCATGACAGCACCACCTGAGAGATTTATAGAGATTAAATACCAGAGGGAGGGATCACCGCTTGCAACACCCTTCTACCAAAGGACAGATCAGTAGAAGAGGAAAGGTCAAGACGGTAATGTTTGTAAAATGTAGCAGGGGATGACCAAGTTGCCGCCTTACATATAATGTCGATGGGCACATCCGCCTTCTCAGCCCAGGAAGCAGCTACCGCTCTGGTGGAATGGGCCTTCAGGTTCTCAGGAACCGGCAGATTGCTAGAAGAGTAGGCTAAGGTAATAGTATCCCTGACCCATCTAGCTATGGTCCCCCTTGTAACCTTAAGTCCTTTCCTAGCCCCCTGAAAGGATATAAATAAAGCGTCACTCTTTCTCCAGGCTTTTGTCACTTCCAAATACTGGACTAACACCCTCCTAACATCTAAGGTGTGAAGCTTATATTCCTCAGAATCCCTAGGATTAGGATAGAAGGAAGGGAGAGTGATTACTTGCGTCCTATGGAACTTGGAGGCTACCTTTGGAAGATAGGCCGGGTCTGGTCTTAAGATTACTCTATCCATACATACTTGAGTGAATGGATGGTTAATGGATAGTGCGTGTAAGTCACTGACTCTACGAGCTGATGTCAGGGCCACCAATAGCGCAGTCTTTAAAGTTAAGATTTTTTCTGAAACCTTCTCTAAGGGCTCGAAGGGAGGTTTGGTTAATGCTTCCAGAACTAAATTAAGGTCCCAAGGAGGCATTCTTGGAACAGGAATAGGTCTGGATCTATGACAGGCTTTAATAAATCTAATGATCCATCTATTTGCTGCCAAGTCATAATTATACAGTGCCCCCAGAGCAGATACCTGTACCTTAAGAGTACTGGTGGCTAGTCCCATGTTTAACCCCTTCTGGAGGAATTCTAGTATGGCCTCAATAGGAACCCTCCCTTTGGCAGACTGACCCGAGGTAGACAAGAACTTAGCCCAGGTTCTACCATAGATTCTAGTTGTTATCGGCTTTCTACTTGCTAGAAGGGTAGTAACAAGATCTGGAGAAAACCCCCTTTGCGTCAATAGCGACCTCTCAAAATCCAAGCCGTCAAATGCAGGCCCGCTCTTTGGGGATGACAGACTGGGCCCTGCCTGAGGAGATCCGGGATGTCCGGAAGAACCCATGGATCTGCTTGGGACATTCTCTTCATCCAAGTGAACCATGGTCTCTTGGGCCAGAACGGGGCGATCAATATAACCCTCGCCCGTTCCTCTCGGATCTTCCTCAGGATAGTAGGGATCAGTACTAAAGGGGGAAAGGCATAAGCTAGAGTGAAATCCCACTGAATCTGCAGCGCGTCCACCGCAAACGCCCCCTCTTTTGGATTCAGGGAGCAAAAGGTTTCGGTCTTCCGATTGTGTCTGTTTGCAAACAGATCTATCTGGGGCTGTCCCCACCGATCCACAATCTGCTGAAAAACGGCTGGATTCAACTCCCACTCTCCTTGTTTCAAGATGTGACGACTCAAGAAATCGGCCTTTATGTTCTCTTCCCCTTTTATATGCAGTGCCGAGAGCGTAACCAGCCGACTCTCGGCAAACCTGAAGATCTGATCCGCTATTAACATCAGAGGGAGAGACCTGGTACCCCCCTGATGATTGATGTAGGCGACTGTTGATCTGTTGTCTGACATTATCCTGACGTGAGGACCCTGAAGAACAGAACTGAATTCTTTTAGCGCGTTTCTGGCTGCCAACAGCTCTTTCATGTTGGAAGAGAGGCTTGTCTCGCTGTCCGACCAGAGGCCTTGTACAGAACGATCCCTTAGGTGAGCTCCCCAACCTTCCGCACTTGCGTCTGTTGTAATTGTATCCGACACCTGGAAGGTCCAAGGAACCCCCAAAGATAGGTTGACCGGAGATGTCCACCAGTCCAGGGAGTTGATCACAACATCTGGAAGAGATATTTTCCCATTCAGGCGACCTTTGAGCCGCCTGTCCGCTGCCAGAATCTCCTGTTGAAGACATCTGGAATGGTGCTGGGCCCACTGAACCGCCGGAATGCAAGACGTCATTGTACCCAACAGAGACATTGCACTCCTCAGGGTGATGGTCGGATTGCTGACAATCTGAGATGTTAGGGATCTGATCTTCAGTTTCTTTTCCTCTGGCAGAAGACAGGTTTGGTTTTCCGAGTCCAGAATGAGACCCAGGAAAGACTGAACCCTCTTTGGTTCCAGCCTTGACTTCTCCAGATTTAACAGCCAACCTAGGCGTCTTAGACTGGCCATGACGTCCGCCAGGGCTAGAGCACAGAGTTGACTTGATCTGCCCACTACTAAGAAGTCGTCCAGATAAGGGATGACTAAAATATCTCTTTCCCTCAAGTGCGCTGTGGCCTCCAGAATGATTTTTGTGAAGACTCTCGGCGCCATGGAAATGCCAAAGGGAAGAGCTGCGAACTGAAAATGCCTTACGTGCCTGCCGAATTGTACAGCTACTCTTAGAAACTGTTGATGATCTGGCAAAATCGGGACGTGGTAGTAGGTGTCCTTCAGATCGAGGACGCACATAAAACAGTCCGGAAATAACATCTTTATGGCTGATTTTATTGTTTCCATCTTGAAAGGCCTGTAGATTAAATGGTCGTTCAGTCTCTTTAAGTTCGCAATGGTCCTGAAGGAGCCGTCCGGCTTCTTTATTAGGAAGAGGGTCGAATAGAATCCTCTTCCTTGCTCGGGTGCAGGTGTTTCCACCAGAACTCCTTTCCTGAGCAGAGAGAGAACTTCCTGCTGTAAGGCTATCTGTTCCACTAAACCTCTGGGGGCTGATATTTTGACAGTGTTCTTGGGCCTGCTCTTGAACTCTAGTGTGAGCCCCCTCCTGATTATCCCTAAGATCCAAGAATTGGATGAAATTTTCTTCCAGGCAGGCAGGAAGTGGGACAATCTTCCTCCCACCTGGGGGGAACTGTCACTTAGGGGCTTTCTTATTCTCGGAGGAGGGACCCCCAAACATGAAGCCTCTGCTATACGGCTTTCGGTCTTTCCAGCTACCTTGGTCTCTGGGAGCTTTACTGCGGCTGTATTTTCTCTTCCGAAAGGAACTGTTAAATAGGGAACCAGACACCGTGGGAAATCCATGTTTTTTGTCTGCGGCTTTATCTAGGATGTCATCTAGACCTTTGCCGAACAAGAAGTCCCCCTCACAAGGGATTGAGCACAGTTTAGACTTTGACTGCACATCTCCTGGCCAGCTCTTGAGCCATAGCGCCCTACGGGCTGCATTAGAGAGGTTTGCAGACCGGGCAGCCAGCCTAACTGAATCTGCCGATGCATCTGCCAGGAATGCAGCCGCTCCCTGCACAAGAGGAAGGTCTGATAGAATTTTCTCCCTGGACACATTCCCCCTGATCTGGTCTTCCAATTGTTGAAGCCAGATCATCATAGATCTAGCAGTGCAGGTCGCTGCTACTGCCGGTTTAAGGGCCCCTGCTGACGACTCCCAGGTTTGCTTAAGGAAGGACTCCGCTTTTTTATCCAGCGGGTCTTTTAAGGCTCCTAAATCCTCAAAGGGCAGAGTGGATTTTTTTGAAGATTTTGAAATGGCCACGTCAATCTTAGGGGTTTTGTCCCATTTAGCCGCATCCTCATCCTCAAAGGGGTACCTCAGCTTGGAGGATGACGGCAGCTGACCCTTCCTCTCCGGTTTCTTCCATTCCCTTTCTATCAGAGATTTAATCCTGTCATTGACCGGGAATGAGCGTCTCCTCCTTTGGTCTAAGCCCCCGAACATAACATCCTGGACTGTTCTGGGCACTTTGGTATCGGTAATACCCATAGTCCCTCTGACGGCTTTAACTAGTCTCTCAGTATTATCAACCGAAAAACAAGGTCTGCCCCCCCCATTATCATCCGAAGACTCCGATGACGATGAGGAGTGATTAGAGGAGGAAGGCAGTTCTCTCGTAAAACGTGACTCCACTGATTCCTCTGATTCTGAAGAAACTAGTTTTCGCTTCTTCTTTTTGAGTGAGGTTAAGCCTCTTAAAGACTCTCTGACCTCTGTCTGGATTAGATCCTTTAATTCTAAAGAAAACCTGGGGGACTCCTCTGCAATGGTTTTCTGAATACAGTCTGAGCATAGGTTTTTGGCATAGGAGGTGGGAAGACCGATTTTGCATAAAGCACACTCCCTGTTTTTATTTTTAGCACTACACTTCTTCGCCTCCTGCCCCAAGAAATAAAAGGAGAAGAAGGAGGAAAAGAGAGAGAGAGAGAAGAGCACATTATTCAAGGTGAGACTTTCACGAAGATCACTCACCACACTGCCGTTCAGACTAGGGTACCGGAGGCGGTGGTTGCCGTTCACATGAGGGCTCCCATCTGGCGGAGGTGGACTGACGAAGTCTTTTCTGACCAGTCTTGCCGGAACTCGTACGCCCCTCACTGCTGTGACTTTGTCGATGGGAAGATTCCCGTTCCATTTGTTTGAGCTGCTTGCGCTGCTTTGATGGCTGTGGCTGCTGCTGTACTTCCTGTGGCGGTGACAGCTGCTGCCCAGGTGACTGCGGTTCCTCATTCATCATGGCGGGGATGCAGACACCGCCATCCTGATTGCTCCCCATCCTTAAAAGCAGTAGGGCTCCACCTCCTTTAGGCTCCTCCCCTTCCGGCAGCGTGCTCATCTCTCTTTTTCCTTTTTTTTTTTTTTAATTTTAGCCAGCTGGCGCGCTACCCGCAGATCCACCTGCCTCTGCGCGTGCGCAGCCCAGCGGCACCCGGCGCGCTTGCAGCGGGATGACAGCTTCCCACCCGCGCATGCGCAGACCCGGTTTCCGGCGCACTCCGTGATAGGGCGCGTCAGCACCCCGCGCGTGCGCAGCCCGGACTTCCGGCGCGCTCCGTCAGAGGGTGCGACGCGACCCCCACGTGCGCAGCCCGGAAGACCTGCCGGCCGGCGCGCTCAGTTCATCTTTGCGAGGCGCAGACCCGGCCGCAGGCCCCGGCGCACGCGGGGAGGCATCCGAAGGAAAACAGCACCTCCTCCCCACACGCAGACCCGGGCAGCAGCCAGACGGGCTGGGAACAGGGACCATCTGCTGCTTCCACGGCCTCCAGGCCGCACCGTCCATAATCCAGGTACGTGAGGTACCACCTGGTGAGGCTCCCATCAGGGACAGGAACCAAAAACTGATGCGGGGGAGAGGTACCGCCTTTTTATTCAGTAGGTTCCTGTCCTTTGTGGGCGGATACCCTCTCTCAGGTGGTGCTGTCATGGGAGAAGGGGAAAAACTACTGTTTGGGCGCATGTCAGGGCTCGGAAGGGAAGGAGTGACGCTTTGGAATGCAGACTTTGATGGAATGGTCTGCGGGCGTCATGTCACGTTCTCAGAGCCCCTGATGTGCCTAAACAGTGGAAATGCCCAACAAGTGCCCCCTTTTTGGAACGGATACCTGATTTGTCAATTTTATAATGTAGTGTTATACGCCAGTTTTGTAGGACAACCTGACAAACACTAAGTCAGCTGAAGTATGACAACCTGACGAACACTACGTCAGCTGTGTAGTGTTTGTCAGGTTGTCATATGTCAGAAATTAATTCAATATTTCAAGGAAGTATGGTACCTTTTGAAGCAGTCTTTCATGCAGATGCCAGGTTTGTCGGGGCAGGTGTCACATTGGTAAACGGTGTCCTTGCGTATTCCCCTTCGGTAACACACTCGGCACTTCTTTTGTGACTTCCCTCACAGCGGAAAAAAAGGTATCTGGCCCGGTACAATTCGAGGTCCTTCAGTTCCAGAAGTAGTGGGGCCCGCTCCGCCACCAATGCCAAATACCAGGGCCTTGATAACTGTCTCCTGAAAGTGAAGATACGACGCAGAAGTCTGGCCTGCACATTTTGACAGAAGTAAAGCGTTGTGCATTGCCATCTGAACAATGTGCACGGCCAGCTTCTTATACCATACCTTGGCCTTTCTCAAAGCACTGTATGGCTGGAGGACTTGATCGGAGAGATCAACTCCCCCCATGTACTTGTTGTACCCCACTATACAGTCTGGTTTGGCGACCTGTGTTGTGGAACCTCTTACAGTGCTGAGAGTGCTGCCATCACCATGTATGGTGGTCAAGAGAAGGACATCCCTCTTGTCCTTGTACTTGACCACCAACAGGTGGTCGCTACATTGGGCTCTGCTCTCACCCCTTCTGAGCAGCTGCCCAATTAACATCTTTGGGAGGCCTTTCTGATTTTTGCGGACAGTACCGCAAGCTGCGGTATGTCGCGCAGAGAGGGACTTGAAGAGCAGGATACTTGTATAAAAGTTATCCACGTACAGGTGATAACCTTTATCCAGCAGTGGGTGCACCAAGTCCCACACAATTTTCCCACTCACTCCCAGAACAGGGGGGCATTCAGGGGGTTCAATCCGGGAGTCCTTCCCTTCATAAACTCTTAACTTGTGAGTGTACCCAGAGGTACTCTCACAAAGTTTATACAGCTTGATCCCGTACCTGGACCTTTTACTGGGCAGGTACTGCCGGAATCCAAGCAGCTCCTTAAAAGAAATTAAGGACTCATCCACGCAGATGTCCCTTTGGGGCATGTACACTTCACCAAACTTGTTGTTGAAGTGCTCGATGACAGGCCGAACTTTGAAAAGACAATCAAAGTTTGGGTCATCGCGTGCAGGACACCTTGCATTATCTTGGTAATGCAAGAACTTGTGGATGGCCTCAAAACGTGTCCGGGTCATGACCATTCGGAACACTGGAGTGTTATACAAGACGTCAACACTCCAGTATTGCCAAACCTCTGTTTTTTTCTGGATCCCCATATGAAGGACCTGGCCCCAAAACTTCATCATTTCTTCTGCGTCTACAGGAGACCAGTTAGAAAATGATGAAGAGGGGTTTTGTTCCAAAAATTGATGAGCATACAAATTAGTTTGGCCCACCATGAGGTTTATAAAATCCTCAGAGAAAAAGACTTTGAAAAAGTCTATTTCTGTGAGGCCGGTGGTGTCAAACTTGATTCCTGATTCCGCCACGAAATTAGGAATCAGTGGCTCAAAATTTTCGGGGTGCAAGGTATGCATGGGATCAGTAGTGGGGGGCGCTGGAACATCTTCTCTCCTGCGACAACTGCGGGGCGGTCCAGCAGCACCTGAGGAGGAAGAGGAGGAAGAAGAGGAGGAAGAGGAGAACGATGAGGCGTCGGAGAAGTAAAGAAATGTGGGATCCTCGGCCTCGCTGTCAGTCTCAGTGTCGGAGGCAACAATAGCGTATGCCTCCTCCGCTGAATAGCGAGTTTGGGAGGAGGACTTTTTGTCTCTCGTGTATGTGGTGTGTGTGTGTGTGTGTGTGTGTGTGTGTGTGAACTTTTTTTTTCTGAAAAAAAAAAGAGAAAAATAAGGAACTACCGTAGGTGGTGCGAGCACGAGTGCGGATCGGTGAACTGTGTCACCAATCAACTCTCGGCAGCTGCTGGGTGTGTGCGCGGATGTGGTGAAAAGGTGGGGTGGGGGGGGGGGGGATTGACAGGGACAAGAAAAAGTCCTGAAAAGCAGCAAGCACGGACGTTGATCAGTGACGTAGACACTGCTCAGCGCTCGGCCGCTGCAGGACGCACGAAAAAAAAAAAAACTGGGGGGTGGGGGGTGGATGAGGGGAGAGCAGAGATGGACTTACCAAAGTCTTCTCTGTTCTTCTTTCAGCAGGATCAGCAGCAGGTTCTGGAAGAGGCTCTGGAGCAGGATCCGCAGTAGTGGGATAAGGAGCTGAAGACCCAGGACCCGGGAGACCGCAGCAGGACGCCGGAGCAGGAGATCCAGGACCCTGAAGACCGCAGCAGGAGATCCAGGACCCTGAAGACCGCAGCAGGAGATCCAGGACCCTGAAGACCGCAGCAGGAGATCCAGGACCCTGAAGACCGCAGCAGGAGATCCAGGACCCTGAAGACCGCAGCAGGACGCCGGAGCAGGAGATCCAGGACCCTGGAGACCGCAGCAGGATGCCGGAGCAGCAGCAGCGACTCGAGCAGGTAGGAGAAAGGTCTTGTAGTGTAAGTGAAGATTCTGTGGCACTACAAGGCCCAGCACAGCACAGATCAGACGTGACCGCTCTGTAGAAACGGTCACAGGGGGGGGTGACAGGGTGGTGACAGGCCAGTCACAGGCCGGTCAGGTACTCTGATTGGTGTGATCAATGATGACAATCAGAGATGGCTGGGGCCTGGGCACGCACCACAGGGGGTCACAGGGAGGTGACAGGCAGGTCACAAGCCGGTCACCGCCCTGTGACCACCCTGTCACCTGTGTTCAGGTACTCTGATGACATCGATCGCTCCAATCAGAGCTGGCTGGGGGATATATTACATCAAAGGGGGTCATGGGGAGGTGACAGGCAGGTCACAAGCCGGTCACTGCCCCCCTGACCGCCCTTTTACCGCGAGGTCCCGCTGTGATCGGTGCGATCGATTTGATCGGCGATCGCACCGATCCTAGCAGTTTGGGGAGAGGGCTGGGGTTACTAGGCAACAGCCTAGGATCGGTGCTCTTAGGATTGCCGGAATCTGATTGCCGGAAACAGTGAGAAATGCTGTGATTGGCTGTTCAGAATTGAACAGCCAATCACAGCGATCGTGGGTGTGAAGGGGCGGCGACACCCCCCGAGATGCCGGCTCCATCTACCCTAAGGTAAGATGGCACCGGAATTTTAATGCCTTCACCTTGACTTCGGTCGCGGTGCCGCATTAAAGATAGGGCGTATAAATACGTATCTGGTCCATAAGGCCCAGGGCACAGATAAGTATTAATATGCCCTATGTCGTAAAGGGGTTAAGGACAAGTTCACAATTTGTTGGTACCATTTTCGGGCATGTGACATTTGTTTGATCGATTTCTATTCCGATTTTTGGGAGATAGAATAAACAAACCAACAATTCAGGAAATATTTTTTATTTTATGCCGTTCCACGTGTGGTCAAATTAATAAGGCAGCTTTATTCTTATCAGTACGTTTAAAGCGATACTACATTTATATAGCATGTTTTATATAAAAAAATTTAAAAAATGTAATCGTTTTATTCTGAGAGCTATGACTTATTAATTATTCGGCTGATGGAGCTGTACGGCGACTTGTTTTTTTTGCAGGATAAAATTACGTTTTCAGCAGTACCATCTTTGTTACTTTTGTTTTTTTAATTATTATATATATCAGTGTAGGATCACTGCTATACCTTTATAACCTGACAGCCCTGCAGACACAAGATAGTCTGGTGACCCGGATGTACTCATGATAACATCGGGTCACCGCGGCAACGATCGGGACCCCACGATGACGTTGCGGGGTCTCCGATCCAAGAGCAGAGGGGCTTTTGTCCCTCTGCTCGCAAAATGCTTTGGTCGCAGCATTCAGTGTGTTAAAGTGCCAGGAGCAGCGCGGGCACCGCTACTGGCACTGAGTGCCGGTTGTTATCTGTCAGAATCAGCCTCTGTGCGGACACGATCGGGTGAAACATTAATATGTACCTGGTCATTAAAGCCCAGGGCACAGGGACGTATTGTTACGGCTCACGCCAGAAAGGAGTTAAAGGGGTTGTCTACTATTTGGACAACCCCTATGTAATGCACACGCCCGGGCTGAGCGGCGTGTGCGTGTGATTGTAGTGATTCCACTGGCCCGTGCCGGAGAGTGAATGCCTGGAGGGGCGTAACTAGGTATTCACCCGATCCGACCAGGGTCGCACGACGGCATACGACGCCAGTGCACCAAGGAGGAACCGAGCAGAGGGACCAGGTGCTACTCCAGGACAGACCCCGGACACGGCTGTTGACCCACACAGGGGAATACAGGAACAGACTGGTAGGCTGGCACACAGACTGGTGGGTATAGGCAGGCACGACTGGTATGCAGGCAGGCGGGTATGCAGGCAGGGGGGTACAGGCAAGCACAGCTAGAGTGCAGACAGGGAGGCAGTAGCAGGTAGGAACACAGGCGGGATAGGACCCAGTACACACTGGGACTCAGGAACAATACAGGCAGAGGGGTATAGGCAAGCACAGCTAGAGTGCAGACAGGGAGGCACTAGCAGGTAGGGACACTGGCGGGATAGGACCCAGTACACACTGGGACTCAGGAACAGAACCACAGATGTGGCGGACAAACACAGCAGAGTGAGGCCGCCCAGAGAGGTGAGCGAGAACAGGGCAGGACAAGGCCGCCTGGAGCGGTGAGCAAGAGTAGAGCAGGACAAGGCCGCCAGGAGCGGTGAGCAAAGGGTCAGAGCTGAGCGAGACTGCCGGAGCAGTGAGCAAGAGTAAAGCAGGACGAGACCGCCTGGAGCGGTGAGCAAGAGTGGAGCAAGACTGCCGGAGCAGTGAGCAAAAGGATAAGAGCGGAGCGAGACTGCCGGAGCAGTGAGCAAAAGGATAAGAGCGGAGCAAGGCTGCCGGAGCAGCGAGCAAAGGAGTCAGAGCAGGCTAGAACCGCCGGAGCGGTAAGCAAAGGAGTCAGAGCAGGCTAGAACCGCCGGAGCGGTGAGCAAAGGAGTCAGAGCAGGCAAGGCTGAGCAGGGGGGACAGGGCTCTGTTCACACGGAACAGACAGGAAGGGAAAGGCAGAGCCAGATACCCACAGGGTACTTGCAGTGAAGTAGCGAGTGGACCACAAACTCACAAACGGGAGTACAGAGACAACAAGCAGGAGTTAGGTACGAGTTCAGACTCTGCAGAAAAAGGAAGGGAACGGACATAGAGGCAAAACAGGTAAAGGATAGGAGAGAGTTCATACTGGAACTGAGTGTACGGAGGAGACCGACACTGCAGCGGAATACAGGAGCGGGTCTGGGAATACGGCCCCCAGAGAGGCAGGATGAACAGGCAAGGAGCGTGTTCAGACAGGACAGACAAGATACAGGAGCGGGTCTAGGTAATCGGCCCCTAGAAGGCGGGAGGAACAGGCTAGGAGCGTGTTCAGACAGGACAGACAAGATACAGGAACGGATCTAGGTAATCGGCCCCTAGAAGGCGGAAGGAACAGGCTAGGAGCGTGTTCAGACAGGCCTGGAAATACAGCCTCCAGGATAGGCAGACAAGAGAACACAGACAGGACTCAGTTCAGACACGGGAACTGATACCGCAAAGCAGGAGACAAAGAACAGGACCTGGCACCTTCAGAGTGCAAGCACACACTGAATGAAACACTATGCTCAGGCAGGGATAGATGGGAGCAGCTGAGCTATATACCAGGTGACAGACAGCAATAGGCTGAGGACGCACAAGGGGTGTGACCCACAGCAGGTACAAAAAGCAGGAAGTGATCGGGCGCCGCCCTTAAGCAGCAGAAACAGACACAAACAGACAGCATGGAGGGAAGCCAGAGAGACATTCTGGACTGGAGATCAAGTGCGCGCTCTTGCACAGTGGGAGATGGACCACCATGCAAGGACGCCGCCAGGTATGTTACACCCTACTTGATCAAAATGTTTGGCCCCAATAAAATAATAAAGCCTGTACTCGCCTCTCGTGTTGGCACTGTTCGCGCAGTGTAGGCACTCACAGTCCCGGAGCGCCCATGCTGCTGTTGTGACATGTGAAGCTAGAGCCCAATCAGCACTGGCGTCATTGTCTCCGCCTTCAGACAAATCAAACATGAAGATTAAGTCCAGGCTTCGACTGTTCTCAGACTTTATCTTCATGCTGAATTAGACAGGAGGCGGGGACAGGGACGCCAGCGCTATATGGGCGCTGGCGTCACTACAACCACATGGGAGCCCCGGGGAGAGCGAGTGAGACACCGCGGGAACGGCGCCAGCATGGGAGGAGAGTATAGGCTTTATTATTTTATGGGGGCCGAGCGAGTGGTATGAAGAGGGGTTGACCAAGTAGTGGACAACTTCTTTAAGTATTCTGTATTTAAAAGAGACCAAGAGAGAGAGACATATGTTTGGCAAATTATACAAAGAATAGGTACCCAATGAGTGGGTGCTCACCTTTGAATTGTTGTTAGAAGCATCTTATATCCTGTTACAGGGTTAGGGCTCGCTCACTCCACCTTATTAATTGGACAAGTGCTATCTAATTCTTTAGCAGATTGTATAGCGTTGGTCTGAATGCTATCGGGCAGTGCTGATCAACTCTTATTTTCTCATTTCATTTCAGCTAGAGAAAAAAAAAATAAAAATCGCACCATACTGCGATTTGACTCGTAAATCAGGCTAAACTCGTCCATTCAAGTCTATGGGTGGGTGGAAATCATTAGACTGGAAGGGAGGGAGTGTTATATGTATAGATCACAATGTGATTTCAGAGTGTATCACACAGGATACATATACAACCAATGTCACTAGCTGAAGTAAAACAGCCACTGTAGATATACTCCTTCAGTAAAAATAATACATTTGAATACATAACACAAAGGCAGGGATGGGCAATTCATTTTCCCGAGGGACCATATGAGACAGTAACTTTTGTGGAGGGTTGGAGCAGAAAATAAATATAATATAAATAGGACCATATGAATTTATAATTTTATATTAAATAATAATTTTATCACTTAATATTGAGCATAATTAAGTATGCACATGCCCCTCTATATACAGTGTGAGCCCCCCATAGCCTCCCTAAATACACTGCTCAAAAAAATAAAGAGAACACTCAAATAATACATCCTAGATCTGAATGAATGAAATATTCTCATTGAATACTTTGTTCTGTACAAAGTTGAATGTGCTGACAACAAAAATCACACAAAAATAATCAATGGAAATCAAATTTATTAACCAATGGAGGCCTGGATTCAGAGTCACCCCCAAAATTAAAGTGGAAAAACACACTACAGGCTGATCCAACTTTGATGTAATGTCCTTAAAACAAGTCAAAATGAGGCTCAGTATTGTGTGTGGCCTCCACGCGCCTGTATGACCTCCTTACAACGCCTGGGCATGCTTCTGATGAGGTTGGGGATGGTATCCTGTGGGATCTCCTCCCAGACCTGGACCAAAGCATCCGCCAACTCCTGGACAGTCTGTGGTGCAACGTGACTGTGGATAGAGAGAGACATGATGTCCCAGATGTGCTCAACAAGATTCAGGTCTGGGGAACAGGCGAGCCAGTCCATAGCTTCAATGCCTTCATCTTGCAGGAACAGCTGACACTCCAGCCACATGAGGTCTGGCATTGTCCTGCGTTAGGAGGAACACAGGGCCAACCACATCAGCATATGGTCTCACAAGGGGACTGAGGATCTCATCTCGGTATCTAATGGCAGTCAGGCTACCTCTGGCGAGCACATGGAGGGCTGTGTGGCCCGCAAAAGAAATGCCACCCCACACCATTACTGACCCACTGCCAAACCGGTCATGCTGAAGGATGTTACAGGCAGCATATCACTCTCCACGGCGTCTCCAGAGTCTGTCACGTCTGTCACATGTGCTCAGTGTGAACCTGCTTTCATCTGTGAAGAGCACAGAGCACCAGTTGCGACTTTGCCAATCCTGGTGTTCTGTGGCAAATGCCAAGCGTCCTGCACAGTGTTGGGTTGTGAGCACAACCCCCATCTGTGGACGTCGGGCCCTCATACCACCCTCATGGAGTCGGTTTCTAACAGTTTGTGCAGACATACACATTTGTGACCTGCTGGAGGTCATTTTGCAGGGCTCCAGCAGTGCTCCTCCTGTTCCTCCTTGCACAGAGGCAGAGGCAGCAGTCCTGCTGCTGGGTTGTTGCCCTCCTACGGCCCCCTCCACGTCTTCTGGTAGCGCCTCCAGCCTCTGGACACTACGCTGACAGACACAGCAAACATTCTTGCCACAGCTCGCATGGATGTGCCATCCTGGATGAGCTGCACTACCTGAACAACTTTTGTGGGTTGTAGAGTCCGTCTCATGCTACCACGAGTGTGAAAGCACAACCAACATTCAAAAGTGACCAAATCATCAGCCAGAAAGCATTGGTACTGAGATGTGGTCTGTTGTCCCCACCTGCAGAACCACTCCTTTATTGAGTGTGTCTTGATATTTGCCAATAATTTCCATCTATTGTCTACTCCATTTGCACAACAGCATGTGAAATTGATTATCAATGTTGCTTCCTTAGGCTGCGTGCCCACTATGCGTTTTTCAAGCGTTTTTGCAGCGGAGTTTCTGCAGCGAAAACGCTTAAAAACCGCTTGTTAATACGTGCCCCATGGTCCCCAATAATAATCCGCATGTGCTATGCACATGCTGAAGAAATTTCCGCTGCGGATTATCATTGCGGAAAAATATGCAGCATGTCCATTATTTTTGCGGACACGCAGCGTAATTGCCGCCATTGACTTGCATTGAAACGCATATTATTCGTGTCAGCACATTTGCACACACGGATAATATGCGTTTTGTATGTGCGGATGGTAGCCGGGTTTGGAGAAGAGGAGACTCTCCTCCAGACCCGGGTACCATCGAATCGGTTAAAAAAATTTAAAATAAAAAAAAAAAAATAAAAAAAGAAGATTATACTTACCTTCCAATGTCCCCGGTCTCCATAGCGATGCGTCCCATCTGTTGTATGGGTCGCGGTGGTGTGATGGCCTGCCATGACGTCATTTAGTCATGTGGCAGGTCACGCGACCGCTGACATCGGTGGTTGCGTGACCTGTCACATGACTCAATGACTTCACCGCAGGTCCTTCACACCAACAGAAGACGGAGCGGAGAAAATACCGGGGGCCATCGGAAGGCAAGTATAATCTTTTTTTATTTTTTACCATTCTTATTCTATTTTTTTTTTAACTATTACTTGGTCACACTACAGTGGTGGCCAAAAGTATTGGCACCCCTACAATTCTGTCAGATAATACTCAGTTTCTTCCTGAAAATGATTGCAATCACAAATTCTTTGGTCTTATTATCTTCATTTAATTTGCTTGCAAGGAAAAAACACAAAAGAGAATGAAGCAAAAATCAAATCATTCATCATTTCACACAAAACTCCAAAAATGGGCCAGACGAAAGTATTGGCACCCTCAGCCTAATACTTGGTTGCACAACCTTTAGCCAAAATAACTGCGAACAACCGTTTCTGGTAACCATCAATGAGTTTCTTACAATGCTCTGCTGGAATTGTTGACCATTCATCTTTGGCAAACTGCTCCAGGTTCCTGATATTTGAAGGGTGCCTTCTCCAAACTGCCATTTTGAGATCTCTCCACAGGTGTTCTATGGGATTCAGGTCTGGACTCATTGCTGGCCACCTTAGAAGTCTCCAGTGCTTTCTCTCAAACCATTTTATAGTGCTTTTGGAAGTGTGTTTTAGGTCATTGTCCTGCTGGAAGACCCATGACCTCTGAGGGAGACCCAGCTTTCTCACACTGGGCCCTACATTATGCTGCAAAATTTGTTGGTAGTCTTCAGACTTCATAATGCCATGCACACGGTCAAGCAGTCCAGTGCCAGAGGCAGCAAAGAAACCCCAAAATATCAGGGAACCTCCGCCATGTTTGTCTGTAGGGACCGTGTTCTTTTCTTTGAATGCCTCTTTTTTCCTGTACACTCTATGTTGATGCTTTTTCCCAAAAAGCTCTACTTTTGTCTCATCTGACCAGAGAACATTCTTCAAAAACGTTTTAGGCTCTCAGGTAAGTTTTGGCAAACTCCAGCCTGGCTTTTTTATGTCTCGGGGTAAGAAGTGGGGTCTTCCTGGGTATCCTACCATACAGTCCCTTTCCATTCAGACGCCGAAGGATAGTACGGGTTGACACTGTTGTACCCTCGGACTGCAGGGCAGCTTGAACTTGTCTGGATGTTAGTCGAGGTTCTTTATCCACCATCCGCACAATCTTGCGTTGAAATCTCTCGTCAATTTTTCTTTTCCGTCCACATCTAGGGAGGTTAGCCACAGTGCCATGGGCTTTAAACTTCTTGATGACACTGCGCACGGAAGACACAGGAACATTCAGGTCTTTGGAGATGGACTTGTAGCCTTGAGATTGCTCATGCTTCCTCACAATTTGGTTTCTCAAGTCCTCAGACAGTTCTTTGGTCTTCTTTCTTTTCTCCATGCTCAATGTGGTACACAGGACAGAGGTTGACTCAACTTTAATCCATGTTAACTGGCTGCAAGTGTGATTTAGTTATTGCCAACACATGTTAGGTGCCACAGGTAAGTTACAGGTGCTGTTAATTACACCCATTAGAGAAGTATCACATGATTTTTCAAACAGTGCCAATACTTTTGTCCACCCCCTTTTTTAGGTTTGGTGTGGAATTATATCCAATTTGGCTTTAGGACAATTCTTTTTGTGTTTTTTCATTGAAGACAAATTAAATGAAGATAATAATACCAAAGAATTTGTGATTACAATCATTTTCAGGAAGGAACTGAGTATTATCTGACAGAATTGCAGGGGTGCCAATACTTTTGGCCACTACTGTATATAAATCCATGCCGGTTGCATGGATTTATATAGTGTGACCAAGTTGTCAAGCACTTTCCAAGTGATGCTAAAAAAGCTTGGAAAAGCGCTTGATAACCCGCATGCAGAAATGCATGCAAACGCTTGACAAACGCTTCTACCTGGCAGGAAAAACGCATGTAAAATCCGCATGCATTTTTCCTGCGAGGGAGAAGCGGAAAAAATATGCAGCATTTCTGCATCGTGGGCACATAGACTAAGTGGACAGTTTGATTTCACTGAAGTTTGTGGAGTTATATTCTGTCGTTTAAGTGTTCCCCTTATTTTTTTGAGCAGTGTACAATATAGTAACGTAGGTTAAATAAAGACCTAAGTCCGTCAAGTTCAACCTTCTTCCCCCGATTGTACTTCCTACACTAACACTACATTAACTAACTAACTATCTGGGACTGGGCCTCACAAATGTATTATTACCTTTTTGGTTATTACTGCACTATTACGATTACAAATGAACCATTTCATAATTTTTTTTATTAGTTTTATTTTTGTATTACTTTTATGGTATTCCTAAAATCCCTGTACCTACATCTGTTGATCCAGAAGGCAAAAACCCCAGGACCCATTCAGTCAATTTGCATCAAGGGGAAAAATTCCTTCTTGACCGAGAAAAAGTGATCGGTACAAGAACCAAGTATCAAATGTACTACTATACGTATAACATTTTGTCTAATTTAACTGTAACCCACAATGTTATGTGTATTGAGGAAATAATAAAGCCCTTTTTTATTAAAGATGTTATAGTGTCTGCCATTACTTCCTCTTGTGGTCGGCATTCCACAGTCCGACTGCTCTAACTGTAAAGAACCCTTTCCTGTTTAGATGCCGGAATCGCCTTTCTTCTACCTGTAATTAGTGCCCCCTGGTCCTTAGTATAGTCTTTGGAAGGAATAAGTCATGTGCCAGTACTTTGACCACACATATACAGGGTGGGCCAATTATTTGGATACACCGAAATAAAATGGGAATGGTTGGTGATATCAACTTCCTGTTAGTGGCACATTAGTATATCGGAGGGGGAAAACTTCTAGATGGGTGGTGACCCATGGAGGCCATTTTGAAGTCGGCCATTTTGGATTTAACTTTATTTTTTTCAATGGGAAGAGGGTCATGTGAAACATCAAACTTATTGAGAATTTCATAAGGAAAACAATGGCCGACCTCAAAATGGCCGCCATGGTCACCATCCATCTGGAAAAGTTTTCCCCCTCCCATATACTAATGTGCCACTAACAGGAAGTTGATATCACCAACCATTCCCATTTTATTTCGGTGTATCCAAATAATTGGCCCACCCTGTATATGTTGGCCTCACCAGTGATTTATAAAGGGGTAACAGTACATTGGGATCGTGGGATTTTATTTCTCTTTTTATACATCCTAAAATCTTGTTTGCTTTTGCGGCTGCTGCTTGACATTGAGTACTGCTGCTCAGCTTACTTGTAACCAGAATACCCAAGTCCTTCTCCTGTTCTGTAGTCCCGAGTATACTCTCATTTAATGTTTATGCAACAATAGGATTACTCTGTCCTAGGTGCATTACTCTACATTTATCTATATTAAACCTCATCTGCAAAGTGTTTGCCCATTCAGACATCTTATCCAGATCGTTCTGAAATATCATAATGTCAAGATCAGATTTACTTTACACTTTACTCTCAATCCCATCCCCAAGTCATTAATAAAGAGGTTAAAAAGTAACGGTCCTAGCACAGATCCCTGCGGTCCCCACTGCTGATTATATTCCATTTAGAGAATGTACCATTTATGACGACTCTTTGTTTCCTAACACTTAGCCAATATATATAGCTCCTCCAAGTCCTTGCTTCTGTAGCTTGAGTATGAGGAACTACAATCCAACAAATAACCCCCAATTGTACTACCTACTGGATATTACCATTGTGACGGACAGTTATTCATACACATGGCTGGGACAATAATTGCAGGTCTAACTGCACGGTAATATCAAAGATTCTCTATTTTGTATGCTAAGATTGACTATTTTTGCATGCTCCACTTGACCTTTTTTGTACAGTCATAATGATGTGAACACAATAATACTTGTACTCTATGCATATATTATAAGATATTTACCCCCAGTAGAGCCATCTATTTATCTATCAATCATGCAACTGCTCCAAAAATTATACTTCATAAAAAAAAAAAAAATCTGCATTATAAGATATATATGTTTTAAAAAATCTTGAGGGGGATCTGCTGAAGCTTAGCTTCAAAAAACAAGTGCAATATACATTGCCCATTCACAATTAGTGAAGACGCACAGTACCATTTATCCTTTCATATTCATCTCATTGCCCCTTAAGCTTAAGGGACCAACAATAACTACATGGACCACTTTAGGATCATTTAATATATGTACATGTAAAATGAAAACTCAGTTGTTATATTATGGAATATTTTAGGATCTAATATATGTATATGCAAAATGTAAACTTAGTTATCATATCATACTTATTAGTCCAACTAATTAGTTTTTCTTCTATATACCAATCGCCTACACACAATACATACAGCGCTCACCATACACTAGTTTAATTCATACACAACCCACGGGCTGTCTATATCGAAGCACATATACTCACCACAAGCTTGATGAGTGCTTACACCGCGCATGCGCTGCCACGTCCCCTGTGGAGGAGTGCTCCGACACTGACGCGTCGCCATGGCTATGGGTCCCGGTCACCTAACGTGGCAACATGGCGGGGATGCGCCAACTCCATACATCCAGCCAATTATACGATAGCCACACATATAAAACCCTAACACTGGAACGCATTCTACACCTCCTGACGAAACCGCAGTGGCGGTGAAACGTGTGTCGAGATTGCAAGTGAGCTCCCTATTCACGGCCACCCACCATGTCTACAGGTAATGAATTCCTAACTATGCCTATTGAGACATCCATACAACTATACTGTCTATACTTATACTATTTATACTTATATACCTACTTGACTGTATTTACTATGGTGATCATGAGGCAGACTACAGAATAGATATTATAATTCATTGCCTTCATATCTGAGACTTCGGGGTGAGTTAACATTACTGTATAGGTTGCTCACTGGTCTCCTATAACATTTTGTGCTATGCCATGTGCTCTCTTCATGTAGAACTTAAATACTTGCATAACTAGTTTTAGTATAGTTTTAAAATGTTGGTATATAAATTATTTAGATCTGTTACCTCCATTTTTCGTGATTGGACATATGCACATTATAATGGTAGGCACAAATTTATGCTAATTTTAGACAATTATTTCCTTAAAAAAAAAACACAATATAAAAAAAATAAGTATAGATGTTTAATCCATTTCTACAAGTAAAGATATGAAGCGCTACCCTCCTGGAAGCTTGTAAGTCAATACAGAGCCACTGCTTTATGGCAGATAGCATCAGCCTCGATTCCAAAAATAAATCAATGAACAGGAGAGGTTCAGACTGAGCGGCACTGCTCCTCGCTGCCACAATATAATACCAATACTTGGAGTGGTATAAATTAAAATCATTTTTATAAAGACAAAATTAAAACAAAAAACATAAGATTGATGTACAGGGTTAACAAAGCTCCCTGTGCATCCCAATCTTATTAGGTTTTGTTTTACTTTGAATTTATAAAAACCAATAACTTCATTTTTATCACTCCAAGTGTGGGTATTATATTGTGCTACTGAGGGGCAGCGCCTCTCAAAGACAGAATTTTATATCTGTTGATTATTTTTAGCCAATTGATAAAATAAAAATCATAGCTTGTATTAATATGCCTTTAAAATAAGATTCTCCACATTGGCTTCTTTTAAGTGAACAGAGGGAACATTGTGGCTGCGAGGCTCCTTTTGTCACAATCGCAGCAATGCTGCACCGTTTTGCTCCAGCTTTAAAAAAAATTCTGCCAAAACAATGTAGTTTTACCAGGTAAAAAAACAGCCACAACATATGATTGCAGCTTTATGATAATGTTCACGGATGTGTGAATCTATCATCCAAACAAAACTGAAATTTTTTTTTTTCTGGTGTCATCCTAGGTGCATGTCCACCCAAACCTCCCTACTTAACACTACAGACAAGCAATTTTTTTTTATATCCATTGGCTTTTAACAACGTATCAGTTAAAGGGAATCTATCACCAGGTTTTTGCTACCATAATCTGAGAGCAGCTTAATGTAACGGCAGAGACCCTGATTTCAACAATCTATAACTGACTGGGCTGCTTTGTAATTTTTATTAAGTCATTTTATAATAGGGAGATATCACTAGCACCATTTATCCTGAGGCCAAGTAGTCCAACCACGCCCCCACCATTGATTGTGTATAGTCAGAAAGCTGCCAGTGTACATATAAAGCTGCCAATCAGTGGTGTGGGTGGAGTTATACAGAGCTCAGCATTCAGAGAACTGATAGATCTGAAGCAACTAAAATGGTTTTTAATAAAAACTGCAGAAAGCAGCCTAGTGACATATTGCTGGAATCAAGAACTCTGCCCCTACATCATGCTGCTCTCAGATTGGGTAGCAAAAAACAGATTCCCTTTAAAAAAGGATGAAACTAGAATGCAAAAACAGAACTACAAAATATGCCCTAGCTCCAACAGTGTCTCACAAATTCCGAAAGTTATTTTGGCGCGCGTCGCGTACACGGCGCGTACACAGCGAGCGTGCGTCGCGTACGGCGTACACAGCGAGCGTGCGTCGCGTACGGCGTGCGCATGTCTTGTCTGTCTGTAGGCAGCAGATCACTCTCCACGGCGTCTCCAGAGTCTGTCACGTCTGTCACATGTGCTCAGTGTGAACCTGCTTTCATCTGTGAAGAGCACAGGGCACCAGTGGAGACTTTGCCAATCCTGGTGTTCTGTGGCAAATGCCAAACGTCCTGCACGGTATTGGGCTGTGAGCACAACCCCCATCTGTGGACGTCGGGTCCTCATTCCACCCTCATGGAGTCGGTTTCTAACAGTTTGTGCAGACACATGCACATTTGTGGCCTGCTGGAGGTCATTTTGCAGGGCTCTAGCAGTGCTCCTCCTGTTTGTCCTTGCACAAAGGCAGAGGTAGCGGTCCTGCTGCTGGGTTGTTGCCCTCCTACGGCTCTCTTCACGTCTCCTGGTGTACTGGCCTGTCTCCTGGTAGCGCCTCCAGCCTCTGGACACTACGCTGACAGACACAGCAAACATTCTTGCCACAGCTCGCATTGATGTGACATCCCGGAGATCATCCACAACCTCATCAGGAGCATGCCCAGACTCATTTTGACTTGTTTTAAGGACATTACATCAAAGTTGGATCAGCCTGTTGTGTGTTTTTTTTGGGGGTGATGCCAAATCCAGGCCTCCATTGGTTAATAAATGTGATTTCCATTGATGATTTGTGTGTGATTTTGTTGCCAGCACATTCAACGTTGTACAGAACAAGGTATTCAATGAGAATATTTCATTCATTCAGATCTAGGATGTGTTATTTGAGTGTTTCCGTTATTTTTTTGAGCAGTGTATATTAAAATAAGGGAGGGGAAATTTTTCATGATCTGTACTCTTTAAGACCCCATTAGATCAGAAACTGGCAAACATTGTAGACCGTGCATTTTACTGCCTCACATCTCTGCTTTCTAGAAAAATCAAAATTGTTAATACAGTCAATAAAATTTAGAACAGAAACACTGAAGTCTGAGCGACAGATATAGAAGTAAATATGGCATGCTGCGTTCCAGATCAAAAGGGTGCAAAAAAATAAAAAACACTGCCTGTCCAGTTCGGGACTTCAGAAATATAGTAAACCTGTTCAATAAAATCTTGCTTTACTTTAAGGCCCCGTCACACTTAGTGACGCTGCAACGATCCCGACAACGATACGACCTGTCAGGGATCGTTGCTGCGTCGCTATGTGGTCGCTGGTGAGCTGTCAAACAGGCAGGCTCACCAACGATCAGGGGAGCAGCGACATCGTGGAAAGAATCGTTCCACGATGTCCTGCTCCTGGTTACGAGCCTGCTGAAGCAGGAGCAGGCTGGTAACTATGGTAAACATCGGGTTACTAGGGGCACACACGCACCTAGTAACCAGTTGTTTATCATGGTTACCACTCTGCTACAGTGAGCGGGAAGTTATCGCTCACTTTAGCAGGCTCGTAACCATGATAAACAACGGGTTACTAGGTGCGCGTGTGCCCCTAGTAACCAGATGTTTACCATAGTTACCAGCCTGATCGCTGCTCCCGCTGGTCACACACAGCGATGTGTGCTGACCAGCGGGAGAGCAACGACCAAACAATGGTCCAGGACACTTTGCAGCGATCAGCGACCTCACAGCAGGGGCCTGATCGTTGCAAAGTGTCACACATAGCGACATCGCTGGTGAGGTCGCAGTTGCGTCACCAAAACCGTGACACAGCAGCGATCTCGCTATGTGAGACAGGGGCTATAGACTTCAAAATTCTATTAGAACCAATTAAGTGAGCAACACTGAAAATGAAACCATCTCAGCAAGCTCAAAGCTTGCCATTCTTTTCGGCAGCTCAGCAAACAATGTATTATCATGGGATCTCCTCTTCATTGTGTAGAGTGATATAAGCCTCCACACACTGGTATGCCAGGCATAACTCATGCAATGCTCCTCTGTAAAATTAAATATGCAAATTGCCTCTTCAGAGAGGAAGAGGATTTGAACTTTAGTGCCACCTATTGGAAGCAGCAATCCTAAATTTGCATATTTAATTTTCCAGAGGAGCATTGCATGGCTTATAAGCCTACTTACACGTCACTCCCCAGATAGAGAAATGTTACCCCTTAGACCACAGTCAGAGGTCTCTCATACAGCCAAAACAGTGTCTGCAAATTGAGATTCTGGTTTGGCTTTTATCCTAAGTCATGTGACAAGGCTCGTTAAAGGGTCAATATTGACTTTTAGGATTGCTGCTTCCTATAGGTGGCACTAGAGTTCTAGGCCTCTTCCTCCCTGAAGAGGCAATTTGCATTTTTTACTTCATGAAAACTCATGCCCACTTATTTTTGCGCATTCTTTCTATAGATATAAATGCATTTTTAACTGTTACATCATTTTTACACCACAAATGCATTTTAAAAAAACTGAATTAAATCTGCATCAAAAAAGCAGAGGAGATTAAGACTACATATTTTGCTGCAGAAAACAATGCAGTGTCTTAACACATAGGAACATGGCCTAATAATGCTCAACTAGTAGCAGTGGCGGTTAAATTATTGGGCCTCAAAATCACTCTAGTGTTACCCGTGCTGGATGCTTTAGGTCACGCAGAAATCTTTTACCTGTGCAGCTCTGCTAAATGTTGTAGAACGTTAGGCTGATTTTCCCCGGGGTACTTAGCACATAGGACAACAACATTTTTCAGTGAAATAAAAAGAACTTACTCAAAAGCAAAGAAGAGCCCACTGGTGACCAGGATCAGGATCAGGGTGAGGTAGAAGACTCCAGTTTGCCTGGCCATCATAATCCTGCCATTGCAGAAGAACTTGTTTCTCCCAGGAAAAACTTCCCATTTTCGCTTTATGGCAGTTTTCTTGTTGTGAGGAGACTCCATGGGGGAGGTTCCACGAGTATTAATTTCACTATAACCACACTCTTTCATGGGCCCACCTCCTGGAGTCATCAATTGAGGACAGCGGTCTGCAAATATGGATGTATAAAATCCTGGTGGGCAATGAAGGCAATCCGACAAAATAATGGTAATCCACAGACACTAATTCAGACCAAAAGTAGATGACAAAAGTAACCAAATTTTCAGCATGAAGTCAACCCTGGCTGATTTCCAATTTTCTTATCCCCATTTTGCTGAGAAGATGCTAGGGCCTTTATGCCAGAAGGTCCCTCTAAAGTAATTATCCAGTATATGGGTGTTCAGATGCTTGTCAACCAGTTAGCAAATATACTAATATGGTTACGGAGGAAAGCAGCTCAACTTCTGAGATTTTGAGTGTAGCGAACTCTGCAGGCAGTTCCTTATATTTTGCTTACACTGTCTTTTTACATTGGCAGTCATATGAGCGGCAAAATAGACAGAGTAATTTCACGGGGCCTAGTAAATTCTCCTCTCCAGACAACACATGGTTTCCAATATATATTCACCATCACAATTTATAGCACTGGAGGCATGCAATTCTGAATGTGGATGAGGATATTAGACATTCTTGTACGGATATAGGCTTGTAAACCATAAACATTAAGTCTATATAGTAATCCAGATAAGAAGCAATAATAAAAAGTTAATGGTATCAGCAGAGCAACTTGAATCTATGGTGAAAGCACCTTTCCCAAGATACTTGTGGAAAGAAAAAGCTTTTATTTAGGTTGCTTCCTCTTACACCACAATCCTCTCCCTTCCTTAACAACCGATAAAGAACGGTCATTACATACTGGAGGAAGTAGCAGCAAGATTTCAGAGACTTCAAGGTTTCATATCCCTTCACAAATCTTGTGTCTACAGACAAGGAAGGAACACAGAACTACACACAAGAGGTCTGTGTGAAGGGCATCCCAACAATCCGCGGGTATCTTCTCTCCTCCACCACCAGCGCTGGTCTCCACAATCCTTCAGGCTAGCTTCTAACACCAGGCATGTCTTGTTCTACTATGGGACTGAAAGAAAAAAACAAAAACAAAACACTATTAACCAGATTGATTATGGCTCAATTCCTAAAAAAAGTGCAACACTATAGGCCCAGCCAGATCAAATTTTACCTATACACTTTGGGCCGTTTCATCGTTTGCATCTGCTTGAAGTCACTTGTCTTGTGATATTCACTCATGGTTTATTTGTGCCAAATTCAACAAAATGATGCACATCATTCATGAATGTTATGTAGTCAAAAAGTCTTTATTTTTATATTTAACTTGCTGTGCAACAGTTCCACTAAAATGTCACATAGGGTGCACCAAAATCTCTCCAGGGAGGGGCTGGAAGACTTTTGCGAATCATCATTTGCGACTTTTCAAAAGATCCCAAATGATGAATCAGATAAAAGCATCTAGAAGCCCTAAACCCCACCCAAAGGGGTAGACACATAAAGCAAACATAAAAAAGGCAAAAAATGAAAAGTTGAAAATGGAGCAAAAAGAAAATCTCAGTGGAAAAAAAGGCATAAATGCAATAATGAACTGAGTTTCAATACTGTCTGAAAAAAAGTGTATAAGCTAACATCTCCAAAGCATATGCCAAATATAAATTTATGTTCCTTTACTGATTGGAAAATAAAATCTGGATATATTATATTTTCCTGGCTCCTACAATTTTTATTACTTTGCTGATCCCTAAATTCAACATGTTGTTCAAAATTAAATTAGCTTCAAAACGTGTGGTTAAAAATAAAAGCATCCATTATTTACCTATTAAATCACTAGCGCTGAGGATAAGGTGGTCCTGCACACCCGCTTTATTTCCCTGCAGTACATACACATCAGGGCTGCAGCCAATCACTGACCTCGGCAGCAATGCCAGTAGGTCAGCTATTGGCTAGTGGTGAAGACATGTCATTGTTGTTAAAAAACAGGATAAAGACCATCAGGAACCGCTGCAGCATAGGCGCTGGAATGGAAGGGGGTATATATAGAAGAGTAATGTTTGTTTTCATATTAGTAGGGAGATAGGCTGCTTTTCCTGTACTGCCGGCGATGTCCCACAAATGGATTTGAGAGATTAATATCGATAAACACAAATTTTATCTTGTGGTATAAAATATACGCATTTCGAGGTTACCCAACCTCTTCTTCAAGATACAACGAAACCCTATTTTGCACCATTTGCTCCTCAGCTCCATCTTGTGTTTTCATGATGTAACATTTCAGCAACTTGTTTAGTTTCTTAACCCTTCCCGGCGATTTTCTGTTTTTTTTCTCCCCTTCTTCCAAGACCCATAACTCTTATTTTTCTAACCATATAGCCATATGAGGGACGAGGTATACTTTTGAACGCCAATTCATTTTACCATATAGTGTACTAGAGAATGGGAGAAAAAAAAAAACAAGTGCGGGGAAATTGTAAAAAAAAAAAAAAAAAAAAAAAGTGCAATTCAACAATTGTTTTTTTGTTTATTTTTTTTATTATTATTTATAGTTTTATTAACTATATGGTTAAACTGACCGGGCAATATGATTGTAATATTGTTACAATACGTGTAATATTGTTACGCTGTTTACTGACTGGACATTTCTGACTGCAGCAATACCAAATGTTTATTTTTTTTTTATAATGGTTTTATTTTTAATGGGGCAAAAAACGATGATTTGAACTTGCGTTTTTACCATATTTAAAAAAAAAAAAAAAAAAAGTTTACCGTCTTCAATAGCAGGGCTGTGGAGTCGCTAAGCCAAACCTTCGACTCCAACTCCTCAATTTCCATGTCACCGACTCCATCATACATGGCTCATGTTTAAGTGATAAATTTACTGTAGCACAGATTCATCTCAGCTAAAAGTCTAGACCCTTAGATCAGGGATAGGACAGACATTTATAGAACATTTCATAACTTTCCCAAATTCTTATGAAAAAATATTCCCCACAAACTGCACTGAACTACGGTACCCAATTTATTATATATTTTAGGAGTCGGTCCATTTTATACCGACTCCAACGCCCTGTTCAATAGTCCCATTAGAAGACTTGATCCAAGCACTGCTATGTATTGCAGAAATCATGATCTATGAACGCCAGCCACGAGTCAGCATCCCCATGAGTATCATAATGGCAGGCACGGGAGTTTTATGCAAACCCCCGGTTTTCATGACAACCCATCGGCGCCCAGCGATCACATGAGAAGTACCGATGGGTGGGATAAATGATGTGCTTCCGGGCTGGTGGGTATTAAATCCCGCTGTCAGTGATTGACAGCAGGATTTAACCGGTTAACAGCACCGCTCTGTCCGTGGCTGTTAGGCATAGTGGGCACATAGCCTTTCAAGCGTTTTTGCCACGGAATTTCCGCAGCAAGAACGCTTAAAAAACGCTTGGTAATACGTGCCCCATGGTACCCAATGATAATTCGCATGTGGAAATTTCCGCTGTGGATTATCATTGCGTAAAAATACGCAGCATGTCCATTATTTTTGCGGACACACAGCGTAATCACCGCCACTGACTTGCATTGAATCGCTTAATATCGCGTGACCTGTCACATAACTAAATTACGTCATGAAAGGTCCTTTTAGACCATCGCGAGCCGTACAAGAGACCGGGAGCATCGTACAGGAGACCGGGGGCCATCGGAAGGCAAGTATGTTTATTTTTTATCATTTTTATTCTTTTTTTTTAACTATTAACTTGGTCACACTATATAAATCTATGCCGGTTGCATGGATTTATATAGTGTGACCAAGTTGTCCAGCACTTTCCAAGTGATGCTAAAATCGCTTGGAAAGCGCTTGATAACCCACATGCAGAAATGCATGCAAAAACGCTTGACAAACGCTTCTACCTGGTGGGAAAAACGCATGTGGATTTTACATCCGTTTTTCCCGCCAGGTAGAAGCGTTTGTTAAGCATTTTTGCAAGCGATTTTTAGCATCACTTGGAAAAGTGCTTGACACCTTGGTCACGCTATATAAATCAATGCAACGGGCATGGATTTATATAGTGTGACCAAGTAATAGTTAAAAGAAAAGAATAAGAATGGTAAAAAATAAAGATTATACTTACCTTCCGATGTCCCTTGATGTTTTCTCCGCTCCGTTCGGTCTGTTGTATGGGTCGCTGTGGTGTGAAGGACCTGCGGTGACATCATTGAGTCGCGTGACCTGTCACATGACTAAATGATGTCATGGCAGGTCCTCACACCACCACGACCCATACAACAGACCGGACGCATCGCTATGGAGACCGGGGGACATCGGAAGGTAAGTGTAATCTTTATTTTTTGTTTCAAATCCCTTTTGTAACAGGTACTATGGTACCTGGGTCTGGAGGAGAGGCTCCTCTTCTCCAAACCCGGGTACCATCCGCACATAGAAACGCATATTATCCGTGTGTGCACATGTGCTGACACAGATAATATGCGTTTCAATGCAAGTCAATGGTGGCAATTATGCTGCGTGTCCGCAAAATTAATGGACATGCTGCGTATTTTTCCGCAGCGGAAATTTCCGCAGCATGTACACAGCACATGTGGATTATCATTGGGGACCATGGGGCACGTATTACCAAGCAGTTTTTAAGCGTTTTCTCTGCGAAAATTCCGCGGCAAGAACGCTTGAAAAACGAGTAGTGGGCACGCAGCTTTAGAGGCACTTGATGGCTAATTAAATCAGGGGGGGGGGCGGCACTGGATTAGCTGCGGAGTCAACAGGTAAATAATACCTATCTTGTCATTTTAATGCATTACATATCCCTGGAATTTTTTTCACCAATCTCTTTAAATTCAGGAAAGGCAACTGTACCAATTTATCTATATACAAGTTACTAATAACATATCCCAAGGATAGGACACCAATATCTGAATGGTCAGAGACAAAAATTCAGGACCCACCACCATCAGCTGTTATCAGCTCTGCAGCAGCAGGATGTAAACATTGAGTGGGTACTGCAGATCAGCTCTTGGTCTAAAGATCTACAGCATCTGGCAGCAGCCGCTACAGTGCTCAATGATTATATCCAGCTTCCAGCAAAGCTAAAAAAGCTGCTTTGACAAACTGACAATGTGTAACATGCTCACTAACAGGATTGCCCTCTGTCAGCTTGAGTTGTAGCTGCAAGTATGCAAGTTTAGTCACACTGAAAGACTGGATAACTTTATGTTCAAAACCTATTTAAGGCTCTGTTCACACTTCCATTGTGATTCTGACTTAAGTAAAAAATAAGTTACAGCCAGACGAGTCCCACTACTGATACAACAGGCATTAGACTCAAGCTGCTGTTTGAAGGAATATTCCCCCAAAGCCACTCTCTTTGACAGGAGGGATAACTCTGTTTGTTGCTGCTAGGGCCTGAAATAAAAGCCATAAACATCATTGGAAATACATTTTTATAAGACTTGTGATGTGTGGAGGGACGTATACGTGCAACTTTAGTAAACAGGAGTCGCTATTATTCAATATTAAAGGGAACCTGTCACATGCTATCTACACTGCCCCCATAGCGTTGTTAGTGATGCAATGTGCATCACTAACAAGCTTTTTTTCATTAAAATTGTTGGTAGTATAATGATTTTATAACCTTTTGATACACTTTGTCCAACCTGCTCTCTTTCAGTCACTGCTGGCGCTGCCCGTGTATTTGAATATTGCTCCAGGCAAGAGCAGGGGCATTAGTATATGTCCGGCGGCCTGCGCAGTGAGGCTGTGTGACTACCAGCTTCACTGCGCGTGCGCTATAACGCTGTGTGATTACCAGCTTCACTGCGCTATGACGCTGTGTGATTACCAGCTTCACTGCGCTATGACGCTGTGTGATTAGCAGCTTCACTTCGCGTGCGCTATGACGCTGTGTGATTAGCAGCTTCACTTCGCGTGCGCTATGACGCTGTGTGATTACCAGCTTCACTGCGCTATGACGCTGTGTGATTACCAGCTTCACTGCGCTATGACGCTGTGTGATTACCAGCTTCACTTCGCGTGCGCTATGACGCTGTGTGATTACCAGCTTCACTTCGCGTGCGCTATGACGCTGTGTGATTACCAGCTTCACTTCGCGTGCGCTATGACGCTGTGTGATTACCAGCTTCACTTCGCGTGCGCTATGACGCTGTGTGATTACCAGCTTCACTTCGCGTGCGCTATGACGCTGTGTGATTACCAGCTTCACTTCGCGTGCGCTATGACGCTGTGTGATTACCAGCTTCACTGCGCTATGACGCTGTGTGATTACCAGCTTCACTGCGCTATGACGCTGTGTGATTACCAGCTTCACTGCGCTATGACGCTGTGTGATTACCAGCTTCACTGCGCTATGACTCACTATGTTCCCCGCGCATGCACAGTGAAGCTGGTAATCACACAGCGCAGGCCGCCGGACATATACAAATGTGTGTGCACCCCACAATATCAGCACTTGCCGGGAGCATTATTCAAATACATGGGTGGCGCCAGCAGTGAGTGAACGTGAGCATCACACCCCGTATGACGGAAAACGAGCAGGTATGATAAAGTATATCAAAGGTTATAAAATCATTATACTACCAACAATTTTAATGAAAAAAGCTTGTTAGTGATGCACATTGCACCACTAACAACGCTATGGGGGCAGTTTACATAGCATGTGACAGGTTCCCTTTAATAATGAAGTTATGTCATGTGCCTCTGTGACTGATGTGTGCCCGATCCCATTCCCCAACATTGGATAACAGGGCAGGTACTATAACCACCATCATGTTGGTGGTCACTCATACCAACTTGTATACACATAGGGGCATGCTGAATCTGCCATGGGTTGGTGGAGAAGCTGGTGCGGGACGTATGCCAGGGCCACGAGCCGGGAATAAGCGCTGGCTCTGCTCTAATGCCAAAGGACGAGACCCCGGAGATCTCCCAGGCACAAGTCCGTCCAGAAGAGGAAGCCCCGAGCAACCATCACTGCACCCAGATGAGTCAGTGCAGGGGAAGATCGTGTGGCTCCCATCACTGCTGGCCGGGGCGCCTCACATTCCTACACATCAGCCGGACTCACGATGCGCCCAGCTACATCTCCGCCAAGGCCGCCCCCTGTCAGCAGACACGCACCGAGCCCTAGAGGACAAGATGGAGTATGCCGCGCCCGCCTAGGAGCTTTCCTCACTAGTGACAACAACGCACCTTCCGCCCCAGTGTCCAGGCGCCGAGCTCCCGTAGCCTTCCTGTCTCGCTCTCCGCCTCCTGCAGGCGACTGAGAAGAACAGCACACCTACACTCACAGACAACGGCTGCAAATGCGAGCACAGCCCCGCCCAAACAGGCGAAGAGAACAAGAGCAGCACGGGAGATGTAGTTTTCGGAAGTGCGAAAAACTTTCTTCTTCTGCCACTGATAAACTACAATTCCCGAGAGGACATAGCGCTGCTACGTAATGGACGCCCGTTTCCCAGTATTGGGTGTTCCGATGAACCGGAACTCCGCTGCGTTTGCGGATTGTTTGCAGGTTGTGACCAGCGTGTCATCTCTCCACAGGCACAGCGCTGCCCTCTGCGAACTACTTTTCCCAGAATGCAGTGCGCCCGGGTCACCTGCATTGTGAACCTATGTCTTTGTATGAGGCCACGTTCACACGTTCAGTATTTGCTCAGTATTTTACATCAGTATGTGTAAACCAAAATCAGGAGTGGGAGGGAAATACAGAAGTGGTGACGTGTTTCTAATATACTTTTCCTCTAATTGTTCTACTCATTTTGGCTTAGAAATACTGACAGGTGAACATGGGCTGACAGTAGAACTAACCAAGAGCATGAAGCCACCTTCACACGTTCAGTATTTGATCAGTATTTTACATCAGTATTTCTAAGCCAAAACCAGGAGTAGAACCATCAGAAGGAAAGTATAATAGAAACACGTCACCACTTCTGATCACTCACTCCTGGTTTTGGCTTAGAAATACTGATGTAAAATACTGACCAAATACTGAACGTGTGAACGTGGCCTTACAAACATTTTCAGCATTGAGACCTGAGATTGGATAACACTTGTCCTAGGAGGAAACTGATGCAGCTTTATTTTATGCCCCTGTTAGCATATGTTATGCTTTGTAAGGGCCATGACAAGGGGTAGGCACCTGCTTAGGGCACTAGCTCTCGCCTCCCCAGGAGGGGCGCACTTTGAAGAGAAAAAAACAAAACTGACATTGCTGAATGACTGTGTTGCACCCCGGCTGTTGCTCCCTTCCCATTCTCAAATGTGTTCACATCTATCAGACGCAGATACAATTGATGTGTACGCCGCCCGGACTATGAGCAGAGGAGCTGTAATCGGCTCCCTCTTCCATCAGAACGCAGGCTACTTCTGGCCTGCACTCTGGAGACTGCACACACAAGGGACGTTGGATAGCAAGATGACCGGGAACCTGGATTAAGTAAGTATAAGCTTTTTTTTATTTTTATTATTATTTTGCCACTGAAAGGGGGACATCACAAGAGGGACTGTAGGGGACATTATTCGGCAAGTGTCCAGCGTTGCGGAGCTGCGTTGGAAGAAAACTCACTCTCAAGAAGACTTACCCGCATTCAAAACAACAACTTTTACATTCAAATCGGCCCCGCTAAACAGGTTTATTTCGCAACCCTTGTATCTTTTTTTATTCCACAACCCCAAAAAGTTATTCACCACTTTTAACTCCCTCCTCCGCCCTCCATTGCAGCCTCCGACCTCCCTCATCTCTTCAGAAGATTTCACCGCACATTTCAAAAATAAGGTCGACCAAATAAGGCAAGTCTTTACTGCCCATCCACCACAACCCCTATGTAAAAAAGACCACTGCTCCTCCCCCATAACCTTCCTCCACACAATCACTGAAGGAGAGCTCACTCATCTCCTCTCTAAATCGCACCTCACCACTTGTGCACTTAACCCCATCCCAACTCCTCCACAACCTATCCCACCTCCTCCCCAACCTCACGTCACGCTAGTTAAGGAAAGGACCAAGCGTATAACGATGGGAAAAAAGGGGAAGCCCAACAACTAGGGAGAGTGGAGACCCCTAGACTGATCTTACAACACCCTGACTCCCCTATCGTCCCTAAATAGGTTCTGCACCTATCGCCGAGCAGGATACCTAATCCCTGACTAACCCTAGAGCTAGGCCCCAGGTAGGGAGGGGAAGGGGTGAGTACTAGTCAGCCCCCACTGCAACTAAAGACAAACAAGGCAAACAGACAAGGGGATACACTTAGCTTTGAGAAGACACCAGAGATCACGACTACTATCACCAAGGAACTCCAAGAAGAAACTAGCCGACTGCTAAAACTCTGAGCCTGCACAGAGGAAAATAGTTCTATCACCGGCGACTCTCTGGAGACACTGAAGGTTTTTAAATATCAAGCAAGGGTGTGTCAATTGGCAGCAGAAGGTGGAGATCACTGTTGGGTCCTAGTGAGAGAAGGATACCATTACATTACAGAGATGAAAGGATCAAGAAGGTGTCTGCAAAGCCAAGCGCAGCGACCTTCTACAGCTGGATCCAGAACGACTGTCTGTCAAACCTAATATACCCGTGACACCTCACCACAATGCTTATCCCAGCCCTAACCCATCTTTCCAATACGTCTCTTCGGACAGCACCAGCGGAGGTAGTCCTTCCTTGAGCTATAGAAGCACAAGATCACAGAGAGGGTAAAAGGCCCCTCCCACCTCCACCCTCCAGTGTTTTTCCTGTCCCTACTGGGGATAGTCTCATGAGAGGTTGCTCCTAGAGTGAAGATATCCTGTGGAGCTTCATTGTACGGACTCAGGGTGATTGGGTGGTCTCGGCCTTCCCTTCCCCGTCAAGCGGTCCGTGGACAATATCTTTCTAAATAGAAGTCCCTCAGCCATCCTTCGCTGTACCAGTATGGGCTCAGAGGGATCGTGGGGTCTCTGCCTTCCCTTCCCCCTGTTTTTCAAATTAGCAGATGAGGAAGCTCAGTTTGATATGGCACATGAACATGATTGTCAGGCATTGATGGAAGCTGAAATAAAAGGCTTGGCAAATATTACTGATGTACCACTCACTAACCCCTCTGCTGAGTATTTTGTAGATGGTTCCAGAGCTTGGGACAGTGAACAAGGACGATTCATCACCGGGTATGCAGTAGTCCACAATGGTAAGGCAGTGATACAAGAACCACTCCCCTCCAGCTGCTCTGCGCAAGAGGCAGAGCTTAAAGCCCTCGCTGCAGCGTGTAATCTGGGAAAAGGTAAATAAATTAATGTATTTTCTGACTTGCAATATGCTTATGGTGTTGCACATGACTTTGGCCCCATTTGGCAAAACCGTAATTTCTTGACCTCTGCTGGAAAACCTATAAGAGCAGCTACTCACAGCACTCACCCTTCCGAAGGGCAGCCATAGTCAAAGTGTCAGCACACACTCAGGAACAAACTCCCCTTGCAGTAGGGAATGCTTTGGCCGACCAGGCGGCTAAGGAAGCAGCACGACTACTTCTGACAGAGATACTGGCTATCGCAAGTGCGGGAACCCCAGGAGACTCAGAGTCAGGGAGTGCAGGAAGCCCCCTTTAAAATAAGGAGACATCCTCTGCACCGGTTCCAGTGGCCATGGACCTCGAACTACTGCAGGTCTTCCAGATCCAGGCTCCCCCCCATGAGCAGAATGCATGGGTCAAAGCGGGCGCCGTACAGTCAGTGTCAGGGGTATGGCAGGTAAACAAACGTATTTGCCTTCTACGCTGCCTGTTCCCCATGATGGCTGCCCTTGCACATTCTCCGGTGCTTAACTCAAAGGGTGTTATGTGTGCAGTGGTGCTACAAAACTGGTGTGCCCCAGGGTTCCCGAATACAGATGCAAAGTATGTTCAAGAATGTCTAGTTTGTGCAAAACATAACCTTGGTAGGCCTATTCGAGTCGCACAAAAATGCACACCAAAACCAGATTACCCATTTCAGAGACTGCAGGTGGACTACATACAGCTACCCAAGGTGGGTAATTATGAATACGCCCTGATATGCATTGACCTTTTCCCTGGGTGGCCAGAAGCTAGGGCAGTGACTAAAAGCTTGGGCGGTGACTAAAGCAGACACAAAAACTTTCTGCTAAAAAATTGATCAGTGAAGTGGTTTGTAGATATGGGGTGCCCGAAACTTTAGAAAGTGACAGAGGAGCCCACTTTACTGGGGAACTAATGAAACAAATCATGGTCACTCTTGGGATAGAACAGGCTTTCCATGTTTCTTATCATCCACAAAGTAGTGGGAAGGTGGAACGTCTCAATGGTACCTTGAAACTAAAAATTCAAAAGTGCATGGAAGAAACACACTTGTCCTGGGTAGATAGTTTGCCCATAGCATTGTATTCAGTGAGGACTGCCCCAAGGGGGGAGGGAGAAGCTGTCCCCATGTGAAATACTGTTTGGTAGTGTCCCTAAGACAGGGTTGTATTTCCCACAGCAGCTGCAGGCCTCCTATGGTTCTCTCACTGAATATGTTCTGGAGTTGCATAAACATTTGACTGTTACTCATAATCGTGTTCTTTCCTCTATCCCAGACCCCAATTGCCTCAGCGGCACTCACACTTTGGTACCAGGAGACTGGGTCGTGGTAAAGAGACATATGAGGAGACCACTGGAGCCCAGATACAGTGAACCATTCCAAGTGCTGTTAACCACTGCCACTTCTGTCAAGCTTCAAGGCAAGGACACTTGGATCCACCCTAGCCATTGTAAAAAGGTCTTGAACCCCAGCAGCAGCAAAGATGATGATCCTGTTTGTTTGGACTATGGTAATAGCAACCGTACCTTTTGCCCTAACTCTCTATGAAGTACTTAAACAGAATTGGGATAACAAACTGATAAAGCATCACCAAGTCTTACTCCAAGACATGAACTCTAATGACCGTCCTAAGAACTGTTGGATATTCACCCATAGTCCAATATCCTCCAATACTATGCCTTATTTAGCTATTCCAGTAATTTTGAATGAAATGTTTTACTTAAGTAACTACACTTTTCCTATTAGATTAAGAACAACAAAGAAAAAGAAGGTTGTAGGTCTAACTGTAGCTGCTTGGGTGACTGAGCCATGGTTGTTGTTTAACAGGAGTGGTCCACCTCTAAGTCAGACTGAAATGCCTTGGGCGACCAGTCGTGTCCACCTCTCCTGTGATCCGAACTTTACCTCTTGCAGCTGTATTCAGATAAAATCCAGAGGGTTTCCTTTCTCTATGTTACGGATCCAGGTGGTGGAACCTCTGTGCTGTGGTGCAAGGAGGGACCAGAGGGGCGTAACTAGGTATCAACTCGGACTGACCAAGGTCGCACTGCGGCTCAATTGACTCCGTGAACCAGGGAAGGACCGAGCAGAGGGACCAGGTGCTACTCTGGGCCTGTCCTTGTATGTGAGCAGGTAACTGGTGGTCAGGCTGGCGGACTGGACTGGTAGTCAGGCTGGCGGACTGGATTGGTAGTCAGACTGGCGGACTGGACTGGTAGGCTGGCGGACTGGACTGGTAGTCAGGCTGGCGGACTGGACTGGCAGTCAGGCTAGCAGCGGGACCTGAGGGCTGAAGCAGAGTTTAGGACACAAAGCTACAACCTTGAGAGGTCCTCCGGCCATTGGCCGGGGACTCCTTAGGACGACGCGCGCGACCCCTTTAAGAGGGAGGGAGCGCGCGCACGCCCTAAGGACCGTGCCCGGGAAGCTGCGCACGCCGGCAGCTGCAGGAGAGCCAGAAGATGCCGGGAGCGCGGCGGTAAGAGGGACGGCGTCTCTGCCTGTCAGGGGACAGAGACGCCGATACTACAGTACCCCCCCATTTACGCCCCCTCTTTTTTAGGCCGGAAAGAAATCTTTTAAGGAGAAGCGGGGGGTGGATGTTCTCCCTGGGTTCCCAAGTTCTCTCCTCTGGGCCAATCCCCTTCCAATCCACCAGAAAAAAGGTTTTTCCTCTTACCCTCTTGGTGGCCAGAATGTTCTCTACCTCATAGACGTCCTCAGCGGAGACCGGAGCTGGGGAGGTACCTGGATTGTCGGAAAAAGAATTAAGCACAACTGGTTTGAGGAGAGATACTGTCACGGGTGTGTTGCCACGAAGATCGTCACGAGTACACAGCCTGACTTCTCGCAGCTGACTTGTTGGTGCTTTGTGTTTTCTCGGCAGTGTAGGAGTTAATTCTCTCTCTCTCTCTGGGCTAGCTGAGGTCCAGCCTCGCCCAGCTGCAATCAATGCTTCTTTAGTGAGACTCCTTTATATTCCTGCTGGTCTGTTTGGGAGGTGTCGGTGAAAGCTTTTCATTCAGACTTACAGAGCGGATCGTGGTGTTTGGAGTTGCTGAGATAAGTGTATTTGGAAGTGTGTTTTCCCTTTCCTCGCTTTATCATTTATCTCCTTTCCCGTTGGTGTTCCCTCTGTTGTAGTTGTTTAGAAGTTGTATGCAAGGTGGTTTTGGTTTTTCCCTTGTACTGTCTCGTTCGTCTAAATACTGTGTGTGGGCATATTATTTCTGGTTCCCTATTGTTGTGATCGGGGTCCTTCTCAGGACTAGATTACTTAGGTGCAGGGATCCTCAGAAGGTAGGGGTTACGCTGGCGGCCTGGACCTCTGTACCTTTAACAGTACCTCCAGGATGAGGGATTAGTCAGGGCCCCAGCTTAGGGTCAGCTTAGGCCCCCTACCTCCAGTATTCTGTGACAGTGTGACATTTTCACCGACCATCTTAGTTTTTCTCCAGCTACCATGGATCCTGTAGCCGGTCTAGCTCGGCAGTTGCAGAGTTTGTCCATGGGGCTGGCGGACGTTAGGTCCAAGGTTTTGCATCCTCTGGAGCAAGCCGGACCAGAACCTAAAGTAGCTCTCCCTGACAGGTTCACTGGGGGGCGGGACAAGTTTTTTGTTTTCCGGGAGGCATGCAAATTGTACTTTCGGCTGCGGCCTCGGTCATCGGGCAGTGAAGAACAAAGGGTGGGAATTGTCATCTCGCTCCTACAAGGGGACCCACAATCTTGGGCGTTCTCTCTTCCCCCAAGCTCCCCGGTTCTCCAGTCAGTGGATAGGTTTTTCGCTGCTCTGGGACTCGTATATGATGACCCAGATCGGATCTCCCTTGCTGAGTCTAAGTTACGTAGGATTCAGCAGGGAGATCGTCCGGCGGAGGAATTCTGTTCGGAGTTCCGTAGGTGGGCCACGGACACCCAGTGGAATGACCCGGCTCTTAGGAGCCAGTTTTGTCATGGTTTATCCGACAAATTACAGGATGTGTTGGCACAGTATGACTCTCCCGCGTCACTGGAAGCCGCTATGGCCCTTGCTATTCGCGTTGACAGACGGCTTCGGGAGAGGTGCGGGATAACTCTACCCCCTGTAATGTCTCCACCTCCTACAAGGTCCCCTCATATGGTGGTTCCCCTGGTCAGTCCGGAGGAGCCTATGCAATTAGGAGGGACATCATTTCGGGGAAGGGGACCGGTGGTGCGCCATAAGACAGGAAGGTGTTTTCTCTGCGGGAAAAAGGGACATTTTATTGGGGGGTGTCCATCCCGTCCCTTGCAGAGTAAAGAGTCGTCGAAAAAACTGTTGATCCCAGGTTGTGTGGTGGACGGCAATCTGGGAGTAGGTATTTCGTCCCTAGGTTCGTCTCAGTTTCTCGTACCGGCGGAGGTGGTGGTGGGTACGAGAACTGAGAGGATATCTGTTCTTCTGGATAGTGGGGCCGGGGCTAATCTGGTTGATGCTCGGTTTGCCCGGGTTCAAGGTATGCGATTGAGTGAGTTGGCTAAACCCATCCCCATATTCTCGATCGATGCCAGACCTCTCGGTCAGGGAAGTTTTTTGCAAGCTGTGCATGGCGTAAAACTTCAAGTGGGGGCAATACATAAAGAACTGTTGTCTTGCTACGTGTTGGAGGGTCTTCCCACTCCTATAGTGTTGGGCCTTCCTTGGTTAGCTAAGCATAACCCGGTTATTAATTGGCAAACCAGAGAGATAAGCCAATGGAGTAAATTCTGTAATAAAAACTGCATGAACACGGTCATCGGTGCGGTTACTCCTTGGGTCTTACCTCCATTTCTGGCGGACTTTGAGGATGTATTCTCGGAGAATGGGTGTCAGGAACTACCTCCTCATCGCGTGTATGACTGTTCTGTAAAACTGCTCCCTGAGGCCAAGTTACCTAAAGCTAGGTTGTATAACCTTTCTGGTCCTGAGAGGCAGGCCATGAAGGATTATATTTCTGAAAGTCTGGCTAAGGGGCATATTAGACCTTCATCTTCTCCGGTGGCCGCGGGGTTCTTCTTTGTTAAGAAGAAAGATGGAGGCCTACGCCCTTGCCTGGATTTCCGTGAACTTAATCGGATTACGGTCCGAGATCCGTATCCGCTCCCACTTATTCCCGATCTCTTTAATCAGATTGTGGGCGCCAAATGGTTCTCTAAGTTGGATCTCAGGGGGGCGTACAATCTGATTAGGATGAAGGAGGGGGATGAGTGGAAGACGGCTTTTAACACTCCGGAGGGGCATTATGAGAACCTTGTCATGCCATTCGGTCTGACTAATGCCCCGGCGGTGTTTCAACACTTTGTTAATGATATTTTTCGCCACCTGGTGGGACAGTTTGTTGTCATATATCTGGATGATATCTTAATTTACTCGCCGGATCTGGTGTCTCATCAGGAGCACGTTAGACAGGTGTTACAGATCTTGCGGGATAATAAACTGTATGCCAAGTGGGAAAAGTGTGTGTTCGCCGTACAGGAACTCCAGTTTTTAGGCTTCCTGGTTTCAGCGTCCGGTTTTCGTATGGACCCTGGGAAAGTGCGGGCAGTTCTTGAGTGGGATCGGCCGGAGAATCTTAAGGCACTACAACGTTTCCTGGGGTTTGCTAACTATTACCGGAAGTTCATTCGTAATTTCTCGTCCATGGTTAAGCCTCTCACAGACATGACTAAAAAGGGGACGGATTTTTCTAGGTGGTCTGACAAGGCTTGTCAAGCATTCTCCTCCTTGAAAAAATGTTTTGCCTCGGCACCCATACTCATTCAACCTGATGCGTCTCAGCCATTCTTTGTAGAGGTAGACGCTTCCGAGGTAGGGGTGGGAGCAGTATTGTCACAGGGTTCGTCCCCTGGTAAGTGGCATCCGTGCGCCTTTTTCTCTAAAAAATTGTCGTCCGCTGAGAGGAATTACGATGTCGGCAATAGGGAACTCTTGGCCATTAAGTTAGCTTTTGAGGAGTGGCGCCATTTTTTGGAGGGGGCAGTTCATCCGGTCACCGTCATCACCGATCACAAGAACCTGCTATATCTGGAGTCCGCTAAACGTCTGAATCCCAGACAAGCTAGGTGGTCATTGTTTTTACCAGGTTTAATTTCGTCGTTACATATCGTCCTGGGTCTAAAAATGTAAAGGCGGATGCCTTATCTCGTAGTTTCCCTGGGGCCGGGAATACGGACGACCCGATTCCTATTCTTCAGGAGGGGGTGGTGGTTTCGGCAGTATGCTCTGAGCTGGAGGAGGAGATATTGGAGGCTCAGGGAGACGCCCCTGTTGGACCTCCGGGGAGACTGTTTGTTCCAGATCAGTTGCGACAAAAGGTGATCGAGGCACACCATAACTCAGTTTTTGCAGGACACCCGGGGAGTAAAGCAACTGTGGATCTCCTCTCGCGTCGGTTTTGGTGGCCTAACTTACATAAAGAGGTGGTAACTTTTGTCGCGTCCTGTGGGGTTTGTGCGCGCTCTAAGACCTCACATACCCGTCCGTCTGGGGCCCTCTTACCTTTGAAGATCCCGGAGCGTCCTTGGACTCATCTGTCTATGGACTTTATTACTGACCTCCCTCCGTCTTCGGGTAAAACGGTCATACTCGTTGTAGTGGACAGGTTCAGCAAGATGGCACATTTTATCGCTCTTCCGGCTCTCCCTAATGCTAAAACTCTTGCGCAGGTGTTCATTGGGGAGATTGTGAGGCTTCACGGGGTACCCTCCGAGGTGGTGTCTGATCGGGGGTCTCAGTTTGTGTCCAAGTTCTGGAAGGCGTTTTGTGCACGGCGGGGGATGCATTTGTCATTCTCGTCGGCTTTTCATCCTCAGACCAATGGTCAGACGGAACGTATGAACCAGAGCTTGGAGACATATCTTCGGTGTTTTGTGTCAGAGAACCAGGAGGACTGGGCTTCTTTCCTACCTCTGGCAGAGTTTGCTCTCAATAATAGGCGGAGCGAGTCCACTGGTAAGTCCCCGTTTTTTGGGGCATATGGTTTTCACCCCCAGTTTTGTACTTTCAGTAGGGGGGGCTCTTCGGGGGTTCCGGAGGAGGAACGATTTTCCTCATCTCTCGCTTCAGTATGGAGAGGGGTGCTATAGAATCTGAATACTATGGGGAACCGATACAAACGTATGGCTGATAGGAGGAGAGTGTCTGGTCCGGACCTAAGTGTGAACGATCAGGTATGGTTGTCTACCAGGAATATTAAACTTAAGGTTCCCTCCTGGAAACTGGGTCCCAGGTTCATCGGGCCGTACAGAATCAGTTCTGTTATTAATCCGGTGGCATTCCGTCTTGACCTCCCCCCTACGTTTAAAATTCACAACGTGTTTCACAGATCATTGCTTAAGAGGTATGTGGCGCCGGTGGTACCGTCACCTTTACCTCCCCCTCCTGTGGTTGTCAATGGTAACTTGGAGTTCCAGGTATCGAGGGTCATTGATTCACGCTTTAATCGCCGGTCCCTTCAGTACTTGGTTCATTGGAAGGGGTATGGTCCTGAGGAGAGGATGTGGGTTCCTGCGTCGGATATTAACGCAGACCGATTAGTTCGGGCCTTCCACACGACTCACCCGGATAAACCTGGCCCTGAGGGTCCAGAGGCCCCTCGTAGAAGGGGGGGTACTGTCACGGGTGTGTTGCCACGAAGATCGTCACGAGTACACAGCCTGACTTCTCGCAGCTGACTTGTTGGTGCTTTGTGTTTTCTCGGCAGTGTAGGAGTTAATTCTCTCTCTCTCTCTGGGCTAGCTGAGGTTCAGCCTCGCCCAGCTGCAATCAATGCTTCTTTAGTGAGACTCCTTTATATTCCTGCTGATCTGTTTGGGAGGTGTCGGTGAAAGCTTTTCATTCAGACTTACAGAGCGGATCGTGGTGTTTGGAGTTGCTGAGATAAGTGTATTTGGAAGTGTGTTTTCCCTTTCCTCGCTTTATCATTTATCTCCTTTCCCGTTGGTGTTCCCTCTGTTGTAGTTGTTTAGAAGTTGTATGCAAGGTGGTTTTGGTTTTTCCCTTGTACTGTCTCGTTCGTCTAAATACTGTGTGTGGGCATATTATTTCTGGTTCCCTATTGTTGTGATCGGGGTCCTTCTCAGGACTAGATTACTTAGGTGCAGGGATCCTCAGAAGGTAGGGGTTACGCTGGCGGCCTGGACCTCTGTACCTTTAACAGTACCTCCAGGATGAGGGATTAGTCAGGGCCCCAGCTTAGGGTCAGCTTAGGCCCCCTACCTCCAGTATTCTGTGACAGTGTGACAGATACGTGGAAGGAGTTGGGAATCCGTAAGGTGGCCAGGAGTTTTAACTTGTAGGCTACTCGGTTGATTTGCTTGAGGACTTCAAATGGACCGATGAACCGTGGACCCAACTTATAGGAGGGTATTTTGAGGCGAACATGTTTGGAGGAGAGCCAAACCTTGTCTCCCAGACAGAATTGAGGCGGATCCAGATGTCTCTTATCAGCATGTTTCTTTATCCGCTCGGGGGATTGAAGAAGTGCGGACCTAGTGTCTTCCCAAATGGTGGAAAATTCGCTGACCAGAGACTCCGCGGCAGGGTTGTCCACTGAAGTGGAGATGGGAAACGGAATCCGGGGATGTTGACCGTAGACCACAAAGAACGGGGAATTGGAAGAAGATTTGTTCTCATGGTTGTTGTAGGAGAACTCGGCCCATGGTAGGAGCTCCATCCAATCGGTATGGTGAGCATTGACGAAGTGCCGGAGGAAGCTGGTAAGGATCTGGTTGATACTTTCCACTTGACCATTGGACTGCGGATGGTAAGCAGAGGAGAAATCCAGGGTGACATCCAGCAGCTTACACGTAGCTCTCCAGAAGCCTGAAGTAAACTGGACCCCGCGATCAGACACAATGTGGAGGGGTAAGCCGAGGAGACGAAAGATGTGATGGATGAAATCCTTAGCCAGCACAGATGCAGACGGGAGACCAGGCTGAGGGATGAAGTGGGCCATTTTAGAAAAGCGGTCAGCTACCACCCAAATGACCGTACAACCAGCAGAAACAGGGAGATCAGTAATAAAGTCCATAGCAATGTGTTGCCACGGGGCCGCAGGTATTGGGAAGAGGCAGGAGGCGGCCGGCTGGAAGATGTCTGGGAACCTTGTTGCGGGTACAGGACGAACAGGCCGTGACGAAGTCTACCACATCCTTGCGCAGGGTAGGCCACCAGTAATGCCGGGTAATGAGCAGGAAAGTCTTCTTCTGGCCTGCATGGCCAGCTAGTTTAGATGAATGACCCCAGTGAAGAACCTTCTTACGATCCGGAACTGCTACAAATGTCTTACCGGGTGGGAGACGAGACAGGTCCAAGGGGGCCACATTCATCACTTTGGAGGGGTCGATGATATGCATAGGCTCCTCCTCTTGATCGGAAGACAGGAAGGATCGGGGCAAGGCGTCGGCTTTAACATTCTTCTCCGCTGGGCGGTAATGTAGGGTAAAGTTGAAGCGGGCGAAGAACAAAGACCACCGGGCCTGACCCGGATTGGTAGGGTGGTGGGAATGTCCCGGCCGGCTAACTCGTCCTTAATCCGACCGGAAAGACCCTCCCAGAAGGTGGACACCAGGGCCTCGTTCTCCCAGGCAAGCTCAGAAGCGAGGGTACGGAACTGTATGGCATACTGGCCCACAGTGAGACTCCCTTGGCGGAGACGGAGCAATGAGGAGGCAGTAGAAATCCTTCGTCCGGGCTCATCGAAGACCTTCCGGAAAGTAGTGAGGAAAGCCGGAAGATCGGACACCAGGGAATCCCCTCTCTCCCATAGAGGGTTTAGCCATGCCAATGCTTCCCCGGTGAGGTGAGACATGATGAACGCCACCTTGGCCCAGTCGGAGGGTAACTGATGTGCCAGAAGTTCAAAGTGCAGTATGCACTGGTTCAGAAAACCCCGACATAAGAAGGGGTCACCTCCAAAACGATGATGCGCAGAAAGCCGGGGTCTTAGGCTGGATGCCGTGGTATTGGTAGGCCGCGGCGGCGCCGCCGGAGCGCGTGTCGCTCGGCTCGAGGCGAGCACAGGTGGGACAGACAGCGTGTCCATGCGAGAGTTGACAGACCGCAGGTAGGTCAGGATGGTTTCCTGTTGGGATCTCTGACGAGAAACCTCCTGGTATAGGTCAGCAAGCGAAGGATTCTGGGGGCCCGTGCAAACTTTTATGGATCCGGGTGGTGGAACCTCTGTGCTGCGGTGCAAGGAGGGACCAGAGGGGCGTAACTAGGTATCAACTCGGACTGACCAAGGTCGCACGGCGGCTCAATTGACTCAGTGAACCAGGGAAGGACCGAGCCGAGGGACCAGGTGCTACTCTGGGCCTGTCCTTGTATGAGAGCAGGTGACTCCCACGGGTGACTGGCAGGAGCCTCCAGGTAGGCACGGCAAGTAACAGACAGGAGCCTCCAGGTAGGCTGACAGATAGGCACGGCAGGTAACTGGTAGGAGCCTCCAGGTCGGCTGACAGATAGGCACAGCAGGTAACTGGTACGTTCTCCGGGTAGGCAGGCAAGCCAGGCCCATAGACAGACTGGCGGGTTTGGATCATAGGCAGACCGTCGGGCTGGAGAGTACACTTGGCTGGCGGAGACAGGAAGTCAGGCTGGCGGACTGAACTGGTGGTCAGGTTGGCGGACTGGACTGGTAGTCAGGCTGGCGGACTGGACTGGTAGTCAGGCTGGCGGACTGGACTGGTAGTCAGGCTGGCGAACTGGATTGGTAGTCAGACTGGCGGACTGGACTGGTAGTCAGGCTGGCAGACTGGACTGGTAGTCCGGCTGGCGGACTGGTAGTCAGGCTGGCAGACTGGACTGGTAGTCAGACTGGCGGACTGGACTGGTAGTCAGGCTGGCAGACTGGACTGGTAGTCCGGCTGGCGGACTGGTAGTCAGGCTGGCAGACTGGACTGGTAGTCAGGCTGGCGGACTGGACTGGTAGTCAGGCTAGCAGTGGGACCTGAGGGCTGAAGCAGAGTTTAGGACACAAAGCTACAACCTTGCACGGGCACCTCCATTTTGGAGGAGGTGCCTTTTATATGAGAGGTCCTCTGGCCATTGGCCGGGGACTCCTTAAGACGATGCATGCGGCCCCCATAAGAGGGAAGAAGCACGTGCGCCCTGAGCACAGTGCACGGGAAGCTGCACGCGGCAGCAGCAGCAGCAGGAGAACCGGAAGACGCCCGGCCGGGAGCGCAGCGGTAAGAGGGACGGCGTCTCTGCCTGTCAGGGGGCAGAGACGCCGATACTACACTCTCCAGCTGACTATTCAGAGTGTAATGGATCTGCTACCACTACTATGCAGTGTATAGCAGTTGATGCCACTCTCAATCCTAAGCTTCATTGTGTAAATGTCACCTTGCAAAATCTAATATCAGGTTTTACCTCAAATGACACTCAGTATCAGGGAAAAATTCTGGAAAAATTAAGCACCACCTTGTTATCTAAATGGATTGCTAGTCTGTTCAACAACACTGGTTGGAGCACCAGAGAGTTTATATATTGTATGTGGACATCATGCTTACAAGTGGTTACCCAACAATTTCACAGGCATTTGCACACTGGCCTTTCTGACACCTTCTACTTTTATAGTACCACACACAAGAGTAGATATTAAAGCAATTCCGCTACACATACTGTACAGACGAGCTGCAGACGACAAGCCCAGATCAAATGGTAAACCACATCTTGTAGAAATGGGGGTGGCTAACAAATTTTTTAGTGTCTTATTCATTTACCCATTCATAATGCAAATGTGGGATAAGTTGGTAGAAGCGACTGATGACCAGATCTTCCAGATTCTTGACATTCTCAGTACATCTAATATTGTACAGAAACAACTAATTGCAGTTACTAACCAACACACCATAGTGCTAGATTACTTGACTGCTAGAGAGGGCGGGATGTGTCAGGTAATAGGTCCTACCTGTTGCCACTACATAGACCCTGCCGGAAATTTCCAGGTAAAGACCAAGATAGAGATAGTTAGAGAAATGAGGGATGTGTGGCTCCAAGAACATCATGTCAACAAAGATTCCTGGTGGAGTGACACTTTCTCATTTCTTAATCCTGTCAATTGGTTCAAGGGTATAGGTGGATGGCTAATGGGTATCCTACAAGGTATTCTACAAATAGGGATTTTGATATTACTAGTGTATATAGTTGCGAGGATTAGTATATTTGCTATTAAGAGACTATGCAAGAAAACACACAAGATTAGGCATCACAGGCCTGCAAAATATAATGCCACTTCTCCTATAAATATATACGATGAGATTTACAAGCAAGATATTTGTCGGTGAACGGGATTAATCCCCTCCAGGCTTTCATAGCATGGGGAAGTAGCTGATGAATAAATTGTTTTGTAAAATAATAAAAAGGGAGGAGTTGTTATGGTTCATTTTTTTGAAATCTAGATATCATTATTAATTTAGAAAAAAACAATTCATATTCTTACTATGTCTGAAGTCTGCCTGAGTGTTTTCTTATTTTACTTTGTGGAATGTCTGACTAAGATACTTGTTTCCTGTGAAGTCCTTGACAAGAAGGTTTACTCTGGGCCAAGGCAAATGTGTTTGTTACTTATAAGTCTATTTCGGTATTCTATTCAGTTGTATGTAACAATGAAGTTCTGTTCTGTCTAGCTAATAAATATGGTGAGTCTTTGTTGCCACACCAGAAGACTCTACCTGCTGACAATGCATGTCACATGTATTCTGTCTCTCTTCCTTCATCAATGAAGTATCTTAATTTGAATCTCACTGGCAATGTGAAGACCCTTTGCTGTTTATTCCAAAGTTCTCCTTAAAACAAAGAGGGTCTCCGTAACATAAGCGGTCCGTGGCCGACACCTCCCTGAGAGAGGTCCCTCAGCCAACAGCTAGCCTATGCTTCATCTGCAGTAATGAAACATTCCTGATGTGACGCCTCTTCCCTCCATGGTGGGCTCTCAGCATTACCAGCTCGCCCTGTTCCTCTAACAGGTGTGGAGCCAACACAGGTAAATGCACGGTGTAATGTCGTTTGGAAGGGCTAGACCTCTTGGCTGATGCTAGCCTCGTGCCTTATGCCGAAGCTGCGCCCAGAGCCTCATATTCTGAGGTTTGATTTCAGATATGAAGCTAGGCCTCAGACCTCTGGGTTAAAGGGGTTTTCCCACGAACAAAAGTTCATTTTAAAAATTGCCTGTGTCTGACCATGTACGGAACATATCACATCTCCTGGGCAGGGAAGGAAGCAAAAGACAATACAGATATTACAGCAGGGGATCACAACTGATTCATTTTGTGAGGTAAAACATTTCCCTGCCTGTTTTTAAACAATATTTTACCTCACAAAATGAATCCTGTGTGATCCCCTGCTGTAATGTCTGTATTGTCCCCTGCCCAGGAGATGTGGTATGTGACGCGCCCCTGGGCCTGCTGTGTCGTGCGGCATCGCGCGCACGGGGGCTTACCCGGAGCCGGATCAGATGGGGGTAGTAGTCTCGTGGCGGCGACCCGGTCCGTGCCCAGGGAGTCAAGCTGAGCGGCAGTGTTTTTAATAGTAGGTGTTGTACGACTACGCCACCCGTTGAATGCAGCTATAGAGCTGCTGCTGCAGGACAGTCCGCTGAGGCCGGTGGATGGATGGTGCAGCATAGATGGTATAACCCCCAACGGGAGGGGTATGGCCTCAGGGCAGCAGATGTGAATGATGGAGGTGGTGATGGTGCAGCAAGAAAGCTCAGAGATACAGTACAGACCAAAAGTTTGGACACACCTTCTCATTTAAAGATTTTTCTGTACTTTCATGACTTTGAAAATTGTACATTCACACTGAAGGCATCAAAACTATGAATTAGCATATGTGGAATTATATGCTTAACAAAAAAGGGTGAAACAACTGAAAATATGTCTTATATTCTAGGTTCTTCAAAGTAGCCACCTTTTGCTTTGATGACTGCTTTGCACACTCTTGGCATTCTCTTGATGAGCTTCAAGAGGTAGTCACCGGAAATGGTTTTCACTTCACAGGTGTGCCCTGTCAGGTTTAATAAGTAGGATTTCTTGCCTTATAAATGGGGTTGGGACCATCAGTTGTGTTGTGCAGAAGTCTGGTGGATACACAACTGATAGTCCTACTGAATAGACCGTTAGAATTTGTATTATGGCAAGAAAAAAGCAGCTAAGTTAAGAAAAACGAGTGGCCATCATTACTTTAAGAAATGAAGATCAGTCAGTGCGAAAAATTGGGAAAACTTTGAAAGGGTCCCCAAGTGCAGTTGCAAAAACCATCAAGCGCTACAAAGAAACTGGCTCACATGAGGACCGTCCCAGGAAAGGAAGACCAAGAGTCACCTCTGCTTCTGAGGATAAGTTTATCTGAGTCACCAGCCTCAGAAATCGCAGGTTAACAGCAGCTCTGATTAGAGACCAGGTCAATGCCACACAGAGTTCTAGCAGCAGACACATCTCTACAACAACTGTTAAGAGGAGACTTTGTGCAGCAGGCCTTCATGGTAAAATAGCTGCTAGGAAACCACTGCTAAGGACAGGCAACAAGCAGAAGAGACTTGTTTGGGCTAAAGAACACAAGGAATGGACATTAGACCAGTGGAAATCTGTGCTTTGGTCTGATGAGTCCAAATTTGAGATCTGTGGTTTCAAGCACCGTGTCTTTGTGCGACACAGAAAAGGTGAACGGATGGACTCTACATGCCTGGTTCCCACCGTGAAGCATGGAGGAGGAGGTGTGATGATGTGGGGGTGCTTTGCTGGTGACACTGTTGGGGACTTATTCAAAATTGAAGGCATACTGAACCAGCATGGCTACCACAGCATCTTGCAGCGGTATGCTATTCCATTCGATTTGCGTTTCATTGGACCATCATTTATTTTTCAACAGGATAATGACCCCAAACACACCTCCAGGCTGTGTAAGGGCTATTTGACCAAGAAAGAGAGTGATGGGGTGCTACGCCAGATGACCTGGCCACCACAGTCACCAGACCTGAACACAATCGAGATGGTTTGGGGTGAGCTGGACCGCAGAGTGAAGGCAAAAGGGCCAACAAGTGCTAAGCATCTCTGGGAACTCCTTCAAGATTGTTGGAAGACCATTTCCAGTGACTACCTCTTGAAGCTCATCAAGAGAATGCCAAGAGTGTGCAAAGCAGTCATCAAACCAAAAGGTGGCTACTTTGAAGAACCTAGAATATAAGACATATTTTCAGTTGTTTCACACTTTTTTGTTAAGTATATAATTCCACATGTGTTAATTCTTAGTTTTGATGCCTTCAGTGTGAATGTACAATTTTCAAAGTCATGAAAATACAGAAAAATCTTTACATGAGAAGGTGTGTCCAAACTTTTGGTCTGTACTGTATATATACTCAATATCACTCCCTGAGGAAGCGTATCTGTGAAATGCACGTTGGAGTGTGGTCTATCATTGCACATGGTGCCTGCAGCATGAATCCAGGTATATCATTTAATGTTTGAGATGTAGTCTCTTTGGTTTTAGGCCATCTTTGCATTTTGTCACTTTATATGCACTGTGCTTTATATTTATTTACAAATGGATTTATGTTTTGAGAGTATGGTCTTCCATTAAACATCTCAATACCTAGTTAAGCAGACATTAGCACTATGCCACTTTATCTTTGACTATTTAGTTATTTTCTTTGTATGGCCTTTGACCCCATGTTGATTTATTTATTATTTAAGGTCTTTGTTACTTAGCCTTTCAGATGCATAACACTGAGTCACTTCAATTTAAATGGATCTTCAGGCTATGTGCCCACGATGCAGAAATGAAGCAGAAAATTTCTGCAGCATTTCTGCATCTCCCTGGCAGAAAAAACGCATGCAGATTGTGCATGCGTTTTTCCTGCAGGATACATGGGGATCCACATGCGGATTCACATGCGTTTCCGCATGCGGGTTGACAAGCGCTTTCCAGGCGATTAGCATCACTTGGAAAGTGCTTGACAACTAGGTCACACTATATAAATCCATGCAACCGGCATGGATTTATACAGTGTGAACCGTAAAAATTAAAACAAATAAAGCTATACTCACCCCCGAGGCCCCGGTGTGTGCAGCAGCGCTCGTTCCTGTCTGGTTCCCGGCTGCCGGCATATCGCGAGACAGAGCGGTGAAGGGCCTGCGGTCACATGACTGTGACGTCACCGCAGGTCCTCAAGCGATGCCGGCATTCAGAGACAAGCCTTCGGAAAGGTAAGTATAAACTTTATTTATTATTTTATTCTTTTTTTACAGGTACAATGGTACCCAGGTCTGGATGGGAGTCTTCTCTCCTCCAGAACTGGGTACCATCCGCACATAGAGACGCATAGAAGCCGCTTGTAAAAATGTACAGTCGCGGTTTCTATGCGTTTCAATGCAAGTCAATGGCGGGAGTTCTGCTGCGCTTCCGCAAAATTAAATGACATGCTGCGGATTTTTGTACGCAGCATAAACGCTGCGGAAAAATCCGCAGCATGTGCATAGAACATGCGGAATCCCCTTGGGAACCGTGGGGTGCGGTTTACCTAGCGTTTTACAAGCGTTTCCGCTGCGGAAATTCCGCAGCATAAATGCTTGAAAAACGCTACGTGGGCACCCAGCCTTAATTTGCATTTGCACCTCACAGTGACATTTCAATATGCTAATATGTAATTTGTTGGAGTGACTTAGTGCCTTGCATTTGTAATAGAATTTAATTATTTGTCATCCTTTACTTGTGTCCTGCTTATTTATTTATCTTTGCATATTTTGCTGCATACACCTTGGTGCTCCTCTTTTTAAATTGTCTTTGGTCTATATGATCATATGTATTAGTTTTTATTATTATATTTTGTTCTTTTGGTGTCTTGATTGATCAATAAAATTTAATGATTTTACTGAATGATTTAAGTTTATCATTGTCTGAGCATTTATTTATAAACTGAGAAGATGTGGGTGTTTGTTGTGGCACAATTTTAGCTTGCCCACGGACTTGTCCTCGGCCTCTGCATGCACCATTACCATCACGTCCCTTGCCACTTGCCTTGCCCATTTTAAATGGAGGACAGTATCTTCCACGCTCACCACAAATGACTGAGTTTGGAGCGAACTTATATGTGATCCGTGTGACGGTGAAAACAGAGTTTTAAATACCTGGCATGTAGGTAAGTAATTTGAACAGCAAACTGGTGTGAATTGCTTCACTGACATACTGAAAGAAATTTTTAATGAATGCCAGAAATGGCAGTATTTTCTGATAACGTATATGTGATCCGTGTGACGGAGAAAACAGAGTTTTAAATACCTGGCTTGTTGTTAAGTAGTTTGAACAGCAAACTGGTGTGAATTGCTTCACTGACACACTAAAGGAAATTTTTAATGGAGGCCAGAAATGGCAGTATTTTCTGACAACGTATATGTGATCCATGTGACGGAGAAAACAGAGTTTTAAATACCTGGCCTGTAGGTAAGTAGTTTGAACAGCAAACTTGTGGGAATTGATTCACTGACACACTGAAAGAAATTTTTAATGGAGGCCAGAAATGGCAGTATTTTCTGACAACCTATATGTGATCCATGTGACGGAGAAAACAGAGTTTTAAATGACCGTGAGAAAGGCGGTCCAGGAAAACTTTGTTCATACTGGGATGATGAGGTGTATGTGGTCATAAGGAGGAAAGCTGATGACAGCCCAGTGTATGAAATCCGATTGGAAATGGGAGAAAAGAATACCAGAATAGTCCATCGGAATTTACTGGTACCCTGTGATTATTTCCCACCACAACAAGACTTCCCAGAAGTAGACCAACATCGTCCGAGATTGACTAAGGGACCACCACAGACTGAAGATCCAGAGGTGGATAGTGACCTTGAAAGTTCCGATGGAGAAGAACACACCGTTGTATTTCTCGGACCGGCAAGGAGAGGGAACTAAGTTCTGAGGCTCCAGAGTTCGTATCAAGGAGTACAGATGAAGTGCAATTCAAATCTGATGATTGAACACCGGCCCCTGAAGAGCTGAAGAGACTGATCGACATTCAGGAGGAGCGGAATTACCAGACCGTGCGGAGAAAAGCGACTCAGGAGAAGTACAGGAACTTACAGAAGCAGCACCAAGAGCATCTGAGGAAGCACAGGAAATGAGTGCGGCAGAAGAAACTTCTGTGACCGAAGAACCTGAGGTCTCTGAGGAACAACCCACCAGGAGGATGTCGACTCGAGAAGTGAGGAGGCCCGTGATGCTGATGTATGAAACACTTGGTGAACCGAGTCAAGTGCCAAGGACTGTCGACTGGAAACAGGTATCTCTGCCTGTGGACCAGGTAAGCCCACTTGAACGGTATTCATCACTGAGATGCAGTATGGAAGATGTTGCCTGGTGGAAAGACTTGTTTTCATTCTTTGATTTTCCTTAGACTTTTTCTTTGTAGAAACAAAGAACTGTTAAACCACAGAGAGAGAGAGCTGGTTTAAGATGTACGAAAAGCTCCAGCTGGCATCCTACAAGAAAAAGGTCATAAGATTAAGTTGCTATCAATGTTTATGAACGCTATACCAATTTCACAATGCCAATTTGTATATAAAGTTATCCAACTTTCACCACTGTCTCAGAATTGGTCAGATTTACCAATTAAGATGAATGTCGAGGATGACATTCAAAAAGGAGGGAAGAGTGTGACATGCAGAAGTAGTGCTGTTGCAGAGTGTGACATGCAGAAGTAGTGCTGTTGCTTTAAAAGCATTCAGCAACTATTGGAAGTAACACAAGCATATGAGACAGGAAGTGTTGTGCTCCAGAAGCATCCAGCAACTAGAGGGGTTAACACAGTCACAGGAGAAAGGGAGTGTTTTAGCAGAGCCCCAGGGGGATTGTAGGGAAGTTGTTTACTGTCTGGCTGGAGCCAAAGAGAAAGGTGGTGTGTGTTCTTTATCTCAAAGAAGTGCCCCTGCAAGTGAAAAGGATTCAAGTCAGGAGTGAAGCTAAGCACAGGTCAGGTAGAGTTCTTGAACTAGCAGTGCAGAGTATTGTCAGGCAGAAAGATAAGGACTGGAAGAAATGGTGTCACAGGGATCATCTCCCTCAGCAAATCACTTTCCCCTCCTCCTTCTCACCATGGTGTAAAGAATGCTGTGTTCATTAATGTGCCATTGCATTAGAACTGTGCTAGTCTGTACTACTGGGAAGACTGTGAACTGCTGTGCTGATAAGGAAACTGTACTGTTTGTCACTGGAGCCTGTTGCTCATAAGACTTAATTTCCACTGGCTGTGCGGCTTCTTATTAAATGCTACTGTTCTACCGTTTATATTGACTCTTGTTAAGTGTGTCTGGTCAGCAAGTGAAACAACCTACGTGTCTGTGCCTGAGGGTCAATACCCCTGTGTGCCCGAGAGAAGCTGCAGCACATGGTCTATGGACGCTCTGAGTAACGGTTCCCCCAGGATTCCAAAGAATTCATGTAACCTGTCTCGCCCCTATCTGAACCTAGTGGCCTGCGTGTAACATAACCTCGCTGCATACTGTGCCCCCCTTTCACGCTGCATCCTCTTCATATCCATTCTGTGCCCCCTCTTCATACTATGCCTTCATACTGCCGACCACGCTGTTCTCTTCAAACTGCAACCCATCCTCACAATGTCCCCCTACACAGTATCTTGGTCACCACAGCCATCCATATGGTATAATATCCACCACAGCCCCCGTATAACATAGCAATAGGATGGCCCGCACAGCACCCCATACTGTATCATGGCCCCCCTGTCACTGATTCAGTATAATGTTCTTTACAGCCCCTTATATACACAATGTAATGTCCACAATAGCCCCCCCCAATTTACAGTATGATGTCCACCACAGCACCTTATAAAGTAGAATGTCCCCCACAGCGACCTATACAATATGGTCAACACAGCCACCCAACACAGTATGGTCACCACAGCCCTCAGTATGTCCCCTACAAAGTATGGTCACCACAGCCCCCAGTATAATGGCCCCAAAAGAACCTATACATTATGATGCACCCCCATATAGTATGATGTTTCCCACAGCCCCCCCCCCCCATATATGATGCCCCCACAGCACAGGTATTATTATTATTTAATTTTAGAGCACTGGAAATATTTTTGAGTTGGAGGCAGCGGGAGCTTGGTTATGCAGTTTGAAGGACAGGACAGAGTCTAGGGTTACTCCGAGGCAGTGGACCCACGGTACAGGGGAACGTGTGATATAATATATTGTGATAGATCAGGTAGGGGAGTTAGGTGAGATGGAGGAAAGTTGACGAGTTCAGTTTTGTCCACATTGAGCTTCAGGAAGCGTGAGGAGATGAAGGAGGATATGGCTGATAGACACTCAGGATTTTAGACAGCGGAGAAGTGACACCTGGGCCAGAGAGGTAGATCTGAGTATCATCACCTTATAGATGGTACTGGAAGCCATGGGACTTTGAGTTGTCCCAGGATAAATATATAGATTGAGAAGAGTAAGGGTCCCAGAACAGAGCCTTGAGGAACACCAATGGAAAGAGGGTGGAATGAGGAGGTAGTGTGGGAGTGGAAGGTGCTAAATTTGCGGTTGGAGAGGTATGATGAAATCCAGGAGAGGGCAAGATCTTTGACTCCAAGCAAGGGAAGAGAGGATTTGTAGAGGGACGGAGTGGTCAACCCTGTTGAAGGCAGAGGACAGGTCTAGAAGGACAAGTATAGAGTATTATCTGTTAGCTTTGATGGCAGTAAATAGTGTTGAGCATTCCGATACTGAAATATCGGGTATCGGCCGATATTCACGGTATCGGAATTCCGATACTTAATTCCGATACTTTTAGCATATCGTATACCGGAATCAGAAGTTCCCATAATGCAATGAGCCAGTTTCATTTTATTCAGCCAATGAGGATCCTAAGAAGTGTGGGCACAACCTGTTAGGCATGTAGGCATGTTGACTAATGGCAAGGCTGTGATTGGCTGCTGATATGATGTCATGATGCACTATAAAAGCCGCCACCGCCATTTTGAGCTCACTCTGCTGTGAATTCAGTTAGGGATAGGACGCTGTTGTTCTGAGGGACAGTTTTAGCTACCTATTTGCTCTATTCTGCTTTACCCAAGCTACTTAATAAATTGCTGTGCCTTGCTGTCTGCAAGGTCTGTGTGTGTGAGTGTAGCTCACGCTGTAGTGTGTGCTTCAGCCAAGTCTGGTTGTAGTGCACTCAGTGTGCATCACTGCCTCATACATTATCCTTTTTTGCTAATTGATAAATTTTCCTGATTTCTCCTATTAGTGTGGTGGTTCCATCCATATTCAGCTAAATTGGTTCCAAACACACTATTTAGAAGTAGATAGAGAATTTTTTTTGTCTTGCTGCGCTAGTGCACAGTGCTCTGCATCTGCACTGTTCACCGCTGTCTACAAGGTCTGTGTGTGTGAGTGCAGCTCACGCTGTAGTGTGTGCTTCAGCCACGTCTGGTTGTAGTGCACTCAGCGTGCGTCACTGCCTCATACATTATCCTTTTTTGCTAATTGATAATTTTTCCTGATAACTTCTATTAGTGTGGTGGTTCCATCCGTATTCAGCTAAATTGGTTCCAAACACACTATATAGGAGTAGATAGAGAAGCCTTTCTGCAGCATTGTGCCCTGCAGCCCCAGCCAGATTAGTATTAGCCTATTTTTTGTAGCCTCATCTATTGCATTGTAGGTTACATTCCTGCATTGTAATAGCTACAAAAAGTTTGTGATACTATCGGTATTACATCTTTGGGCACATCCAGTGTCTTTTTGTGACAAAAAAAACCTAAATAAAGTTCACCAAACATTCCACTTTACAGTTGTGTAGGCCACATTAGCTCATATTAAAGTCTAGTCCACACTTTATAAAATTAGTGTTTCTTATACCTGTTAGCAGCTGTTCAGGAATAAGCACACTAAGCCCTTAGTACTTTTCTGCCTATCTTTATCAGTCTACCAAGATGAAGAAGGCAGGGAGTAAGGCATGTGGTCGTGGTCGTGGGAGTGGAGTTTCTGCAGGGAGAGGATGTGAGGATTCTGTGCCTGCAGGGAGAGGACGTGGGGATTCTGTGCCTGCTGCGGGCACCAGTGACTCAGCATCCCCCAGTTTTACCAGGGAACAGTCCTTTATGCGCTGCTTTGTAGGAGCTAGCCGTACCCCACTGCTGCGGGAGGACCAAATTGAAGCCGTTGTCGGATGGATGACAGCTAGCGCATCGACTTCAATTAGTTCCAGATCCTCTCAGGTCCTGAGCACTGAAGAGCACCCATCTGTCTCTTCACCACCTGCCAAATTGCCCAGGCAGTCAGAGAGCCCTGGACAGGAGCCATCTCTACTTCTGTTCTCTGAATCTCTTGGCTTGGAAAGAGGGGGCCAGCCAAGAAGAATTCGAGAATTTGAAGAAGAGGTAGTATGCAGTGATGCGCAACCGTTTTGTCTCTCTGAATCTGAAGAGGCGAGTGGGCCAGTGCCTATGGTCAGCAGCACACCTCAGTACGCATCTGATGATGAGACTCAGGTGCCACTTTCTGGTGCGTACTGTGCTGTCAAGACTACCCAGGAGAAGCAGTTGTTTGAAGAGGGTGGTGTAGATGATGAGGTCCTTGACCCATCATGGCGTGAGGGACAGGAAGGTGGTGGGAGCAGCTCTGAGGAAGAGATTCCCCGAACGGCCCAAAAAGGAGGGAGAGGGAGGGGGCAGACTTGGTTGCCTGTAGCCTCCACTTTGGCACCCATTAGGAGCATGGCTCTTCCAAAATCCAAAGCGGGCGCTCCCAAGACTTGCAGTGCCTGGTCCTTTTTTGACACAGTTGCAGATGACATTTGCTTTGTCAAATGCAAGCTGTGTAATCAGAAGGTAAAAAGAGGGAAAAGTATCAGCAACCTCAATACCACAAATATGTGGAAACATGTGCGGACCAAGCACGTGGTGGAGTTACAAAAACACACTGAAGACCTAGTCCAACCTACAGCGCCACCTATCACCTCTTCAGCTAGTGTTGTAGCCTCTTCTTCCAGCTCACACACAGCTGGTTCGGCTTCCTCACAGGATCGCCATGGAAGAACCTCTGGCACTGTTGTACAGAGACACAGTGTAATTCCACCCACAGCACCACTTTCCCTGTCATCCTCACACTCCCAGGCCAGTCTACAGCCATCATTAGCACAGGCATGGGAGAAAAGGCGCCCATACTTGGCAAACCACCCCCGAGCACAGGCTCTGAATGCTGGCATTGCTAAACTACTGGCCCTTGAAATGCTATCATTCAGGCTGGTGGAGACTGACACCTTCCGTAACTTTATGGCATTGGCAGTAGTGTTGAGCCACCCCCGTAGTGTTCGAGTTCGGTTCGGTTCGTCGAACACCCGTGTGTTCGCCGAACTGTTCGTCGAACTGTTCGTCGAACACCTTCGAACACCGTTAAAACCAATGGCAGGCAAACAAAAACACATAGAAACACATAGAAAACACCTTCAAAGGTGTCCAAAAGCTGACAAACTGCTCAGAAGACACAACTAACACATGGAAAAGTGACAAGTACATATAGTCATGTGAAAAGAAAAGAGGTGGAGGAGTAAAAGGAGGGGGAGACACAGATATAGGCATGTCATGCCCTTCTAAAATCCAAAAAGTGAGAAGCCGAGACGGCCAGTCCGCTCCTGCCCGTGCCACCTCCGTGTCGCCGGGTTTGTGCCAGAGCCGCGGTGAACCCTGACGGCCAGCCCCCCTCTCCCAATACTGGTGCCTGTCCGCTGGTGGGTCGAGAGAGCCCCCCTGTGGTGGAGGCAGCTCTAAGCTTTTTAATTTAAATTGTCCCTCTAATTTGAATGAATACACTTTAAATCCATTTACAAGGATCTATTGGAGGGCAAGTCTCATGCCAGCAGCCGCGTAATTCCAGCTCCAGTAGCGTCCACTAAAGCTGCTGCAGTTAAAAAGCTTTTATAAGGATCGAGCTCGGCTGTCCACCGCAAGGCATCCTAGTGCCAGTCCCAGCCCCTATGCCTTGGGGTGCCTCCTGATGCTCTTCACTAAGTATCCCGTGGTCCCGAAGCATTTCCTTTGAAAAAATTAAGTGTCCAAACTACAGGTGGTGTAGCTTGCTTAACAGCCGGGATAATCCGCTGACTAGCAGACACTGCTACTAGGCACAAAGTATTTCCTGGGCTAGATGCAGTTAAAAATTTGTAAGTAGATACTCTCGTTGGATGCTGAGAAAGCATTCCATAGAGTCTCCTGGCACGCCATATATGATTCTCTTAAAAAGCTTGGGGTAGGGGTCTAGGGGACCCTTTTATAGCCAAAATCACGGCCCTGTATCACAATACGTCACCTAGGCTGAAGATAAATGGAACTGTAGCACCGAGGGCTCGGTTGCTACAGACGTATTGCACCTCACCCAGAGGTGTGATATCTCACTCTCAGATAAGGATGGAGTGTGGATCAGGACCCGACACCTGCATGCATTACACCACATTGCCGTGGGGCAGGGCGACCAATATGCCCCTGAGATGGGCACGACAGTCCCTGTCCCTGGCTGGAGTGGGGGGAGGGAACACTGAGGAAGGGGAACCCTGCAGTGCAGGAGCAGGGAGGAAGCAGTTCCTGGGTGCATTGAGAAGGGAGTATAAAAGGTGGGCACCATCTTAGTTCAGTGCAGAGAAGTCTGAGCAGAAGTGGCAGGGAGCAGGGGCTCTGCATGAGCTCTGCTCCGGAGGCGGGCCTAGTAACAGAGGCCCAGGCCTGCAAGAGGGAGAAGGAAGGAAGAGGAGCGGAGAAGGCTCCAGGAACGAGGAATGAAGGGATCCCAGGGGTGCGGACGGGCGAGTCGCCACCGCACGCCCGAATCCACCTGCGTGGAGGGGTCAGGCCAAAGGGGGAGACCGGTCCCCGAACTAGTGGAGGCAGGAAACGACCCTCAGCTAGAAACCGGAGGCTCTGACATTTTATGTGGCGCAGCCCCTTGCTCCACCCGCTAGGAAGGCACCACATAGGGTCAGGGAAACTGGCGCCAAGTTTACCAAGAGGAGGCCCGAGGCAGCCGGACAGAAGTGTTGGTAAGAAAGGCCAGACAAAGGACACACAAAGGGGGTCCTGTGAAGCGCTCCAAAGTTATCTGGGAGTTGTCTGAGCCCCTCACCTGGTGAGCACAGTACGACGTGGGCAGCCGTTACCTGCAGACGTGGTCTGGATAATAAGAACTGTGAGTAAAGGCCCTGAACTGCATCACTGACTCCATGTCGTTACTGCTGCTGCCCTGCACCATCACCCCCATCCTCCGCATACACTGCCCTGAGGCTATACTCCTCCCGTGGGGAGTTATGCTACGCTCTGCTGCACCCACAACACCAGCCTTAGCGGTCTGCCCTGTAGCGGCGGTTCACTCTGACCGCAATCCACGGGTGGCGTAGTCGGACATTTAAACATCAAAACCACATAAATAGTTCCGCCACTGGTTTGACCGCCCTGAGCCACGGAACCGGATCGCCGCCACGAAGACTACAACCACCAGCATCCACCAAAAAGGGTCCGGCTCCGGGTGTCCCAAGGCCCAGGGGGTGCGTCAGAACATTTTCATCACCTTTCACAATCACCAATGGGACAAGGCAGGGATGTCCTCTGTCCCCTCTCTTATACATCCTAGTGACGGAGCACCTGCTCTCATCAATTCGCCATAACCCCAATATTAGGTGGATTGAGGTGGGAGGCACCGAGTACAAGTGCTCTCTATTTGCTGATGATGTCCTAGTATATATCACTCAATCACATATATCCATCCCTGCTGTTATGGCTGAAATAGATCACTTTGTTACATGGTAAAATTTTAAAATCAATGCAGCGAAGTCTGAGGCCCTCGATGTCTCCCTCCCTAAATCCATATAGGATTCCATCCAGTCCAACTTTCCCTTTGCCTGGCCCTCACAGGGTATCAAATACTTAGGAATTCCTATTCATAGAGACCTCTCCCATCTATGTTATCTTAATTTTGGGCCCTTTATTGAACAATTCCATACAGACCACGGTTGGCAAGTTGGAACTGTGAGATTCACTACGTGCACCACTGGTATTTTGTGGAAAAGCACATGTAAGATTCTGCAACAGTCTCTGCTGATACTCCTGCATGCGTGCATCCCTTTCTATGGCAGGAATAATTTCTGCAAATTTACTTTTGTACCGGGGATCTAACAGTGTGGCAACCCAGTAGTCAGGATTATTTCTAATTCTCACAATTCGAGGGTCATGTTGCAGGTAGTGCAGCAAGAAGGCACTCATGTGTGTTGCGCATCCAGGAGCACCAAGTCCCTGTTGTGTTGGTGGCGAGGTAACAATCATGCTTCTTTCCTCTGTCCTCTCCCCCCAACCTCGCACAACAGAAATGTGATCAAGGTCTCCCTCATCTGATGAGTCTTCCATCAGTTCGTCCTCCACTTCTTCCTGGGCTCCTGCACCTTCCTCACTAGTTTGGCTGCTACCATGCGCCCTGGTAAAATCATCTCCCCCACCCTCACATGCCTGCCGCCCTGGTGCTGCCGACCGTCTGGACCTTGCAGATGTTAGCCCTTCCGCATACAACTCCTCCTCCTCTACTTCCTCCACCTCCTCTTGTGCCACCACCTGACTCCGAATTCTGTTTAACATGTGCTCCAGCATGTAAATCACCGGAATAGTCATGCTGATAATGGCATCGTCAGCACTAAACATCTTCGTCGCCATTTCAAAACTGTGCAGAAGGGTGCATAGGTCCCTGATCTGAGACCACTCCTCCAGCGTGATTTGCCCCACCTCTGAATCTCGTTGGCCCAGGCTATACGTCAGAACGTATTGCACCAGGGCTTGTCGGTGCTGCCACAGTCGCTGCAACATGTGCAGAGTTGAATTCCACCGGGTAGGCACATCGCATTTTAGCCGGTGAAGTGGCAGGCCCAACGACTTCTGTAGAGATGTAAGTCGCTGAGCTGCGGGATGCGAACGGCGGAAGTGAGCACACAGCGACCGTGCCCTCTGCAGAAGGCCATCTAGTCTGGGATAGTGGGCTAAAAATTGCTGGACAACCAGGTTCAACACGTGAGCCATACAAGGCACGTGTGTGACATTGCCCCGGCGAAGGGCCGCACCCAGGTTTGCAGCATTGTCGCACACGGCCTTCCCTGGTTTCAGGTCCAGTGGAGACAACCATTCATGAAATTGGTTCTCCAGAGCTGACCACAACTCCTCAGCTGTGTGACTCACATTTCCCAGACATTTCAATGTAAAAACCGCCTGATGACGTTGAGCCCTACTGCCAGCATAGTAAGGAGGTGTGCAGGATCCCTTCTGCGCAGTTAGAAAGCTTGTGGCATGACCAGACAGGCTTTGGGTGCAGGTGGAAGACCGAGAGGAGGTTGAGGAGGCAGAAGCAGTGGAGGAAAAATGACATAAAGAGGATTGACGCACAACTCGTGGGGACGGCAAGACTTGGACAGCAGCCCCTTGTCCTGCTGTCACCATAGTTACCCAGTGCCCAGTCAGCGACATGTAACGCCCCTGTCCATGCCTACTCGTCCAAGTGTCTGTGGTGAAATGCACCCTGTCACACACAGAGTTTCTCAAAGAAGCGGTGATGTTGTGTGCGACATGCTGGTGGAGCGCAGGCACACCTTTCTTTGAGAAGTAGTGCCGACTGGGCATCTGGTACTGGGGCACTGCGACGGACATAAGGTCTCGAAAATCCTCTGTGTCCACCAGGCGGAAAGGCAGCATTTCTGTAGCCAAGAGCTTGCAGATGGTGAAATTCAACCTCTTAGCTTTCTCATGGCTAGGAGGAAATGGTCTTTTACTTGTCCACATCTGAGGGACCGAGGGCTGGCTATTGTGCTTAGACGGGGTTGATAAGGGTGTCCCCGGCAAACTGCCGGTCTGTGAGGAAGATGCAGGCGGACATGTTAGGTTGCCTTGATCCAAAGGTGGTGCTATCGATGTCGGACAGCGCTCAAGACCAGCTGGTGTTACCACCTCCAAAGAAAATGATGACCTGCCAATCACGCTGGCTGTTGCGGGTAAAGAGGTGGCAGGTCTGCGCCCCAAAACAGGTGTGACTGCTGTCCCCCCAGTCACACAGGATGAAGAGGCCGCGGATGCACAAGATATGGCAGACGGTGGTTGGCCCGGCCGGCTAGACCGCATTGTAGCACACTGAGCTTCCCACTGCAACTTATGCTTCATGTCCATGTGCCGGTTCATGCATGAAGTACTCAAACTATGTATTTTTTGGCCTCTACTTAGCTTTTGCTGACAAATGTTACAGATAACACGAGTTGGGTCATCTTTATCGATCTGAAAAAATGCCCAGGCTATGCAAGGCTTAGCACCCATGCGACCTGAAGAGCCACCACGACTTGTGGTGAGAGGCAGAGTTGTGTTTGAGGATGCAGTTGTTGACGTGCTTCCAGTACTACGTCTCTGTCCAGGAAGGCGCAACCTGACCTCGTCGTCACTAGCATCTTCCTCCACCTCCTCTGCTGACCTCATCTCTTGGCTGACTGTGGGTTGACAGTAAGTGGGATCTCCGACCTCATCATCATCACCCTGTGCGTTATCACACCCGTCGTCCTCAGAGCCAACCTGTTCCTGCCCTGACAAAAAACTAAAGTTGTCGCTCCAATCAGGTATTTGAGTCTTATCATCGTCTTCCTCATTGTCTCCACCAACAGGAGTTACAGTTTGGGAATGAGGGTCTACATTATGGTCAGAACCTTCTGCGTCTGGTGCTGGATCCGACTCATAAAGATTCTGGGCATCAGTGCAGATCATTTCCTCGTCTGGATTCACAGAAGCGCTGGAGTCGACCTCTGATTCCCAGGCTATAGTATGAGTAAACAGCTCTGCAGACTCAACCATCTGTTCTATCTCATACTCAGACGGGCAGCTGGAGATTTGGGAGCTGTGAGGAAGCAAGTGCGATTTGGGTGACACCTTTGAGGACTGGAGTATTTGTGATGTTGAAGTTGATGTGGAGGAGAGCCCACTTAAAGGAGCACTTGATATCCGTTGAAGCACCTGCTGTTTTTGTGCCTCATCTGGAATTTGTAGCGATTGGCGTGGCCGTAAGAAAGGGATCTTATCACATTGTCCGCTAAAAGAAGTAGACATTTTAGTTTGGCTGGAAGATGGTCTTTCTTCTGCACCTACCCCACGGACACAACCTTTTTTCCCCTTCCCAACACGCCTATTCCCCTTTCCACCAGCAGCAGGCCTTTTTCCACTCATTTTGGTGGTTAACTAATTCACAACTCTGGAGTTGTTTGCACAAAAAAACAATGGATGGTAACCGAGCAGAGCTGAGTGGCCAAACTGTGGTATTAGGCCAAAACTATTGGCTGGGTTAGATGCAGAAAAAAATTATTTTTAATTTGCAACCTGATGGAGGTCAGTATAGATGGACTAATAGACCAAGTCCCACACACCGCTAGAAGCCCAAATATTTTTTCAGAGCTAGATGCAGAAATTTTTTTTATTCAATTTGCAACCTGATGGAGGTCAGTATAGATGGACTAATAGACCAAGTCCCACACACTGCTAGAAGCCCAAATATTTTTTCAGAGCTAGATGCAGAAAAAAATTATTTTTAATTTGCAACCTGATGGAGGTCAGTATAGATGGACTAATAGACCAAGTCCCACACACCGCTAGAAGCCCAAATATTTTTTCAGAGCTAGATGCAGAAAAAAATTATTTTTAATTTGCAACCTGATGGAGGTCAGTATAGATGGACTAATAGACCAAGTCCCACACACCGCTAGAAGCCCAAATATTTTTTCAGAGCTAGATGCAGAAAAAAATTATATTCAATTTGCAACCTGCTGGAGGTCAGTATAGAAGGACTAATAGAACAAGTCCCACACACTGCTAGAAGCCCAAATATTTTTTCAGAGCTAAATGAAGAAAAAAATTATTTTTAATTTGCAACCTGATGGAGGTCAGTATAGATGGACTAATAGACCAAGTCCCACACACTGCTAGAAGCCCAAATATTTTTTCAGAGCTAGATGCAGAAAAAAATTATATTCAGTTTGCAACCTGATGGAGGTCAGTATAGATGGACTAATAGAATGATGCTATGCCCAAAAGATTTTACTTCACTAGGTGCAGTAAAAAAATTGGTATTCTATACACAGGTGGTATATCTTGCAACACAGATAGGCTACTCCACTGACTAACACACTCTGCAATAGGCCAAAAAGGATTAGCTTTGCTAGATTCAGCCAAATGCTGTGAAAAAAACTTGCACAGCACTGGCACAGACCTGCCTGGCAAAAACTGATAGGAACTGATGTAACCTAGTCCTGAAAAGGACTCCAATTACAATTAGTCTTTACTCCCACAATCTATCTATTTAAGAGCACAGACCTGCCTGATAAAAGTCGTAGGAAATGCTGTAACCTAGTCCTTAAAAGGACTGCAATCACAACTATTCCCTACTCCCAAGCTATCTGTATATTTGTGCGAAAATTGGCTTGAAATTAACAAGGTATAGCGCACACAGGAACAGCGGTGCCGTCTAACACGCAGCTGCAGCAGTGAGAAAATGGTGGCGACGGGGAAAATGGCTTGGTCTTATAGGGCAAGGACATGTGACATACACTGCCAATCACACATGCCCTTGCTTGTGTGAAAAAAAGCACTTCGCTCCGTGTGTGCGCTGCTGATAGGCTGACAGATTGCACCTCCCACTGCAAATGCGGGAAAGAGAAAAAAAAATGGAGATCTTCATTGTTCCTGCAGAGATCCATCCCCTGCCCCTCCCCCCACCCCGCTGTACACTCAAACTGCGTATTAACATTAATTTTCATCATTACTGAGAAAAAATCCAGTTATGATTTTGGTGCACGAACAGTTATCGAACATAACCTCGAACAGCCGAATTTTTCTCAAATTGTTCGTGTTCGCCGACCGGCTCGAACACCGCCCAAAACAGCTCGAATTTGAGATTGGCGAACAGTTCGAGTAGAACAACGCTCATCTCTAATTGGCAGTCCCACAATACAACGTGCCCAGCCGCTTTTATTTCAGCAGGCAAGCCGTTCCTGCCCTGCAACAGCATGTGGAGGGAAAAATTAAACATGCGCTACAAAACGCGGTCAGTAGCAAGGTCCACCTGACCACCGATGCGTGGACCAGTAAGCATGGACAGGGACGATACCTTTCCCTCACTGCCCATTGGGTAAATGTTGTGGAGCCGGGTACAGATCTTGAGAGTGGCGCTGTACATGTTCTGCCAAGTCCAAGGATTGCAGAAATCCAGTCTGTACACATTGACTCCTCCTCATACTCCAGTTCCTCTGAATCAGCGCTGCAGGAGCCGTCACGGTCTACCTCCACATCGACCCGTGAACGGTTACCTGTTATGATGACCGATATGAGCACAGCCGTGGCCAAACGTCAACAAGCCGTATTAAAATTAATTTCTTTGGGGAATCGAAGCCACACAGCGCAGGAGCTCTGGAATGCCATCAAGCAGCAGAGCGACGTGTGGTTTGTGCCAGCGAATCTCCAGCCAGGCATGGTAGTGTGTGACAATGGCCGAAATCTGGTGGCAGCTCTGGGCCTGGGCAACCTCACTCACATCCCATGTCTGGCACATGTGGTCTTGTTGGTCATGCCGAGTTTTTTTAGGGACTATCCGGATCTTGATGCACTGCTTCACAAGGTCCGCATAGAGTGCGCTCACTTGCGGCGTTCCAGCAACGCAAGATCGCGCATTGCAGCTCTGCAGCGCCGATTACGTCTTCCGGAACATCGCATCACATGTGACCTACCCACCAGGTGGAATTCAACGTTACATATGTTGGAGAGATTGTGTGAGCAGCAGGCAGCAGTAATTGAGTACCAGCTGCAGCAGGCGCAAACAAGTCGCAGTGCGCGCTGTTCACACTTCACCACCACTGAGTGGGCCTCTATGAAGCACATTTGCCACGTTTTGCGTGCCTTCGATTATTCCACGCGGATGGTGAGTGCAGATGATGCACTAGTCAGCATGAATATCCCCCTTATGTGCCTGCTTGAAAAAACACTGCAAGCACTAAGGGACGAGGTTTTGGAAGAGGTGGAGGAGTCACAAATGCCATCTGCTTCTGTACAGTCTGCGCAACGTGGTTCCTCACAAAGGCCTAGGCAGGGGACACTTTGTGAGGAGGATGAGGAGGAGTCAATGGAGGAGGAAGACATCTGTCCAGAGGAGGGAGGTACACAATGCTCTAGTAGTCAGTATCTAGTGCGAGGGTGGGGTGATGCAGAACAGGCAGAGATCACGCCTCAAGCAGGGGACAGCGTTTCTTGGCCAGTTGGCAGTCTGCAGCACATGGTTGATTTCATGCTGCAGTGCCTGAAAAACGACCTCCGCATCGCCCACATTCTCAACACGGCTGATTATTGGGTGTCCACCCTCCTAGATCCTGGCTACCGGGACAACTTATAAAGCCTCATAACACCGTTGAACCGGGAGCGTAAAATGCGGGAGTACCAAGACGCACTGGTGCATTCCATCATGTTCTCCATTCCAACCGAGAGAAGTGCTGCTAGTGCTTTACAAAGCAGCTCAGTGCGTCGAGGCAGTGGAGGAAGCTCTGCACAAAGAGGGAGCAGAAGCAGTGCCTCAGCACAAGGCAAGACCAGTATGGCCCAAATGTGGCAAAGTTTTGTGTCCCCGCCGCCACAAATGTCTACACCATCACAGACGGCTCCAGTCAGCAGGAGGCAACATTTCCGTCAGATGGTGACAGACTACATGTCTTGCCCTCTCAGTGTACTCCCAGACGGCTATTCCCCCTTCAAGTTTTGGGTCTCTAAGCTGGATACATGGCCAGAGCTTAGCCAATATGCATTGGAGGTGCTAGCTTGCCCTGCTGCTAGTGTATTATCGGAACGCGTCTTTAGTTCCGCAGGTGGTGTACTAACAGACCGTCGCATGCGACTATCCTCCGATAACGTTGACCGGCTTACTTTTCTGAAAATGAACAAGGCCTGGATCTCGCATGAATTTGCCAGTCCTCTTCCAGAATAAATAATTGGTTGGCAACAGTATCCAGGTCTCCTGTTGTGTTCATGTTTCTACCACCTGAACTGTAATCCCTGAGCTCCAACACCACCAGTTGCTGCTCAGAAGTGCCGTCTGCACAGTCAATGCTTGCTGCCGTGTTATTGGGGTTCAGTAACGTCAGCTATTCCCCTGCTGTGTGTCCGGCAAATTCTCCTGCTCTGTCCACATCCACTGTACTACTAATTTAAAACTTGCTCCAATTACACCTCTGGCTCCTCTGCTTTTAGTATTTACCCTGGGCTCCAACACCGCTAGTTGCTGCTCAGAAGTGCCGTCTGCACAGTCAACGCTTGCTCCAGTGTTATTGGGGTTTCGGTAACTGCGGCCGGCTCGTGGCCTTGCAACTTTTTTTTATATGGGTACCTTCTGCTACCCATCCGTGTTCCAGTACCGTCAGCTGGTTCTCGGCATTGCCTTTGGCTTAGATGCCTCCTTCTCGGTATCCAAGTTCCATCAACGTCTGCTGGTCCTTGGTAGTGCTTTCTGGCACAGGTACCTCCTGCTTAGTAACCGAGTTCCAGTACCATCAGCTGGTCCTCTGTAGTTCCATTGGCTCTTGTACCTTCTGCTACCCATCCGGGTTCCAGTACCGTCAGCTGGTCCTCGGTAGTTCCATTTGCTCTTGTACCTTCTGCCACCCATCCAGGTTCCAGTACCGTCAGCTGGTTCTCGGCAGTGCCTTTGGCTTAGGTGCCTCCTTCTCGGTATCCAAGTTCCACCAACGTCTGCTGGTCCTTGGTAGTGCTTTGTGGCACAGGTACCTGCTGCTTAGTAACCGAGTTCCAGTACCGTCAGCTGGTCCTCGGTAGTTCCATTGGCTCTTGTACCTTCTGCTACCCATCCGGGTTCCAGTACCGTCAGCTGGTCCTCGGTAGTTCCATTTGCTCTTGTACCTTCTGCTACCCATCCGGGTTCCAGTACTGTCAGCTGGTTCTCGGCAGTGCCTTTGGCTTAGGTGCCTCCTTCTCGGTATCCAAGTTCCACCAACGTCTGCTGGTCCTTGGTAGTGCTTTCTGGCACAGGTACCTCCTGCTTAGTAACCGAGTTCCAGTACCGTCAGCTGGTCCTCGGTAGTTCCATTGGCTCTTGTACCTTCTGCTACCCATCCGAGTTCCAGTACCGTCAGCTGGTTCTCGGCAGTGTCTTTGGCATGGGTACTCCCTCCTGCCCAGCCTGGTTCCAGCACACCAGCTGTTTCCGGGTAGTGTCAACATCACTTTGCCTCCAATGCGTTGTCCTGTCGTGTTGCGGTCGGGTTAGCCAACTCTATGGTGCCTGCAGTTTAGGTGACTCCTATGTGGGCTGCGGGATCTGGCAATGAAGGCTGGTTCCATAGTGCCAATAAGACAAGCACCCCCTGTAGGACTGTAGGTTTCGGTAACTGCGGCCGGCTCGCGGCCTTGCAACTTTTTTTTACATGGGTACCTTCTGCTACCCATCCGGGTTCCAGTACCATCAGCTGGTTCTCGGCAGTTCCTCAGCCTTCTTGTACCTTCTGCTACATTTCCAAGTTCAAGCTTTTTGAAATGGTTCTTGGTAATCACTCTGGATCTCCCTGACGAGGACCCTGAAGACGAGGACCCTGAAGACCACCCTGAAGAAGACGAGGACCCCGAAGACGAGGACCCTGAAGACGAGGACCCTGAAGACCAACCCGAAGAAGACGAGGACCCCGAAGACGACGACCCTGAAGACGACGCCCCTGAAGACCACCCCGAAGAAGACGAGGACCCCGAAGACGACGACCCTGAAGACGAGGACCCTGAAGACGACGACCCTGAAGACCACCCCGAAGAAGACGAGGACCCCAAAGACGACGACCCTGAACACGAGGACCCTGAAGACCACCCCGAAGAAGACGAGGACCCCGAAGACGCCGACCCTGAAGACGACGACCCTGAAGACCACCCCGAAGAAGACCAAGAAGATGACCCTGAAGAAGTTGACCAAGAGGACAAAGAACAAGAAGACAACCACCAAGATACAGAAGAACAAGAGACGGAAAACCAAGAAGCAGAAGTACAAGAAGCTGCAGAACAAAAAGCGGAAGAACATTAAGCATAAGACTAAAAATCAGAGCAAAAGATATTATCTAAATTATAAGCAGAAGATGACTAAGTAGTGTATGGGGGTGAGTCCGTTCCTCCTCGTGGTGCCCCTGGAAAAGACCTGCTGCTGCAGGCCAAACTGAACGTGGACAAATCCTGTTGTAAATCTTTTGTGACGGGCAGAACGAAAGGTGTAATGTTCAAACTTTTATAGATAGCAACTACAGGAATGCCTGTCACAAATAAGAATATGATGAAGAAGAAGAATATGAAGAATAATAATAGTTGAATAAGAAGAATATGAAGAATGTAAAAAAAAAGAATAATATGAAGAAGGTGAAGAAGAAGAAGAAGATAAAGAAGGTGAAGAAGAATCATAGAATCATAGAATCATAGAATGGTAGAGTTGGAAGGGACCTCCTGGGTCATCTGGTCCAACCCCCTGCTCAAAGCAGGATTCACTAGATCATCTCAGACAGATGTCTGTCCAGCCTCTGTTTGAAGACGTCCATTGAAGGGGAACTCACCACCTCTCGTGGCAGCCTGTTCCACTCATTAATCACCCTAACTGTCAAAAAGTTTTTTCTAATATCTAATCTGTGTCTCCTCCCATTTAGTTTCATCCCATTGCTTCTAGTCTTTCCTTGTGCAAATGAGAATAAAGATGATCCTTCTACAATGTGACAGCCCTTGACATATTTGTAGACAGCTATTAAGTCTCCTCTCAGTCTTCTTTTTTGCAAGCTAAACATTCCCAAATCCTGCAACCGTTCCTCATAGGACATGGTTTGCAGACCAGTCACCATTCTGGTCGCTCTTCTCTGAACTTGCTCCAGTTTGTCTATGTCTTTTTTATGTGGTGCCCAAAACTGTACACAGTATTCCAGATGAGGTCTGACCAAAGAGGAGTAAAGACCGATAATGACTTCACGTGATCTAGACTGTATGCTTCTGTTAATACATCCTAGAATTGTATTTGCCTTTTTTGCTGCTGCATCACACTGTTGACTCATGTTCAGTCTATGATCTATTAGTATACCTAAGTCTTTTTCACATGTACTGTTGCTTAGCTCTATTCCTCCCATTCTGTATATGCTTTTTTCATTTTTATTGCCCAGATGTACTACTTTGCATTTTTCCCTGTTAAAAACCATTCTGTTGGTTGCTGCCCACTGCTCCAGTTTATTTAGGTCTTTTTGAATCCTCTCTCTCTCTTCTCTAGTATTAGCTATCCCTCCTAGCTTTGTGTCATCAGCAAATTTAATCAGTTTACCCTCAATTCCTTCATCTAAATCATTGATAAAGATGTTGAACAATACAGGTCCCAGGACGGAGCCCTGTGGTACCCCACTTGAGACATTCATCCAGCTGGATGTGAAGCCATTTACAACCACCCTTTGAGTCCGATCACTAAGCCAGTTATGAATCCACCTAACAGTTGCCTGGTCCATTGCATACTTGGTCATTTTTTCAATAAGGATGGTGTAAGATACTTTGTCAAATGCTTTGATGAAGTCAAGATATACTATATCTACAGCATTTCCCTGATCCACCCAGTCAGTGATTCTGTCATAGAAGGAAATTAAGTTAGTCTGACATGACTTGTTAGTTACAAACCCATGCTGACTCTGGTTAATCACTTCATTCTTATCCATGTACTTACATACATGTTGTTTAATAATTTGTTCAAAGATCTTTCCTGGTATAGAAGTCAGACTCACCGGCCTATAGTTCCCTGGGTCCACCTTCTTCCCCTTTTTGAAGATAGGAACAACATTTGCTCTTCTCCAGTCTTCTGGGACTTCTCCTGTTCTCCAAGAATTTTCAAAGATTATGGAGAGTGGTTCTAAAATTTCTTCTACGATCTCCTTCAGTACTCTGGGGTGTAATTCATCTGGACCTGGAGACTTGAACTCATTTATGTTAGCTAAATATTCCCTCACAATCTTTCTGTTTACAGATAACTTGGATTCCTCTATTCCTTTAAAAGGACAGTGAAGATCAGTTGATGTTACATTTTCTTTCTGAGAGAAAACAGATGCAAAATAGGAATTAAAAAGTTCGGCCTTCTCAACATCCTCTCTTACCATTTCTCCATTTTCATCCTGTAAAAATCCTATAGCATCTTTGACTTTACTTTTACTTTTGACATACTCCCAAAATCCTTTTTTATTGCTTTTGACATCTCTTGCAAGCCTTAATTCATTGTCAGCTTTAGCTAACCTGATACGTGCCCTACAGGATCTGCAGACTGCATTATAATCTTCTTTAGATATGCCTCCCTCTTTCCATTTAATAAACATTTCTTTCTTTCTTTTTAGCATGTGTTTAAGTTCTGTGTTCATCCATCCTGGTTTCCTTAAATGCTTCCCATTCTTCCTACTTTTCGGGATTGTTAACGATTGTGCTTTGAGAATCTCATTTTTAAAAATTTCCCATCCTTCCTGGACATTTTTGTCCTTAAGGACATCCAGCCATTGGATCCCTCCTATTCTCTTTCTGAGTCTCTTAAAATCTGCCTTTCTAAAATCTAACCTTGAAGTCTGAGTCTTCACATGTCTTCCTCCTCTAGTTATCCAAAATTCTATAATAGCATGATCGCTGCCTCCTAGGGTCCCAGCCACCTTTACCTCCTCAACCATTTCCTCCCTGTTTATAAGGATTAGATCCAAAGTAGCAGATCCCCTTGTTTTCTCCCCTACCTTTTGGAAGATAAAGTTGTCAGCAAGAGAGGATAAGAATTTGCTTGACCTGTTAGTTTTACTTGAGAGAGATTCCCAACAAATGTCTGGATAGTTGAAATCTCCCATGACCACTACGTCATATTTTTTGGAGAACTTGGTCATTTGATACATAAAGAGTTCATCCATATCTTCAGCTTGCCCAGGTGGCCTGTAGTAAATGCCTACAATGGTGTCCTTTCCGTTGTTCTCTCCTTGTATTCTTACCCAAACAGTTTCCACAGAACTCCCAGTCTCTGAAGCTTCAATCTCTGTGCAGATATACGCTTTTCTAACATACAATGCAACACCTCCTCCTCGTTTATCAAGTCTGTTTCTTGCAAATAAGTTGTATCCTTTTAGCCTTTTATTCCAATCATGTGTATCGTCCCACCAAGTTTCAGTGATTCCAATGACATCATATTCCTTTTCCTGCATTAGTAGTTCCAATTCTCCTTGTTTGTTGCCCATGCTTTGTGCATTTGTATAAAAACATTTTAGTTTGTGATTGGTTGATGAAAAAGATGCTGATGCTGAGGATGATGAAGGAGAAAGTGTGGGAGAAGTAAAAGAGAAGGTGAAGAGCATGGAAGTAGTGAAACATAAATATCTGACAAAATCTAAAAAAACTTAACATAGTTAATATTTCCGTAACTCAGAACGTCTTAAAAAAAAAATTAATTCCTGCTATTCCATTTGATTGGGCTAAACCTCTATGCCTTTATTGTCTCCCCCACCTCCTCCAATACATTCTACATTATTCTTAGTTGTTTTCCTTCATGTAGAATTAACCTACAAGGAAAGAAAGGGTTTAATTTTATTCAGATATTTCTGTCCCATTGACTTGCATTGGTTTCCGGTATCGGAATCGGTCCGATCCAATCCGATCCGATATTTCCCGATATTGGAAGGTATTGCTCAACACTAGCAGTAAGTCCTTGGTAATTTAGGGCTCGACATAGAGGTTGGGTTGAGGGATGGCTTCTTTAGGAAAGGTATGATTGAGGCATGCTTGAGGCAATGCTGGTATGCATGGCACCCCTCATCCCAATTCTGGTATACATCGCACCCCATCCCTCATCCTGGTATGCATGGCTCCCTCATCCCAAATCCTGGTATGTATGGCCCCCTCCCCCATATCCTGGTATCCTTGGGCCCCTCACCCCCAAATCCTGGTATGCATGGCATCCCATCTCTCATTCTCGTATGCATGGCTCCCTCATCCTGGTATGCATGGTACGCCGTCCCTCATCCCTATCTTGGTATGTAAGGTACCCCTCATCCTGTTATGCATGGTACCCTCATCACTATCTTGGTATGTATGGTACCCCCTTATTCCTATCCTGGTATGCATGGTACCCCTTCATCCCTATCCTGGTATGCATGGTACCCCCTCATCCCTATCCTGGTATGCATGGTACCCCCTCTCATCCCCAATCCTAGTATGCATGGCACCCCTCATCCCCAATCCTGATATGTATGGCACCCCTCATCCCCAATCCTGGTATGTATGGCACCCCTCATCTCAATCCTGGTATGTATGGTACCCCTCATCCCCATCCTGGTATACATGGCACCCCTAATCCCCCAATCCTGGTATGCATGGCACCCCATCCCTCATCCTAGTATGTATGGTACCCCTCATCCCCAATCCTGGTATGCATGGCACCCCTCATCCCCAATTCTGGTATGTATGATACCCCTCATCCCTATCCTGGTATGTATGGTACCCCTCATCACTATCCTGGTATGTATGGTACCCCTCATCCCCAATCCTGGTATGCATGGCACCCCACATCCCCAATCCTGGTATGCATGGCACCCCTCATCCCCAATCCTGGTATGCATGGCACGCCTCATCCCTAATCCCGGTATGTATGGTACCCCTCATCCCTATCCTGGTATGTATGGTACGCCATCCCTCATCCTGGTATGTATGGTATGTATAGTACCCCTCATCCCTGGTATGCATGGCACCCTCTTATCCAAATTCTGGTATGCATGGCACCCCTCATCCCCAATCCTGGTATGCATGGCATCCCATCCCTCATCCTGGTATGTATGGTACCCCTCATCCCCAATCCTAGTATTTATAGAACCCCTCATACCCAATCCTGGTATGCATGGCACCCCTCATCCCCAATCCTGGAATGCATGGCACCCCTCATCCTTATCCTGGTATGCATGGTAACCCGTCATCCGTACCCTGGTATGCATGGTACCACCTCATCCCCAATCCTGGTATGCATGGCACCCCATCCCTTATCCTGGTATGCATGGTACCCCCTAATCCTTATCCTGGTATGCATGGCCCCTAATCCGTATTCTGGTATGCATGGTACCCCCTCATCCCTATCCTGGTATGCATGGCACCCCTAATCCCTATCCTGGTTTGCATAGTACCCCATCCCTCATTCTAATTTGCATGGCACCCCTCATCCCTATCCTGGTATACATGGTACCCCATCCCTCATCCTGGTATGCATGGTACTCCCTCATCCCTATCCTGGTATGTATGGTACCCCTCATCCATCCCTATCCTGGTATGCATGGTACCCCCTCATCCGTATCCTGATATGCGCGGTGGCCCCTCATCCCTATCCTGGTATGCATGGTATCCCATTCGTCATCCTGGTATGCATGGCACCCCCTCATCCCTATCCTAGCATGCATGGTACCCCATCCCTCATCCCTATCACGCTGCACACATACAAAAAATAAACACTTATACTCACCTTCCCTGTACTCCAGCACTGTTTCCCGTTCTGCCGGAGGCCGAGGGAGGAGTGTGGTGTTAAAATTAACCCACCCTTAAAATTATAGATTGTGTATGTCTTTGTTAGTGGACAAACTAATCAAATACTTATTTCCTCCACTGTATATACAGTATGTATACATATACATACAGGGTGGTCCAAAAGTAGGTGGACAAAAAGTGTAATAAGGTTATGAAAGTGGAGATTTATCAAACATGGTGTAAAGTGAAACCTTCTCAGTTGCCCTTAGCAACCAATCAGATTCCACTTTTCATTCCTCACAGACTCTTTGGAAAATGAAAGGTGGAATCTGATTGGTTGCCAAGGGCAACTGAGCCAGTTTCACAGATCTGGTTTTCACAGATAGATCTCCCCCAAATCTGTTTTCTTTTCAGATAATTCAGATAACACATAATGGCAAATAATTTAAATACAGATTAAAGAAAATGGATTTTAACAGAGTATTGGAAATCTCAAAATGCTGAAACCGTTAGAGCAAATTGGGTTGAAACATTTGGTACTCAAGCCCCAAAGAGACAAACCATTTACTGCATTCGTGACAAATTCAATGCCACTGGCTCAATCCTTAATGCTCCAAAAACTGGTTGACCCAAAACAGTCTCTACAGAAGATAATAAACAACTTGTTGCTGAAACATTTGTTCAGAGTCCAGAAAAGTCCACCAGAAGAGCCTCTTTGGAATTGGGAATTTCACGAGCTTCTATCATGCGAATCCTGAAATCTATTGGGTGGAAAGCTTATCGTCCACGTCTAATTCATGGTTCATTGGAGGATGATCCAGACAGGCGGCTGCAATTTAGTGTGTGATAAATCTCCCCCTTCATAACCTTATTACACTTTCTGTCCACCTACTTTTGGACCACCCTGTATATATATATATCTATAATATAACCAGAGATACATGTCTCTGTCTGAAGCCTTTATAGACGCAATCGCGACACGTCTGCACAGTCTGGCTACGGACAGATGAACGCATCGAGCTGTTACAGGTAAGAGGAGTGTGTATGGCGCCGGAGATCATGGTATGTGTAATCACTGAATGCATACCGCGATCTCCGGTGCCATACTTACATACTTACCTGACCGGGGGAGCTTTTCCACGGCGCCTCTCATCGCAGGAGACCGGGGCAGGAGTGAGGCGTCGGAATCGGCACATGCGCATAGCACTATCCGGTGCCATTTTACTGAAGGCACATTTGCAGTGTGTCTTCAGCAAAATGGCGCTGGACAGCGCGGTATGGGCACGCGCATAATCCGGCGCCACACACCTCTCCTGGCCTCCGGCAAAACAGGACACAGCAGCGCTGGAGCACAGGGAAGAAAGGTGAGTATAAGTGTTTATTTTTTTGTATGTATGCAGCATGAAAGGGATGAGGGGTGCCATACATACCAGGATTGGGGGGTGAGGGGGCCACACATACCAGGATTGGGGAATGAGGGGGCCATACATACCAGGATTGGGGGATAAGGGGTGCCATGCATACCAGGATTGGGGGATGAGGGACACCATACATACCAGGATTGGGGGATGAAGGGTGCCATGCATGCCAGCATTGGGAAATGAAGGGTACCAAGCATACCAGGATTGGGGAATGAGGGGTGCCATGCATACCAGGATTGGGGGATGAGGGGTACCATACATACCAGTATTGGGGGATGATGGGTACCATACATACAAGGATTGGGGGATGAAGGGAACCAAGCATATCAGGATTGGGGGATGAGGGGTACCAAGCATACCAGGATTGTGGGGTGTGGGGAGCCATGAATACCAGGATAGGAATGCAGGGTACCATGCATACCAGGATGAGGGGTACCATGCATACCAGAATAGGGATGAGGGGTACCATGTATACCAGAATAGGGATGAGGGGTACCATGCATGTCAGGATAAGGGATGGGGTGCCATGGATACCAGGATTGGGGGATGAGGACTGCCATGCATACCAGGATAGGGATGAAGGGGCCATACATACCAGGATTGGGTATGCGGGGTAGCATGCATACCAGGATGAGGGGTTCCATACATACCAGAATAGGGATGCGGGGTACCATGCATACTAGGATGAGGGATGGGGTGCCATGCATACTGGGATGAGGGGTACCATACATATCAGAATAGGGATGAGGGGCACCATGCATACCAGGATAGGAATGTGGGGTACCATGCATACCAGGATGAGGGATGGGGTGCCATGTATACCAGGATTGGGGGGATGAGGGGTACCAAGCATACCAGAATTGGGGGATGAGGGGTACCAAGCATACCAGGATTGGGGGATGAGGGGTACCATGCATACCAGGATTGTGGGGTGAGGGGACCATGCATACCAGGATTGGGGGGTGATGGGACCATGCATACCAGGATGATGAATGGGATGCCATGCATACCAGGATGAGGGGTACCACACATGCCAGGATTGGGGGGTGAGGGGACCATGCATACCAGGATTGGGGGGTGAAGGGACCGTGCATACCATGATGATAAATGGGGTGCCATGCATACGAGGATGAAGGGTACCACACATACCAGGATTGGGGGTTGAGGGGACCATGCATACCAGGACTGGGGATTGAGGGGTGCCATGCATACCAGCAATGGGGATGAGGGGTGCCATGCATACCAGAATAGGGATGAGGGGTACCATGCATACCAGGATAGGAATGCGGGGTACCATGCATACCAGGATGAGGGATGGGGTGCCATGCATACCAGGCTGAGGGGTACCATGCATACCAGAATAGGGATGAGGGGTACCATGCATACCAGGATAAGGGTTGGGGTGCCATGCATACCAGGATTGGGGAATGAGGAGTGCCAGGCATACCAGGATAGGGATGAGGGGGCCATACGTACCAGAATTGGGATGAGGAGTGCCATGTATACCAGGATGAGGGGTACCATTCATACCAGAATAGGGATTCGGGGTACCATACATACCAGAATAGGGATTCGGGGTACCATGCATACCAGGATGAGGAATGGGGTGCCATGCATACCAGGATGAGGGGTACCATATATACCAGAATAGGGATGAGGGGTACCATGCATACCAGGATAGGAATGCGGGGTACCATGCATACCAGGATGAAGGATGGGGTGCCATGAATACCAGGATTGGGGGATGAGGAAGCCATACAAACCAGGATTGGGGGATGAGGGGTACCATACATACCAGAGTAGGGATGAGGGGTACCATGCATACCAGGATGAGGGATGGGGTGCCATGCATACCAGGATGAGGGGTACCATACATACCAGGATAGGGATGAGGGGTACCATACATACCAGGATGAGGGATGGGGTGCCATGCATACCAGGATTGTGGGATGAGGGGTGCCATGCATACCAGGATGAGGGATTGGGTGCAATTTATACCAGATTTGGAATGAGGGTGCCATGCATACCAGGATTGGGGATGAAGGGTGCCATACATACCAGGATAGGGATGAGGGATGCCATGCATACCAGGATAGGAATGAGGGGTAACATGCATACCAGGATTCGGATGAGGGGCCATGCATACCAGGATAGGGATGAGGGGTACCATTTATACCAGGATAGGGATGAGGGGTACCATGCATACCAGGATGAGGGATGATGTGCCATGCATACCATGATAGGGATGAGGGGTACCATCCATACCAGGATGAGGGGTACCATCCATACCAGGATGAGGGGTACCATCCATACCAGGATAGGGATGAGGGATGGGGTACCATGCATACCAGGATAAGGATGAGGAGTGCCATGCATACAAGGATGGGGGTGAGGGGCCCATGCATACCAGGATAAGCCTGAGGGGGTCATGCATACCAGGATTGGTATGAGGGAGCCATGCATACCAGGATTGGGGGTGAGGCGTGCCATGCATACCAGGATTGGGGGGTGAGGGGTGCCATGCATACCAGGATTGGGGGTGAGGGGTGCCATGCATAACAGGATTGGAGGTGAGGGGTGCCATGCATATCAGGATTGGGGGTGAAGGGTGCCATGCATACCAGGATTGGGGGTGAAGGGTGCCATGCATACCAGGATTGGGATGAGGGGTGCCATGCATACCAAGATAGGGATGAGGGGTGCCATGCATACCAAGATAGGGATGAGGGGAGCCATACATACCAGGATAGGATGGTGGGGACAGGATGGGGGCAGCACAAATACCAGGATGGGGGCTGCACATACCAGCATGGGAGACCATATACCAATAAAAATGCTCGCCACCCGGGCATAGAATGGGTTCAATAGCTAGTATATATATATATATATATACAGTACGGACCAAAAGTTTGGACACACCTTCTCATTTAAAGATCTTTCTGTATTTTCATGACTATGAAAATTGTACATTCACACTGGAGGCATCAAAACTATGAATTAACACATGTGGAATTATATACTTAAAAAAAAAGTGTGAAACAACTGAAAATATGTCTTATATTCTAGGTTCTTCAAAGTAACCACCTTTTGCTTTGATGACTGCTTTGCACACTCTTGGCATTCTCTTGATGAGCTTCAAGAGGTAGTCACCGGAAATGGTTTTCACTTCACAGGTGTGCCCTGTCAGGTTTAATAAGTGGGATTTCTTGCCATATAAATGGGGTTGGGACCATCAGTTGTGTTGTGCAGAAGTCTGGTGGATACACAGCTGATAGTCCTACTGAATAGACTGTTAGAATTTGTATTATGGCAAGAAAAAAGCAGCTAAGTAAAGAAAAATGAGTGGCCATCATTACTTTAAGAAATGAAGGTCAGTCAGTCTGAAAATTGGGAAAACTTTGAAAGTGTCCCCAAGTGCAGTTGAAAAAACCATCAAGCGCTACAAACAAACTGGCTCACATGAGGACCGCCCCAGGAAAGGAAGACCAAGAGTCACCTCTGCTTCTGAGGATAAGTTTATCTGAGTCACCAGCCTCAGAAATCGCAGGTTAACAGCAGCTCAGATTAGAGACCAGGTCAATGCCACACAGAGTTCTAGCAGCAGACACATCTCTTCAACAACTTTTAAGAGGAGACTTTGTGCAGCAGGCCTTCATGGTAAAATAGCTGCTAGGAAACCACTGCTAAGGACAGGCAACAAGCAGAAGAGACTTGTTTGGGCTAAAGAACACAAGGAATGGACATTAGAACAGTGGAAATCTGTGCTTTGGTCTGATGAGTCCAAATTTGAGATCTTTGGTTCCAACCACCGTGTCTTTGTGCGACGCAGAAAAGGTGAACGGATGGACTCTACATGCCTGGTTCCCACCGTGAAGCATGGAGGAGGAGGTGTGATGGTTCTGGGCACCTTTACTAATAGTGAGCCCAGTCTTATTGATTGGACTGTGATACCCTCCTTGACATAGGCGGATTATAATGAGGGTAATTTGGGCTACCGCCCGGGCTTAAGGCTCCGGGGGGGCCCATAGCCAGATCGCCCTCATTATAATGTTTTGTGCGCAGCCCGCATGACAATATAGCAGAGATGAACAAGCAGCACGCTCTGCGTGGCCATGTCTGCTTTACTCATGTCACACAGAACCCCGGCTGTCTTCTTCTCCTGCAGCTCAGGACCTGTGCAGTGCTCAGTACTGGCTCCGCTTCATCTTGTGCTGCCTTTCAATGCTTCCCTCCTGCTGGCAGCTCCTGGTGCCTGGTGGTGATAGTAAGATGCGAACAGCATGATAGATCGTGGGCTGTGAGAGAAGGGCATGATGTTACCTTGGGGGGCTGAAGGGCATGATTTTACCCTGGGGGGCAACAGGCCATGATTTTACCCTGGGAGGGGCTGCAGGCCATGATGTTACCCTGGGGGGGGGGTGTGCAGGCCAAGATGTTACCCTAGGAAGGGGGGGTTGCAGGGCATGATGTTGCCCCGGGGGGGCTGAAGGGTATGTTACCATGGGGCTGTATAGTATATTGCAAATTAATGTTACCCTGCGGGGTTGGGGGCTGCAGGGAGCTGTGTGGGGGCTCATACTTTATATAGGGAGCTATGTGTGGGCTCATACTGTATATAGCGAGCTATGTGGGGGCTCATACTGTATATAGGGAGCTGTGTGAGGGCATATTGCCTGGGCCTGTGAGTTATCCTTATTACAATATGGCTTACGGTCTCCTTTTCTTGTCCTGATTGAAGGAATTTCTTGATGAACCCCTGAATGACCAAAAGAGGGGAAATGCGTGAGAAGAAGATGCCATTAAGCCCAGTACATAGCTGTTCCGGCCATATAGGGTCTATATATATACGACAGTCCATATCCATAGAAACGTGACTACGAGGTGTATGGGTGTTTTGTGGTTTTTACTACATTGCTACTTGACCGACCATTTATGATCTGAAGGGTTATTCTTTGTTTGAGAAGGACATCATATACGTTTCTTCCTGGACTTTGCAGGGTTTTTTTCTGGTCAGATTGTTGAAAAGTATTGATGAGCTATCCCTCAGCCCACTAGTATCTATATTGTGTATATTTATATATGTTCATTACATATTCTCTGATCACCTGTTCAGGATGCCTGGTCAGTTAGAGTAGTGGTAGGGCTACATGGGGGCAGTCTATGAGGAGCGGGGGCACCATATTCTTTCATCTTAGGGACCAACTCCGATGTCAGGAAGGGAATTGTGAAGGGCAAAACTAGTCCCTGTCTTCGATCATTTCTTCTCTTTTTTTAAATCACTGTGTAAATGTGTGTGCATTTATGTATTGAGTTTTTAAATTAACTAAATAAAGAGAATTTTTTTTTTTTATGGTTTACATGTATAAGGGCCCCATAGGTTGATCGCTTTGGTTGTTAATTGAGGGGGCTATGTGGGGGCTCATACTGTACATAGGGGGATGTCAGCATACTTAAAGGGAAACTGTCAGGTCCCCCATGTCCTCCAATCCAGCAGCATTCAGCTATATGCGATTATACCCCCTCCCTAACCAGCCCTGTATAACATAATTCAGTTAAATGCTTTAAAAAATCATTTATAACCTCCGTTTTCCCTATGCTCATGAGGACTTTGAATAGTCAATGGGGCATTAGTTCCCCAGGCCAGTCAGCCCTCTTCCATGTTATCACGCCCCTGTGGGTGTGATAACATAATTTGCACAAGCGGCATCATTATCGGCTAATGCAAATGTGCGCAGGCGCGCCACTCATTCCGGCAGAGCCACTGCGTCTCTGGAGCAGGTTGTACGCTTCCTGGCTTCAGAGGCACATACTGCGCATGACCGGAAGCCATCATCTGAACTTCCGGTCATCTGCAGTGAGCACCTCTAAAGCAGTGTAGCGTACACCTGGCTGCAGAGGCGCAGTGGCTGTGCCGGAATGAGCGGTGCGCCTGCGCACATTTGCATTAGCCAATGATGATGCCGCTTGTGCAAATTATGTTATCACACCCACAGGGGCGTGATAACATGGAAGAGGGCTGACTGGCCTGGAGAACTAACACCCAATTGACTAGTCAAAGCCCTCATTAGCATAGAGAAAGCAAAAGCTATAAATGCTTTTCTAAAGTATTTAACTGAATTATGTTACACAGGGCTGGTTAGGGAGGGGGTATAATCGCAAATAGCTGAATGCTGCTGGATTGGAGGACATGGGGGACCTGACAGGTTCACTTTAATTCTGCTTAATATTAAGTCATCAATGAATATACAAAAATAATTATAATTAATAATGAGCAGAATTAATTTCAGCCTATTGGTTAAGCCTCCACGACAGTCACCGTCTCTCATGTGGCCCCTCGGGAAAATTAATGTCCCACCCCTGCTCTATAATGTATAGCGCTACGTTATGTATAGTTCTGTCGAGGGCGGGAGGGCCCACAGCTTCTAAACTACCCTGAGCCCTAGCTACTCTTAATCCATCTCTGCTCCTTGATAAATATAATATTAAAGATTATGGGACTAAAATCTGTTAACAGGCTAGACTGATTGCCATATATGGAGTCTAATCATGCTAATCATCTTTCCCCCAACATGATTAGCATCTATCTCATGGGATTTACTACTCACGTTACAGTACTATGTCATGTTATAGGATGAACTCAATAGATATATGTCTCCCTACAACCATAATTTATGAAAGAGTCCCGACTTTAGCACTTAAGGGTAGCAGCTAAATTGAGATTGCTGTTCCAAACAGATGAAATACTAAAATACTAGACCAATCCGGGCATAGTTGTTCCTTTGACTATGCCTAGATGCAAAAAAACAGGCAAAGGTAGCTGGATAAGAGTCCAGGACTTTATAGCCGGAGTCGAGGCCAGACACAAAAGAGTGAAGTAGTAGGCCGACAACACAAGGTACAAGACACGATGCCGGCATCTCGAGGCACAAAGCCCAAAAAGCCAGAGGCACAAAGCACTGTAGGGCACCATGAGGTACAAAGAGGACAATGAGGCCCAATAAAACACTAAAAGGCACCATGAGGTACAGAGGCCCAACGAAGCCTAGAGGCACAACAATGCACTATGAAACACAATGAGGCCCAGAAGCACCACAATGCACTATGAAGCTCAATGAGGCGCAACGATGCTCAATGAGGCACTATGAAGTTCAGACAAGGGTATTTGTCTGGCCTCTTGTCTAGGGCTTGAAGGCGCTAGACAAGAGGCCAGACTCAGAGTTACATTCCAGAGAGTAATTCATCTGAATTCAGGATAAACCTCCACCCCGAGTACTACATCTCAATTGTCAGACTAGCCCCACCTGAAGGAGCTAATTAATGAGGCGCAGCTGGAGGGCAGACTTCACGGAGACAATGTGCTCCATGTGTCCTCCTATGGATGGAGTAGCTAAGCTGCAGCACTTGTTTTTTTTTCATTTTTGTTTGAATAAACATGCTCAGCATAAGTCAAACTCTGAAGCCCAAACATGAGTCCCTGTGCAGCCATGACATGCGACAAACTGCAGTGAATTCATGAGATGTATTCCAGACATGAGGCCTAACTTTAAAAGGGTTTTTCCCAAGAACAAAAGTTCACTTATCTGTATCTGACCGTGAACAGGACAAATGTAGCACCCCGAGGACTCGGCTGCTACAGGGGTATTGCACCTCAAACCAGAGGTGTGGTATTCCACTCCCGGGTAAGGATGGAGTGTGGGACTGAGCTCAGATAGCTGCATGCACTACACTCATCCCATTTCCGGGGGACAGAACTACGGTACTCCCACCAGTTAGATGTGCAGGTACGACAGCGTCTGTCCCTGGCTGGAGTGGGAGGGGGGGAGGAACATCCCAGTAGTGTAGGGGCAGATAGGGGAGGGACTCTGGGCATAGAAGTAGGAGCCCATTGGGTGCTAGTCACCTGGGCTCACACATAGAGGGAGTATATATGGTGGGCACCATCTTAAGACAGGGTCAGCCAGTCTGAGGAGAAGCAGAGCAGAGGAGCTCAGCCAGGAGGGCTGACAGGGAGCTGTGGCTCCGGCTGGGCCCAGCTCCAGGGCCAGGCCTGTAGTGGAGAGGAGGAGGAAGAAAGGCCCAGAGACGCAGGACAAGAGGGAACCCTGAAATCCCAGAAGTAAACCAGAAGGGTGAAGGGTTGGCGGAAACGGGTACCGGAACCCAAACTGGCAGAGGCTAATGATCCTTAGCCAGGAACCGGAGGTCGTGGTCAAGTTTTGCCACGACCCTCACCATATCCACCAGGAAGGCACACCACGAGTAGGGTCAGGAAAGCCAGAGAAGGTTTTACCACCAAGAGGCCCGAGGGAGCCGGACAAAGGTGGATCCCTGGTGGGAACGGCCAGCAGGAAGGAAGAGAGGGGAGCTCAGGACCACGCTCTGGACTGCCTGGGAGTTGGCCGAGTCCCACACCTGGTGGACGCAGCACGGCTCGGGTGGTCACTCAAGGCCGGAGTGACCGGAACAACACCCGTGAGTAAAGACCCTGAAACTGCATCACATGTCTCTGAGCTTTCTTGCTGCACCATCACCACCTCCATCATTCACATCTGCTGCCCTGAGGCCATACCCCTCCCGTTGGGGGTTATACCATCTACGCTGCACCATCCATCCACCGGCCTCAGCGGACTGTCCTGCAGCAGCAGCTCTATAGCTGCATTCAACGGGTGGCGTAGTCGTACAACACCTACTATTAAAAACACTGCCGCTCAGCTTGACTCCCTGGGCACGGACCGGGTCGCCGCCACGAGACTACTACCCCCATCTGATCCGGCTCCGGGTAAGCCCCCGTGCGCGCAATGCCGCACGACACAGCAGGCCCAGGGGCGCGTCAACTTTTGGCGTAGTCGGCAGGATTACGTGCCCGCCACCACCGGGTACTGCGTGCCTGAAGAAAAGTTTATCTGTACCGTAAGAAGAAGTCTCCCGCCAATTCCGGAGGGTCCCCGCCATCGGACGCCATCTCGGGTCGTTTCCCGCCGCTTGCCCGCCATCTGCAGCCTTTTCCCGCCGTCCGCAGAGTTTCCCGCCATTAGGAGACGATTCCCGCCATCTGAGATGATTTCCCGCCCTGGCAGAGCGGACGCCATTGTGGGCGTGCCAGAGGGTGGTAAGAGACGACCTCCCATCGTGGGCCTGGTCCCAGAAGAGCGCCAAAAGCGGAGACCGCCCCCACCAGCAGAGACTGCAATGATAGAGATGTCCATCAGAGCGAGGGGTCTGCCCCTGGAACTGACAATCACCAAGTGGCCCTGGGACCACCCTCAGTGTGGGCGGATCAAGAACAAAAGAGAGAGGATGGGTGCAGCCTGGAGGAGTCTAGAGAGATCGCACCCGGAGATGGAGGGAGAGTCAGGCAGCACCGACCCTGTGGTCAGGAGCCTGTTGCAGGCCGCCACCCCCGAAGGCCTGGTGGAGATCCTGGCACAGCTCCCCAAAGATCGGGAGCATGCACAGACCGCGCTGGAGGGCTTGGCTCGGAGGATGGCCCGAGTGCAGCAAGAAGTACTGGCCGAGTGGAGCAGGGAGATGGCCCAGCAGGCTGGAACCCGCCAGCGGAGGACGCCACCCGCAACGAGGAGCACGCCTGCCCCTGAAGAGGATGCAGAAGGGACGGAGGCCGGAGACGACGCCGTGGAGGGAGCTGAAGAGAGGGAAGCAGGTAAAGGGGACGTCATCACCCCAAGCCCAGAAGCCGTAAGCCTGCCCCAGCTCCCCGTCGCAGAGCCAGAAGTCCCACTGATCGTTCCCGTTGCTGCACCGCCACCGCTCCAAACTAGGCCTCAAGCGGCAGGAGCCGCGGCCACGCCCCCGGTGACGTCAGGCGTCTCAACCCTGAGCGCGGCCAAGCAGGAACCGCCACCGGCCTGGTCGCAAGGCCGGGTACCCCCGGGCGCCGCCGTCTCCACAGTGCCCTTCACCTTTAGGGTGCCACCGGCCTGGTCGCAAGGCCTGGTGAATCCGGGCGCCGTTGCCCCTATCGCGCCCTCAACCTCCACAGTGCTGCCCCTAGGCGAAGATCTATTTGTGCAGCATACCTGCCCGGATGGGCAGCCCTTTGTGTGGCCCCCGGAGTACGTTAACCCCCGACTCCGGAGGGAACGGCCCTTATGTGAGCCCCTGATCCCGGCTCCGGCGCCCGCCAATATCGTTCCGCTCCCGTTGGAGGAGGCGCAGTTCGCATGGGACCCCACCGGTGAAAACCTGATGGGGTTCACCCAGGAGACCCGGGCGGCCGCAGCCCAGCGTGCGGAGTGCTGCCGACAACAACTAGAGGTCTTCGACAAAGAACGGCGAGAGAGGCGGATCCGCGAGGAGCGGCTGCAGATCCAAAGTGCGGAGCAGAAGAGCCGGACCAGACGAGACCGCCGTGCGGCCCACGGTCCCCGCGCCACCGGGACTTTAATAAAATTTCAAATGGAGCACGGCTGGGGCTTTATCAGGGATCACAAAACCCCCGGCGACGTCTTTGTTACCCGCAGGGATGTCGAGTCCCACCTGCCGGAGGGACACCGCGGACGTGACCTTTACCTGGGTGACGAGGTCACTTTCACCCGGCATCAGTGTGCAAAAGGACCATACGCCCTTCATGTGCACCGGCTGACGGAGGAAGAGCTGCGGTACGAGGAGGAACAAGAGGACCCGGACGGGTCTGAAAATTACCCTCAGGAAGGAGCAGGAGGGCATCGTTATCACTGAACGGTAAAGAGAACTGTATAAAGTTACCCGTCGGGGTACAAGAACTGTTGCCAATTTAAGAGTGGTCCCCGTTGGGACTAATGTGAACTGTTTACCTGTGTGCCCCTATCCCTGACAGGCTGAGGACTGTGAACAGCCATTCCCTTATCCCCACAGGCTGAGGACTGTGAGCAGCCATTCCCCTATTCCCACTGACCGAGGACTGAGAGCGGTCGTTCTTTCCCTCTACCTGGCCGAGGACTGAGAGCGGCCATACTTTGTAAATAGTTGCGCTTCCTAAGGCGCCCCCTACCGGTTTTATAGGAGAACTGCTGTTTTTCTTCCAGTGACTGTGGCACTTTACCTGGTCACAAGTTGCACGGTGACCAGAGATCAAGAACGTGTTGATCAAGAATGTTTTGTATGAAAAAGTTTTTATGATGCTAAAAGAGTTAATGGTATTTGCTGATAATGTATATGATGTTTTATATGTTAGTGTATGTTTTAAAAAGTTTGTATGTTTTGGTATGTTTTACTCTTTTCCAGCCCGAGGACGTGCTGTGATTTACCAGGGGGGAATGTAGCACCCCGAGGACTCGGCTGCTACAGGGGTATTGCACCTCAAACCAGAGGTGTGGTATTCCACTCCCGGGTAAGGATGGAGTGTGGGACTGAGCTCAGATAGCTGCATGCACTACACTCATCCCATTTCCGGGGGACAGAACTACGGTACTCCCACCAGTTAGATGTGCAGGTACGACAGCGTCTGTCCCTGGCTGGAGTGGGAGGGGGGGAGGAACATCCCAGTAGTGTAGGGGCAGATAGGGGAGGGACTCTGGGCATAGAAGTAGGAGCCCATTGGGTGCTAGTCACCTGGGCTCACACATAGAGGGAGTATATATGGTGGGCACCATCTTAAGACAGGGTCAGTCAGTCTGAGGAGAAGCAGAGCAGAGGAGCTCAGCCAGGAGGGCTGACAGGGAGCTGTGGCTCCGGCTGGGCCCAGCTCCAGGGCCAGGCCTGTAGTGGAGAGGAGGAGGAAGAAAGGCCCAGAGACGCAGGACAAGAGGGAACCCTGAGATCCCAGAAGTAAACCAGAAGGGTGAAGGGTTGGCGGAAGCGGGTACCGGAACCCAAACTGGCAGAGGCTAATGATCCTTAGCCAGGAACCGGAGGTCGTGGTCAAGTTTTGCCACGACCCTCACCATATCCACCAGGAAGGCACACCACGAGTAGGGTCAGGAAAGCCAGAGAAGGTTTTACCACCAAGAGGCCCGAGGGAGCCGGACAAAGGTGGATCCCTGGTGGGAACGGCCAGCAGGAAGGAAGAGAGGGGAGCTCAGGACCACGCTCTGGACTGCCTGGGAGTTGGCCGAGTCCCACACCTGGTGGACGCAGCACGGCTCGGGTGGTCACTCAAGGCCGGAGTGACCGGAACAACACCCGTGAGTAAAGACCCTGAAACTGCATCACATACAGTACAGACCAAAAGTTTGGACACACCTTCTCATTTAATGATTTTTCTGTATTTTCATGACTATGAAAATTGTACATTCACACTGAAGGCATCAAAACTATGAATTAACACATGTGGAATTATATACTTTGTAATGCACATGCCCGGGCTGAGCGGCGTGTGCGTGTGATTCCACTGGACCGTGCCGGAGAGTGAATGCCTGGAGGGGCGTAACTAGGTATTCACCCGATCCGACCAGGGTCGCACGACGGCATACGACGCCAGTGCACCAAGGAGGAACCGAGCAGAGGGACCAGGTGCTACTCCAGGACAGACCCCGGACACGGCTGTTGACCCACACAGAGGAATACAGGAACAGACAGATTAGGCTGGCACACAGACTGCTGGGTATAGGCAGGCACGACTGGTATGCTGGCAGGCGGGTATGCAGGCAGGGGGGTACAGGCAAGCACGGCTAGAGTGCAGACAGGGAGGCACTAGCAGGTAAGAACACAGGCGGGATAGGACCCAGTACACACTGGGACTCAGGAACAGAACCACAGATGTGGCGGACAAACACAGCAGAGTAAGGCCGCCCAGAGTGGTGAGCAAGAGTAGAGCAGGACGAGGCCGCCTGGAGCGGTGAGCAAGAGTAGAGCAGGACGAGGCCGCCTGGAGCGGTGAGCAAGAGTAGAGCAGGCTAGAACCGCCAGAGCGGTGAGCAAGGCAGAGCAGGCTAGAACCGCCGGAGCGGTGAGCAAGACAGAGCAGGCGAGAACCGCCGGAGTGGTGAGCAAGGCAGAGCAGGCTAGAACCGCCGGAGCGGTGATCAAGGCAGAGCAGGCTAGAACCGCCGGAGCGGTGAGCAAGGCAGAGCAGGCTAGAACCGCCGGAGCGGTGAGCAAGGCAGAGCAGGCTAGAAGAGCCGGAGCGGTGAGCAAGGCAGAGCAGGCTAGAACCGCTGGAGCGGTGAGTAAGGCAGAGCAGGCTAGAACCGCCGGAGCGGTGAGCAAGGCAGAGCAGGGGGGACAGGGCTCTGTTCACACGGAACAGACAGGAAGGGAAAGGCAGAACCAGATACCCACAGGGTACTTGCAGTGAAGTAGCGAGTGGACCACAAACTCACAAACGGGAATACAGTGACAACGAGCAGGAGTTAGGTACGAGTTCAGGCTCTGCAGAAAAAGGAAAGGTACGGACATAGAGAAACACAGGAAACAGGCTAGAAGAATATACAGACAAGAACAGACACAGTAGCAAGATACAGGAGCGGGTCTAGGTATGCAGCCCCTAGAAGGCGGGAGGAACAGGCCAGGAGCGTGTTCAGACAGGACAGACAAGATACAGGAGCGGGACTAGGTATACGGCCCCTAGAAGGCGGAAGGAACAGGCTAGGAGCGTGTTCAGACAGGAACAGGCAAGATACAGGCAGGAACGGGTCTAGGTATGCAGCCCCTAGAAGGCGCGAGGAACAGGCTAGGAGCGTGTTCAGACAGGACAGACAAGATACAGGAGCGGGTCTAGGTATGCGGCCCCTAGAAGGCGAAACGAACGGGCAAGGAGCGTGTTCAGACAGGCCTGGAAATACAGCCTCCAGGATAGGCAGACAAGCAAACACAGAAGGGGACCTGGCACATTCAGAGTGAGAGAGCACACTGAATGAAACACAATGCTCAGGCAGGGATTCATTGGAGCAGCTGGGTTAAATACCAGGTGACAGACAGCAATAGGCTGAGAACGCACAAGGGGTGTGCCTGCAGCAGGTACAAAAAGCAGGAAGTGATCGGGCGCCGCCCTTAAGCAGCAGAAACAGACACAAACAGACAGCATGGAGGGAAGCCAGAGAGACATTCTGGACTGGAGATCAAGTGCGCGCTCTTGCACAGTGGGAGATGGACCACTATGCAAGGACGCCGCCAGGTATGTTACATACTTAACAAAAAAGTGTGAAACAACTGAAAATATGTCTTATATTCTAGGTTCTTCAAAGTAGCCATCTTTTGCTTTGATGACTGCTTTGCACACTCTTGGCTAGAGATGAGCGTTGTTCTACTCGAACTGTTCGCCAATCTCAAATTCGAGCTGTTTTGGGCGGTGTTCGAGCCGTTCGGCGAACACGAACAATTTGAGAAAAATTCGGCTGTTCGAGGTTATGTTCGATAACTGTTCGTGCACCAAAATCATAACTGGATTTTTTCTCAGTAATGATGAAAATTAATGTTAATACGCAGTTTGAGTGTACAGCGGGGTGGGGGGAGGGGCAGGGGATGGATCTCTGCAGGAACAATGAAGATCTCCATTTTTTTTTCTCTTTCCCGCATTTACAGTGGGGAGGTGCAATCTGTCAGCCTATCAGCAGCGCACACACGGAGCGAAGTGCTTTTTTTCACACAAGCAAGGGCATGTGTCATTGGCAGTGTATGTCACATGTCCTTGCCCTATAAGACCAAGCCATTTTCCCCATCGCCACCATTTTCTCACTGCTGCAGCTGCGTGTTAGACGGCACCGCTGTTGCTGTGTGCGCTATACCTTGTTAATTTCAAGCCAATTTTCGCACAAATATACAGATAGCTTGGGAGTAGGGAATAGTTGTGATTGCAGTCCTTTTAAGGACTAGGTTACAGCATTTCCTACGACTTTTATCAGGCAGGTCTGTGCTCTTAAATAGATAGGTTGTGGGAGTAAAGACTAATTGTAATTGGAGTCCTTTTCAGGACTAGGTTACATCAGTTCCTATCAGTTTTTGCCAGGCAGGTCTGTGCCAGTGCTGTGCAAGTTTTTTTCACAGCATTTGGCTGAATCTAGCAAAGCTAATCCTTTTTGGCCTATTGCAGAGTGTGTTAGTCAGTGGAGTAGCCTATCTGTGTTGCAAGATATACCACCTTTGTATAGAATACCAATTTTTTTACTGCACCTAGTGAAGTAAAATCTTTTGGGCATAGCATCATTCTATTAGTCCATCTATACTGACCTCCATCAGGTTGCAAACTGAATATATTTTTTTCTGCATCTACCTCTGAAAAAATATTGGGCTTCTAGCTGTGTGTGGGACTTGTTGTATTAGTCCATCTATACTGACCTCCATCAGGTTGCAAACTGAATATATTTTTTTCTGCATCTACCTCTGAAAAAATATTGGGCTTCTAGCTGTGTGTGGGTCTTGTTCTATTAATCCATCTATACAGACCTCCATCAGGTTGCAAACTGAATATAATTTTTTTCTGCATCTAGCTCTGAAAAAATATTTGGCCTTCTAGCAGTGTGTGGGACTTGTTCTATTAGTCCACCTATACTGACCTCCATCAGGTTGCAAATTCAAAATAATTTTTTGTATGTATCTAGCTCTGAAAAAATATTTGGCCTTCTAGCAGTGTGTGGGACTTTCTCTTTTAGTCCATCTATACTGACCTCCATCAGGTTGCAAACTGAATCTAATTTTTTTCTGCATCTAGCTCTGAAAAAATATTTGGCCTTCTAGCAGTGTGTCGGACTTTCTCTATTAGTCCATCTATACTGACCTCCATCAGGTTGCAAATTCAAAATAATTTTTATCTGCATCTACAGTACCTCTGAAAAAATATTTGGGCTTCTAGCTGTGTGTGGGACTTGTTGTATTAGTCCATCTATACTGACCTCCATCAGGTTGCAAACTGAATATATTTTTTTCTGCATCTACCTCTGAAAAAATATTGGGCTTCTAGCTGTGTGTGGGTCTTGTTCTATTAATCCATCTATACAGACCTCCATCAGGTTGCAAACTGAATATAATTTTTTTCTGCATCTAGCTCTGAGAAAATATTTGGCCTTCTAGTAGTGTGTGGGACTTTCTCTGTTAGTCCATCTATACTGACCTCCATCAGGTTGCAAACTGAATATATTTTTTTCTGCATCTACCTCTGAAAAAATATTGGGCTTCTAGCTGTGTGTGGGTCTTGTTCTATTAATCCATCTATACAGACCTCCATCAGGTTGCAAACTGAATATAATTTTTTTCTGCATCTAGCTCTGAAAAAATATTTGGCCTTCTAGCAGTGTGTGGGACTTGTTCTATTAGTCCACCTATACTGACCTCCATCAGGTTGCAAATTCAAAATAATTTTTTGTATGCATCTAGCTCTGAAAAAATATTTGGCCTTCTAGCAGTGTGTGGGACTTTCTCTATTAGTCCATCTATACTGACCTCCATCAGGTTGCAAACTGAATCTAATTTTTTTCTGCATCTAGCTCTGAAAAAATATTTGGCCTCCTAGCAGTGTGTCGGACTTTCTCTATTAGTCCATCTATACTGACCTCCATCAGGTTGCAAATTAAAAATAATTTTTATCTGCATCTACAGTACCTCTGAAAAAATATTTGGGCTTCTAGCTGTGTGTGGGACTTGTTGTATTAGTCCATCTATACTGACCTCCATCAGGTTGCAAACTGAATATATTTTTTTCTGCATCTACCTCTGAAAAAATATTGGGCTTCTAGCTGTGTGTGGGACTTGTTGTATTAGTCCATCTATACTGACCTCCATCAGGTTGCAAATTGAATATAATTTTTTTCTGCATCTAACCCAGCCAATAGTTTTGGCCTAATACCACAGTTTGGCCACTCAGCTCTGCTCGGTTACCATCCATTGTTTTTTTGTGCAAACAACTCCAGAGTTGTGAATTAGTTAACCACCAAAATGAGTGGAAATAGGCCTGCTGCTGGTGGAAAGGGGAATAGGCGTGTTGGGAAGGGGAAAAAAGGTTGTGTCCGTGGGGTAGGTGTTAAAGCAACAGTAACATCTGCAGAAGAAAGACCATCTTCCAGCCAAACTAAAATGTCTACTTCTTTTAGCGGACAATGTGATAAGATCCCTTTCTTACGGCCACGCCAATCGCTACAAATTCCAGATGAGGCACAAAAACAGCAGGTGCTTCAACGGATATCAAGTGCTCCTTTAAGTGGGCTCTCCTCCACATCAACTTCAACATCACAAATACTCCAGTCCTCAAAGGTGTCACCCAAATCGCACTTGCTTCCTCACAGCTCCCAAATCTCCAGCTGCCCGTCTGAGTATGAGGTAGAACAGATGGTTGAGTCTGCAGAGCTGTTTACTCATACTATAGCCTGGGAATCAGAGGTCGACTCCAGCGCTTCTGTGAATCCAGACGAGGAAATGATCTGCACTGATGCCCATAATCTTTATGAGTCGGATCCAGGACCAGACGCAGAAGGTTCTGACCATAATGTAGACCCTCATTCCCAAACTGTAACTCCTGTTGGTGGAGACAATGAGGAAGACGATGATAAGACTCAAATACCTGATTGGAGCGACAACTTTAGTTTTTTGTCAGGGCAGGAACAGGTTGGCTCTGAGGACGACGGGTGTGATAACACACAGGGTGATGATGATGAGGTTGGAGATCCCACTTACTGTCAATCCACAGTCAGCCAAGAGATGAGGTCAGCAGAGGAGGTGACTGCATCCTCAAACACAACTCTGCCTCTCACCACAAGTCGTGGTGGCTCTTCAGGTCGCATGGGTGCTAAGCCTTGCATAGCCTGGGCATTTTTTCAGATCGATAAAGATGACCCAACTCGTGTTATCTGTAACATTTGTCAGCAAAAGCTAAGTAGAGGCCAAAAAATACATAGTTTGAGTACTTCATGCATGAACCGGCACATGGACATGAAGCATAAGTTGCAGTGGGAAGCTCAGTGTGCTACAATGCGGCCTAGCCGGCAGGGCCAACCACCGTCTGCCATATCTTGTGCATCTGCGGCCTCTTCATCCTCTGTGACTGGGGGGACAGCAGTCACACCTGTTTTGGGGCGCAGACCTGCCACCTCTTTACCCGCAACAGCCAGCGTGATTGGCAGGTCATCATTTTCTTTGGAGGTGGTAACACCAGCTGGTGTTGAGCGCTGTCCGACATCGATAGCACCACCTTTGGATCAAGGCAACCTAACATGTCCGCCTGCATCTTCCTCACAGACCGGCAGTTTGCCGGGGACACCCTTATCAACCCCGTCTAAGCACAATAGCCAGCCCTCGGTCCCTCAGATGTGGACAAGTAAAAGACCATTTCCTCCTAGCCATGAGAAAGCTAAGAGGTTGAATTTCACCATCTGCAAGCTCTTGGCTACAGAAATGCTGCCTTTCCGCCTGGTGGACACAGAGGATTTTCGAGACCTTATGTCCGTCGCAGTGCCCCAGTACCAGATGCCCAGTCGGCACTACTTCTCAAAGAAAGGTGTGCCTGCGCTCCACCAGCATGTCGCACACAACATCACCGCTTCTTTGAGAAACTCTGTGTGTGACAGGGTGCATTTCACCACAGACACTTGGACGAGTAGGCATGGACAGGGGCGTTACATGTCGCTGACTGGGCACTGGGTAACTATGGTGACAGCAGGACAAGGGGCTGCTGTCCAAGTCTTGCCGTCCCCACGAGTTGTGCGTCAATCCTCTTTATGTCAAAGTTCCTCCACTGCTTCTGCCTCCTCAACCTCCTCTCGGTCTTCCACCTGCACCCAAAGCCTGTCTGGTCATGCCACAAGCTTTCTAACTGCGCAGAAGGGATCCTGCACACCTCCTTACTATGCTGGCAGTAGGGCTCAACGTCATCAGGCGGTTTTTACATTGAAATGTCTGGGAAATGTGAGTCACACAGCTGAGGAGTTGTGGTCAGCTCTGGAGAACCAATTTCATGAATGGTTGTCTCCACTGGACCTGAAACCAGGGAAGGCCGTGTGCGACAATGCTGCAAACCTGGGTGCGGCCCTTCGCCGGGGCAATGTCACACACGTGCCTTGTATGGCTCACGTGTTGAACCTGGTTGTCCAGCAATTTTTAGCCCACTATCCCAGACTAGATGGCCTTCTGCAGAGGGCACGGTCGCTGTGTGCTCACTTCCGCCGTTCGCATCCCGCAGCTCAGCGACTTACATCTCTACAGAAGTCGTTGGGCCTGCCACTTCACCGGCTAAAATGCGATGTGCCTACCCGGTGGAATTCAACTCTGCACATGTTGCAGCGACTGTGGCAGCACCGACAAGCCCTGGTGCAATACGTTCTGACGTATAGCCTGGGCCAACGAGATTCAGAGGTGGGGCAAATCACGCTGGAGGAGTGGTCTCAGATCAGGGACCTATGCACCCTTCTGCACAGTTTTGAAATGGCGACGAAGATGTTTAGTGCTGACGATGCCATTATCAGCATGACTATTCCGGTGATTTACATGCTGGAGCACATGTTAAACAGAATTCGGAGTCAGGTGGTGGCACAAGAGGAGGTGGAGGAAGTAGAGGAGGAGGAGTTGTATGCGGAAGGGCTAACATCTGCAAGGTCCAGACGGTCGGCAGCACCAAGGCGGCAGGCATGTGAGGGTGGGGGAGATGGTTTTACCAGGGCACATGGTAGCAGCCAAACTAGTGAGGAAGGTGCAGGAGCCCAGGAAGAAGTGGAGGACGAACTGATGGAAGACTCATCAGATGAGGGAGACCTTGATCACATTTCTGTTGTGCGAGGTTGGGGGGAGAGGACAGAAGAAGGAAGCATGATTGTTACCTCGCCACCAACACAACAGGGACTTGGTGCTCCTGGATGCGCAACACACATGAGTGCCTTCTTGCTGCACTACCTGCAACATGACCCTCGAATTGTGAGAATTAGAAATAATCCTGACTACTGGGTTGCCACACTGTTAGATTCCCGGTACAAAAGTAAATTTGCAGAAATTATTCCTGCCATAGAAAGGGATGCACGCATGCAGGAGTATCAGCAGAGACTGTTGCAGAATCTTACATGTGCTTTTCCACAAAATACCAGTGGTGCACGTAGTGAATCTCACAGTTCCAACTTGCCAACCGTGGGACCGTCAAGTGTTCAGCACTCAAACCGTAACAGAACCACAGTATCTGCTGGTAACATCAATTTTGCGGAATCATTTCACCACTTTTTTAGCCCATCCTTTGCAAGGCCACAGGAGACAAGAAGTCTGACACATAGTCAACGCCTAGAGACGATGGTACAGGAGTATCTCCAAGTAAACATTGAAGCCACGACTGTGTCACTGGACCCTTGCTCTTTTTGGACTTCCAATCTGGATAAATGGCCAGAGCTAGCCACTTACGCCTTGGAGATCTTGTCATGCCCCGCAGCCAGCGTTCTGTCTGAACGTGTGTTCAGCGCTGCTGGTGGTGTGCTGACAGATAAGGGCACGCGGCTCTCCACTGATAATGTAGACAGACTCACGTTCATAAAGATGAACAAATCATGGATCCGAAACGACTTTTCTACCCCTGTGTCATCCTGGGGAGAGTAAAAGCTTGATGATTGGTTAAAATCACCCTACCAACCGTTTTAAGCTTTCAAATTACTAATCATGTTTATCTGTATCTTGACTGGAAAATAATTTGGGCTTTGTAGCAGTGTGCAGCACTGATCCTATTAGGCCATCTATAATAAGCTCCACCAGATTTAAAATTAAAAATAATTTTTAGCTGCATCTAGCCCGGAAAATAATTTTGGGGCTCCGAGATGCGCAAGACACATAAGTGCCTTCTTGCTGCACTACCTGCAGCATGACCCTCATATTGTCAGAATTCGAAGTAATCATGACTACTGGGTTGCCACACTCTTAGATCCCCCAAACTTTTCGATCAACCTTTTCATTTTAATAAAGACCAAAAAAATGGTCATTTTTGAAATTATAAGCATTAGCAGGTTGTTAGAAACTGAAATCAAACAGTTTTCAACTCAAAACTTTATTGTAGGTGATGTTACATTTTCACATAGGACCCCTTGTTCGAAAGGAGCTTCTGAACTCTCTCGTCCATTGAATTTGTCAGGTTTTGGATGGTTTCTGCTTCAATTGTTTTGCATGAGGACAGAATACCCTCCCAGAGCTGTTGCTTAGATGTGAACTGCCTCCCGCCATCATAGACACTCCTTTTAATGATGCTCCAAAGGTTCTGAATGGGGTACAGGTCAGGGGAGCATGGGGGTCACACCATAAGTTTGTCCCCTTTTATGCCCATATCAGCCAGAGATGCAGATGTTTTATGTGCAGCATGAGATGGTGCATTATCATGCAGAAAAATGATCTTGCTGTGAAATACACGGTTCTTCTTCTTGAACCATGGCAGGAAGTGCTGTTTGAGAAAATCCACATACATTATGGAGTTCATCTTTAGCGCCTTCAGGGATCCTAAAGGGGCCGACAATCTCTCTCCCCATGATTCCAGCCCAAAACATTACTCCACCTCCTCCTTGTTAGCGCTGTAGCCGTGTTTGCGTGGGGTGTCCATCAACCAGCCATCCTCCACTCCATCCATCTGGACCATCGAGCGCTGCACGGCACTCATCCGTGAACAAAACAGTTTTGAAATCAGTCTTCATGTAATGTTTGGCCCACTGGAGCCGTTTCTGCTTGTGTGAAGTGGATAGAGGAGGTCGACAGGATGGCGTATGCACAGCTGCATACCCTGCATCTTGTTGTTCGGGGGACGTTGGAGGCACCAGCAGCTTCAAAAACTTGTCTGCTGCTATGACAAGGCTTTCTTGCCGCTGCTCTTTTAACCTGACGTAATTGCCTGTAGGAAAGAGTCCTCAATTTGCCCTTATCAGCACGCACACGTGTGTACTGTGAATCAGCTACATACTTCTTGATTGCCAAGACACTTCATCCTGATCATCGCACAATGTTGATTGTAGTCATGCCTTGACCTAAACACTCCACAATTTGTTGCTTCTCAGCAGCCGACACATCCTTTTTCTTTCCCATTTTGGCAGAAAATGTAGGCTGCTTAATAATGTGAGAGAGCCTTCTTAAGTAGTCTTGCCTTTCATTGGACACACCTGCCAAACTAATTAGCACAGGTGTCTGCAATTGCTTACAGTGATATAAAGAGCCCTGACACACATCACCATCAATGAGTTTAACTGACAAACAAACAAATTCTTCCCTTATCACTCCTAAACACTTTTTGCATAATAATTTGGAACGCAGTGTACATGTGCTTTTCCACAAAACACCAGTGGTTCACGTAGTGAATCTTACAGTTCTAACTTGCCAACCGTGGTCTGTATGGAATTGTTCAATAAACGGCCCAAAATTAAGATAACATAGATGGGAGAGGTCTCTATGAATAGGAATTCCTAAGTATTTGATACCCTGTGAGGGCCAGGCAAAGGGAAAGTTGGACTGGATGGAATCCTATATGGATTTGGGGAGGGAGACATCGAGGGCCTCAGACTTCGCTGCATTGATTTTAAAATTTTACCATGTAACAAAGTGATCTATTTCAGCCATAACAGCAGGGATGGATATATGTGATGAGTGATATATACTAGGACATCATCAGCAAATAGAGAGCACTTGTACTCGGTGCCTCCCACCTCAATCCACCTAATATTGGGGTTATGGCGAATTGATGAGAGCAGGTGCTCCGTCACTAGGATGTATAAGAGAGGGGACAGAGGACATCCCTGCCTTGTCCCATTGGTGATTGTGAAAGGTGATGAAAATGTTCTGACGCACCCCCTGGGCCTTGGGACACCCGGAGCCGGACCCTTTTTGGTGGATGCTGGTGGTTGTAGTCTTCGTGGCGGCGACCCGGTTCCGTGGCTCAGGGCGGTCAAACCAGTGGCGGAACTATTTATGTGGTTTTGATGTTTAAATGTCCGACTACGCCACCCGTGGATTGCGGTCAGAGTGAACCGCCGCTACAGGGCAGACCGCTGAGGCTGGTGTTGTGGGTGCAGCAGAGCGTAGCATAACTCCCCACGGGAGGAGTATAGCCTCAGGGCAGTGTATGCGGAGGATGGGGGTGATGGTGCAGGGCAGCAGCAGTAACGACACGGAGTCAGTGATGCAGTCCAGGGCCTTTACTCACAGTTCTTATTATCCAGACCACGTCTGCAGGTAACGGCTGCCCACGTCGTACTGTGCTCACCAGGTGAGGGGCTCAGACAACTCCCAGATAACTTTGGAGCACTTCACAGGACCCCCTTTGTGTGTCCTTTGTCTGGCCTTTCTTACCAACACTTCTGTCCGGCTGCCTCGGGCCTCCTCTTGGTAAACTTGGCGCCAGTTTCCCTGACCCTATGTGGTGCCTTCCTAGCGGGTGTAGCGAGGGGCTGCGCCACATAAAATGTCAGAGCCTCCGGTTTCTAGCTGAGGGTCGTTTCCTGCCTCCACTAGTTCGGGGACCGGTCTCCCCCTTTGGCCTGACCCCTCCACGCAGGTGGATTCGGGCGTGCGGTGGCGACTCGCCCGTCCGCACCCCTGGGATCCCTTCATTCCTCGTTCCTGGAGCCTTCTCCGCTCCTCTTCCTTCCTTCTCCCTCTTCCAGGCCTGGGCCTCTGTTACTAGGCCCGCCTCCGGAGCAGAGCTCATGCAGAGCCCCTACTCCCTGCCACTTCTGCTCAGACTTCTCTGCACTGAACTAAGATGGTGCCCACCTTTTATACTCCCTTCTCAATGCACCCAGGAACTGCTTCCTCCCTGCTCCTGCACTACAGGGTTCCCCTTCCTCAGTGTTCCCTCCCCCCACTCCAGCCAGGGACAGGGACTGTCGTGCCCATCTCAGGGGCATATTGGTCGCCCTGCCCCACGGCAATGTGGTGTAATGCATGCAGGTGTCGGGTCCTGATCCACACTCCATCCTTACCTAAGAGTGAGATATCACACCTCTGGGTGAGGTGCAATACGTCTGTAGCAACCGAGCCCTCAGGGTGCTACAGTTCCATTTATCTTCAGCCTAGGTGACGTATTGCGATACAGGGCCGTGATTTTGGCTATAAAAGGGTCCCCTAGACCCCTACCCCAAGCTTTTTAAGAGAATCATATATGGCGTGCCAGGAGACTCTATGGAATGCTTTCTCAGCATCCAACGAGAGTATCTAATTACAAATTTTTAACTGCATCTAGCCCAGGAAATACTTTGTGCCTAGTAGCAGTGTCTGCTAGTCAGCGGATTATCCCGGCTGTTAAGCAAGCTACACCACCTGTAGTTTAGACACTTAATTTTTTCAAAGGAAATGCTTCGGGACCATGGGATACTTAGTGAAGAGCATCAGGAGGCACCCCAAGGCATAGGGGCTGGGACTGGCAGTAGGATGCCTTGCGGTGGACAGCCGAGCTCGATCCTTATAAAAGCTTTTTAACTGCAGCAGCTTTAGTGGACGCTACTGGAGCTGGAATTACCGCGGCTGCTGGCATGAGACTTGCCCTCCAATAGATCCTTGTAAATGGATTTAAAGTGTATTCATTCAAATTAGAGAGACAATTTAAATTAAAAAGCTTAGAGCTGCCTCCACCACAGGGGGGCTCGCTCGACCCACCAGCGGACAGGCACCAGTATTGGGAGAGGGGGGCTGGCCGTCAGGGTTCACCGCGGCTCTGGCACAAACCCGGCGACACGGAGGTGGCACGGGCAGGAGCGGACTGGCCGTGTCGGCTTCTCACTTTTTGGATTTTAGAAGGGCATGACATGCCTATATCTGTGTCTCCCCCTCCTTTTACTCCTCCACCTCTTTTATTTTCGCATGACTATATGTACTTGTCACTTTTCCATGTGTTAGTTATGTCTTCTGAGCAGTTTGTCAGCTTTTGGACACCTTTGAAGGTGTTTTCTATGTGTTTCTATGTGTTTTTGTTTGCCTGCCATTGGTTTTAATGGTGTTCGAAGGTGTTCGACGAACAGTTCGACGAACAGTTCGGCGAACACACGGGTGTTCGACGAACCGAACTCGAACACTACGGGGGTGGCTCAACACTACTCTTGGCATTCTCTTGATGAGCTTCAAGAGGTAGTCACCGGAAATGGTCTTCCAACAATCTTGAAGGAGTTCCCAGAGATCTTTAGCACTTGTTGGCCCTTTTGCCTTCACTCTGCGGTCCAGCTCACCCTAAACCATCTCGATTGGGTTCAGGTCTGGTGACTGTGGAGGCCAGGTCATCTGGCGTAGCACCCCATCACTCTCCTTCTTGGTCAAATAGCCCTTACACAGCCTGGAGGTGTGTTTGGGGTCATTGTCCTGTTGAAAAATAAATGATGGTCCAACTAAACGCAAACCGGATGGAATAGCATGCCGCTCTAAGATGCTGTGGTAGCCATGCTGGTTCAGTATGCCTTCAATTTTGAATAAATCCCCAACAGTGTCACCAGAAAAGCACCCCCACACCATCACACCTCCTCCTCCATGCTTCACGGTGGGAACCAGGCATGTAGAGTCCATCCGTTCATCTTTTCTGCATCGCACAAAGACACGGTGGCTGGAACCAAAGATCTCAAATTTGGACTCATCAGACCAAAGCACAGATTTCCACTGGTCTAATGTCCATTCCTTGTGTTCTTTAGCCCAAACAAGTCTCTTCTGCTTGTTGCCTGTCCTTAGCAGTGGTTTCCTAGCAGCTATTTTACCATGAAGGCCTGCTGCACAAAGTCTCCTCTTAACAGTTGTTGTAGAGATGTGTCTGCTGCTAGAACTCTGTGTGGCATTGACCTGGTCTCTAATCTGAGCTGCTGTTAACCTGCGATTTCTGAGGCTGGTGACTCAGATAAACTTATCCTCAGAAGCAGAGGTGACTCTTGGTCTTCCTTTCCTGGGGCGGTCCTCATGTGAGCCAGTTTCTTTGTAGCGCTTGATGGTTTTTGCAACTGCACTTGGGGACACTTTCAAAGTTTGCCTAATTTTTCGCACTGACTGACCTTCATTTCTTAAAGTAATGATGGCCACTCATTTTTCTTAACTTAGCTGCTTTTTTCTTGCCATAATACAAATTCTAACAGTCTATTTAGTAGGACTATCAGCTGTGTATCCACCAGACTTCTGCACAACACAACTGATGGTCCCATCCCCATTTATAAGGCAAGAAATCCTACTTATTAAACCTGACAGGGTACACCTGTGAAGTGAAAACCATTTCCCGTGACTACCTTTTGAAACTCATCAAGAGAATGCCAAGAGTGTGCAAAGATGTCATCAAAGCAAAAGGTGGCTACTTTGAAGAACCTAGAATACAAGACATATTTTCAGTTGTTTCACACTTTTTTGTTAAGTATATAATTCCACATGTGTTAATTCATAGTTTTGATGCCTTCAGTGTGAATGTACAGTTTTCATAGTCATGAAAATACAGAAAAATCTTTAAGTGAGGTGGGTCCAAACTTTTGGTCTGTACTGTACATGCGCTCGCATTCCAAGGAACAGAAAGCTAAGGAGATGGATGGCCTCATGATCATGAATAATTTACTTGTTGTGTAGGAGGCCGACCACTGCTGCTGTCTACCTTCTGAACTTTGTGTTGAAGCCTGATTGACCCAGGGCCCGCAATCCTCTATGTCTGGAGGACGTGTTGCATCCCAGGGTCCAACTGTGTCCCGGCTTCCACAATATTAACCCAGTGTGAAGGCATCAGTGAGATGGACCATCCCTGGCCACATTCACTTGTCCACGTGTTTGTGGTTAGGCTGTCCATCCCACTAAATGCACTGTGGATGGCACAGGTAATCTTTTGGTATGCGCGCTTGTGTATAAGGCGTACCGGGACAAATAGGGGCGGCTGGGGACCGTTTATGGACACCCGGCCGCCCCCAGACGGCTGGGGACCGAGTGTGGGCATCCGGCCGTGGGGTGGCTGAGTACCAAGTATGGACACCCGGCCGCCGGGCAGCTGGGGACTGAGTAAGGATACCAGGCCGCCGACGCAGCCATGACGTGGTGGCCAGATTCTGCCTCCACATGCCTAAAAGGCCCAATTTCAAGTGCAAGCAAGCAGTATGGTATTGCAGCCTGGGGGTGGGTGGGTGGCAGGCTGCATATTTGCGCTAACATTGCAAGGAATGGGGGAGGTACAATTGAACACTGCCCTGGGACAAGGACTTGAACGGGGATAGTTGCAAGTCTGCAACGACAGGTGCAGGGCGGGAGGCATCTTCGCATGTGCAATGAATAGGGGGTTGACGTGCACACACTACAGCGGATTAGGCTGTCCTTCCCACTAAATGCACTGGGGAGGGCACAGGTAATGTTTTGGTATGTGCGCTTGTGTATAAGGCGCACCGGTACAAATAGGGGCGGATGGGGACTGAGTATGGATACCAGGCCGCCGACGTAGCCATGACATGGTGGCCGGCGTCTGCCTCCACAAGCCTAAAAGGTCTAATTTCAAATGCAAGCAAGCTAGCAGTATGGTATTGCAGCCTGGGGGTGGGTGGGTGGCAGGCTGCACACTTAAGCTTGCATTCCAAGAAAACAAAGCAGATGCTAACTTCTGTCATCATCATCATGCTCCTCACCTTGGCACTCTCAACTCCCCTGATGGAGAAGCCAGGGCCCACCGGAGGAGTCTCTAGTTGTCTGGTGGGCTCGTCCAATGCTGCCCTAAAGCAGGCCAGGCTAAGAAAAGTGTGGGGAAGGCTCCCGGGACAAATAGTGGCGGCTGGGGACTGAGTATGGAGACCTCGCCGCCGACGCAGCCATGAGGTAGTGGCCAGCTTCGGCCTCCTCCAAACTAAAAGGCCCCATTTCAAGTGCAAGCTAGCAGTATAGTATTGCAGCCTGCGGGTGGGTGGGTGGTTGGCTGCATATTTGCGCTTGCATTGCAAGGAATGGGGGAGGTACAATTGAACACTGCCCTGGGACAAGGACTTGCACGGGGATAGTTGCAAGTCTGCTTCTTCTGATGTGGCAAGGATCACTTCTGATGGGCACACTTTTAGGCAGTGACATGGGTGTCAGAGATGCTTCCAGGGGTCTTCCCCATGCTGTTCCCATGTCTTTTCAGCACTGTATGCATGTGTCACACAGCACATGGCCAGATAAGGTTGTAAAATGTTAAAATGATATTTCCCGGTGAATGCATTTGTCATGGTTGAAAGCAATACAAAAGTGCAAAAACGCATAAAAAATGCTACTTGTGAACATAGCCCAAGGTGTGGAGGAGTATTTTTGCTTTTGGTTATTTATTTTACCTTATACACAAGTATTTACCCTGGAAAGGATGTTCCTTAACATATTTCACAGGAAAACAGTTTCAGTTTAGTTTTTGAACGCTTTATTGTGAGCCCGTAAAAGTGGCTTAATGCCTCTGACCACATTGTTGACAGCAGTGGCCTGGGGGTCACAAATGCTTCCTGGGGCGATCCCCATGCTGTTCCCATGTCATTTGAGCACTGTCACTATCCTTTTGGGCACTTTTTAGGCTTTCTACGGACTGCCGGGGGTGCCGCCGCAAAAATGCTCGGGTCTCCCATAGACTAACATTGGGCTCGTTGCTCTTGTCGACCACCCGAGTATCACGGTGAGCTCGGCCCGAGCTTCGAGCACCCGAGCATTTTAGTGCTCGCTCAACACTAGTAGGCAACCATAACCAGCTGGAACTTCAAGGCCTAGGTGCACAATATATACCTGTTCACACCTTTCTACCTATCTTAGTCCATGCCGCAAAACCAGCTCACTCATGGATATGGCTCTATTATCAAAGGAAAAATGTTAATACACTTAGGAAAACTAAACGTCAAACTAAGGTTCACTGATTTTAGTTGTATCCTGCATCAAGATTGAAACAACCAGGTTATCCGTCCAAACTTCAAGGTCTAAGCACACAGTATAACACGACACTCCATCGTGTACGTCAGTTACCTGTCCATGCTTCTCTGCCTGTCTTAGCTCACGTAATACACCCTTTATTCAATCCAAAATGCACAGGAAACAAAAAAAAAACAACAACCATTAACAAATTATCCGACTGAACTTCAAGGCCTAGTTGCACAATATATACCTGTCCACACCTTTCTACCTATCTTAGTCCATGCAGCAAAGCCAGCTCATCCACGGATGTGACTATTACCAAATGAAAACAAAATAAGTAAAATACACATTCCTGCGATCTGTGCTACTCTTAACCTTACGAATCCTATGGAAAAACTGGAGATAAAAATAAAAGTACCAGCAAATAAACCTCATTTACTTGACAGGGGGTCTGATAGAAAACAGAAAACAACCAGCATACTAACAAATCCTGTTATAAATTGCATACACATTGAGACTCCTATAAAGCCTTTCTGCCACCTGTCTGAGCCTCACAGGTCTAACGATATATTTAAACTGTAAAAGAACAAACCTAGTAACAACAGAACAGTAAAATAAACTAATAAGACAAAACAACTGTATACATAAAGAACAGTAGAGGTCTGTTAGAAACTCTGCTGTTTGAGTTTAAATCAAGGCCTTATGATGTGCCCAGGGGATGGGGACGACTCGGCGCCCGGGCCTTGTTGCCTGGTCTTGGTGGATGTTGCGGTGGTCGGCTCCCGGGCCCGTACCCTGGGGTCACTCTTAAAAGAAGGGTGAAGTTGTATGGGATAGGGAAATGTTCGTGACGCCACCTGCGGAGTCTGGTGAGGATCACCAGCGCAGCGACAGTCCTCTGAGGCCGCTGTTTAGGCAGCTTAGCTGGTGCGACTCCCCACAGGTGGAGCGGGGCCTCTGGGCAGTGTAGGTGAGGGGATGCAGGACAGAGGGAACCCAGTCGGGTCAGAGGAAGAATAGGCACACACACGACAGTTCACTTCAGTACCTTTACTGGTGGTGTTTCAGGCACGATCCAGGGCACTTTAGGGTGAAGGGTGCATATCAGGACTTTCCCCAGTGAGCGGGTGTAGGGCCTCCTGTTCCTTGTCTTTCCTTGATAAGTTTCTGACCTGCCTGAAGCTAGGCCTAACTTGGTTTCTGTCTTGCACCTGTTGACCTGGTGGTAGGGCCTTCTATTGGAGTTCACACTCCCTGGTCTCTGGGGCCTCCGTGACTCCTGACGCTGGTACGTAATCAGCTTTTGGTGTTCCTGGGACATACAGTTCGCCAAGGGTTCCGGTTGTTTCTGCTGGGTGAAAGGAATCCCTGCAGACGCGGATCCGATGTCCGGTATATGTTCTTGGGGTGAGCGGGTAATGCTCCTCTGCCCCCTATGTTACTCTCTTTCCACTCGCCTTCGGCCACACTCGGGGCCCTCACTAGGCTTCACACTGCAGCAGGCACGCTGCCCTTCGCCGCTCTTTTGGCGTCGGCACGCCCTAGGCTCACTAACTTGAGCTCTCTGAGTCTGGACTGGACTGACTGAGCTCCACTGCAGTCTAGCTTCTGCAGGAGCTCCTCTCAACAGACTGCCTGCCTAACTCCACCCTCCAGTATATATATCCCTATCCGGGCTCCCTCTGGTGGTCTGAGGTGGTAGGGTGGAGGTGTGTGAATGCTATGAGGGCCTCTTGTGGAGAAGTCCATCCATGCACCCCTCTGGGACCTGTGGCACCAATGCAGAGCAGGGCGCCACATTCCCCCCTAGCAAAGCTCAGTACTCCCGGACTGAAGTAATTTTTATAACAGGTAACAACAATAACTCTTCCCTTTATGGGAGGCACTTTGCTTGAACTTTGCATAATAAAACATTATGAATAATAAATATATATATACATACTGTAAGGCAGCGCTAGTCATCATGCTTGGGGACACTTGCTGTACCGGGTCAATTAAAGCACACCAGCCACGTTTTCCAGTATTTCACAATCCAGCAGTTTATTACACTTCACTACTGCTTATCACCGAGTCTAACTCAGTGGCTCACCGACATACACATATAATGTCCAGGAGCCTTTCAAATGGCAGACAGGCCCACTTGGCTCCAGTTACAGCCTTCAGCAAAGTCACTTATATCAACGTCCATATAATGCAGTGGTTTACCTTTGCCGGGTTTTAGCAGCTTCAGTCAGATTTATTCTGCCACCCTGTGGCTTTACGGCTTCCCAGATGGGGGTCTCCAGCCCTCTTACCTTCAAAGGCTACTGGTATGTTTTCTCACCTAATATCCAGCCTCTGCCTTTCAGGACTCTTGCCTTCCAAGCCTCTGGCCCTCCAAGGCTACTGGTATCGCTTACACCTAAGGATCCAGCATCTGCCTTTCAGGCTTCACTAGGCCTCACTAGGCCTCACACTCTAATGGTGTCCCACATGGGGAACAGGCCTCACGCCTTTCACACCAGTCTCAAATCTACCAGGGTTTATATATCCTCTAGTGCACACACAGGACCTGTTCTGATGTCACAGTCATGTGATCAGACCTTCTGTGTGCACAGGACCTGTGCGATGTCACAGTCATGTGACCAGTCACCTGGGGGAGGTACATGATCGGCCAAAACACACCCTGGACCATTACAGTAGCACCGCAAGCCGCTGCATTACATATCCCCCCCTCTGTTCAAACTTGTGGGGTTGAACACATAATATACACAATCACCTTATAACCCACAGTTCACACCGAGACCATGTACTTGACAATTGCGCTGCTCAGCCCCTGGAACATTAGTCATCGACATTAGCCCATTCCATAGGGACCTACCATTTGTCATTGTCACTGACTTAGTCAAGTCACATTTCTGGGTCGTAACCTTGTCAGACCTCCCCCGCTCCCAGCGGTCAATACAGCAGTGTGACTCACATGTCCTGGTATCTAAGGTCCGGTTCAACTCCGTACTGTCCCATCCTCTATTGGATCGTTTGTATGGGCCACTCAAACTTAAGTTACTGGAGGTCTCACTACCTCTAAACCCATGCCCACTACTCTCAGGACATCTTGAAAGGTCCCTAACTTCAGCTGTAGCTGTTCTGTTATTTAGGGGGCCCTTTCTCTGTCTGGTCTCACAATTTCTAGACGGCTGCCACCTTCTGCCGCTCAGGCGATTCTGTCTTTCCACTTGCAGTCTAGCGAGATTCAACTGTTCTACCTCTCGCAGGTAGGTCACTCAGTACTCCATCAGCATGCATATATATGCAAGACTTTCTTTCGTTCCTATAGCGGAGAATGACACCAAGCCGTCTTCATCTGGTATCCAGTCCTGTCGATCACGTGGACTGCTTACTCTCATCACACCAGACTTCTTTACCATCATCTGCATGGCTCGGCCATTTCTCCCAATGAGCTTTCTCACCAGAACATGAGGCACCCGGATGACCTCTTCCCGCAGACTGTGAGCTTTTCTCATAAGCTCCAGTTGTCTAACGGCTTGTTCCGTCTTCAACCGGAGAAACCGCTTCGTACGAATACATCGCCAGTGCATGTCACTTAGGATCGCCACCCTCTTCACTGTTGCTTCGGTCGTGGACAGGAACACCAGCTGTTTAGCTTCTGAGGTCGAGTACACCTTACAGGCACCCACAGCCTTCTTAAACTCTTCATGCACGGACTCACTGGTGCATTCTTCTCTCAAATCCTCGGGTACATCTATGAGGCACTTGTAACGAGACGTTTCTGTCTCACCAGTGGTTTCCAGATGATCAACCAGCTCAGGTTTCAGGGACAACTGACTTTCAGCTTCTTCACCCTGTATGCTTCCCCTGAGCTGACTCACAGCTACAAATTCAAAAATTTTCGTCTTGACCACTTCCATTTCATATTTATCTTCTGTTAACACTCTCTTAGCTCTCCTCAGGTCCTCCTTCTCATGGTATAAGGGAGTGAGTGCAACTTGTTTGCCCTTTTCCTTCTCCAAGGAGGCCTCATTCACTGAGTGATACTTTGCTAGGCGAACTTTGAGCTCGAAAACTTCTTCCTCTAGCTCAGCTACTCGCCTCTCAGCAGCCCATCTCTGAAGCTCTTCCTGCTTCAACTGCTCCATTAACAGTAGAGTTCTGTCAGACCTCTCTGTCTCCAATGCGCCCACTCGGCTCTCAACAGCCAGTCTCTCAAGCTTCTCTTGCTTCAAATGGGCTTGTAGCGACTCCTTGAGCTCCTTGATCTCGGCTCCTACATCCACCGAATCATCCGAGCTCGCATTATTCGAGTAGGCATTTGTTTCATACCTCCCATCTCCAGTGGCCAACTCCTGGCCCTGGTCTGTAGCTTCTCCGATAGACTCCTCCATCTTTCTCCGCTCAGCTTCCATCTTGCTGATTCTTTCCTTAAGGCACGTCTCTGCTCTCTGGAGATTATCACAGAACGTCTGCAGCTCCTTCACCTGAGCTTCCAGACCTAGGGTCTTTCTGCGGAGATCATCATTTTCATCACGGGTGTCCTGTAGAGTGGTCTCAACCACTTGGCGCATGTGCTCTGCATCCGCCTTATCATCCTATAGTTTTTCTTTAACCCTGAGGAGATCTTCATAGTCTCTTTTAATTTGTTGAAGTTTCCCCACTGCGTTCACCATATTCCTTCTTGGATTCACACAGCTCCCGGTTGAACTGTTCGCGCAGTCGTTCTAGGTTTTGTTCACGCCCAGAAACCTCATCCTGCAGCGCCTCATTCTCAAGCTTCAACTGCAAAACCTCCTCCTTGGTTTTTTGGCGGTCCTCCTTAATTTCCGGGAACATTTCCTTCCATTTGTTAATTTCCTCGTTGCTTTCCTCCAGGTCTCGCTGTAAGTTCCTCACAACCTGGTATATTTTCTGCCGTTCAGACTCCAGGCTCCGCTGGTCTGAGGACCCATTTTCCAGGTTTCGCTGTACATCACTCTGACACTGCTGCCTGATAGGCTCCAGCTCTTGGTCATGACTGGCCGCCTGCTCTTTCAGGGCTGTCAGATCCTGATCCTTCTGTCTCAGTACTGTACTGGAGGTTGCTACTGGCAACGTCACCTCCTCTTCTGCCTCTAAAGGAGGATCCACACTTGAAACAAAGGCACACAGTACTACATTTTCTTTATTTTCACTTGCAGCCAAGACCACAGGAGCAACCTTTTTGTGGCCCTTGCGCCGTCGACGACGAGAGGGGAACTCTCTCCCCTCGTCTAGCCCCTCCTGACTGAACTCTCTTTCTACTTTCATAGTGTGACCGTCAGTTGTGTGGTCTGTGTCACTCCCCATGGTTTTGTGGACTAACAGGTCACCTCCCACTTTGACGTCAACCCCTTCTACTGGAGCTACCCCGTTATCAAAGGTCAACTTGTCGTTTTTAGGCGGTACCAACCTACAACCAGTAACAAATTTTGGTTTTCTATACTCTATGTTCTTTTGAAAATCCGCCCCCTTTTGAGATTCCGCCCACTTTTGGACACCCACACCTGTAGGGGGAATTTTACAAAAAAAAATCAACAATAGTCTTAGGACCCAGTTCACAACATCTCTTACCACCTCCCCAGGCACTCTGGGACAATACTGGCGCCCCCGGAGAATTCACAGAATGGTCCACTGCCGCCATTCTATACGGTGCCCTGCACCATGTCCTCTAGACGTTTCTCAAATACCTGCTGCGGTTTTAACTGGCACTTTAATCGCTCAATAGCTTCATTTTCTTTTGCTGCTCCGTTCACAGCCATCGCGGTGGCCCCGCAGAGCCACAGTAAAACAGGTTTGAGTGCGAGAACAATTTTCGTAACCCCGTCAAGTTACAGCCAGATGCTTTAATTTTCGTGACCCCGCCGAGCCACAGCAAGATGCTTGTATCCACACTCGTCGTCCTGTGCCGTTACCCCTAGCAACCAGGCTGCAGCTTCCCCTGGCAACCGGGCTGCAGTTGCCCCTAGCAACCGGGCTGCAGTTGCCTGCATTCTCCAACCACATGTAAGGCAGCTCTAGTCATCATGCTGGGGGACACTCGCTGTACCGGGTCAATTAAAGCACACCAGCCACGTTTTCCAGTATTTCACAATCCAGCAGTTTATTACACTTCACTACTGCTTATCACCAAGTCCAACTCAGTGGCTCGCTGACATACACATATAATGTCCAGGAGCCTTTCAAGTGGCAGACAGGCCCACTTGGCTCCAGTTACAGCCTTCAGCAAAGTCACTTATATCAATGTCCATATAATGCAGTGGTTTACCTTTGCTGGGTTTTAGCTGCTTCAGTCAGATTTATTCTGCCACCCTGTGGCTTTAGGGCTTCCCAGATGGGGGTCTCCAGCCCTCGTACCTTCAAAGGCTACTGGTATGTTTTCTCACCTAATATCCAGCCTCTGCCTTTCAGGACTCTTGCCTTCCAAGCCTCTGGCCCTCCAAGGCTACTGATATCGCTTACACCTAAGGATCCAGCCTCTGCCTTTCAGGCTTCACTAGGCCTCACACTCTAATGGTGTCCCACACGGGGAACAGGCCTCACGCCTTTCACACCTGTCTCAAATCTACCAGGGTTTATATATCCTCTAGTGCACACAGGACCTGTGCTGATGTCACAGTCATGTGATCAGACCTTCTGTGTGCACAGGACCTGTGCGATGTCACAGTCATGTGACCAGTCACCTGGGGGAGGTACATGATCGGCCAAAACACACCCTGGACCATTACAGTAATGCTGCAAGCTGCTGCATTACAATACATACAATAAGCAACCTCAGAATTTAAATCTGTTCCGGTGAGGTCCCCTGACAGGGTGTCCATCTCACGGGTAAAGTACAAGGTAGCTTGAGGAACCTGTCCAAAGCAAACCCTCAACGTAGACGCCCTGGGATGGCTGCAGGGCATGGCGATCCTGAGTTGGACCTCCACTTCGGCCACGCCAGACAGGCTTTTGTTCTGAGGTCACCTAAAGGGGCACTCCAGAGAGTGCAACTATTTACAGCAAACAGTTTTTGGGCTGCACACAGTCCTCAGCCACAAAGTTCTTTATGTACCCTTATGGGTAACTAGAGATAACAAGGGAAGTGTCCATATCACTTAAATTGTCCATTAGAAGGCAAAGAACATATCAAGATACACACATGAAAATACACAAGACAATACCCCAGGGGCAACTATCTACACTGTCAGTGTTTCCTTCTCTATTCTCTGTATCTGACAGGGGTCTGACCTCATGTGCTACGTGTCGACCTACGTGGTACTGGGATGCGTGAGGCACTATTGTTGGCACTACCCCCCATTCTGTCAGTTCTAAGTGTTGGGGGACTGCAGGGCTGCCTTAACCTTTCTACGTGACTGGCAAGTATACCATTGGCTGGGCCTTCTTGCTCTGCTCCAACCGGGGATCCTTCTTCCGGGGATTCTTCTTGAGCAGGCTCTTCTGAAGCACTTACAGATTCTACTTGCTGTGGAGGGTCTTCAGGCTGTTGAAAGAAGTGGATCACAGGTATTATTACTGCTCCTCCTAGTTGAGGCCAATCTGCCGGGAAATCTCCTAAGTCAGTATGGAGTACTGCTTCTTTAGGCTCCTCCGGTATGGTGAGATGCACTTCTTCTTGGGGCTTTAGCAGGTCTGGACACAACTTCAGATGGTCTCTAGATACCGTTGCAGTCGTTATTCCTCCGTCTTTGCTAATCAAACAGGTCTTCTTGTTATCAAATCTTGAATTTAACACAGTGTAGGGTTCTCTCTCCCATTGGTCATCAAGTTTGTGGTTTCTCCTTTTCCTCTTTAACACCACTTCTCCTGGTGTGAAGGGTTCTGCGGGTGCATTTTTATTGTAGTGGGCTTTCTGCTTGCCCCTTACCCGAGTGAGACTGTCTTCGACACAGGCCTGTACTCTTCTGTACTGCTCCTGTCTGGTCATGTCCCAGTCCTCAGTGGACATATCTGCTTCTGGTTCTACTACACCAAGCTCCAGGTCCATGGGCAACTTCCCGGGTCTTGCTCACATGAGATATGCTGGGTGGAACTCACAGGTATGTTGTTGTACAGATCTACCAGGTCAGGTAGTAGGTCTGGCCACTGATTTCTCTCCTCTAGTGGTAAGGTCTTCAGCAGGTCGATGACGATGTTATTCATCTTTTCACAGAGACCGTTGGTTTGGGGGTGGTACAGTGTAGTCCGGATCTTTTTACACCTGTACAGATGGCAGAACTCCTTGAACAGTTCGGCTTCAAAGGCTGGGCCTTGATCCGTCAGCACCTGCTCTGGGTATCCATGGGGCCTGCAGAAGTACGCCTGAAACGTCCTCGCTGCTGTCTCTGCCGTCAGATCGTTGACGGGGGCGACCACCAGGAACCGGGAGTAGTGATCCACCAAGGTCAGGGCATAGGAATATCCTGACCTGCTGGGTGACAGCTTGACATGATCCAGGGCCACGATCTACAAGGGACAAGTCGTCTTGATGGGTTGCAGGGGTGCCTTCTGGCTGCTGTAGTCTTTTCTTCTGAGGCTACAGGGTCCACAATTCCGGCACCACCTCTCAATGTAACTGCACATTCCTACCCAATAAAACCGACATTTCAGCAGGGTTTCTAGCTTCTTCCAGCCAAAGTGCCCTGCTTGATCATGGTAGGCCTCCAACACCATCTGGATGTCCGTCTTGGGCACCACTATCTGCCATACCATCTCATGGGTTTTGGGGTTGACGTACCTCTGGCACAGCTTCTCTCTATAGATGAACAGCTGGCTCTTCTCATTCCACAGCTGCTTGGCTTGTAGAGACGCGTCCTTCTCCAAGGAGGAACCTGCTTGGGTTATCAGCTCTTTGATATGGCTGACAACCGGGTCGCTGTCCTGGGTCTCCTTCCAGCTGTGATCAGGCAGGGGGTTTAACATCTTACCGCGAAGCCTCCTGGAGGCTCGTTGCTCGTGGACCATTCCCTTCCGATGAAAGGCAGGTAGTGCAAACTCCTCCAGGTCATCCACTTCTTCTTCCGCGTCCGACTGGTGAGGCATCCTGGACAGGGCATCGGCGTTGGCGTTCTTGCGGCCCGCCCGGTACTTAATAGTGAATTGGTAGTTTGACAGCCGAGCCATCCATCATTGTTCCATGGCTCCTAACTTAGCTGTTTCCAGATGAGTCAAGGGGTTATTATCAGTGAAGGCAGTGAACTTACTGGAGGCTAGGTAGTGCTTGAACCACTCGGTGATGGCCCAGACCAGGACCAGGAACTCCAACTTGAAGCTGCTATAGTTCTCTGGGTTCCTCTCGGTCGGGCGGAGCTTCCTGCTTGCATAGGCGATCACCTTCTCTCAGTCATCCTGCTTCTGACTCAGTACAGCTCCTAATCCTTCATTGCTGGCATCAGTTTATAGCAGGAACGGTTGGCTGTAGTCAGGGTAGGCTAGGATCTCTTCGCCGGTCAGGATCTCCTTCATCACCTTAAAGGATTCAGCTTGCTCCTTACCACACTGGAACGGGGGATTTCTGCCTCTGGGGGACTGTCCTACCAGGAGGTCTTGCAGAGGCGCCGCTTTCTTGGTATAGTCCTTCACAAACCTCCGGTAATACCCGACTAGTCCCAGGAACTGACGTACCTCCTTGAGGCTCTTCGGCTCTGGCCATTTCTGGATGGCAGTGACCTTCTCCGGGTCTGGTGCTACTCCCTCTGGACTAACGATGTGCCCCAGGTACTGTACCTTTCGCTTGAGCAGGTGGCACTTTGAGGGCTTCAGCTTCATCCCATACCGGGGCAGTGACTCAAATACCTCCGCCAGGTGCTTCAAGTGGTCCTCATACGTTTTGGAGTACACCATCACGTCGTCCAGGTATAGTAGTACAGTCTCGAAGTTGCGGTTTCCCAGGCAATACTCCATCAATCTCTGGAACGTTCCGGGGGCGTTGCAGAGTCCAAACGGCATACTGTTGAACTCGCAGAGTCCCATCGGGGTAGTGAAGGCCATCTTCTCCCGATCCTCCTCAGCAACAGCTACTTGCCAGTACCCACTACTGAGGTCAAGGGTTGAGAAGTAATTTGCAGACTTTAAGGCAGCCAGGGATTCCTCTATACGTGGTAAAGGGTATGCATCTTTATGTGTAATGCGATTTACTTGTCTGTAATCTACACACATTCTCATGCTTCCGTCCTTTTTCCTGACTAGAACTAGGGGAGCTGCCCAGGGACTACAACTATCCCTTACTACCCCTGCCTTCTTCATGTCGTGCAACATCTCCTTCGCCTCCTGGTAGTGTGCTGGTGGTATAGGCCTGTAACATTCTTTGATGGGTGGATGGTCACCTGTGGGGATATGGTGTTGTACCTCTTTAATCCTCCCAAAGTCAAGTGGGTGCTTACTGAATACCTGCGCGTATTCCTGAACCACCCGGTATACCCCCTGTTTTTGATGAACAGGGGTGGTGTCAGTCCCAACATGGAGCTGTTGACACCAATTCTCCACCTGGGTTGCCGTGTCATTATCCTCTACTTTGTCTGGTGAGGTTAAGGACTCCGCCGTGTGTATGGAGTTATTTACTGTGTACATTCTGGCAACAGTGGCATAGCGTGGTAATCTAACCTCGTTCTCCCCATAGTTCAGAAGACGGACAGGCCCCCTCCCATTGCGTACATCCACTACCCCTCTGGAAGTTAAGAGTGTAGGTCTATGCTCTGAGCTAAGGGGCTCTACTACCGCCTGGTAGCTCGGTCCTTTGAGACCTATTGCTGCTCTACACCAAATCAGCATTTCACTCATCGGGGGAATCACAATAGGTACCGGGTCTGTAACCCGTACATTACCAATTTCACCGCCTGTTAGCCTTACCTGTTGCTGGTACATAAGGGCTTGGATCTCTTTCTGCAGCGCCCTTCTCTGCCCTGGTCTGGCAGTGTCAGCTATCTGTTGGAGCAAGAATAACACTTCTCCCAAACAGTTACTAACAATATTTGTGCCCAGTACCATATACAAGTCTGTATCATCAGGATTAGTCTCTACTACAATTAGTACCTGCTCCTTCAGTTCCACTCTCCCCACCTTTACTGCCACATCCTTAACCCTGACTAGGTTAAGGGGGAGGCCGTTTGAGGCATACACGGAAATATTTGGATCTGGTGGGTGAAGTTCATCTATGGACCAGAACCTTTTGTAGAGGACATCAGGCATGATGGTTACCTGAAATCCTGTGTCCAGCAGAGCAGGTGTCGCGATACCGTCCAGCACGATGGACAGGAAAGGTCTTCCTCCCACGAACCTGCGGTACCAGTTTGATAGGCCTGAGGGGTCTACTCCTGGGTGTCGGCCCTCGGCCCCAGGGTTTGCTCGTTTAAAAGGACAGCTCCAGACTGCGTGACCTGTCTTGTGGCAGTGGTGGCAGACAGGGTCCTTCGGCGGGCGGCGTTTGTCGCTGGTCCTCCCAGGGGGTGGCGTTGTCCTCCTCCTCCTTCTCATCCAGGGGACATCCTCAGGGCTGTCGGCTAGCGGGATCCTTCCTTCTGCCTCGGGCTCCGTCCGCAGCTGCAGGGCACTCAGTACAGTGGTCAGGGTTTTGCTCAACTGACGCACTTCAGAGAGCAGGCTGTCCAGCGCACCTTGCTTGCACCTTGGCTTCAGCAGCCACCGGGGAAAAGGTGGATGCTGCGGGCACTGGAGTGGCCCCACCCTGGTAACATTGGGTAGCAGTTGTTTCCAGGGGCTGCAGTCCTTTTATAGCCATGTCCTTAAGGGTGTCAAAGGTGGCATCTGGATGATCTAGGGACCACCAACGCACAGTCCTGCTCTCCTCTTGAGACCTCAGTCCTCGGATAAACTGTTCCTTCAGCATTCTATTTTCATTATTGATGCTGGTTGGACTAACCTGTTTCAGAGCTCGCAGGGCCCCTTGTAAACGCCAGTCATAGTCCCGAACACTGTCCTCCGGTTGCTGAGAGCAGTTGTAGAACCTCATCCGGAGGTCTGTCTCAGTACGATTCTCAAAGACAGTCTGTAACTTTTGAAAGATTGCGGACACTGACTCCTGGTCTGCGACCGACCAGGTTTCTACTTCTCGTTCCGCAGCACCAATCAATTGTCCCAATACAACAGCGGCTCTATGCTTCCTGTCATAGAGTACATGTCCAGTATACCGCATATTTTCCTTTTGAATCCAGACAGGGTATCTGGTTTGCCGCTGTACTGGGGGAGCCACTTCGCTCCAGGGATGTACGGTAGGGCCATGGGTATGACAGGGGTTACAAGCCCTGCTGGTGGAGTAGTTGCTCCGGCCTGCTCGGCGCCGGGCGCGGGTTGATCATCAGGGTCATTAACCGGTCCTCCGGCGTCGTGCTGTTCTTCGGACATTCTAGCGAACTGTGGCCTATCTTCTTTTCTTCCGGTAGGCCGCAGCTCCGCAGGTGACGGTCTTCCTTCAGGACCTTGCGTCGCTTGCGTCCTACGTCAGAGCGATCACAGGGGCTCCTTCCAGGACCTGGCGCTTCCTGGTTTGACTTCGAGGCGTGGGGCGCGTCTGGGGCTTTGCGCGCTTCAGCAGGTACGCCTCTCAGTTTCCCGCGGTTACGCCCTTCTTCCCGCTTGGCGGCACAACAATGGCGGCGATCTTCGCCACAGTTAAATACACAGTTCTGATTAAAGGCGCACAGTACCCGGTGGCAACGGGCACAACACTCCGTCGTTGCAGCGGGCACAGAATCCTGTTCGTGATGCCAGGAAGAGATGACGCGCCCAGGGGATGGGGACGACTCGGCGCCCAGGCCTTGTTGCATGGTCTTGGGGGATGTCGCGGTGGTCGGCTCACTGGCCCGTACCCTGGGGTCACTCTTAAAAGAAGGGGGGAAGTTGTATGGGATAGGGAAATGTTTGTGACGCCACCTGCGGTGTCTGGTGAGGATCACCAGCGCAGCGACAGTCCTCTGAGGCCAGTGTTCAGGCAGCTTAGTTGGTGCGACTCCCCACAGGTGGAGCGGGGCCTCAGGGCAGTGTAGGTGAGGGGATGCAGTACAGAGGGGACCCAGCCGGGTCAGAGGAAGAATAGGCACATACACGACAGTTTACTTCAGTACCTTTACTGGTGGTGTTTCAGGCACGATCCAAGGCACTTCAGGGTGAAGGGTACATATCAGGACTTTCCCCAGTGAGCGGGTGTAGGGCCTCCTGTTCCTTGTCTTTCCTTGATACGTTTCTGACCTGACTGGAGCTAGGCCTAACTTGGTCTCTGTCTTGCACCTGCTGACCTGGTGGTAGGGCCTTCTATTGGAGTTCACACTCCCTGGTCTCTGGGGCCTCCGTGACTCCTGACCCTGGTACGTAATCAGTTTTTGGTGTTCCTGGGACATATAGTTCGCCAGGGGTTCCGGTTGTTTCTGCTGGGTGTAAGGAATCCCTGCAGACGAGGACCCGGTGTCTGGTATATGTTCTTGGGGTGAGCGGGTAAAGCTCCTCTGCCCCCTATGTTACTCTCTTTCCACTTGCCTTCGGCCACACTCGGGCCCTCACTAGGCTTCACACTGCAGCAGGCAAGCTGCGCTTCACCGCTCTTTTGGCGTCGGCATGCCTTAGGCTCACTAACTCGAGCTCTCTGAGTCTGGACTGGACTGACTGAGCTCCACTGCAGTCTAGCTTCTGCAGGAGCTCCTCTCAACAGACTGTCTGCCTAACTCCACCCTCCAGTATATATATCCCTATCCGGGCTCCCTCTGGTGGTCTGAGGTGGTAGGATGGAGGTGTGTGAATGCTATGAGGGCCTCTTGTGGAGAAGTCCATCCATGCATCCCTCTGGGACCTGTGGCACCAATGTGCAGCAGGGCGCCACACTTACTAGGGAGCAAAATTTACCCTTTCATCCCTTGCTTGCAGTCGGCCATTTTGACACATCTGCACATGGTGGGGCACATGAGACTGAGAGAAAATACTATTTTGTCTCTTTAAATGTCTGTTCTCCATGCTGGCCTTCTCACAATTAATTGTGCAATGACAATTCCTTGCAATGTGTCCAAAGTGACCACATTTAAAACATTTAACAGAGAAATATTTCCTCTCTCTCCTTGTACCTGACAATTTGTAGTACCTGGCAATATGACCTTAGCCATCACAGGCATAACATCTAATGGATGCCATGCTTGATGTAGGGCCCCTAACAGAACATACTTCCTTTTGTCTGGATATTTTAAACTGTTCTATCACTAGGGATGCACTTTTAACAATTTTACGTTTGCATTTTCTCATTATTTTACACTTGTCGTTACATTTATTGATTGGATCAAAATTTTATGAAATATTTGATCCATCACTCCCCCCTTTTTGCCCTGCACAGGGCACAATTGGTAGAGAATCTGGCCTTGGTCTCAGAGACAAAGAGAAGGCCGGCACCATGTTTGAAAAATCATTGATGATATTTTGCAAATTTTTAATCAGTTGAGATCTAGTATCAAGATCAACACTCAACTGATTGATTATGGCATCACTAGCTTCTGCCTTGTCCTTAAAAGCTTTGATCTCAGCCCCAGACCGAGTCAGCTGTGCACCAATATCAAGACAATGATTTTTCATCTCAAGCAGTTGCGATTCAAGCAGGCAGATCTGCTTATCTCTATCCATATCACATTTACCATTCTCTGCCAGTTGTGTCTGTAAGGCACAAACTCTCTGCAAATTGGTTACACAACACTGGCAGTGAAACTTTGGGGGATCTTCCTTACACAATGAGTCCTCATATGCACAAATCAGTTTTGCTAGCATGTGGAGCCATTTGCTTGTTTTATTCAAAACAGACCGTCTGTCTATACACATGCTATCATGAGCACATGTTTGCTCCAATAGAGTAGACCACAGCAATTCTGCAGATTTGGGTGTATTGGGGTGCACTGGATTAAATTTACTGTGTTTTGCCAAGCATTTCAGGGTGGATAAATCCATACTCACTCTTCCTGGAGCCATCACGGTCATCCTCATTGTCCTTTCTGTGCTGCTTGAAAAAGGTCCTTTTACCTCCGGAACGCCTTTTTCTGACCAGCTGGACTTTCTCTTGAGAACGACTATGCCTCTGTACTGGGTCTGGGAGGTGGAACCTCTGAGCTACTATACAAAGGGCAGTCCTTGTAAGGACGCGGGTGGCTCCCAGGGAAGGCGGGTAGGTAGACACGGCAAGTGACAAGGACAGTCTCAGGGTAGAAGGGCAGGGCGGTCACAGCAAGTGACGGGGACAGTCTCTTGACAGGCGGATGGTCACGGCAAGTGACGGGGACAGTCTCTTGACAGGCGGGTGGTCACGGCAAGTGACAACAGGGTAAGAGTCTCTAGGCAGGCAGGGGGTCACGGCAAGTGACGGCTAAGCCTCCAGGTAGGCTAGCGGGCAGGTAGCAGGTGAGCGCTCCCAGGTGAGCGAGTAAGAGACTCTGGACAGGCAGGTGGTCACAGTAAGTGACGGCTAAGCCTCCAGGTAGGCTAGCGGGCAGGTAGCAGGTGAGCGCTCCTAGGTGAGCGAGTAAGAGACTCTGGACAGGCAGGTGGTCACAGTAAGTGACGGCTAAGCCTCCAGGTAGGCTAGCAGGCAGGTAGCAGGAGAGCGCTCCCAGGTGAGCGGGTGAGAGTCTCTGGACAGGCAGGTGGTCACAGCAAGAGACGGCTAAGCCTCCAGGTAGGCTAGCAGGCAGGTAGCAGGTGAGCGCTCCCAGGTGAGCGAGTAAGAGTCTCTGGACAGGCAGGTGGTCACAGCAAGTGACGGCTAAGCCTCCAGGTAGGCTAGCAGGCGGGTAGCAGGTGAGCGCTCCCAGCTGAGCGGGTAAGAGTCTCTGGACAGGCAGGCAGGTATCAGGCAGGTATCTGTCAGGTACTTCCTGGTCCGCAGGCGGACTGATCCATAGACAGACTGGCAGGTGCAGGTTTGCAGACTGTCGGACCACAGAATTGCAAGCAGGTAGACAGAAATCAGGTAGATATCAGGCAGGTATCAGGCAACGGGACCTGAGGGCTGAAGCAGAGTTGAAAGGCTTTGCAACAACATTGCTCGGGCACCTCCATTTTGGAGGAGGTACCTTATATATGGTGAGGTCCTCCGGCCATTGGCCGGGGACTCCTTAGGACGGCGCGCGCGGCCCCTTTAAGAGAGAGGGAGCGCGCGCGCGCCCTAAGCACAGTGACCGGGAATGAGCGTGCGCTGCCAGCAGAGCGGGAGGAAGACGCCGGGCACGGAGCGGAGAGGTGAGGGGAACGGCGTCCCTGCCTAGCAGGAGGCAGGGATGCCGACGCTACAGTACCCCCCCCTTTAGGCCCCCCCTTTTTTAGGCCAGAGAGAAATTTATCAAGGATGAGAGGGGCATGGATGTTCTCCCGGGGCTCCCATGTTCTCTCCTCAGGACCAAACCCCTTCCAATCCACTAGAAAAAAGGTCTTTCCTCTTACCCTTTTGGTGGCTAGAATGTTCTCTACCTCAAACTCGTCTTCAGCGGAAACCGGAGCAGGAGGCGTACGTGTAGACTTGGAAAAAGAGTTAAGTACCACGGGTTTGAGTAGAGATACATGGAAGGAGTTAGGGATCCGCAAGTTGGCCGGGAATTTCAATTTATAGGCCACCGGGTTGATTTGCTTGATAACTTCCAGTGGGCCGATGAACCGAGGTCCTAACTTGTAGGAAGGAATCTTGAGCCGGACATATTTGGACGAGAGCCAGACTTTATCTCCAGGACGGAATTGCGGTGGATCCAGACGTCTTTTGTCAGCCTGTTTTTTCATCCGCTCGGATGACTGAAGAAGTGCGGATCTGGTACTGTCCCAAATGGAGGAAAATTCGCTAACAATAGATTCCGCAGCCGGGTTGTCCACCGAGGTGGTGACGGGAAACGGGATCCGAGGATGCTGACCGTAGACTACAAAAACGGGGATTTCGAGGAAGATTCGCTCTCGTGATTATTGTAGGAAAATTCGGCCCACAGTTAAAGATCCACCCAGTCGGAATGGTGAGCATTAATAAAGTGCCGGAGGTAACTGGATAAATTTTGGTTGATCCGTTCTACTTGACCATTGGACTGTGGGTGATAAGCAGAAGAAAAGTCCAAGGTGACCCCCAGCAATTTACACATGGCTCACCAAAAGCGAGAGGTGAACTGAACCCCTCGGTCGGATACAATGTGGAGAGGAAGACCATGAAGACGGAAAATATAATGTATAAAGTCTTTAGCCAACTCAGATGCAGACGGGAGGACCGGCAGGGGAATGAAGTGAGCCATCTTAGAAAAGCGGTCAGCGACCACCCAAATGACCGTACAACCGGCAGAGACAGGGAGGTCCGTTATAAAGTCCATAGCTATATGCTGCAGGTACAGGAAGAGGATGGAGGCGGCCGGCTGGCAGGTGTCTCGGAACCTTGTTGCGGGTGCAGGACACACAGGCTGAAACAAAGTCTATTACGTCCTTGTGCAGTATAGGCCACCAGTAATGCCGGGTAATAAGCTGGAGGGTCTTTTTCTGACCGGCGTGGCCAGCTAGCTTAGACGAGTGTCCCCAGTGTAGGACCTTCTCACGATCAGGGACTGTTACAAATGTCTTACCGGGTGGAGGACGATTTAGATTCATGGGGGCCACCTGCATTACTTTGGCGGGGTCGATGATATGCTTAGGCTCCTCCTTTAGATCAGAGACCAAAAAGGATAGGGACAAGGCATCAGCTTTGATGTTTTTGTCTGCCGGACGAAAATGAAGAATGAAATCAAAGCGGGCGAAGAACAAGGACCACCGGGCTTGGCGTGGGTTAAGTCTCTGGGCACTCTGGAGTTAAGCCAAGTTCTTGTGGTCCGTGTAAATTATTACCGGGTGAAGAGCCCCTTCGAGCAGGTAACGCCACTCCTACAGTGCCAGCTTGATGGCCAATAATTCTCGGTCTCCTATAGAATAATTGCGCTCAGAAGAGGAGAAGAGTTTGGAGAAGAAGCCGCAGGTTACCTTTCTTCCGGAAGACGACTTTTGGGTGAGTACCGCTCCTGCTCCGGAGGAGGAAGCGTCAACTTCTAGGAAGAATTGTTTGTTGCCGTCCGGACGATGCAGCACAGGGGCGGAGGAGAAAGCTTGTTTCAATGAAAGAAAGGCCTTCTCAGCTTCGGGCGGCCATTCTCTGGGATTAGCGCCCTTACGGGTGAGCGCAGAGATAGGGGCAGTCCGGGAAGAGAAGTGCGGAATGAAGAGGCGGTAGTAGTTGGCGAAGCCCAGGAACCGCTGAATAGCCTTCAACCCCTCCGGTCGGGGCCACTTCTACATGGCAGACAGTTTCTCTGGATCTATTCGTAGGCCGGTCTGAGAGATTATGTAGCCCAGAAAGGAAGCGAGGTCTGCTCAAAGAGGCACTTCTCATATTTTGCGTAGAGGTGGTTCTGCCTGAGCCTGAGCAGAACCTGACGAACGTCCCTCCGGTGAGTGAGAAGATCCGGAGAGAAGACCAAGATGTCGTCCAGGTACACCACCACGCAGGAGTAGAGAAGGTCACGGAAGATGTCATTGACCAACTCTTGAAAGACGGCGGGAGCATTACAGAGACTGAAGGGCATTACAAGGTATTCATAGTGGCCGTCCCGGGTGTTGAATGCCGTCTTCCATTCATCCCCCTGACGGATACAGACCAGGTTATACGCCCCACGGAGGTCCAGCTTGGTGAAGATTCTAGCACCCCTCAGACGGTCAAATAATTCGGGAATGAGCGGAAGAGGGTATTTATTTTTCACAGTGATCTGGTTAAGGCCTCTATAGTCTATACAGGGACGGAGTGAGCCGTCTTTCTTTTTGACGAAGAAGAAGCCTGCTCCCGCCGGGGAGGTAGATTTCCGGATAAATCCCTGGGCCAGATTCTCCTCAATATATTCAGACATGGACCAGGTCTCAGCAGCGGACAAAGGGTAAATACGCCCACGGGGAGGAGTAGCGCCGGGTATCAGGTCGATCGGGCAATCGTATGGTCTATGAGGGGGTAATGTCTCTGCTTCTCTTTTTTTAAAGACATCCGCATAAGACCAATAGGGAACCGGTAGGCCGGGTAGATTGGCTGGGGTAGGAGAAGGACGGGCAGGAAGAACGGGAACTAAACAAGTCTTATGGCAGTCCTGTCCCCAGCGAAGGACTTCTCCGGTCTGCCAGTCAAGCACGGGTGCATGTTTCTGGAGCCAAGGTAGGCCTAGCAAGAGGGCGTGAGAGAGTCCAGGCAGAACATGGAAGAATATGCTCTCAGAGTGCAGCATTCCCACCTGCAGAGTTATGGATTCGGTGATGAGTTGAATGGGATGCGGTAAGAGACCCCCATCCACGGAGGCGACAGATAAGGGTACAGCCAGGGGTTTGGTGGGAATGTGGTATTTCTCTACCAGGGATAGAGAAATGAGATTTCCGGCAGCTCCAGAGTCAAGTTGAGCTAGTTCACAGAAACGGTTCTCCCCGCAGATGATAGAGACGGACACCATCAGAGACGGAGATGTAGCACCCCGAGGACTCGGCTGCTACAGGGGTATTGCACCTCAAACCAGAGGTGTGGTATTCCACTCCCGGGTAAGGATGGAGTGTGGGACAGAGCTCAGATAGCTGCATGCACTACACTCACCCCATTTCCGGGGGACAGAACAACGGTACTCCCACCAGATAGATGTGCAGGTACGACAGCGTCTGTCCCTGGCTGGAGTGGGGGGGGGGGGAACATCCCAGTAGTGTAGGAGCAGATAGGGGAGGGACTCTGGGCATAGGTAGGAGCCCATTGGGTGCTAGTCACCTGGGCTCGGGTGTCAGAGGGAGTATATAAGGTGGGCACCATCTTAAGACAGGGTTCTGTTCAGCCTGGAGGAGTGGAGAGAGGAGCTCAGCCAGAGAGGGCTGAGGGGGAGCTGTGGCTCCGTCTGGGCCCAGCTCCAGAGCCAGGCCTGAAGCAGAGAGAGAGAGGGAAGGAAGAAGAGGAACACAAGGAAAGGCCCAGAGACGCAAGCAGAGGGAACCCTGAGATCCCACGAGTGAACTAAAACGGGTGAAGGGTTGGCAGAGAAGGGTACCGGATCCCAAACTGGTGGAGGTCAATCATCCTTAGCCAGCAACCAGAGGTCGTGGTCAAGCTTTGGCACGACCCCTCGCCACATCCACCAGGAAGGCACGCCACATAGGGTCAGGAAAGCCGGAGAGAGGTTTTGCCCCATAAGGCCCGAGGAAGCCGGACATAGGTGGGTCCCTGGTGAGGACGGCCAGTAGGAAGGAAGAGAGGGGAGCTCTGGACCACGCTCTGGAATCGCCTGGGAGTTGGCCGAGTCCCTGACCTGGTGGACGCAGCACGGCTCGGGTGGTCCTACTGTGCACAAGGATCTGATAAAGAACTGTGAGTAAAGCTTTTGAAACTGCACTTCCCGCCTCTGTGTTCCTGTCATCACACCTGCACCCTCGGCACTGGGACACCCGCACCATCACTCCCATCATCATCTCCAACAGATCTGCCCTGAGGCCATACTCCTCCCGTGGGGAGTCATCTCATTCTCAGCTGCACAAACAACACCGGCCTCAGCGGTCTGCCGTGCAGCGGCGGTTCCGTGACCGCAATCCACGGGTGGCGTAGTCGAACATTCTAACATCTACTGCTAAATACTGCCGCTCAGTTTGACTCCCTGGGCACGGACCGGGTCACCGCCACGAGACTACTACCCCCATCTGATCCGGCTCCGGGTAAGCCCCCGTGCGCGCGATGCCGCACGACACAGCAGGCCCAGGGGCGCGTCAGAGAGGGTTTACTCTTGTCTAGGACGACCTCTCTGAGCGATTCTAGACACAGGCGTTTCCCGAACTCTCCAGGCAGGAACGGATCCGGTGCTCCTTACTGCCAAAGTAGAAGCAGCTCCCCTCGGCACGGCGTAATTCTTGACGGGTTTTGACCATCTTGGTCTGGTCGACCTGCATAGGCTCGTGTGAGTGCGCCTGAGGAGTAACGGGTGGCAAGAGTGATTAAGTCCTCGAGAGTGGTAGGAATGTCCCGACCGGCGAGTTCATCTTTAATACGGCCGGACAGACCCTCCCAGAAGACGGACACCAGGGCGTCGTTATCCCAGGCAAGCTCCGAAGCAAGGGTACGGAACCGTATGGCATATTGGCCCACGGTGAGACTTCCTTGACGGAGGCGTAGCAGAGATTAGGCGGATGAGGTCTTCCGTCCTGGTTCGTCGAAGACTTTCCGGAAAGCCGTGATAAAGGCTGGCAGGTTGGACACCAGGGGATCTCCTCTCTCCCATAGAGGATTTAGCCAAGCCAGCGCCTCCCCCGTGAGATGGGACATGATGAAGGCTACTTTGGCTCAGTCGGTGGAAAACTGGTGTGCCAAAAGTTCGAAGTGCAGAGTGCACTGGTTAATGAAGCCCCGTGCCTGACCGGGATCTCCGCCAAAACGAGGCGGGGCGGAGAGACGGGGACCGGGAAGGGATGCCATGGTATTTATGGGCAGCGGCGGTGCCGGGGTAGTAAGTGTGAGAGTGGAAGCAGCTCCCGATGAGACAGTTAGTGTGTCCAGGCGAGAGTTAACACTACGCAGGTGACTCAGGATGGACTCCTGTTGGGACCTCTGACGGGAAAGTTCATGACATAGGTCCGAGAGCGAGGGAGCTTGGGTGCCACCGGGTTCCATGGCCCGAGCAAACTGTAACGGGTCTGAGAGGTGGAACCACTGAGCTACTATACAAAGGGCAGTCCTTGTAAGGAAGCGGGTGGTTCCCAGGGAAGGCGGGTAGGTAGACACGGCAAGTGACAAGGACAGTCTCAGGGTAGAAGGGCAGAGCGGTCACAGCAAGTGACGGGGACAGTCTCTTGACAGGCGGATGGTCACGGCAAGTGACGGGGACAGTCTCTTGACAGGCGGGTGGTCACGGCAAGTGACAACAGGGTAAGAGTCTCTAGGCAGGCAGGGGGTCACGGCAAGTGACGGCAGAGCCTCCAGGTAGGCTAGCAGGCAGGTAGCAGGTGAGCGCTCCCAGGTGAGCGAGTAGAGTCTCTGGACAGGCAGGTGGCCACAGCAAGTGACAGCTAAGCCTCCAGGTAGGCTAGCGGGCAGGTAGCAGGTGAGCGCTCCCAGGTGAGCGAGTAAGAGTCTCTGGACAGGCAGGTGGTCACAGTAAGTGACGGCTAAGCCTCCAGGTAGGCTAGCAGGCAGGTAGCAGGAGAGTGCTCCCAGGTGAGCGGGTGAGAGTCTCTGGACAGGCAGGTGGTCACAGCAAGTGACGGCTAAGCCTCCAGGTAGGCTAGCAGGCAGGTAGCAGGTGAGCGCTCCCAGGTGAGCGAGTAAGAGTCTCTGGACAGGCAGGTGGTCACAGCAAGTGACGGCTAAGCCTCCAGGTAGGCTAGCAGGCGGGTAGCAGGTGAGCGCTCCCAGGTGAGCGGGTAAGAGTCTCTGGACAGGCAGGCAGGTATCAGGCAGGTATCTGGCAGGTACTTCCTGGTCCGCAGGCGGACTCATCCATAGACAGACTGGCAGGTGCAGGCAGGCTGACTGTCGGACCACAGGATTGCAAGCAGGTAGACAGAAATCAGGCAGATATCAGGCAGGTATCAGGCAACGGGACCTGAGGGCTGAAGCAGAGTAGAAAGGCTTTGCAACAACATTGCTCGGGCACCTCCATTTTGGAGGAGGTGCCTTATATATGGTGAGGTCCTCCGGCCATTGGCCGGGGACTCCTTAGGACGGCGCGCGTGGCCCCTTTAAGAGAAAGGGAGCGCGCGCGCGCGCCATAAGCACAGTGACCGGGAAGCAGCGTGCGCTGCCAGCAGAGCGGGAGGAAGACGCCGGGCACGAAGCGGAGAGGTGAGGGGAACGGCGTCCCTGCCTAGCAGGAGGTCGGGATGCCGACGCTACAGCCTCTTTGGAAGAATGCCTTGGTATAGATCACGCCAATTGCTCAAAGATTACAAAGCAAACAGAAAAACGTTAAAAATCTAAAAACAAAAGATTTGCTTCTGTGTTATAGCTTTTTGTCCCGTGTACAGCTCGTGTTGAAAAGCTGTGTCATTCGTCTGAACTTTCAGCGCTCTGAACACAGAATTACACAACAGTTCACTCTGAATCATTGTAATCTGTCCATGTCTCCCTGGCCTGATCAGTTCACAGACAATGACCACAGATCATCACAGAGCAAAACACAAAAAACAAAATCACAACAGTTGGGCCTGGCTCGCCATTGTAAAAGGGCGAGTTCAAAGGAATAGAAAAAAAAAAAAATTGGGTTCTTCTGTTGTGGATTTTGTATTGTGTATCACTCAGGCTGAAGAGCTGTGTCACTTATCCGAACTATCAGGGCACCGAACGCAGAGAATAGCACAACACTTCACCGTGTATCAATGCTATCTCTGTCCACGTCCCTCCGGCCTGATCAGCTTACGGACACAGGTCTTCACAGAGTGAAACATGAAAACTAAATCAACAGTTGGGCCTGGGTCGCCTTTGTAAAAGGGCAAGTTCTCCCTCCAAAAATATCGGTAATTAATGGGGGAACTCTCTTACATCCCTATTGAGGTCCGATATTAACTATTAACATCAAACTTGATTATTAATAATTAATATCCACTAACGTTATCTGTGCCTTATACTATATACCAACTGAGAAAAAACCGTGTGCTAATAAAAGGTATTTATTACACAAAAGTCTACAGTTAATATACTACTATTTATCACACTAATACAGTACACAAAATGGATATACAATTCCCAATTACCTAATATATTTTCCACCCACGTTTCCTAATTACTCCTGCAATATCGGCCCACCCAACTATACTAACTTTCCTTATATATATATATATATATATATCAATATCTAGGAGGGTATGTAGGGTATGTAGGGCTAGTAAGTAAAGAAGTTACAGGGGAAGAGATATACTCAGCCATGTGTTGTTATGTTAGCACATGTGGGCTCTGGGGTTTTAAGTCCAGCCAGTGTCACAGGAAATGATGTCTTATTCCCCGCCCACCAGCTAAGGTCTTTGTTCATGTCCAGCCATACTCGCAAATCCTGTTTTAGAACATGGCTGGACATTCTGTTGACCCTCCCCCCCAACAGCAGCAAACACTTCTATCAGTGGGGATGGGGATTGGGCCTAAACACATGGGGAGATGTGGGGCAAATATATACATATATATGCATCTGCACGCATGGCTAGCATGCAGATACATATATATACATGAACAACCTGGGACACTTCCCTTTACAGTGGTGCTTTGACACACACACATCTTTCTTTGCGCATTTAATTTCTTTAATACAGAGTTGGACAATGGCCTGATCTGTAATGCATTATGAGAAATAATATGCATAAGCATGGCCGATCCACATTAAAAAAGCAGCCATAGAGTGTCCGGGAACCTTCCCCCACACTTTTCTTAGCCAGGGCTGATTTTCGGCAGGGTTGGACGGGCCCACCAGAGAACCGGAGACTCCTCCGGCGAGCCCTGGCTTCTCCTTCAGGAGAGTTCATAGTGCCGAGGTGAGGCCATGATGATGATAGAGGCCACCATCGGCTTAGTTTTCTGTTACTTAGAATGCAAGTGCAAGTATGCAGCCAGCCACCTACCCACCCACAGGCCGCAACACGAAATTGCCAGATTTCTGGGCAGCTCTTTGCACTTGAAATATGGCCTTTTAAGCTCATGGAGGCAGAAGCTTTTCACAACCTCATGCCGGCGGCGGCCAGGTGTCCATGCTCGGTCCCCAGCTGCCACTATATTTCCCGGTATCGCCTCCGCCGTCCACAAGCACGGGTCCCACAACATTACCCGTGCCCTCCCCAGTGCACTTACTGGGAAGGACCGCCTAACCACAAACACTTGGACACGTGAATGTGGCCAGGGACGATACGGAGCCAGTCCACAACTTTTTTTTGCTAAGAGTTGTATTTAGCTCGGTGAAAGGACTGGCATAGAGGGAAACCGTATCTACCCTGCGTGTCATTTCTCCCAAGAAGTCCTCCAAAGCTGCTTGCACTTGAAATGTGGCCTGAACATTACTGCTGGTACTTTTCTGTGGGAATTTGCTTGCCTCCTACCAATCTGGAATATTTCCAGCAAACTATGGTCCGACGACATGGTATTAGCACTGCCCCCAGTACCAGTAGCGAAGCCATCCCCAATTTCCTTCTCAGAAATTTTATTTGGTAGACTGAGTGGCTGCCCAAATACATTTTCTCCCAAAGGAGCTGAAGATAGAGTGGCAGTAGGTTCAAGTTTCTCCAGCCTGTTAGATATTAGAGGGTGAATGGCAGCACATTGGATCAGTGGTTAGCACTGAAGCCTTGCAGCACTGGGATCCTGGGTTCAAATCCCAGCAAGGACAACATCTGCAAGGATTTTGGATGTTCTCCCCGTGTTTGTGTGTGTTTCCTCCTCAGTAAAAAAGCAGCCATAGAGTGTCCAGGAACCTTCCCACACACCTTTCTTAGCCAGGACAGCTTCTCGGCAGGGTTGGACGGTCCCACCAGAGAATCCTCTGGTGTGCCTTGGCTTCTACCTCAGGAGAGTTCATGATAGCGCTAACTTTGCAGCTGTTATGGGGCCCTTGAGCGGGTGAGAAAGGTTAGCCATCAGAATCAAATCCTCTGGTGGGCACAATGTTTTTCAATCTGAAACAGCTTCTCAGTGGGAGTTGTATTTCACCACAGCCATATTCTTTAGCTTGGTGAAAGGACTGGCATAGAGGGAAATGGTATCTACGCCGGCTGTCATTTCTCCATCACCAGGTTCCGCCCATTGACACACACGACCATGCCTGGCTGTATGTTCAGCGGTGAGAGCCACAGATCAGACTGCTGTTTTACAGCTTTCAACAACTCTGCAGCGCTGGGCGGTTTGTCAATTAAGCATTAATCATGTTATCTTCAGCACAGCCCGTTGCCGCTTGGCCAAGGCAGTGCTGCAGTGCTTTCAGCTCGTGACTGATGTGGTCATTTCGAGATGGAGGAGGAGGTGCATGAGCTGAACAATGTTATTACATTGAGGTGAAATTGGTGACACTGTTTTTTATACTAAAGAAAGATCCTATTGTTGTGCTTTTTTTACGTTATTTTTTAAGACAAATGCATTCACCGGGAATGTGTGTGACACATCATCAGACACATCCTGTTTTATTCATGATGGAGGGACTCTGAAAGTAATAAAGCCTATTTTTATAGGTACATCAGACGGCCCTTACTATTCTTAAAAGGCTAGCAGTGGGCCCTAGGTATTGTTAGAGAGCCATCAGCCGGCTATGCTTTGTTGTTCCCATTATTAACAAGTGGGTCTCCTATATTGTTATTGCATATCCAGTGACTGCAAGGGCTGCCAAAAAATTTGGACGCAACCCAATACCCCCTTTGAAGAGACATAGAGAAGGGTCTCAGTAAAAAAAATGTTCCAATTATAAAGGAGCAGGTCTCCTATAGTGGTAATGCCCATGCTGTGACTGCAAGGGCTGCTAAAATTTGGGAAAAACCCCACTAAGAATTTAAAAACACATAGAGCAGGGCCACAGTAATGACATGTTTCCATTACAAAGGAGCTGGTGTGCTATACAGTTATAGGGTATGCAGTGGGTCCAACTGCTGACAAAATTTAGGAAAAACTCCACTAACAATTTAAAGACATATAGAGCAGGGCCACAGTGACTACAAATTCCCATTAGAAAGGAGAGGGTCTCCCATACTGTTTGCCTATACAGTGAAGCAACGGCTGCCAAAAATTTGGAGGAACTCCAATGCCAATTGCAAGAGACGTAGAGGTCGGAGAGCCTCCTAAAAACAATGTTCCCATTATTTGGAAGTGGGTCTCTCATAGTGTTTGTCTATGCAGTGAATGCAAAAGCTGCCAAAAATTGGGAGGAACTACTATGTCCATTGGAAGAGACATGGAGGGGGGCCTCATAAAAAAATGTTCCCATTAGAAAGGAGCGGGTCTCCTATACTTGTAATGCCCATGCACTAAGTGTATGGGCTGACAAACATTTACCCCTGGTGGGTATACGTGGAACATACTGTATAATTTTTTTTTTTTACGGGCATCATAAAAACCCTTTAAAAAAATTATGTGAGTGTTGCATCATGGACCACGGTTACCCTGGTAATATGGTGGTGGAGGATGAGAATGAGGAGAAGGAGGAGGACAAGAGCAAATAGCCAAAATCAGGAAGCGTATACCCATGTGTGGGTGTAAAAAGGTGCATGGGAATACACCTCTCAAAAAAAGACACTGGATTTGAGTTTATGTTACGCTGCTATCATTCGGTGGTGTTGAGAAGTCTGACCCAATCCAGCCCTTGTTCATTTTTATAAGAGTCAAACTGTCAGCATTTTCAGTTGACAGGCGGACGCGCTTATGAGTTATAATTCCACCAGCGGCACTAAAAACTAGCTCTGATAAAACGCTAGCGGCAGGGCAGGCCAGGACCTCCAAGGCGTAGAGAGCCAGTTCATTACACGTATCCAGCTTGAATACCCAATAATTATAAGGCACAGAGGAATCACGGAGGATGTTGGTACGGTCGGCCAGTTACTCCCTCAGCATCTTCCCAAACTTTTCACTCCTTGTGAGAGTACCCCGCGCCTCAGGGCCTGTGCGATGGGAGGGGCTGAGAAAATTCTCCCAGAACTTTGACAGTGTTCCCCTGCCTCTGCTGGATTGAAGTTGTGTCTCTCTCGCCTGTAGTCCTTGGTTGTCCAACGAACTATGATCTCTGCCACTAGCGTTTTCAGATGGGAATTTTTTTTAATGGTTCCGCAACAAGGGCTTTCTGGTACTGCCCCATTTTTGTAGACCTGTCCGCCTCAGGAAAAAGAGATAAAAAGTTCTCCTTGTAGCTTGGGTCTAGAAGTGTCACCAACCAGTAATGACTGTCACACAAAAGTGTGAGAACGCGAGGGTCTTGGGAAAAGCAGTGTAACATAAACTCAGCCATGCGTGCCAGACTGCGAACAGGCAAGACTTCCGTGTCCTCACCAAGAGCACGAGTGACCATGCTCTCCTCCTCTTCCTCCTCTCTGTCCTCAGACCATCCACGCTGAACAGACGGTATGACAGTTGTGCAGGTAGTACCGTCTATAGCGCATGAAACTAGCTCCTGTTCTTCCTCCTCCTTTTCCTCATTGTCACCCAATCCACATTGGCATGAGATGAGGCTGGGCTTTGTGTAATCACCCTGTATGGTTCCTTGCTCCATCTCATCATGCTCCGCTTGCAATGCATCCTCTTTGTTTATGAGAAGAGAGCGTTTCAGAAGACAGAGAAGCGGGATGGTGATGTTAATTATCATAGCCGCTCACCATCTTGGTGGAGTCCTCAAAGTTTTGGAGGATGGTACATATGTCTGACATCCATGTCCACTCCTGAGGTCTTATGTGTGGAGTCTGAACTGAATACCGACGGCCTTGTTGATGCTGGTACTCAACAACTGCCCTCTTCTGCTCACAAATCCTTCCCAACATCTGCAGTGTAGAATTCCAACATGTGGGAACATCACACACCAGTCTGTGAGTCGAAAGCTGCAAACGTGGCTGAAACAGGGCAAGGGCGGCGGAAGCTGTAGGTGACTTTCTAAAATTGGCACACAGGAGGCGTACTTTAACAAGCAGATCTGGCAGCTCTGGGTAGGATTTGAGAAATCGCTGAACCACGAGGTTAAGCACATGGGCCAGGCATGGTATGTGTGTGAGCTCGCCTCGCCTCAGAGCCGCCACCAGGTTCCGGCCATTGTCACACACGACCATGCCTAGCTGTAGGCTCAGCTGTGTGAGCCACAGATCTGCCTGCTCTTTTAGAACTGTCCACAACTCTTCAGAATTGTGCGGTTTGTCACCTAAGCATATTAGCTTCAACACAGCCTGTTGCCACTTGGCCGAGGCAGTGCTGCAAGTGCTTCAAACTTGTGACTGATATGGTCATTTCAGAGATGGAGGCTGAAGAGGAGGAGGAGGCTGAGGAAGATGAGGTGCAAGAGCTGTAGGCTGTGGGGGCAACCCTGATTGACCCAGGGTCTGCATTCCTTGGCGTCGGGAGGACGTGTTCCGTCCCAAGGTCCGACTAGGTCCAGGCTTCCACTATGTTAACCCAGTGTGCCGTCAGCGAGATGTACCGTCCCTGCCCACAAGTACTTGTCCACGTGTCCGTGGTTAGGTGGACTTTCCCGGTAACTGCATTGTTGAGGGCATGTCTAATGTTTTGGGACACGTGCTTGTGTAATGCGGGGATGGCACATGGGGAGAAATAGTGGCAGCTGGGGACCGGGTACCGAGGAATGGCCGCCGCCATCAGGTTGCAGAATGCTTCCGACTCCACAAGCCTAAAAGCCAACATTTCGAGCGCAAGCAGTCGTGAAATGTGGGAATTTAGGAATGTGGCCTGTGGGGCATTGGCTGCGTATTAGCACTTGCATTCCAAGGACTGGGGTATGGACAACTGAATGCTGCACTGGGACAAGGACGTGGACATGCTTACTGATGCTGCTACTTGAGAGTGTGCAATGACAAGTGCAGGGCAGGAGGCATCTTCACATGCACCATGGACAGGGGATTGGCTTGCATGCACAACAGCGGAAGAAGCAGTGGTGCCACCCGCAAACACTGTTCCTGGACCCTGGGGTTTGGCCCACAAAGTCGGGTGCTTTGCTGTCATGTGCATGATCATGCTGGTAGTGGTCATGCTGGTCGTTTTGCCACCCCTGCTGATGCTGGCCTGGCAGCTGGTGTAAATGGCCTGTTTGGGGTTATCGCCAGAGTCTTTAAAAAACAACCAGTCTCGGGAAGACCTAACAGTTGTACTGGCAACTTCCTTTGTGTTGGTGTTACAGGGAATGGCTGTCTGCCTTCTGCCTGTGGCCACCACACTGCTTCTTCCTGCCTGTTGGGGTGCTCTGCCTCCCTCCCCCTGTGTGCTTCTCTCCTCACTCTGCATGTCCTCCTGCCAGGTTGGGTCAGTTATTATATCATCCACCTCCTCGTCTTCCACTTCTGCACCCTGGTCCTCCTCCTGACTTTCTGGCAATTGTGTCTCATCATCGTCCACCTCTTGTGACACTTTCCCACCGTTGCCTTCGTGTGATCGTGGCTGCTCAAATATTTGGGCATTGCTACATGCGATCTCCTCTTGCCCTGCTTCAAGTGGACCGGGTGAGAGGCCCGAATCTATAAATGGAACAGTGAACAGGTTTTTGGAGTGTCCAAGTGTGAGATCAGTTGTCTCTGGGCACTCGGCCTGGTGGGAAGAAGGAGGTTTAGGGTGAGGAATATGCGGTCCAAACTCACAGTTACTGAGAATTGACTGTGTGGAAGACAAGGTTGTGGTGGTGGCTAAGTGACTGGAAGCATTATCTGCTATCCAACCAATAATCTTTTCACACTGCTCTGTGTTCAATAGCGGTGTTCTGTGGTCCCCTATTATTTGGGACAGGACGGTCGAGCGAGAAGATGTGGGTGTTTGTTGTGGCACAATTTCAGCTTGCCCACGGCCTCGGCATCACCAACACGTCCAGTTCCCTGTCCCTTGCCACGTGCCTTGCCCATATTAAATGGAGGACAATATCTTCCACGCTCACTACAAATGGCTGAATTTGGAGCGAACTTATATGTGATCCTTGTGACGGACAAACCACAGTTTTAATTACCTGGCCTGTAGGTAACTATTTTAAACAGCAAACTGGTGTCAATAACTTCACTGACAAACTGAAACAAATGTTTAATGGAGGCCAGAAATGGCAGTACTTTCAGCACAATTATATGTGATTCGTGTGACGGACAAACCACAGTTTTAAATAGCTGGATTTTTAGCAATGTAATATGGAAAGAACCTGGCTGTATTGTGCAGTGCCAACAAGCAAATGGCGTAGAAAAACTGTGTTCGCTGGATTGCTTTTTAAGCAAATAATGAGGATTAAAATCCCAAAAAAATTATTCCTGGTCCCTGAGACTTGGGCCTATTTCTAGAAATATCTAACAGCAGCAGCAGACAAAACTGGAATGGAGCCTCTTGTGCTATATGCACTGCAGTCTGCTATATACCCTGACTGCCTATATACACTGGCTGCCTGATATCTCTGCAGATGGATTAGTCCTCAGAAGGACTGTTTGTTGAGATGGATATGTGTCTTCAATATAGTTTGGCACACCTACACGAACTAGAAACAAGTAAATCTCTCCCTAGCTCATAAGCACCTTTCCCTACACTGTCTGATTCCGGAGTGATTGTGATGAGCACGGCGACACCAGGTCTGATATAGACCTGATGACGCTGTGCGGCCAGCCAATCACTGTAATGCCACAACCAACATGGCTGCGGCATTACAGTGAGTGGCAGACAATCCCTGCATGTTCATTGGCTCTGTAAAGAGCGCCAAACATGCAGGGAGGGGACCCGAGATCCCGCCGCGCAACCCCTGAAATACTGGGCCAGCGCCGAGCATCTCGAGTAGCGAGATGCGCGGGCGAGCACCGAGCAGTAGCGAGCATGTTCACTCATCACTAGACCTCTGACAATTATAACAAGGGAATGGCTATAAAGGAATTGTCCACTACTTTTTATTATTCCCTCAATGTATTCAGCCGGTGCCCATAATGGTTTTTGTAATTACCTTCTGCTGTCCTTATTGCTATCACTGGCCGCTCACAGGCATCACGTGACCCCCGGCCGCAGACGGCTTTGACATCCCCTGATGTCACATCAAATTCTGGCCGCAGCCAGGGGTGACTTACGTCTGCGTTCCACGGTGGATGATGGGTTGTGTGCGGGGTTACCCCGCACGTCACACCTAGCAACCACTACGGGCTCTCCCTCTCCTCGTTCATTGGGAAAGCGTGCTAACCCGGCCCACAGCCCAGCATCCACCGTGGGGACCGCATCACTGATGTCACGCCTCACTTGACATAACATCAGCGGGGGGTCACGTGATGCCTGTGAGGGTCCCGCAGTAGCCTCCCCCCTGTTTTCCATAGCTTCCTCCCTTCATGTTCTCCATAGCTTCCCCCCCTTCATGTTCGCCATAGATCCCCCCCTTCATGTTCTCCATAGCTTCCCCCCATCATGTTCTCCAAAGCTTTCCCACTTTCATGTTCTCCATAGCTTCCCCCTTCGTATTTTCCATAATGTCCCCCCTTCATGTTCTCCATAACTTCCTCCCCACCTCATGTTCACCATAGCATGCTCCCCCCATGTTCTCAATAGCTTTCTCCCCCTATGTTCTCCATAGCTTTCTCTCTCCCTCTCTCATGTTCTTCATAGCGTGCTTCCCCCCATGTTCTCCATAGCTTCCTCCCCCCTATGTTCTCCATAGTTTCCCCCTTCATGTTCTCCATAGCTCCCCCCTTTCATGTTCTCCATAACTTCCCCCTTCATATTCTCCATAGCTTCCTCCCCCTTCATATTCTCCATAGCTTCCTCCCCTCATGTTCTCCATAGCTTCCCTCCCTTTATATTCACCATAGCTTCCTCCCCTCATGTTCACCATAGCTTTCCCCATTCATGTTCTCCATGGCTTCCCCCCATGTTCTCCATAGCCCCCTTCATGTTCTCCATAGCTTCCTCCCCTTATGTTCTCCATAGTTTCACCCCCTTCATGTTCTCCATAGCTTCCCCAATCATGTTCTCCATAGCTTCCTCCCCTCAAGTTCTCAATAGCTTCCCCCCTTCATGTTCACCATAGCTTCCTCTACTCATGTTCTACATAGCTTCCCTCCCTTCATGTTCTCTGTGGCATCACCCCATGTTCTCCATAACTTTCCCCCTTCATGTTCTCGATAGCTTCTTCCCCTCATGTTCTGAGGAGTAGCCAGTGGTCTAGCAGGAGGAATGGGAACTAGACAACTCTCATGGCACACCAGACCCCAAAGGAGTATTTCTCTGGATTTCCAGTCCATGACAGGCTTGTGTTTTCGCAGCCATGGCAGACCTAGAAGAGGATGAGACAAACCTGAAAGCACATAGAGAGGAATCTTCTCCAAGTGTAGCATTCCTACCCTAAGTTCCACAGGCTAAGAAACTAAAAGAACAGTCTCGGATAGAGGTCTCCCATCCATGGATGATAACACTAAAGGATTCTGCAGATGTTCAATGGGAATTCGATACTGCTCCATAAGGGAGCAGTAAAATTAAATTTCCTGGGGAACCAGAGTCCACATAGGCCGATTCAGTGAAATGGATGTTGCCACAGGAAACGGATACTGAGAGAGTCAGGGGAGGAGAGGAGTAGTCTTTGCCAAGGGTAGTTTCTCCAATGGACGCTAGGCTTTGGAGTTTCCTGTTTTTTTGGGACATGAACAGATTAAATGTTGAAGATTGCCACAACAGAAACACCTCCCTTCAGCCTGATGGTCCTCCTGACAGTGCTTGGCCAACTACACCTGCATGGATTCAGAGTAAGCTGTCAAAGTTGAGGTCTGCTGCTTGATCGGCTTTTGAAAGGCAGGAGCCAAGTGCAAAGATCTTCTCTCACAGGTCACCTCCTTGGAGTGCTCCTGAAACCTGATGTCGATTCGGGTAGCCAGGTCATCTAGTGAGTTGGGAATATCATGACCAGCCAGGTCGTCCTTAATTCTTCTGGAAAAACCTTCCCAGAAGGCAGCCACCAGCGCCTCGTTCTAACTGGTCAGACTGAACCGTGCCAACCAGACACTTGAATAATTTCTTCAGTTTTATGTCTCTGATCATCAGCCTGACTGGGTGGAATATCTCCCTCTAGCTGAATTTGCCATAAACAATCAGTATCAAGAATCTTTTACGACCCCTCTATTTTTCTGCAATCTTGGGTATCACGGTCGATATGGATCCTTTTTGGCCTCTGAATTGAACAGTGTATCCGTACACAAATTAAAGATGAACTTGTCTGAGACCAGAGAAAATCTGAGAAGAGCACAGGGCAGACAGTCATCCTCAGCTAATAAAAGATATACTGATGTACCAAGTTTTGGGGTGGAGGACAAGGTAGAACCCAAATTTATTGGTCCATATGAAATAACTTAGGTGATCAATCCTGTGGTCTTCCGTTTGAAGTGACCCCTTCCTTCCGGTTCCTTAATGTGTTCAATAAACCACTACTTAAAGTTCACCGCTTGTCTGTTCTTCCTGTTAGGAATCCTCCTTCTCCTATCTTGGTTAAAGGCAATCTGGAATTTGAAGTTCAAAAATTTTTAGATTCATGGACAGTGAAATACAATACTTGGTGCATTGGAAAGGTTATGGGCCAGAAGAGGAATCTTGGGACCCAGCCAGTGACATTAATGTTAAGACCTTAGTCAGACGGTTTCATCAATCTTTCCTTGAAAAACCTTGTCCTAAGGGTCCGGAGACAACTCCTGAGAAGTGTGGGGTACTGTCACTTCAGTGTCTGAACATGCTGCTGTAACCCCTGGCCTGGTTGCTAGGCAGCGCCACAGTAATACTATGGTTAGCCAACAGTGTGTGGGTGTTTATGTTTCAGATTGCTGAGACTAATTTACCCTTTGATATTCACTTGTGTTTTTCTGCAGGGAACTGGTAGGTAGTTAGCTCCATGCTGGGTGCCATAGGTGGGGCTCCCTTCTATATAACTGTCAGATATTAGTTTGTGTTCAGCTAGTGACACAGGCTCTCAAACTTAGCTCCTGTGGTCTGTTTTGCATTTCCTGTGTTCTGCCTCTGGCTTTTATTTCAACCACCTGGTTTTCTCCTGATTTTGTCCTTGACAAGACTTCTTGGCTTTGACTCTGCTTGGCAACCATTTCTTCCTCTGGTTTGCACTTCCGGACAACAGCCCGTCCGTCAAAGCAATCCACTGAACCCTGTTGTAAGACTAGATAACTGTACAGGGTTAAAGGGTGGTCGGGGTTTCTCTTTTTGAGCTTGTAGCCTCTGACAAATGTAACAGATTGTAATTAACTCATGTGAGTCTCTGGTGTTATATGTGAGGGGAGATATGTTTCACTATGCCTACTAGCTTTAGTGAACTGGACCTACAACTTTTCTCCAGCATGTTATATGTTGGGGGGTTAAATCACTATTGTGAAGGGAGTGTTTTTTTTGTGAATGACATTGAGAAGGGTGGGAGGTCATTCACCATATCTCCACTTCAGGGTGTGGCTGTGCAGGTTTAAATGCTCAGTTAATGTTTTTTTTCTGGTGTTGTGAGTTTTGGAGAGACAAGTCTCCAGACTGTAGAACTTCAGCTCAGGAGGAGCTGAAGTGTGCTGCAAGTTGGTGCAGGCAAACCCGCACACTTATAGACTGTGTTATCATTTGTCTTTTGTTTTACCTTTATGCCAGCAAGGCTGAGTTCATTTTGCTGAAGTCTGCAGTGCTTTATGCGAATATAATAAACCTGCAGACAAAACCGTTCCTGTGTCTACTTCCGACTGCAGCCGGGCGAGTCGCCTTGCCACACATATAAAGTTTATCTGTTCTAGTGTAAAGGACATATTAATATTCATGCTATCCAAGTGTAAAGGACATATTGATACTCATGCTATAGCAACTCCATTTTGTCTGCTTGTTTCAAAATCATGTTATTATCACTCCTTGCATAACATACATTCTTTCCTTCTTTTCTTCTGTTCACATGCATCTTTCCCACAAACTTTTTCTCACAAGAACATTTTGTATTCTGTCAGACACTCCGCTCCTGTTATCTAACTAGTTTAGGCCAGGATTGACCTTGTTAAATTTCCATAGTGCTTCGAACTAACGATGATAATATGACCATATATGTGTTTCCGTAATAATTGTACTAACATTGGTTAGCCTATAGTACTGTAGTATGGCTGCAGAGTTGATTGGCTATTAAAATACTCAAAACAATATAAAATGCTAAGCAAAATAAACGGGATCAGAGATTCTCTGAATCCTCCCAATACAGAGCACGCATTGCCTCCGTTTGGTTTTCTGTGGATTGCGCAATCAACATAATAATTTGACACTCACTTGGTCAACCGTGAAGGGTTATTGCCCTCCCTTAACAGCTGGTGCCGTGACTCAGATCCCTAACCAGGGACGCCCCTCCCTCTCTGGACGTCCACAAAGAGAGACTTGCTTTCAGCCTGCCCCACTGGAATTGGGACTGGTCATCCCCCACAAAAAGCCATGGTAAGTGCACAAGTTCTTTAATAGTGACACTGACCGTTTGGCGTGGTTTACACGTGGTGTGTGGTTGTTTGCAGTATCTCCGGACGTCCTGGTTGGATATAGTCAAAGGTGAGACTATAAGGGGTGTAGTCCCATTAGGGGTTTGATATTATTTACTTTCAAAGCAGTATCACCTCGGATTGACAAGTGAATATTGTGTGAATCTTTCTCAACTTCTGACAAAAATCCTTAGGAGACTGAACACTGTTAGGTTCGGTCGCGGCAGGTGATCGAAGATTGGGTAGGGCACGCACCCAGATATATGTATATCTAGTGTCCGGAGAGCTGCAGGCAAGAGCTCTCCTCCTTTCACCTAAACTGTTTCGGGGTAAACCCGTTCAGGGCGGGTGATCGAAGATTGGGTAGGACACTCCCACAGATATACATATATCTAGTGTCCGGAGAACTGCGGACTAGAGTTCTCCTCCTTTCATCTGGCCGTTCGAGACTCCCCGACGGGAAGGGGTGAAAAAAAGTCAGTGAAACAGCAGCTGAGGTCCGGACTCGTGCTGTGCACAAATTAAGGATTTTTTTGTCAGTTGTAGTGATTAATCAATGTTTCCGTGGAGCAGAAAAAAATTGTCTCCCCTGCAGGAGGGGGAGGATGTGATGAATATCATGATCGGTCGAGAAGGGAAAAGATCTTTTAAGAATGCACCAAAAGTGTTTAAGGTGTTAAATTTTCCTGTGGAGGGGAGGCTTCAGCCTGTGTTGTGGGATGAAGGCATCCGGCAGCAAAGGGATAGATTAGTTGACTGTGGATTGTTGGAAGATGCTGAGAAGTTCAGGAAAGTCGCACATGAGATTTGTGATGAAGGAAATGTAGAAATAGCGGAGGAGATGAAGCCTGGTTATTTCAATTACTTTTATGTCAAGAAAGGAAAATTATCTAGCACTGTGACAAAAACTGGTTGTTTTGTGCTACAAAATGAAGCTGATGGTGAAAAAGTACAGGAGGAAGTAGGTCCCCCTTCCCCCAAATTATGTGTCCACAATCCGAATCTAAAGCCCCACAAATGTAGCAGTACCCCAGCCCCCCTGAATCCGGAAATTGAGCAATTTATACCTTATGAGATTAAATACCTTGCACTTCCCACTGAGAGCCAGCCACCATCATATAACCCAGACTGTTGGCTCTGTAATGTGTGTTGGGTCACTAATCAAGGATGGCGCAAGACGTGCTATAATCGTGGAGCACGTAAACCCGGTGTTGTAGCACCAACCTGCCCATTACTTAATGCTGACAGGGGGTATTATAAATCACTACCCCCACCTGCCCCTGCCATGGTCCATACTCCATTCAGAGAGACCCAGGGTCCTCTGAACTCTTCCCTATTCACCCTCTCCCAAACTGGGGGAATAGACCATGGACATGAGTATCAGAAGGTGGCATCTGTTTTATTGAATGGTCCTTCAGAATTTTCCACTATGCTGAGAATAGGCATAGGGAGTATACGGCAACAGCAAGTTGGGATCATTGTAAATGCAGCAAATGCGAGACTACAGCTTGGGGGGGGGGGCTAGCTGCAGGAATATGTCATCTTGGGGGTCCTGCAATACAAGCTGCATCTAATGATTACATCCGTGACCATGGTCCGTTAAGAGAAGGAGAGGTGATGGCTGCAAGAGCCGGACAGCTATCATGTCAGTTTGTGATACATGTAGAGAAAACCAAAAGAGTAACGTGTGTGGGTTGTACTGTAAATGACAGTAGAAGATGTTAAATGCAGCAAGGAAGAGATAATGGAATGTTGAAAAATAAAGTGAATGCATGTGAAAAAAAAGGTTGCGCTGAGTTAGTTGACAGAAGGAAAAAGTATGTGGAGGAACTTAAATGGTTAACTGAAATATGCGCGCTGCCAGATAAGCGCCCAGTTACAGCTGCTAGCATAGCAAAACGGCCTTGGCTTGATACGGAACAGCAGAGAATTTGTCAAAAAAAAAAAGGGTGAATGGAGGAAGAAAATACAGACAATAAGGGAAAGACGCTATGTTATGTGTATTACAAAGATACTGCTCTTCGATAATGGCGGAGTAATGAATTGTTGGGAATGTTCTAATTGTGGCCAGCAGAATCCATTGTCAGCAGATTATTGTGTTGCATGTCACGCACCCCGTCCAGTGTCCAGAAGGCCCACCCCTCGCTACTACCCAAGCCACTCCTAGTGCCCCATCCTCATCTGTTATACCTATGTCCGCCCAAAGTTCCAATCCTTCCTGCAGCGGCCATGTTGCTACACCCATTGCATCACCTCCTGCGTCTGACCAGATGTCCCTTTGGTGGCGGCCATCTTGGTTCACCCTTCCTGTAGTATGCTTCCTTCTGGTGGCGGCCATCTTGGCACACCCGGAATACAGGCAGCAATACACACTACACCCGGAATGTGTATGAGGAAGATCATCATGATCAGTGTGTGACAGAGCATTAGACTCCAATACGTATGAGAGTGGGGTTGACTTCCGTCGAGCCCTTAAAATATGGGCTCAGGATAAGCTGGCTGATCAATCTACTGCCCTCACATATGTTACTCAAGAGAAGGGAGAGTCGGCTGAGAAGTTTTATGGGCGCCTTTTGCAGGTCTATAAGGACCTTGGGTTCTCATTACATACTAAAACTCATTGCCAGCTGTTAGTGTCCGCCTTTATCCAGGGTTTACGTACTGAAATCAAGGACGCGATATTGGCTGTACGGCCGGATGTTGAGTCAGCCACCCCAGGAGAGACCCTAAAAGTAGCAAAAAGTTTCCAGGAAAGTGTCGCCTGGGCAGCTTCTGCGGTTAAGCCTAAATATAAACCCGCTGCAGTGGCAGTTGCTGCACCCCCAGTACCTGCAGAACAGTGTACCCCCTTGCAGCCCTTGCCCCCCAGTATTCCCCCTTGCCCCCCCAGTGTCCTCCCGTACAGCCCCACTACTACTCCATGGCAGTGCCTGATCAGCGAGTAATGTATCCTGGGAGAAGACCAGTAGTGAATTCCCGTATTCTGTGTTAGAGATGTGGCCGGGCAGGACACTTCCAAAGGGACTGTCACACCCCTGCTAGTCAATGCACCCCCCAAGGCCCCCTATTTAGAAATAGGACGTCCAGCCCACGAGACTCACGAGAGAATGTCCATCAGGGCCAGTGTTAGCCTCCTCAAGCATCTAGCAGTACTGAATTGTCGAGTCTCAGCCTTGAGACTTCAGTTCTGCCTTGGTCAAGTGGTCTTCTTAGGCCATTGCCTTACTCAGGGTGCCAGACATCTCACAGAAGAAAGGAAGATGACCATCTACGCACTACCACTCCCAAAAGATCCCATAGAGCTGCAACGGTTCCTCGGACTATGTACATATTGCAGACAATGGATCCCAGACGCCTCACGTCTGATGCAGCCCTTATATGATGCATTAAAAGAAGACACTCTGGCTGATGTAAACAACAAGGACAACCAAGAACTGCTGCAACAAGCCTTTGAACAACTAAAGTCAAGGATAATGACAGCCTCTGCCCTTGGAAACCCGGACTATGCTCAACCTTTCCATTTGCATGTCTCTGAGACAGGAGGACATGCAGCCGGAGTACTCACGCAGAGACACTGTACAAAGCAGCGCCCAGTCGGGTATTACTCAGCACATCTGGACCCGGTAGCCAGGGCCTCCCCCAGCTGTCTACGAGCGGTTCACGCCACACAGCAGTTACTTGAGAAGACGGCGGCGGACATCATCCTTGGACATGAGACTCACATTTATGCCCCACACGATATAGCAGCTGTTCTGGCTTTACAGCAACCTAAACATCTGTCCACACAGAGACACCTGCGGCTGCAGTGTTCGTTGATGTTGCCAGAAAATGTGAAATTACACCGCTGCACCGCAATCTACCCAGCCACCCTGCTACCAGCACCTGAAGGAGAGGGGAAAGAGGCTCCACCGCATGATTGTCTGGAACAAATTACTCCCGAGTCAACTCCACTTGTTCTAGTGGGGGAAGTACCCTTGGATGACCAAGAGCTTACGTTATATACGGATGGATCCAGATATGCTGACACCTCTGGCAGGTTTCATACTAAATATGCTGTCACAACTGAAGATACATTGGTAGAGGCTGCAGCCTTGCCTCCCAGTATGTCAACACAGGAAGCAGAGCTCAAAGCTCTGACTGCAGGTTCTCCTGTGAAAAAATGCTGAAAGCGTTAGACAACTGATGGAAGCGGTACAACTACCAATACAGCTGGCTGTCGTAAAGGTAAAAGCTCATACCCGGCCAGATGCCTCTGAAGCAAGAGGTAATGCACTTGCTGATCTCCATGCTAAGCGAGCAGCTCTTCTTCCGACATCCATGTCCATGGCAACAGGCCAAACAGCTAAATTCCGTACCAACCCAGGATCAACCTGTAGAAGAGCATCAACCGGTCCCTCCAATCACAAAGTTACGCTCCACGCAGCAAAAAGTCTCTAAAGAAGAACGCCAGTCGTGGAAGGAGGCGGGTGCTAAATTGATAGATGGGCTATGGAAGAAGGAACAACTGTACTGTTGGCCTCGACTCCTGTATCCATCCGTTGCAGCCTGGGCTCATGGACCGATGCATCGAGGGAAGAATCAAGCTTTGCTACTGGTGCAGGAGATGTATTGGGCTCCAGGAATTTCCACCGTGTTGAGAGCACAGAACAAAGGTTGCACAATATGCCAAACCTGCAACCCAGGTAGATTACAGAATGTACCGACAAAACACCTTGCCAAACCAGAGTATCCGTTCCAACGATTGCAAGTTGATCACAGCACTCTCCCTAAAGCAGGACGATATGAATACTGCTTAGTCGTAGTGGATATGTTTTCCAGTTGGCCAGAAGCATTCGTCGTTCTAAACATGACTGCCTGTAACGGGTCTGGGAGGTGGAACCTCTGAGCAACTAAACAAAGGGGCTGTCCTTGTAAGGAAGCGGGTGACTCCCAGGGAAGGCGGGCAGGCAATCACGGCTAGTGACGGGGACAGTCTCTGGGTAAGAAGGCAGGAGGTCACGGCAAGTTACGGGGACAGTCTCTCGACAGGCGGGTGGTCACGGCAAGTGACGGGGACAGTCTCTTGACAGACGGGTGGTCACGTCAAGTGACGGCTAAGCCTCCAGGTAGGCTAGCAGGCAGGTAGCAGGTGGACGCTCCCAGGTGAGCGGGCAAGAGTCTCTGGACAGGCAGGTGGTCACAGCAAGTGACGGCAGAGCCTCCAGGTAGGCTTACAGGCAGGTCGCAGATGGACGCTCCCAGGTGAGCGGGCAAGAGTCTCTGGACAGGCAGGTGGTCACAGCACGTGACGGCAGAGCCTCCAGGTAGGCTAGTGGGCAGGTAGCAGGTGAGCGCTCCCAGGTGAGCGGGCAGACGGATCCATAGACAGACTGGCAGGGCTGGTAGGCAGACTGTCGGACCGCAGGAATGTCAGCAGATAGACACGTATCAGGCAGGAATCAAACAGGAAACTGGCAGGTAACTGACAGGTAACTGGCAGGTATCTGGTAACGGGACCTGAGGGCTGAAGCAGAGTGATAGGCTATGCTACAACATTGCTCGGGCACCTCCATTTTGGAGGAGGTGCCTTATATATGGAGAGGTCCTCCGGCCATTGGCCGGGGACTCCTTAGGACGGCGCGCGCGGCCCCTTTAAGAGAGGGGGAGCGCGTACGCGCGCCCTAAGCACAGTGGCCGGGAAGGAGCATGCGCTGCCAGCAGAGTGGGAGGAAGACGCCGGGCACGGAGCGGAGAAGTGAGGGGAACAGCGTCCCTGCCTAGCAGGAGGCAGGGACGCCGACGCTACAGTACCCCCCCCTTTAGGCCCCCCCTTTTTTAGGCCAGACAGAAATTTATCAAGGATGAGAGGGGCACGGATGTTCTCCCGGGGCTCCCAATCTACTAGAAAAAAGGTCTTTCCTCTTACCCTTTTGGTGGCCAGAATGTTGTCTACCTCAAACTCGTTTTCAGCAGAAACCGGAGCAGGGGGCGTACCTGTAGACTTGGAAAAAGAGTTAAGTACCACGGGTTTGAGGAGAGATACATGGAAGGAGTTAGGGATCAGCAAGTTGGCAGGGAGTTTCAATTTATAGGCCACCGGGTTGATCTGTTTGATAACCTCCAGTGGGCCGATGAACCGAGGCCCTAACTTGTAGGAAGGAACCTTGAGCTGGACATACTTGGACGAGAGCCAGACTTTATCTCCAGGACGGAATTGTGGAGGATCCAGGCGTTTTTTGTCAGCGTGTTTTTTCATCTGCTCGGACGACTGAAGGAGTGCGGATCGGGTACTCTCCCAAATGGAGGAAAATTCGCTAACGAGAGATTCCGCAGCCGGATTGTCCACCGAGGTGGAGACGGGAAATGGGATCCGAGGATGCTGACTGAAGACTACAAAAAACGGGGATTTGGAGGAAGATTCGCTCTCGTGGTTATTGTAACAGAATTCGGCCCATGGTAGGAGATCCACCCAGTCTGAATGGTGGGCATTAACGAAGTGCCGGAGGTAACTGGTCAGGATCTGATTGATCCGCTCCACTTGACCATTGGACTGTGGGTGGTAAGCGGAGGAGAAGTCCAGGGTGACGTCTAGCAGCTTACATGTGGCTCTCCAGAAGCGTGAGGTGAACTGAACCCCACGATCCGACACGATGTGGAGGGGCAGGCCATGGAGACGGAAGATGTGGCGGATAAAGTCTTTAGCCAGCTCGGGTGCAGACGGGAGGCCCGGCAGGGGAATGAAGTGAGCCATCTTGGAAAAGCGGTCAGCGACCACCCAAATGACTGTACAACCGGCAGAGACAGGGAGATCTGTTATAAAGTCCATAGCTATATGCTGCCAGGGGGCAGCAGGTACTGGAAGAGGAAGGAGGCGACCGGCTGGCTGGTGTCTCGGAACCTTGTTGCGGGCGCAGGACACACAGGCTGAAACAAAGTCTATTACGTCCTTGTGCAGGGTAGGCCACCAGTAGTGCCGGGTAATAAGCTGGAGGGTCTTTTTCTGACCGGCGTGGCCAGCTAGCTTAGACGAGTGACCCCAGTGTAGGATCTTCTCCCGATCAGGTACAGTTACGAACGTCTTACCGGGAGGGAGACGATTTAGATTCACGGGGGCCACCTGCATTACTCTGGCGGGATCTATGATGTGTTTAGGTTCCTCCTCGAGATCAGACACCAGGAAGGATCGGGACAAGGCGTCAGCTTTGATGTTTTTGTCAGCTGGGCGAAAATGAAGGACGAAATCAAAGCGAGCAAAAAACAAGGACCACCGGGCTTGGCGTGGGTTAAGTCTCTGGGCACTCTGGAGGTAAGCCAAGTTCTTGTGGTCCGTGTAAATTATTACCGGGTGAAGAGCCCCCTCGAGCAGGTAACGCCACTCCTCCAGTGCCAGCTTAATGGCCAATAACTCTCGGTCTCCTATAGAATAGTTGCGCTCAGAAGAGGAGAAGAGTTTGGAGAAGAAGCCGCAAGTTACCATTCTTCCGGAAGACGACTTTTGGGTAAGTACCGCTACGGCTCCAGAGGAGGAGGCGTCAACTTCCAGGAAGAATTGTTTGTTGCCGTCCAGGCGATGCAGCACCGGGGCGGAAGAGAAAGCCTGTTTTAAGGAAAGAAAGGCTTCCTCTGCTTCGGGCGGCCATTCTCTGGGATTAGTGCCCTTACGGGTGAGCGCAGAGATTGGGGCAGTCCGGGAAGAGAAGTGCGGTATGAAGAGGCGGTAGTAGTTGGCGAAGCCCAGGAACCGCTGAATAGCCTTCAACCCCTCTGGTCGAGGCCACTTCTGGATGACAGACAGTTTCTCAGGATCCATTCGTAGGCCGGTCTGAGAGATTATGTAGCCCAAAAACGGAAGCGAGGTCTGCTCAAAGAGGCACTTCTCATATTTGGCGTAGAGGTGATTCTGCCTGAGCCTGAGCAGGACCTGACGAACATCCCTCTGGTGAGTGAGAAGATCCGGAGAGAAGACCAAGATGTCGTCCAGGTACACCACTACGCAGGAATAGAGAAGGTCCCGGAAGATGTCATTGACCAACTCTTGAAAGACGGCGGGAGCGTTACAGAGACCAAAGGGCATTACCAGGTATTCATAGTGGCCGTACCGGGTGTTGAATGCCGTCTTCCATTCATCCCCCTGACGGATATGGACCAGGTTATAGGCCCCACGGAGGTCCAGCTTGGTGAAGATTCTAGCCCCCCTCAGACGGTCAAATAACTCCAGAATGAACGGAAGGGGGTATTTATTCTTCACCGTGATCTGGTTAAGGCCTCTATAGTCTATACAGGGACGGAGTGAGCCGTCCTTCTTCTTAATGAAGAAGAAGCCTGCTCCCGCCGGGGAGGTAGATTTCCGGATAAATCCCCGGGCCAGATTCTCCTCAATATATTCAGACATGGACCGGGTCTCAGCAGCGGACAAAGGGTAAATACGCCCACGGGGAGGAGTAGCGCCGGGTATCAGGTCGATTGGGCAGTCGTATGGTCTATGAGGGGGTAATGTCTCTGCCTCCTTTTTATTAAAGACGTCCGCATAAGACCAATAGTTAACTGGAAGTCCAGGTAGATTGGCTGGGGTAGGAGAAGGATGGACAGGATGGACGGGAACTAAACACGTCTTATGGCAGTCCTGTCCCCAGCGAAGGACTTCTCCGGTCTGCCAATCAAGCACGGGTGCATGTTTCTGAAGCCAAGGTAGACCTAGCAAGAGGGCGTGAGAGAGTCCAGGCAGAACATGAAAGGAGATACTCTCAGAATGCAGCATTCCCACCTGCAGAGTAATGGATTCGGTGATGAGTTGGATGGGACGTGGCAAGAGGCCCCCATCCACGGCAGCGACAGATAAGGGTACAGCCAGAGGTTTGGTGGGAATGTGGTATTTCTCTACCAGGGACTGAGAAATGAGATTTCCGGCAGCTCCAGAGTCAAGTTGAGCTAGTTCAAAATAACGGTTCTCCCCGCAGATGATAGAGACCGACAGCAACAGAGATGGAGAGGGTTTACTCTTGTCTAGGATGACCTCTCTGAGCGATCCTAGACACAGGCGTTTCCCGACCTCTCCGGGCAGGAACGGATCCGGTGCTCCTTACTGCCACAGTAGAAGCAGCTCCCCTCAGCTCGGCGTAACTCTTGACGGGTTTTGACCATCTTGGTCTGGTCGACCTGCATAGGCTCGGGTGAGTGCGCCTGGGGAGTAGCGGGAGAAGAGACAGGTTTCTGAAAGGTAGGGGCTAGACGTGGAAACCTCCTCTCACAGGTGACCTCTTTGGCGCGCTCCTGGAACCGGATGTCAATCCGGGTGGCAAGAGTTATTAAGTCGTCGAGAGTGGTAGGAATGTCCCGACCGGCGAGTTCATCTTTAATACGGCCGGACAGACTCTCCCAAAAGACAGACACCAGGGAGTCGTTATCCCAGGCCAGCTCCGAAGCAAGGGTACGGAACCGTATGGCATATTGGCCCACGGTGAGATTTCCTTGACGGAGGCGTAGCAGAGATGATGCGGATGAGGTCTCCCGTCCTGGTTCGTCGAAGACTTTCTGGAAAGCCGAGAGAAAGGCTGGCAGGTTGGACACCAGGGGGTCTCCTCTCTCCCATAGAGGATTTAGCCAAGCCAGTGCCTCCCCCGTGAGATGGGACATGATGAAGGCTACTTTGGCTCGGTCGGTGGAAAACTGGTGTGCCAACAGTTCGAAGTGCAGAGTGCACTGGTTAATGAAGCCCCGGGCCTGGCAGGGATCTCCGCCAAAACGAGGAGGAGCGGAGAGGCGGGGACCGGGAAGAGATGCCATAGTGTTGATGGGCAGCGACGGTGCCGGGGGAGTAAGTGTGCGAGTGGAGGCAGCTCCCGATGAGGTAGTCAATATGTCCAGGCGGGAGTTAACACTACGCAGGTGACTCAGGATGGACTCCTGTTGGGACCTCTGACGGGAAAGTTCATGACATAGGTCCGAGAGCGAGGGAGCTTGGGTGCCACCGGGTTCCAGGGCCCGAGCAAACTGTAACGGGTCTGGGAGGTGGAACCTCTGAGCAACTATACAAAGGGGCAGTCCTTGTAAGGAAGCGGGTGACTCCCAGGGAAGGCGGGCAGGCAGTCACGGATATTGACGGGGACAGTCTCTGGGTAAGAGGGCAGGAGGTCACGGCAAGTGATGGGGACAGTCTCTCGACAGGCGGGTGGTAACGGCAAGTGACGGGGACAGTCTCTTGACAGACGGGTGGTCACGGCAAGTGACGGCTAAGCCTCCAGGTAGGCTAGCAGGCAGGGAGCAGGTGGACGCTCCCAGGTGAGCGGGCGAGAGTCTCTGGACAGGCAGGTGGTCACAGCAAGTGACGGCAGAGCCTCCAGGTAGGCTTACAGGCAGGTAGCAGATGGACGCTCCCAGGTGAGCGGGCAAGAGTCTCTGGACAGGCAGGTGGTCACAGCACGTGACGGCAGAGCCTCCAGGTAGGCTAGCAAGCAGTTAGCAGGTGAGCGCTCCCAGGTGAGCGGGCAAGAGTCTCTGGACGGGCAGGTGGTGACAGCACGTGACGGCAGAGCCTCCAGGTAGGCTAGCGGGCAGGTAGCAGGTGAGAGCCATTGGCCGGGGACTCCTTAGGACGGCGCGCGCGGCCCCTTTAAGAGAGGGGGAGCGCGTGCGCGCCCTAAGCACAGTGGCCGGGAAGGAGCACGCGCTGCCAGCAGAGCGGGAGGAAGACGCCGGGCACGGAGCGGAGAAGTGAGGGGAACAGCGTCCCTGCCTAGCAGGAGGCAGGGACGCCGACGCTACACTGCCAAGACTACTGCCAAGAAGCAGATCTCTGAAGTTGTTTGTCGGTATGGAGTCCCAGAAGTTATCGAAAGTGATCAAGGACCAGCCTTTTCCTCATGTGTATATCAAGAAATACTTACCATGATCGGATCAACAGTGGCGCTGCATACTCCTTATCATCCATAGTCAAGCGTCAAGGTGGAGAGATTGAATGGCACACTGAAAAGGCAGTTGACCAAAATGATGCAGGAGACTACGGCCCAGTGGCTGAGCTCCTTCTCATTGCACTACATCACATACGCACCACTCCCATAGGGAAACACAAACTGTCACCCTATGAGATATTATTTAGGTCACAACCAGCTATAGCTAGATTTACCCCACAACAATTATCAGAAGAAACAGATTATGTTGTGCAATATGTGATTCAGCTTGCCAAAGCCTTAACTAACACCCATACGTTAGTATCCTCTTCTATTCCAGATCCAGCTGATGCAGAAGGTTGTCATACCCTCAAGCCTGGAGATTATGTGCATGTGAAGAAGCTTGTTCAGAAACATGGACTAGAACCATTGTATGACGGACCACACCAAGTGCTCCTGACAACCCCAACAGCAGTAAAACATGAATTTTCTGACTATAAGTCTAGTGATCCAACATGTGGCAATCTGAATGTTGGATATTGTAGCCCCCTTGGACAAATGCCTTCATGGTGTATGCTACACAGTTTCTATCGATTTGGTACATAAATTAATATTACAGCACTCTGCTTTATGGGACCTGCCATCAGCCACATATTGGGTCTGTGGGAATAATACGTATAAATGGCTCCCAGTCAGAGTAGGGGGGACTTGTACGTTGGCCCGGCTAACTCCAGCCACTTATCTTATTCCCCATAGTAAAGTAGATATGAGAGCCATCCCTCTTCATCTAATATATATAATTGCCTTATCCCGTCGGTCTGTCTGTCTGTCTATCTAGGAAATCCCACGTCGCTGATTGGTCAGGCTGCGGCCAATCAGCGACGCGGGATTTCAGAAAAAGATGGTGGCCGTTAGCGGCTCACCCTCACACGCTCACCTGCACACACTCACCCTCAGACGCTCACCCTCACGCTCGGACGCTCACGCTCGGATGCTCATGCTCTGATGCTCACGCTCTGACGCTCACGCTCGGACACTCACGCTCTGACGCTGACGCTCTGACGCTCACGCTATGACGCTCACGCTCAGACGCTCACGCTCGGACGCTCACGCTCTGATGCTCACGCTCACGCTCGCGCTCTGATGCTCACGCTCACACTCGGACGCTCACGCTCTGACGCTCACGCTCTGATGCTCACACTATGACACTCGGACCCTCACGCTCGGACGCTCTGATGCTCACGCTCGGACGCTCACGCTCTGACGCTCACGCTCGGGCGCTCACGCTCGGACGCTCATGCTCACGCACTGACGCTCACGCTCGGACGCTCACGCTCTGACGCTAACGCTCTGACGCTCAGGATATGATGCTCACGTTCGGACGCTCATGCTCTGACGCTCACGCTTGGACGCTCACGCTCGGACGCTCACGCTGTCTGTCTGTCCAGGAAATCCCACGTCGCTGATTGGTCAGGCCGCGGCCAATCAGCGACGCGGGATTTCAGAAAAAGATGGCGGTCATTAGCGGCTCACCCTCACACGCTCACCCGCACACGCTCACCCTCACCCGCTCACCCTCACACCCTCACCCTCAGACGCTCACCCTCACGCTCGGACGCTCACGCTCTGACGCTCACGCTCGGGCGCTCACGCTCTGACGCTCACGCTCGGACGCTAACGCTCTGACGCTCAGGCTCTGACGCTCACGTTCGGACGCTCACGCTCTGACACTCACACTCGGACGCTCACGCTCTGACGCTCACGCTGTCTGTCTGTCCAGGAAATCCCACGTCGCTGATTGGTCAGGCCGCGGCCAATCAGCGACGCGGGATTTCAGAAAAAGATGGCGGCCTTTAGCGGCTCACCCTCACACACTCACCCGCACACGCTCACCCTCACCCGCTCACCCTCAGACGCTCACCCTCAGACGCTCACCCTCACGCTCTGACGCTCACGCTCTGACGCTCACGGTCGGGCGCTCACGCTCGGACGCTCTGACGCTCACGCTCGGACGCTCACGCTCTGAAGCTCACGCTCGGACGCTAATGCTTTGACGCTCGCGCTCGGACGCTAACGCTCTGACGCTCACGCTCGGACGCTCACGCTGTCTGTCTGTCTGTCCAGGAAATCCCACGTCGCTGATTGGTCAGGCCGTGGCCAATCAGCGACTCGGGATTTCAGAAAAAGATGGCGGCCGTTAGCGGCTTACCCTCACACGCTCACCCTCACCCGCTCACCCTCTGTTGCATCGGCGTCTCTGCCTCCTGCTAGGCAGAGACGCCGTCCCTCTCACCTTCCTGTTCAGCACGCGGCGTCCTCCAGCGCTCCTTCCCTCGCTGCTGCCGGCGCGCGCTCCTTCCCGGGCACTGTGCTTAGGGCGCGCGCGCGCTCCCCCTCTCTTAAAGAGAGGGGGAGCGTGCGCGCGTCATCATAAGGAGTCCCCGGCCAATTGCCGGAGAACTTCCCATATATAAGGCACCTCCTCCAAAATGGAGGTGCCCGAGCAAAGTTGTTTGCACTGTGTCTGATCTGTGCTTCAGCCCTCAGGTCCCGCTGCTAGCCTGACTTCTCGTCCTGCCTGTCAGCCTGTTATCTGCTCGTTACCTGCCGAGCCTGCTCACCTAGAGCGCTCACCTGTTACCTGCCTGTTACCTGCCTTGGCTATCTGTCCGCTCACCTGGGAGCATCCGCCTGCCCTGTCTGTCAGACCGCTCACCTGGGAGCGTCCACCAGTTACCTGCCTGTTACCTGCCTTGGCTATCTGTCCGCTCACTTGGGAGCATCCGCCTGCCCTGTCTGTCAGACCGCTCACCTGGGAGCGTCCACCAGTTATCTGCCTGTTACCTGCCTCGTCTGTCTGTCGCTCACCTGGGAGCACCCGCCTGTTACCTGCTGTGTCCGCCAGCCCGCTCACCTGGGAGCGCCCACCAGTTACCTGCCAGTTACCCGCCTCGTCTGTCTGCCCGCTCACCTGGGAGCACCCGCCTGTTACCTGCTGTGTCCGCCAGCCCGCTCACCTGGGAGCACCCACCAGTTACCTGCCAGTTACCCGCCTCGTCTGTCTGCCCGCTCACCTGGGAGCATCCGCCTGCCCTGTCTGTCAGACCGCTCACCTGGGAGCGTCCACCAGTTACCTGCCTGTTACCTGCCTTGGCTATCTGTCCGCTCACCTGGGAGCATCCGCCTGCCCTGTCTGTCAGACCGCTCACCTGGGAGCGTCCACCAGTTATCTGCCTGTTACCTGCCTCGTCTGTCTGTCCGCTCACCTGGGAGCACCCGCCTGTTACCTGCTGTGTCCGCCAGCCCGCTCAGCTGGGAGCGCCCACCAGTTACCTGCCAGTTACCCGCCTCGTCTGTCTGCCCGCTCACCTGGGAGCACCTGCCTATTTCCTGTCAGCCTGCCTGGAGACCCTGCTGTCACTTGCTGTGACCACCTTCCTGGTAAACCTAAAGACTGCTACTTGCCCTACTTTCTCGAACTGTGACCACCTGTCAGCTACCAGAGACTTCCGCCTGCTTGCCGTGTCCATCCGCCATACCGGTCAGTCCCAGCCATCTGACTCGTGGGAGCCACCTGCTCTCTTACAAGGTCGTCCCCAGAGTAGCACCTGGTCCCTCAGCCCGGATCCTTCCTGGTCACGGTGTCGTTAGCTGCCGTACGACCAGGGTCGGTTCGGGTGGATACTTAGTCACGCCCCTCTGGGTCCCTCCTTGCACCTCAGCACAGAGGTTCCACCACCCGGACCCATAACACCCTCACACCCTCAGACGCTCACCCTCAGACGCTCACCCTCACGCTCTGACGCTCACGCTCTGACGCTAACGCTCGGACGCTCACGCTCGGACGCTCACGCTGTCTGTCTGTCTGTCCAGGAAATCCCACGTCGTTGATTGGTCAGGCCGCGGCCAATCAGCGACGCGGGATTTCAGAAAAAGATGGCGGCCGTTGGCGGCTCACCCTCAAACGCTCACCTGCACACGCTCACCCTCACACCCTCAGACGCTCACCCTCACGCTCTGACGCTCACGCTCTGACGCTCAGGCTCGGACGCTCATGCTCTGACGGTCCGACGCTCACGCTCTGAAGCTGACGCTCACGCTCTGATGCTCACGCTCACACGCTCTGACGCTCACGCTCTGACGCTCACGCTCAGACGCTCACGCTCGGATGCTCACGCTCACGCTCTGATGCTCACGCTCTGACGCTCTGACGCTCACCCTCACGCTCGAACTCTCACTCTCACGCTCTGACGCTCACGCTCTCACGCTCGGACGCTCCCGCTCTGACCCTCACGCTCTGATGCTCACGCTCTGACGCTCACGCTCACGCTAGGACGCTCACTCTCACGCTCGGACGCTCACGCTCTGACGCTCACGCTCACGCTCGGACGCTCACTCTCACGCTCACGCTCTGACGCTCATGCTCGGACGCTCACGCTCTGATGCTCGGATGCTCATGCTCTGACGCTCACGCTCTGACGCTCACGCTCAGACGCTCACACTCTGACGCTCACGCTCAGACGCTCACGCTCTGACGCTCATGCTCAGGCTCTGACGCTCACTCTCTGACGCTCACGTTCTGACGCTCGGATGTTTACGCTCTGACGCTCACGCTCGGACGCTCACGCTCGGACGCTCACACTCAGACGCTCACACTCAGACGCTCACACTCTGACGCTCACACTCTGACGCTCACACTCTGATGCTCACGCGCTGGCGCTCACGCTCTGATGCTCATGCTCAGGCTCTGACGCTCATGCTCTGACGCTCACGCTTGGACGCTCACGCTTGGACGCTCACGCTCTGACGCTCACGCCCACGCTCGGACGCTCACACTCTGACGCTCACACTCTGATGCTCACGCGCTGGCGCTCACGCTCTGATGCTCATGCTCAGGCTCTGACGCTCACGCGCTGACGCTCACGCGCTGACGCTCACGCTTGGACGCTCACGCTCACGCTCTGACGCTCGGATGCTCACGCTCTGATGCTCGGATGCTCATGCTCTGACGCTCACGCTCTGACGCTCACGCTCAGACGCTGACGCTCTGACGCTCATGCTCAGGCTCTGACGCTCACGCTCGGACGCTCACGCTCTGACGCTCATGCTCAGGCTCTGACGCTCACGCTCGGACGCTCACGTTCTGACGCTCGGATGCTTACGCTCGGATGCTTACGCTCTGACGCTCACACTCTGATGCTCACGCGCTGGCGCTCATGCTCTGATGCTCATGCTCAGGCTCTGACGCTCACGCTTGGACGCTCACACTTGGACGCTCACGCTCTGACGCTCGGATGCTCACGCTCTGACGCTCACGCTCAGACGCTCACGCTCAGACGCTCATGCTCAGGCTCTGACGCTCATGCTCAGGCTCTGACGCTCACGCTCGGACGCTCACGCTCTGACGCTCATGCTCAGGCTCTGACGCTCACGCTCGGACGCTCACGTTCTGACGCTCGGATGCTTACGCTCAGATGCTTACGCTCTGACGCTCACACTCTGATGCTCACGCGCTGGCGCTCATGCTCTGATGCTCATGCTCAGGCTCTGACGCTCACGCTCTGACGCTCACGCTCGGACGCTCACGTTCTGACGCTCGGAAGCTTACGCTCTGACGCTCTGACGCTCACGCTCTGACGCTCACGCTCGGACGCTCACGTTCTGACGCTCGGATGCTTACGCTCTGACGCTCACGCTCTGACGCTCACGCTCGGACGCTCACACTCTGACGCTCACACTCTGATGCTCACGCTCTGATGCTCATGCTCAGGCTCTGACGCTCACGCTTGGACGCTCACGCTTGGACGCTCACGCTCACGCTCTGACGCTCGGATGCTCACGCTCTGACGCTCTGACGCTCACGCTCAGATGCTCATGCTCTGACGCTCACGCTCTGACGCTCATGCTCAGGCTCTGACGCTCACGCTCTGACGCTCATGCTCAGGCTCTGACGCTCACGCTCTGACGCTCACGCTCGGACGCTCACGTTCTGACGCTCGGATGCTTACGCTCTGACGCTCTGACGCTCACGCTCGGACGCTCACGCTCACGTTCGGACGCTCACACTCTGACGCTCACACTCTGATGCTCACGCGCTGGCGCTCACGCTCTGATGCTCATGCTCAGGCTCTGACGCTCACGCGCTGACGCTCACGCTTGGACGCTCACGCTCACGCTCTGACGCTCGGATGCTCACGCTCTGACGCTCACGCTCAGATGCTGACGCTCACGCTCAGACGCTCACGCTCAGATGCTGACGCTCGGACGCTCACGCTCACGCTCTGACGCTCGGATGCTCACGCTCTGACGCTCTGACGCTCACGCTCAGATGCTGACGCTCACGCTCAGACGCTCACGCTCAGATGCTGACGCTCGGACGCTCACGCTCAGACGCTCACGCTCGGACGCTCATGCTCGGATGCTCACGCTCAGACGCTCACGATCTGACGCTCACGCTCAGACGCTGACGCTCACGCTCTGACACTCACGCTCAGACGCTCAGGCTCTGACGCTCAGGCTCTGACGCTGAGGCTTGGACGCTCACGCTCGGACGCTCAGGCTCTGACGCTCAGGCTCTGACGCTCACGCTCTGACGCTCAGGTTCGGACGCTCACGCTCTGACGCTCATGCTCACGCTCGGAAGCTCACGCTCACGCTCGGACGCTCACGCTCACGCTCTGACGCTCACGGTCGGACGCTCACGCTCATGCTCTGACGCTCATGCTCTGACGCTCACGCTCGGAGGCTCACGCTCTGATGCTCACGCTCGGACGTTCACGCTCTGATGCTCACGCTCAGATGCTCACGCTCAGATACTCACGCTCGGACGCTCACGCTCTGATGCTCACGCTCTAACGCTCACTCTCACGCTCGGACGCTCACGCTCTGACGCTCACACTCGGATGCTCAGGCTCACGCTCGGACGCTCACGCTTTGACGCTCACGCTTTGACGCTCACGCTCGGACGCTCACGTTCAGACGCTCACGCTCAGACGCTCGGAAGCTCACGCTCGGAAGCTCACGCTCATGCTCGGACGCTCACGCTCGGACGCTCATGCTCAGGCTCTGACGTTCACGCTCTGATGCTCACGCTCACGCTCGGACACTCACGCTCTGACTCTCACGCTCGGACGCTCACGCTCAGACACTGACGCTCACGCTCAGATGCTCACGATCACGCTCAGACGCTCATGCTCAGGCTCTGACGCTCACGCTCGGACGCTCACGCTCAGACGCTCACGCTCGGAAGCTCACGCTCGGAAGCTCACTCTCATGCTTGGACGCTCACGCTCTGACGCTCACGCTCGGATGCTCGCGCTTACGCTCTGACGCTCACGCTAGAACGCTCACGCTCTGACGCTCACGCTAGGACGCTCACGCTCTGACGTTCACGCTCACGCTCTGACGCTCACGCTCGGACGCTCATGCTCAGGCTCTGACGCTCACACTGAGACGCTCACGGTCACGCTCAGACGCTCACGCTCTGACGCTCACTCTCGGACGCTCACTCTCGGACGTTCACGCTGACGCTCGGACGCTGACGCTCGGACGCTCACGCTCGGACGCTCGCGCTCGGATGCTCGCGCTCTGACGCTCACGCTCTGATGCTCACGCTCAGGCTCTGACGCTCACGCTCTGACTCTCACGCTCTGACGCTCACGCTCACACGCTCGGACACTCACGCTCACGCTCAGACGCTCACGCTCGGACGCTCACGCTCGGACGCTACCGCTCACGATTGGACGCTCACGCTCGGACGCTCATGCTCGGACGCTCACGCTCGGACGCTCATGCTCGGACGCTCACGCTTTGACGCTCACGCTCGGACGCTCATGCTCAAACGCTCACGCTCGGACGCTCACGCTCGGACGCTGACGGTCTGACACACGCTCACGCTCTGATGCTCACGCTCGGACGCTGACGCTCACACGCTCACGCTCTGACGCTCATGCTCAGGCTCTGACGCTCACGCTCTGACGCTCACGCTCGGACGCTCAAGCTCAGACGCTCAAGCTCAGACGCTCAAGCTCAGACGCTCACGCTTGGACACTCACGCTCTGACGCTCACGCTCGGACGCTCATGCTCACGCTCGGACTCTCACGCTCTGACGCTCACGCTTACGCTCTGACGCTCACGCTCTGACGCTCACGCTCAGACGCTCACGCTCTGATGCTCACGCTCAGACGCTCACGCTCTGATGCTCACGCTCAGACGCTCACGCTCGGACGCTCACGCTCACGCTCTGACGCTCATGCTCAGGCTCTGACGCTCACGTTCTGATGCTCACGCTCAGACGCTCACGCTCGGACGCTCACGCTCACGCTCGGACGCTCACGCTCGGACGCTCACGCTCACGCTCTGACGCTCATGCTCAGGCTCTGACGCTCACGTTCTGATGCTCACGCTCAGACGCTCACGCTCGGACGCTCACGCTTGGACGCTCACGCTCTGACGCTCACGCTCTGACATTCACGCTCTGACATTCACGCTCTGACATTCACGCTCTGACGTTCACGCTCTGACGCTCTGACGCTCATGCTCAGGCTCTGACGCTCACGCTGTGACGCTCACGCTCAGACGCTCACGCTCTGACGCTCACACGCTCATGCTCTGACGCTCACGCTCATGCTTGGACGCTCACGCTCAGATGCTCACGCTCACGCTCTGACGCTCACGCTTGGACGCTCACGCTTGGACGCTCACGCTCTGACGCTCACGCTCGGACACTCACGCTCATGCTATGACGCTCACGCTCTGACGCTCACGCTCAGGCTCTGACGCTCATGCTCGGACGCTCACGCTCTGATGCTCATGCTCACGCTATGACGCTCACGCTCTGATGCTCACGCTTGGACGCTCACGCTATGACGCTCACGCTCTGATGCTCACGCTTGGACGCTCATGCTCTGACGCTCACGCTCTGACGCTCACGCTCTGATGTTCACGCTCTGACGCTCACGCTCTGACACTCAGACGCTCACGCTCACGCTCTGACGCTCATGCTCGGAAGCTCACGCTCGGACGCTCACGCTCAGACGCTCACGCTCGGACGCTCACGCTCAGACGCTCATGCTCACGCTCTGACACTCACGCTCTGACGCTCAGGCTCTGACGCTCACACGCTCACGCTCGGACGCTCACGCTCGGACGCTCACGCTCCGACGCTCTCGCTCGGACGCTCACGCTCCGACGCTCTCGCTCGGACGCTCACGCTCTGGCTCTGACGCTCACGCTCGGACGCTCACGCTCTGACGCTCACCCTCACACGCTCACCCTCACACGCTCACCCTCACACGCTCACATTCTCACGCTCACAATCTCACGCTCCCACGCTCACCCTCACACGCTCCCATGCTCACCCTCACACGCTCCCACGCTCACCCTCACACTCTCACCCTCACAGGCTCACCTACTCCCACGCTCACCCGCTCACCCGCTCACCCTGTGCTAGCCGGTCATCTCCCGGCTGCTCGCAGCAGAAGTTCCCTGACCGATGGCCTCGCTCCCCGGTCCTCCAAAATTCATTAGGGGCCCCGCGGGTATACATTGGGGGGTTAATTGAAAGTAGTGCACAACCCATTTAAACTTTGCTTCGCTGATTAGTCGCGCCCGGTCGGCCGCATACATATTCTAGAATACCCGATGCGTTAGAATCGGGCCACCATCTAGTACCATTTATAAACATGCTAAAGACAACACCCCACGCCCATCAGGAAGACCTCATTTAGTACAAATGAGTATACCCAATAAGATAGCCAGTACTGTCTTCCTCTACCCTATGGTTACACAAATGTGGGACAAATTAGTGGAAGTCACTGATTACTTAGATGACCAGATTTGGAATATTTTGGAAGTAATTAATACTACTGTTGCGGTGCAGAATCAACTTATCATAGTGGCCAATCAACATACTTTAGTGCTGGACTATTTGACAGCAGCTCAAGGAGGGATGTGTCAGGTTATAGGCCCGGCCTGTTGTCACTATATTGACCCCGACTCTACCATATGGTTAAAGACTAAAATGGAAGACATTAGGAAACTCAGGGAAGAATATAACAAACATAATGAATTGACCAAAGACAGTTGGTGGTCTGATGCATTTTCCTTTTTAAATCCTGCTAATTGGTTTAAAGGGATTGGTGGATGGATTGCTGGAATATTACAAGGAATATTGCATATTGTTGCTTGCATCTTGTTAATATATGTCTTACTAAAACTAGTCTTTTATTGTATCCCATTTTGCATGAGGAAAACCTGCCAGTCATCAGAGAGGAGCAAGGAGGACACTGTCAACCAACATCCAGTGCCCCTATACACGGACCTCCCAGATGTAACCAGCATTGAGGACCTGGATGACAAGGGAATGATGACCTTTACCCACCAACCTCACGTCTGAATATCAGAGCTTTATGATTATGTTAACAAACAAGGGGGGATGGACATGCTGCGACAGCCTCGATTGGTAACAAGGGCACTAATTGAGTGAAGACCAATGTCCCTCAGGCTCAAAGCATGACCCTGGGATAGCACCTCTATTGTTGATAATAACACAATTTTTAGGGGGGAATGTAAAGGACATATTAATATTCATGCTATCCAAGTGTAAAGGACATATTGATACTCATGCTATAGCAACTCCATTTTGTCTGCTTGTTTCAAAATCATGTTATTATCACTCTTTGCATAACATACATTCTTTCCTTCTTTTCTTCTGTTCACATGCATCTTTCCCACAAACTTTTTCTCACAAGAACATTTTGTATTCTGTCAGACACTCCGCTCCTGTTATCTAACTAGTTTAGGCCAGGATTGACCATGTAAAATTTCCATAGTGCTTCGAACTAACGATGATAATATGACAATACAGTGGTGGCCAAAAGTACTGACACCCCTGCAATTCTGTCAGATAATACTCAGTTTCTTCCTGAAAATGACTGCAATCACAAATTCTTTGGTATTATTCTCTTCATTTAATTTGCTTGCAAGGAAAAAACACAAAAGAGAATGAAGCAAAAATCAAATCATTGATCATTTCACACAAAACTCCAAAAATCAAGAAAGAAGGAATTCTGCGGTGTTAGTGAAGCGCTAGAACAACTAGACAGTGGATTAGGTTATAACACACAAACCTTTTATTGTTTAGTACGCTCTCTAACGCCACGACGCGTTTCGATAGCAGACGCTATCTTCCTCAGGTAGATTAGAGAGCAAATGAAAGAGCAACCATTATATAGGGTAGGTGCACCAATCAAAGGACACTAACAATTATGACAACACAGGAAATACAAAACAGGAAGTTAAAAAAAAAAAAAAGTTAAGTAAAAGAAATGAATATCATATAAATATGAATATTTGTTTCATAAGCAAACGGTGGATGATACCATGCCAGGGACTCAAAAGGTATTATCACTTGTAACGAACAGATCACATGACACTATAATTAATTTGGACACCTCTGCACCCCATACACGGCTATTGGCTCCGGTAATATTGCCTGATCCACCAGTCCCCATTGAGACAGAATCTACTGTTCCATGTATTTCCCCCACTTTTGATTTTGGTTTGGACCTTTCACAACCACTAGTCTCCACACAAGGTAACACGAATTCCCTTAATTTATCCCTATTAACTACACATGAAGTTATTTATTCCCAAAAAACCCAAACACAGTCCCTTTCTCCACTTGATGAAGCAATGTACCAAATTCTACCTGAACCTTTGCCAGAACCTCCTGCTATACCAGTACCTTCAGCTGTGCCACCTATAAGAGATTATATATTCCCAATAACTAGTATAATAGATAATATAGCCCCAAAAACTGCATTGTGTTTGAATCCTCAACATGACTCCATGCCTTTACACCCATCTGAAATAATTATTGAGGATTCAGCTAATAAAATCAACATTGAGATAGTAAGCAGTGAATCAAGGGGTAATGAGATTGACCTAATCCTCAATAAACCTCCTCCTAGGTTGAGCTTTTCCTCCTCACTGGATCTTATTGTACCTTTACAAGAAGTAGTGGCTAATGATTCTTTGTTGCCATCTGTTGAATTCGTAAGGAAATCTCCTTCTCCTAAGACTCTCAAGAACACAAAAATTACACAGTTTTTTCGGGTGGCTCCAGGGCGCCACCCAAAAAGAAAAAGAGGAGGCGTGGATGCAGAGGCAGTGGACGAAGCTTCCGCCGAGCTGTTGATGGCGACAGATCTCACATTGAAAAGGACGAAAATCAATTAAAATCCCTTTCTGACTGTTCCTCTGAGTGCACGGGGATTTTTAATATCTCCGATATTACTCTCACGGAGGAACAATGTCACTACTTAAAAGGGGCCTTTCATTTTGCCCAAACTCACCGGCTAATCCCTTTACCTTGTATCTTGATTTTAATGAGTACATGAGGAAACTAACTGTTCATTTTATTTTAGAAAGGCAGCGCAAAAAATGTGGTCCAATTGATATGATGAGTGCCCCTAATGAACCTCTTACAGATGGGTTCCAACATGTGAACCCAAAAAATACCAGTAAATTTTTCTCTTTACATCATAGGGGCCCCCACTTGGAAACCTTCCAACATTTAGCCTTAAAAGAAATCCGGTCCTTTGCGAATATTAGAAAAAGAGATAATCTAACTCCGGGGGAAAGGCAGGCTATTAATACTCTAAGAGAAAATAGGGAGATTGCTATAAAGAATGCGGATAATGGGGGGGGCATAGTGGTGATGAATCGCGTTTGGTATCTGAATGAAGGTAAACTGTAGCGTCGGCGTCCCTGCCTCCTGCTAGGCAGGGACGCTGTTCCCCTCACCTCTCCGCTCTGTGCCCGGCGTCTTCCTCCCGCTCTGCTGGCAGCGCGCGCTGCTTCCCGGCCACGGTGCTTAGGGCGCGCGCTCGCGCGCTCCCCATCTCTTAAAGGGGCCGCACGCGCCGTCCTAAGGCCCCTTTAAGAGAGGGGGAGCGCGCAAGCGCCGTCCTAAGGAGTCCCCGGCCAATGGCCGGAGGACTTCACCATATATAAGGCACCTCCTCCAAAATGGAGGTGCCCGAGCAATGTTGTTGCAAAGCCTTCACTCTGCTTCAGCCCTCAGGTCCCGTCTCCAGTTACCTGCCAGATTCCTGCCTGTTACCTGCCAGTCACCTGCCAGATTCCTGCCTGTTACCTGCCAGTCACCTGCCAGATTCCTGCTTGCTACCTGCCAGATATCCGTTTACCTGCTTGCAAGCCTGCGGTCCGACAGTCTGCCTTCCGACACCTGTCAGTCTGTCTATGGACCAGCCTGCCCGCTCACCTGGGAGCGCTCGTCTGCTACCTGCCTGCTAGCCTACCTGGAGGCTCCGCCATCACTTGCCGTGACCACCTGCCTGTCCAGAGACTCTTGTCTGCTCACCTGGGAGCGCTCATCTGCTACCTGCATGCTAGCCTACCTGGAGGCTCCGCCGTCACTTGCCGTGACCACCTGCCTGTCCAGAGACTCTTGTCTGCTCACCTGGGAGCGCACATCTGCTACCTGCCTGCTAGCCTACCTGGAGGCTCCGCCGTCACTTGCCGTGACCACCTGCCTGTCCAGAGACTCTCGCCTGCTCACCTAGGAGCGCTCACCTGCTACCTGCCTGCTAGCCTACCTGGAGGCTCTGCCGTCACTAGCCGTGACCACCTGCCTGTCCAGAGACTGTCCCTGTCACTTGCCGTGAGTACCCGTCCTTCTACCCAGAGACTGTCCCTGTCACTTGCTGTGACTACCTGCCCTTCTACCCAGAGACTGTCCCTGTCACTTGCCGTGATTACCTGCCCATCTTCCCTGGGAGCCACCCGCTTCCTTACAAGGACCGCCCCCTTGTATAGTTGCTCAGAGGTTCCGCCTCCCAGACCCGTTACAGTTTGCTCGGGCCATGGAATCCGGTGGCACCCAAGCTCCCTTGCTCTCGGACCTATGTCATGAACTGTCCCGTCAGAGGTCCCAACAGGAGTCCATCCTGAGTCACCTGCGGATTGTCAACTCTCACCTGGACACTCTGTCTGCTCCATCTGCAACCACCGCTAGTGTCATGACTCGCAACCCGGCAGCGCCGCTGCCCACCAATACCATGGTATCCTGTCCCGGACCCCGGTTTTCTGCACCTCCTCGTTTCGGAGGTGACTCCGCTCAAGCTCGGGGCTTCATAAACCAGTGCACCCTGCACTTTGAACTCTTGTCCCACCAGTTTATCTCCGACCGGTCCAAAGTAGCCTTTATCATGTCCCACCTCAAGGGGGAGGCTCTGGCTTGACTAAATCCTCTGTGGGAGAGAGGAGATCCCCTGGTGTCCGACCTGCCAGCCTTTCTCACGGCTTTCCGGAAAGTCTTCGACGAACCCGGACGGAAGACCTCATCCGCATCGTCTCTGCTACGCCTCCGTCAAGGAGATCTCACCGTGGGCCAATATGCCATACGGTTCCGTACCCTTGCTTCGGAGCTGGCCTGGGATAACGACGCTCTGGTGTCTGTCTTCTGGGAGGGTCTGTCCGGCCGTATTAAAGATGAACTCGCCGGTCGGGACATTCCTACCACTCTCGACGACTTAATAACACTTGCCACCCGGATTGACATCCGATTCCAGGAGCGCGCCAAAGAGGTCACCCGTGAGAGGAGGTTTCCACGTCTAGCCCCCATCTTCCAGAAATCCGTCACTCCCTCCGTTACTCCCCAGGCACACTCACCTGAGCCTATGCAGGTCGACCAGACCAAGATGGTCAAAACCCGTCAAGACTTACGCCGTGCCGAGGGGAGCTGCTTCTACTGTGGCAGTAAGGAGCACCGGATCCGTTCCTGCCCAGAGAGGTCGGGAAACGCCTGTGTCTAGGATCTCTCAGAGAGGTCGCCCTAGACAAAAGTAAACCCTCTCCATCTCTGATGCTGTCAGTCTCTATCACCTGCGGAGAGAACCGCTATTTCGAACTGGCTCAACTTGACTCAGGAGCTGCTGGAAATCTCATTTCTCAGTCTCTGGTAGAGAAATACCGCATTCCCACCAAACCTCTGGCTGTACCTTTATCTGTCGCCGCCGTGGATGGGGGCCTCTTACCACATCCCATCCAACTCATCACCGAATCCATATCTCTGCAGGTGTGAATGCTGCATTCTGAGAGCATCTCCTTTCATGTTCTGCCTGGACTCTCTCACGCACTCTTGTTAGGCCTACCTTGGCTCCAGAAACATGCACCCGTGCTTGACTGGCAGACCGGAGAAGTCCTTCGCTGGGGACAGGACTGCCATAGGACTTGTCTAGTTCCCGTTCATCCTGCTCGTCCTTCTCCTACCCCAGTCAGTCTACCCGGTCTACCGGTTCCCTATTGGTCTTATGCGGATGTCTTCAATAAAAAAGAAGCAGAGACATTACCCCCTCATAGACCATACGATTGTCCAATCGACCTGATACCCGGCTCTACTCCTCCCCGTGGGCGTATCTACCCTTTGTCCGCAGCGGAGACCCGGTCCATGTCAGAATATATTGAGGAGAATCTGGCCCGGGGATTTATCCAGAAATCTACCTCCCCGGCGGGAGCAGGTTTCTTCTTCGTCAAAAAGAAGGACGGCTCACTCCGTCCATGTATAGATTATAGAGGCCTTAACCAGATTACAGTGAAGAATAAATACCCCCTCCCGCTCATTCCTGAATTATTTGACCGCCTGAGGGGGGCTAGAATCTTCACCAAACTGGATCTCCATGGGGCGTATAACCTGGTCCGTATCCGTCAGGAGGATGAGTGGAAGACGGCATTCAACACCCGGGACGGCCACTATAAGTACCTTGTAATGCCCTTCGGTCTCTGTAACGCTCCTGCCGTCTTTCAAGAGTTGGTCAATGACATCTTCCGTGACCTTCTCTACTCCTGCGTGGTGGTGTACCTGGACGACATCTTGGTCTTCTCTCCGGACCTTCCTACTCACCGGATGGATGTTCGTCAGGTCCTCCTCAGGCTCAGGCAGAACCACCTCTACGCTAAATATGAGAAGTGCATCTTTGAGCAGACTTCTCTTCCATTTCTGGGCTACATAATCTCTCAGACCGGCCTACAAATGGATCCTGAGAAACTGTCTGCCATCCAGAAGTGGCCCCGACCAGAGGGGTTGAAGGCTATTCAGCGGTTCCTGGGCTTCGCCAACTATTACCGCCTCTTCATACCGCACTTCTCTTCCCGGACTGCCCCTATCTCTGCGCTCACCCGTAAGGGTACTAATCCCAGAAGATGGCCGCCCGAAGCTGAGGAGGCCTTCCTTTCCTTAAAACAGGCCTTCTCCTCCGCCCCGGTGCTGCATCGTCCGGACGGCAACAAACAATTCTTCCTAGAAGTTGACGCTTCCTCCTCCGGAGCCGGGGCGGTACTTACCCAAAAGTCATCTTCCGGAAGAATGGTAACCTGCGGTTTTTTCTCCAAACTCTTCTCCTCTTCTGAGCGCAACTATTCTATTGGAGACCGTGAATTGTTAGCCATTAAGCTGGCACTGGAGGAGTGGCGTTACCTGCTCGAGGGGGCTCTTCACCCGGTAATAATTTACACGGACCACAAGAACTTGGCTTACCTTCAGAGCGCCCAGAGACTTAACCCGCGCCAAGCCCGGTGGTCCTTGTTTTTTGCCCGCTTTGATTTTGTTCTTAATTTTCGCCCGGCAGACAAAAACATCAAAGCTGACGCCTTGTCCCGATCCTTCCTGGTGTCTGATCTAGAGGAGGAACCTAAGCACATCATTGATCCCGCCAGAGTAATGCAAGTGGCTCCCGTCAATCTAAATCGTCTCCCTCCCGGTAAGACGTTTGTAACTGTACCTGATCGGAAGAAGGTCCTACTCTGGGGTCATTCGTCTAAGCTTGCTGGCCACGCCGGTCAGAAAAAGACCCTCCAGCTCATTACCCGGCATTACTGGTGGCCTACCCTGCACAAGGATGTAATAGACTTTGTTTCTGCCTGTGTGTCCTGCGCCCGCAACAAAGTTCCGAGACACCTGCCAGCCGGTCGCCTTCTTCCTCTTCCAGTACCTGCTGCCCCGTGGCAGCATATTGCTATGGACTTTATAAAGGATCTTCCTGTCTCTGCCGGTTGTACGGTCATTTGGGTGGTCGCTGATCGCTTCTCCAAGATGGCGCACTTCATTCCCCTGCCGGGTCTCCCGTCTGCACCCGAACTGGCTAAAGACTTTATCCGCCACATCTTCCGTCTCCATTGCCTGCCCCTCCACATCGTGTCAGATCGTGGGGTTCAGTTCACCTCACGCTTCTGGAGAGCCACATGTAAGTTGCTTGACGTCACTCTGGACTTCTCCTCCGCTTACCATCCACAGTCCAATGGTCAAGTGGAGCGGATCAATCAGAACCTGACCAGTTACCTCCGGCACTTCGTTAATGCCCACCATTCGGACTGGGTGGATCTCCTACCATGGGCCGAGTTCTCTTACAATAATCACGAGAGCGAATCTTCCTCCAAATCCCCGTTTTTTGTAGTCTTCGGTCAGCATCCTCGGATCCCATTTCCCGTCTCCACCTCGGTGGACAATCCGGCGGCGGAATCTCTCGTTCGCGAATTCTCCTCCATTTGGGAGAGTACCCGATCCGCACTCCTTCAGTCGTCCGAACGGATGAAAAAACACGCTGACAAGAAACGCCTGGATCCTCCACAATTCCGTCCTGAAGATAAAGTCTGGCTCTCGTCCAAATATGTCCGGCTCAAGATTCCCTCCTACAAGTTAGGGCCTCGGTTCATCGGCCCACTGGAAGTTATCAAACAGATCAACCCGGTGGCCTATAAATTAAAACTCCCGGCCAACTTACGGATCCCTAACTCCTTCCATGTATCTCTCCTCAAACCCGTGGTACTTAACTCTTTTTCCAAGTCTACAGGTACGCCTCCTGCTCCGGTTTCCGCTGAGAACGAGTTTGAGGTAGAGAACATTCTGGCCACCAAAAGGGTAAGAGGAAAAACCTTTTTTTCTGGTAGATTGGAAGGGGTTTGGTCCTGAGGAGAGAACGTGGGAGCCCCGGGAGAACATCCATGCCCCTCTAATCCTTGATAAATTTCTCTCTGGCCTAAAACAGGGGGGGCCTAAAGGGGGGGGTACTGTAGCGTCGGCGTCCCTGCCTCCTGTTAGGCAGGGACGCTGTTCCCCTCACCTCTCCGCTCTGTGCCCGGCGTCTTCCTCCCGCTCTGCTGGCAGCGCGCGCTGCTTCCCGGCCACGGTGCTTAGGGCGCGCGCGCGCTCCCCCTCTCTTAATGGGGCCGCGCGCGCTGTCCTAAGGAGTCCCCGGCCAATGGCCGGAGGACTTCACCATATATAAGGCACCTCCTCCAAAATGGAGGTGCCCGAGCAATGTTGTTGCAAAGCCTTCACTCTGCTTCAGCCCTCAGGTCCCATCTCCAGTTACCTGCCAGTCACCTGCCAGATTCCTGCCTGTTACCTGCCAGTCACCTGCCAGATTCCTGCCTGTTACCTGCCAGTCACCTGCCAAATTCCTGCTTGATACCTGCCAGATATCCGTTTACCTGCTTGCAAGCCTGCGGTCCGATGGTCTGCCTTCCGACACCTGTCAGTCTGTCTATGGACCAGCCTGCCCGCTCACCTGGGAGCGCTCATCTGCTACCTGCCTGCTAGCCTACCTGGAGGCTCCGCCGTCACTTGCCGTGACCACCTGCCTGTCCAGAGACTCTTGTCTGCTCACCTGGGAGCGCTCATCTGCTACCTGCCTGCTAGCCTACCTGGAGGCTCCACCGTCACTTGCCGTGACCACCTGCCTGTCCAGAGACTCTTGTCCGCTCACCTGGGAGCGCACATCTGCTACCTGCCTGCTAGCCTACCTGGAGGCTCCGCCGTCACTTGCCGTGACCACCTGCCTGTCCAGAGACTCTCGCCTGCTCACCTAGGAGCGCTCACCTGCTACCTGCCTGCTAGCCTACCTGGAGGCTCTGCCGTCACTAGCCGTGACCACCTGCCTGTCCAGAGACTGTCCCTGTCACTTGCGGTGAGTACCCGTCCTTCTACCCAGAGACTGTCCCTGTCACTTGCCGTGACTACCTGCCCTTCTACCCAGAGACTGTCCCTGTCACTTGCCGTGATTACCTGCCCGTCTTCCCTGGGAGCCACCCGCTTCCTTACAAGGACCACCCCCTTGTATAGTTGCTCAGAGGTTCCGCCTCCCAGACCCGTTACATAAACGAATTCTCAACGACGTAAATTACTATGAGAGACTTGATAATGATCCTTCCGTCTCTATTTTTCTAAATTACAATAAACTTATTAAGAATGCCTATGCTCGATGCATTTTAAATAAGAAAGAGATGAAATTTTTAAACATCTCGAGGTATCAGACCCCTTTTTACTATTTTTTGCCCAAAGTCCATAAGGACGCCAAAAACCCTCCTGGCCGCCCCATAATTTCAGGGGTAGGTTCTATTACTTGCAACTTATCACATTATATAGACCTTTTTTTTGCAAAAGTTTGTTCTTAAGTTAGCGTCCTATCTGAAGGACTCATCCCAATTGATCAGACACCTTAGGGATGTTCCTTCAGTGCCAGGTTGTTTGCTGATGACTTTAGACGTCACAGCTCTTTATTCCAATATTCCTCACGAGCTAGGCATATCTGCGGTAGATCATTTTCTGTCCTTGGATGATACTCTCTTGGAGGACCAGAAGGAATTTCTTAAGATGGGGATCCTATTCATTTTGAACAATAATGTTTTTACTTTTGGGACATCTGTTTACAAGCAGTTGAGGGGCTGCGCGATGGGGACGTGATTCGCCCCCAGTTACGCTAACTTGTTTATGGGGGTGTTTGAGTCTGTCTTCATTGCGCAGTCCCCCTCTGCAGCTGGACATGTTCTAATCTACAAGCGTTTCATTGATGATCTCTTCTTTTTGTGGTCAGGGACTAAAGAGGAGGCATCTATGTTTGTGGAAGAATTCAATTTGAATACATGGGGTCTTACCTTTACAGCAACTGTGTCAGAAACAGCCCTCCATTATTTGGACCTTTTGGTGCGGGTTGACCCGTCGGGGAGGTTGTCCACGTCTACCCATTTTAAACAGGTTGATGTTAACAGCTACCTTTGCTTTGACAGTGGACACCTCCCTAGATGGGTCAGAAACGTACCATATGGCCAATACTGGAGGATCAGAAAAAACTGCACTAATAATTCTGATTTTGCCCTGGAGGCCAAAATCCTCAACAAACGGTTCAGGCAAAAAGGATATCCACGGAAATTACTGAGTGATGCCTTTCAGAAATGTAGAGCATTATCTCAAGAGTCCTGTATCAAAAAACTCCAGCTCCGTTCCCAAGACAGTATTGTTAAGAGCATGACTTCGGCCAGTGATAAAAACCCTGATGACGCTACTGAGTTGAGTAACTGGAGCCTGGTGACTACTTATAACTAGTGTTGAGCCACCCCCGTAGTGTTCGAGTTCGGTTCGGTTCGTCGAACACCCGTGTGTTCGTCGAACTGTTCGTCGAACTGTTCGTCGAACACCTTCGAACACCGTTAAAACCAATGGCAGGCAAACAAAAACACATAGAAACACATAGAAAACACCTTCAAAGGTGTCCAAAAGCTGACAAACTGCTCAGAAGACATAACTAACACATGGAGAAGTGACAAGTACATATAGTCATGCGAAAATAAAAGAGGTGGAGGAGTAAAAGGAGGGGGAGACACAGATATAGGCATGTCATGCCCTTCTAAAATCCAAAAAGTGAGAAGCCGACACGGCCAGTCCGCTCCTGCCCGTGCCACCTCCGTGTCGCCGGGTTTGTGCCAGAGCCGCGATGAACCCTGACGGCCAGCCCCCCTCTCCCAATACTGGTGCCTGTCCGCTGGTGGGTCGAGCGAGCCCCCCTGTGGTGGAGGCAGCTCTAAGCTTTTTAATTTAAATTGTCTCTCTAATTTGAATGAATACACTTTAAATCCATTTACAAGGATCTATTGGAGGGCAAGTCTCATGCCAGCAGCCGCGGTAATTCCAGCTCCAGTAGCGTCCACTAAAGCTGCTGCAGTTAAAAAGCTTTTATAAGGATCGAGCTCGGCTGTCCACCGCAAGGCATCCTACTGCCAGTCCCAGCCCCTATGCCTTGGGGTGCCTCCTGATGCTCTTCACTAAGTATCCCATGGTCCCGAAGCATTTCCTTTGAAAAAATTAAGTGTCTAAACTACAGGTGGTGCAGCTTGCTTAACAGCCGGGATAATCCGCTTACTAGCAGACACTGCTACTAGGCACAAAGTATTTCCTGGGCTAGATGCAGTTAAAAATTTGTAATTAGATACTCTCGTTGGATGCTGAGAAAGCATTCCATAGAGTCTCCTGGCACGCCATATATGATTCTCTTAAAAAGCTTGGGGTAGGGGTCTAGGGGACCCTTTTATAGCCAAAATCACGGCCCTGTATCGCAATACGTCACCTAGGCTGAAGATAAATGGAACTGTAGCACCCTGAGGGCTCGGTTGCTAAAGACGTATTGCACCTCACCCAGAGGTGTGATATCTCACTCTCAGGTAAGGATGGAGTGTGGATCAGGACCCGACACCTGCATGCATTACACCACATTGCCGTGGGGCAGGGCGACCAATATGCCCCTGAGATGGGCACGACAGTCCCTGTCCCTGGCTGGAGTGGGGGGAGGGAACACTGAGGAAGGGGAACCCTGTAGTGCAGGAGCAGGGAGGAAGCAGTTCCTGGGTGCATTGAGAAGGGAGTATAAAAGGTGGGCACCATCTTAGTTCAGTGCAGAGAAGTCTGAGCAGAAGTGGCAGGGAGCAGGGGCTCTGCATGAGCTCTGCTCCGGAGGCAGGCCTAGTAACAGAGGCCCAGGCCTGGAAGAGGGAGAAGGAAGGAAGAGGAGCGGAGAAGGCTCCAGGAACGAGGAATGAAGGGATCCCAGGGGTGCGGATGGGCGAGTCGCCACCGCACGCCCGAATCCACCTGCGTGGAGGGGTCAGGCCAAAGGGGGAGACCGGTCCCCGAACTAGTGGAGGCAGGAAACGACCCTCAGCTAGAAACCGGAGGCTCTGACATTTTATGTGGCGCAGCCCCTCGCTACACCCGCTAGGAAGGCACCACATAGGGTCAGGGAAACTGGCGCCAAGTTTACCAAGAGGAAGCCCGAGGCAGCCGGACAGAAGTGTTGGTAAGAAAGGCCAGACAAAGGACACACAAAGGGGGTCCTGTGAAGTGCTCCAAAGTTATCTGGGAGTTGTCTGAGCCCCTCACCTGGTGAGCACAGTACGACGTGGGCAGCCGTTACCTGCAGACGTGGTCTGGATAATAAGAACTGTGAGTAAAGGCCCTGAACTGCATCACTGACTCCGTGTCGTTACTGCTGCTGCCCTGCACCATCACCCCCATCCTCCGCATACACTGCCCTGAGGCTATACTCCTCCCGTGGGGAGTTATGCTACGCTCTGCTGCACCCACAACACCAGCCTCAGTGGTCTGCCCTGTAGCGGCGGTTCACTCTGACCGCAATCCACGGGTGGCGTAGTCGGACATTTAAACATGAAAACCACATAAATAGTTCCGCCACTGGTTTGACCGCCCTGAGCCACGGAACTGGGTCGCCGCCACGAAGACTACAACCACCAGCATCCACCAAAAAGGGTCCGGCTCCGGGTGTCCCAAGGCCCAGGTGGTGCGTCAGAACATTTTCATCACCTTTCACAATCACCAATGGGACAAGGCAGTGATGTCCTCTGTCCCCTCTCTTATACATCCTAGTGACGGAGCACCTGCTCTCATCAATTCGCCATAACCCCAATATTAGGTGGATTGAGGTGGGAGGCACCGAGTACAAGTGCTCTCTATTTGCTGATGATGTCCTAGTATATATCACTCAATCACATATATCCATCCATGCTGTTATGGCTGAAATAGATCACTTTGTTACATGGTAAAATTTTAAAATCAATGCAGCGAAGTCTGAGGCCCTCGATGTCTCCCTCCCCAAATCCATATAGGATTCCATCCAGTCCAACTTTCCCTTTGCCTGGCCCTCACAGGGTATCAAATACTTAGGAATTCCTATTCATAGAGACCTCTCCCATCTATGTTATCTTAATTTTGGGCCCTTTATTGAACAACTCCATACAGACCACGGTTGGCAAGTTAGAACTGTAAGATTCACTACGTGAACCACTGGTGTTTTGTGGAAAAGCACATGTACACTGCGTTCCAAATTATTATACAAAAAGTGTTTAGGAGTGATAAGGGAAGAATTTGTTTGTTTGTCAGTTAAACTCATTGATGGTGATGTGTGTCAGGGCTCTTTATATCACTGTAAGCAATTGCAGACACCTGTGCTAATTAGTTTGGCAGGTGTGTCCAATGAAAGGCAAGACTACTTAAGAAGGCTCTCTCACATTATTAAGCAGCCTACATTTTCTGCCAAAATGGGAAAGAAAAATGATGTGTCGGCTGCTGAGAAGCAACAAATTGTGGAGTGTTTAGGTCAAGGCATGACTACAATCAACATTGGGCGATGATCAGGATGAAGTGTCCTGGCAATCAAGAAGTATGTAGCTGATTCACAGTACACACGTGTGCGTGCTGATAAGGGCAAATTGAGGACTCTTTCCTACAGGCAATTACGTCAGGTTGAAAGAGCAGCGGCAAAAAAGCCTTGTCATAGCAGCAGACAAGTTTTTGAAGCTGCTTGTGCCTCCAACGTCCCCCGAACAACAAGATGCAGGGTCCTTCAGAGGTTTGCAGCTGTGCATGCGCCATCCTGTCGACCTCCTCTATCCACTTCACACAAGCAGAAACGGCTCCAGTGGGCCAAACATTACATGAAGACTGATTTCAAAACTGTTTTGTTCACGGATGAGTGCCGTGCAGCGCTCGATGGTCCAGATGGATGGAGTGGAGGATGGCTGGTTGATGGACACCCCACGCAAACACGGCTACAGCGCCAACAAGGAGGAGGTGGAGTAATGTTTTGGGCTGGAATCATGGGGAGAGAGATTGTCGGCCCCTTTAGGATCCCTGAAGGCGCTAAAGATGAACTCCATAATGTATGTGGATTTTCTCAAACAGCACTTCCTGCCATGGTTCAAGAAGAAGAACCGTGTATTTCACAGCAAGATCATTTTTCTGCATGATAATGCACCATCTCATGCTGCACATAAAACATCTGCATCTCTGGCTGATATGGGCATAAAAGGGGACAAACTTATGGTGTGACCCCCATGCTCCCCTGACCTCTACCCCATTCAGAACCTTTGGAGCATCATTAAAAGGAGTGTCTATGATGGCGGGAGGCAGTTCACATCTAAGCAACAGCTCTGGGAGGGTATTCTGTCCTCATGCAAAACAATTGAAGCAGAAACCATCCAAAACCTGACAAATTCAATGGACGAGAGAGTTCAGAAGCTCCTTTCGAACAAGGGGTCCTATGTGAAAATGTAACATCACCTAGAATAAAGTTTTGAGTTGAAAACTGTTTGATTTCAGTTTCTAACAACCTGCTAATGCTTATAATTTCAAAAATGACCATTTTTTTGGTCTTTATTAAAATGAAAAGGTTGATCGAAAAGTTTGGGGGATCTAAGAGTGTGGCAACCCAGTAGTCATGATTATTTCGAATTCTGACAATATGAGGGTCATGCTGCAGGTAGTGCAGCAAGAAGGCACTTATGTGCCTTGCGCATCTCGGAGCCCCAAAATTATTTTCCAGGCTAGATGCAGCTAAAAATTATTTTTAATTTTAAATCTGGTGAAGCTTTAGTATAGATGGCCTAATAGGATCAGTGCTGCACACTGCTACAAAGCCCAAATTATTTTCCAGTCAAGATACAGATAAACATGATTAGTAATTTGAAAGCTTAAAATGGTTGGTAGGGTGATTTTAACCAATCATCAAGCTTTTACTCTCCCCAGGATGACACAGGGGTAGAAAAGTCATTTCGGATCCATGATTTGTTCATCTTTATGAACGTGAGTCTGTCTACATTATCAGTGGAGAGCCGCGTGCGCTTATCTGTCAGCACACCACCAGCAGCGCTGAACACACGTTCAGACAGAACGCTGGCTGCGGGGCATGACAAGATCTCCAAGGCGTAAGTGGCTAGCTCCGGCCATTTATCCAGATTGGAAGCCCAAAAAGAGCAAGGGTCCAGTGACACAGTCGTGGCTTCAATGTTTACTTGGAGATACTCCTGTACCATCGTCTCTAGGCGTTGACTATGTGTCAGACTTCTTGTCTCCTGTGGCCTTGCAAAGGATGGGCTAAAAAAGTGGTGAAATGATTCCGCAAAATTGATGTTACCAGCAGATACTGTGGTTCTGTTACGGTTTGAGTGCTGAACACTTGACGGTCCCACGGTTGGCAAGTTGGAACTGTGAGATTCACTACGTGCACCACTGGTATTTTGTGGAAAAGCACATGTAAGATTCTGCAACAGTCTCTGCTGATACTCCTGCATGCGTGCATCCCTTTCTATGGCAGGAATAATTTCTGCAAATTTACTTTTGTACCGGGGATCTAACAGTGTGGCAACCCAGTAGTCAGGATTATTTCTAATTCTCACAATTCGAGGGTCATGTTGCAGGTAGTGCAGCAAGAAGGCACTCATGTGTGTTGCGCATCCAGGAGCACCAAGTCCCTGTTGTGTTGGTGGCGAGGTAACAATCATGCTTCCTTCCTCTGTCCTCTCTCCCCAACCTCGCACAACAGAAATGTGATCAAGGTCTCCCTCATCTGATGAGTCTTCCATCAGTTCGTCCTCCACTTCTTCCTGGGCTCCTGCACCTTCCTCACTAGTTTGGCTGCTACCATGCGCCCTGGTAAAACCATCTCCCCCACCCTCACATGCCTGCCGCCTTGGTGCTGCCGACCGTCTGGACCTTGCAGATGTTAGCCCTTCCGCATACAACTCCTCCTCCTCTACTTCCTCCACCTCCTCTTGTGCCACCACCTGACTCCGAATTCTGTTTAACATGTGCTCCAGCATGTAAATCACCGGAATAGTCATGCTGATAATGGCATCGTCAGCACTAAACATCTTCGTCGCCATTTCAAAACTGTGCAGAAGGGTGCATAGGTCCCTGATCTGAGACCACTCCTCCAGCGTGATTTGCCCCACCTCTGAATCTCGTTGGCCCAGGCTATACGTCAGAACGTATTGCACCAGGGCTTGTCGGTGCTGCCACAGTCGCTGCAACATGTGCAGAGTTGAATTCCACCGGGTAGGCACATCGCATTTTAGCCGGTGAAGTGGCAGGCCCAACGACTTCTGTAGAGATGTAAGTCGCTGAGCTGCGGGATGCGAACGGCGGAAGTGAGCACACAGCGACCGTGCCCTCTGCAGAAGGCCATCTAGTCTGGGATAGTGGGCTAAAAATTGCTGGACAACCAGGTTCAACACGTGAGCCATACAAGGCACGTGTGTGACATTGCCCCGGCGAAGGGCCGCACCCAGGTTTGCAGCATTGTCGCACACGGCCTTCCCTGGTTTCAGGTCCAGTGGAGACAACCATTCATGAAATTGGTTCTCCAGAGCTGACCACAACTCCTCAGCTGTGTGACTCACATTTCCCAGACATTTCAATGTAAAAACCGCCTGATGACGTTGAGCCCTACTGCCAGCATAGTAAGGAGGTGTGCAGGATCCCTTCTGCGCAGTTAGAAAGCTTGTGGCATGACCAGACAGGCTTTGGGTGCAGGTGGAAGACCGAGAGGAGGTTGAGGAGGCAGAAGCAGTGGAGGAAAAATGACATAAAGAGGATTGACGCACAACTCGTGGGGACGGCAAGACTTGGACAGCAGCCCCTTGTCCTGCTGTCACCATAGTTACCCAGTGCCCAGTCAGCGACATGTAACGCCCCTGTCCATGCCTACTCGTCCAAGTGTCTGTGGTGAAATGCACCCTGTCACACACAGAGTTTCTCAAAGAAGCGGTGATGTTGTGTGCGACATGCTGGTGGAGCGCAGGCACACCTTTCTTTGAGAAGTAGTGCCGACTGGGCATCTGGTACTGGGGCACTGCGACGGACATAAGGTCTCGAAAATCCTCTGTGTCCACCAGGCGGAAAGGCAGCATTTCTGTAGCCAAGAGCTTGCAGATGGTGAAATTCAACCTCTTAGCTTTCTCATGGCTAGGAGGAAATGGTCTTTTACTTGTCCACATCTGAGGGACCGAGGGCTGGCTATTGTGCTTAGACCGGGTTGATAAGGGTGTCCCCGGCAAACTGCCGGTCTGTGAGGAAGATGCAGGCGGACATGTTAGGTTGCCTTGATCCAAAGGTGGTGCTATCGATGTCGGACAGCGCTCAACACCAGCTGGTGTTACCACCTCCAAAGAAAATGATGACCTGCCAATCACGCTGGCTGTTGCGGGTAAAGAGGTGGCAGGTCTGCGCCCCAAAACAGGTGTGACTGCTGTCCCCCCAGTCACAGAGGATGAAGAGGCCGCGGATGCACAAGATATGGCAGACGGTGATTGGCCCGGCCGGCTAGGCCGCATTGTAGCACACTGAGCTTCCCACTGCAACTTATGCTTCATGTCCATGTGCCGGTTCATGCATGAAGTACTCAAACTATGTATTTTTTGGCCTCTACTTAGCTTTTGCTGACAAATGTTACAGATAACACGAGTTGGGTCATCTTTATCGATCTGAAAAAATGCCCAGGCTATGCAAGGCTTAGCACCCATGCGACCTGAAGAGCCACCACGACTTGTGGTGAGAGGCAGAGTTGTGTTTGAGGATGCAGTTGTTGACGTGCTTCCAGTACTACGTCTCTGTCCAGGAAGGCGCAACCTGACCTCGTCGTCACTAGCATCTTCCTCCACCTCCTCTGCTGACCTCATCTCTTGGCTGACTGTGGGTTGACAGTAAGTGGGATCTCCGACCTCATCATCATCACCCTGTGCGTTATCACACCCGTCGTCCTCAGAGCCAACCTGTTCCTGCCCTGACAAAAAACTAAAGTTGTCGCTCCAATCAGGTATTTGAGTCTTATCATCGTCTTCCTCATTGTCTCCACCAACAGGAGTTACAGTTTGGGAATGAGGGTCTACATTATGGTCAGAACCTTCTGCGTCTGGTCCTGGATCCGACTCATAAAGATTCTGGGCATCAGTGCAGATCATTTCCTCGTCTGGATTCACAGAAGCGCTGGAGTCGACCTCTGATTCCCAGGCTATAGTATGAGTAAACAGCTCTGCAGACTCAACCATCTGTTCTACCTCACACTCAGACGGGCAGCTGGAGATTTGGGAGCTGTGAGGAAGCAAGTGCGATTTGGGTGACACCTTTGAGGACTGGAGTATTTGTGATGTTGAAGTTGATGTGGAGGAGAGCCCACTTAAAGGAGCACTTGATATCCGTTGAAGCACCTGCTGTTTTTGTGCCTCATCTGGAATTTGTAGCGATTGGCGTGGCCGTAAGAAAGGGATCTTATCACATTGTCCGCTAAAAGAAGTAGACATTTTAGTTTGGCTGGAAGATGGTCTTTCTTCTGCACCTACCCCACGGACACAACCTTTTTTCCCCTTCCCAACACGCCTATTCCCCTTTCCACCAGCAGCAGGCCTTTTTCCACTCATTTTGGTGGTTAACTAATTCACAACTCTGGAGTTGTTTGCACAAAAAAACAATGGATGGTAACCGAGCAGAGCTGAGTGGCCAAACTGTGGTATTAGGCCAAAACTATTGGCTGGGTTAGATGCAGAAAAAAATTATTTTTAATTTGCAACCTGATGGAGGTCAGTATAGATGGACTAATAGACCAAGTCCCACACACCGCTAGAAGCCCAAATATTTTTTCAGAGCTAGATGCAGAAAAAAATTATATTCAATTTGCAACCTGCTGGAGGTCAGTATAGAAGGACTAATAGAACAAGTCCCACACACTGCTAGAAGCCCAAATATTTTTTCAGAGCTAAATGAAGAAAAAAATTATTTTTAATTTGCAACCTGATGGAGGTCAGTATAGATGGACTAATAGACCAAGTCCCACACACCGCTAGAAGCCCAAATATTTTTTCAGAGCTAGATGCAGAAATTTTTTTTATTCAATTTGCAACCTGATGGAGGTCAGTATAGATGGACTAATAGACCAAGTCCCACACACTGCTAGAAGCCCAAATATTTTTTCAGAGCTAGATGCAGAAAAAAATTATTTTTAATTTGCAACCTGATGGAGGTCAGTATAGATGGACTAATAGACCAAGTCCCACACACTGCTAGAAGCCCAAATATTTTTTCAGAGCTAGATGCAGAAAAAAATTATTTTTAATTTGCAACCTGATGGAGGTCAGTATAGATGGACTAATAGAACAAGTCCCACACGCTGCTAGAAGCCCAAATATTTTTTCAGAGATAAATGAAGAAAAAAATTATTTTTAATTTGCAACCTGATGGAGGTCAGTATAGATGGACTAATAGACCAAGTCCCACACACCGCTAGAAGCCCAAATATTTTTTCAGAGCTAGATGCAGAAAAAAATTATTTTTAATTTGCAACCTGATGGAGGTCAGTATAGATGGACTAATAGACCAAGTCCCACACACTGCTAGAAGCCCAAATATTTTTTCAGAGCTAGATGCAGAAAAAAATTATTTTTAATTTGCAACCTGATGGAGGTCAGTATAGATGGACTAATAGACCAAGTCCCACACACCGCTAGAAGCCCAAATATTTTTTCAGAGCTAGATGCAGAAAAAAATTATATTCAATTTGCAACCTGCTGGAGGTCAGTATAGAAAGACTAATAGAACAAGTCCCACACACTGCTAGAAGCCCAAATATTTTTTCAGAGCTAAATGAAGAAAAAAATTATTTTTAATTTGCAACCTGATGGAGGTCAGTATAGATGGACTAATAGACCAAGTCCCACACACCGCTAGAAGCCCAAATATTTTTTCAGAGCTAGATGCAGAAATTTTTTTTATTCAATTTGCAACCTGATGGAGGTCAGTATAGATGGACTAATAGACCAAGTCCCACACACTGCTAGAAGCCCAAATATTTTTTCAGAGCTAGATGCAGAAAAAAATTATTTTTAATTTGCAACCTGATGGAGGTCAGTATAGATGGACTAATAGACCAAGTCCCACACACTGCTAGAAGCCCAAATATTTTTTCAGAGCTAGATGCAGAAAAAAATTATTTTTAATTTGCAACCTGATGGAGGTCAGTATAGATGGACTAATAGAACAAGTCCCACACGCTGCTAGAAGCCCAAATATTTTTTCAGAGATAAATGAAGAAAAAAATTATTTTTAATTTGCAACCTGATGGAGGTCAGTATAGATGGACTAATAGACCAAGTCCCACACACCGCTAGAAGCCCAAATATTTTTTCAGAGCTAGATGCAGAAAAAAATTATTTTTAATTTGCAACCTGATGGAGGTCAGTATAGATGGACTAATAGACCAAGTCCCACACACTGCTAGAAGCCCAAATATTTTTTCAGAGCTAGATGCAGAAAAAAATTATTTTTAATTTGCAACCTGATGGAGGTCAGTATAGATGGACTAATAGACCAAGTCCCACACACCGCTAGAAGCCCAAATATTTTTTCAGAGCTAGATGCAGAAAAAAATTATTTTTAATTTGCAACCTGATGTAGGTCAGTATAGATGGACTAATAGACCAAGTCCCACACACTGCTAGAAGCCCAAATATTTTTTCAGAGCTAGATGCAGAAAAAAATTATTTTTAATTTGCAACCTGATGGAGGTCAGTATAGATGGACTAATAGACCAAGTCCCACACACCGCTAGAAGCCCAAATATTTTTTCAGAGCTAGATGCAGAAAAAAATTATTTTTAATTTGCAACCTGATGGAGGTCAGTATAGATGGACTAATAGACCAAGTCCCACACACCGCTAGAAGCCCAAATATTTTTTCAGAGCTAGATGCAGAAAAAAATTATATTCAGTTTGCAACCTGATGGAGGTCAGTATAGATGGACTAATAGAATGATGCTATGCCCAAAAGATTTTACTTCACTAGGTGCAGTAAAAAAATTGGTATTCTATACACAGGTGTTATATCTTGCAACACAGATAGGCTACTCCACTGACTAACACACTCTGCAATAGGCCAAAAAGGATTAGCTTTGCTAGATTCAGCCAAATGCTGTGAAAAAAACTTGCACAGCACTGGCACAGACCTGCCTGGCAAAAACTGATAGGAACTCATGTAACCTAGTCCTGAAAAGGACTCCAATTACAATTAGTCTTTACTCCCACAACCTATCTATTTAAGAGCACAGACCTCCCTGATAAAAGTCGTAGGAAATGCTGTAACCTAGTCCTTAAAAGGACTGCAATCACAACTATTCCCTACTCCCAAGCTATCTGTATATTTGTGCGAAAATTGGCTTGAAATTAACAAGGTATAGCACACACAGCAACAGCGGTGCCGTCTAACACGCAGCTGCAGCAGTGAGAAAATGGTGGCGACGGGGAAAATGGCTTGGTCTTATAGGGCAAGGACATGTGACATACACTGCCAATCACACATGCCCTTGCTTGTGTGAAAAAAAGCACTTCGCTCCGTGTGTGCGCTGCTGATAGGCTGACAGATTGCACCTCCCCACTGCAAATGCGGGAAAGAGAAAAAAAAATGGAGATCTTCATTGTTCCTGCAGAGATCCATCCCCTGCCCCTCCCCCCGCCCCGCTGTACACTCAAACTGCGTATTAACATTAATTTTCATCATTACTGAGAAAAAATCCAGTTATGATTTTGGTGCACGAACAGTTATCGAACATAACCTCGAACAGCCGAATTTTTCTCAAATTGTTCGTGTTCGCCGACCGGCTCGAACACCGCCCAAAACAGCTCGAATTTGAGATTGGCGAACAGTTCGAGTAGAACAACGCTCATCTCTACTTATAACCAGTCTCACAGGAACATCCAGAAGTTACTAGACAAATTCTGGTTTATCCTTAAGAGCGATCCGGTCCTCTCTAGGCACCTTCCTGATAAACCAAGGGTGGTGTTCAGAAGGGGTAAGAACCTCCGCAATATGGTGGCTCCTAGCAATACGCTATGTGAATCCTCTACAACCCAATCTACCAGCATGGGCAATTCGATCAGTGGTTGTTTCTCTTGTGGGTCCCCAAAATGCATGTGCTGCCAGAGCATCTTTAGTGGTTCAAAGACTTTCTCCTCGAATACCACTGGCAAAACATATACCATTAGACAATTTTTAAACTGTCACTCCATGTTCGTGGTATATCTTCTTGAATGTACGTGCGGCCTACAATACGTGGGCCGTACAATACAGGCCATGCATGCACGGATGAATAAGCATAGGTCTAATATTCGTAGTGGTTTCCTTCTACATAGCGTTTCTAAACATTTTTCTGTGGCGCATAATAAGGATCCTACTGACTTAAGGCTTAAAATTATTGATCAGATTGCTGAAACCACGACTGACCGCTTGGGTCGTTTAATTAATCGTGAGAGTTATTGGATTTTTAGATTGGGCACTCTGTCCCCTGAGGGCCTTAATTTAACAATTGAGAATGCGATTCATTAACCCTATTTCTCTCTTGGTTCTTATTCATGCATTACTAGTTTTTATTTCATTTTTTATTTTTTTTATTAATTTTATATTTTATTCATAATCCCTGCTTTTAGTACATCATGACATTATTGGGTATACTGTGGCATCTTTTATCCTCTCTTTTAACCTGCTGATCTAATGTAGTATTTATATTCATATTTATATGATATTCATTTCTTTTACTTAACTTTTTTTTTTTTTAACTTCCTGTTTTGTATTTCCTGTGTTGTCATAATTGTTAGTGTCCTTTGATTGGTGCACCTACCCTATATAATGGTTGCTCTTTCATTTGCTCTCTAATCTACCTGAGGAAGATAGCGTCTGCTATCGAAACGCGTCGTGGCGTTAGTGAGCGTACTAAACAATAAAAGGTTTGTGTGTTATAACCTAATCCACTGTCTAGTTGTTCTAGCGCTTCACTAACACCGCAGAATTCCTTCTTTCTTGATTGCTAATCTCCTTTGTGGAGAGCGGTGGAAGCTGCTCTGTTTACAACTAGCCTACTACAGGACCTGCCGTGATGTCATTGTGGAATGCCCACTTCGGTCACACGGTCCTGGTCATGTGACCGCTGAAGCAGACAGAAGCTCCCTACAACAGTTCCTGCTAAGTTGTGATCATCTTACAGACTCCCACCTGGAAGCGTTTTCCCTTGTTGTGTGGGGCTCCTTTGCACAACAGGACCAGGTGAGTGGTCACAACATCTCCCCCTTCATTCTCCCCCCCAAACCTCAGGCTCTTCACCATTGGCGCTCCTACTGTTTTTGTTTTCCAAAACTCCAAAAATGGGCCAGACAAAAGTATTGGCACCCTCAGCCTAATACTTGGTTGCACAACCTTTAGCCAAAATAACTGCGAACAACCGCTTCCGGTAACCATCAATGAGTTTCTTACAATGCTCTGCTGGAATTGTAGACCATTCTTCTTTGGCAAACTGCTCCAGGTCCCTGATATTTGAAGGGTGCCTTCTCCAAACTGCCATTTTGAGATCTCTCCACAGGTGTTCTATGGGATTCAGGTCTGGACTCATTGCTGGCCACCTTAGAAGTCTCTAGTGCTTTCTCTCAAACCATTTTATAGTGCTTTTGGAAGTGTGTTTCGGGTCATTGTCCTGCTGGAAGACCCATGACCTCTGAGGGAGACCCAGCTTTCTCACACTGGGCCCTACATTATGCTGCAAAATTTGTTGGTAGTCTTCAGACTTCATAATGCCATGCACACGGTCAAGCAGTCCAGTGCCAGAGGCAGCAAAGCAACCCCAAAATATCAGGGAACCTCCGCCATGTTTGTCTGTAGGGACCGTGTTCTTTTCTTTGAATGCCTCTTTTTTCCTGCACACTCTATGTTGATGCTTTTTCCCAAAAAGCTCTACTTTTGTCTCATCTGACTTGAGAACATTCTTCAAAAACGTTTTAGGCTTTCTCAGGTAAGTTTTGGCAAACTCCAGCCTGGCTTTTTTATGTCTCGGGGTAAGAAGTGGGGTCTTCCTGGGTATCCTACCATACAGTCCTTTTTCATTCAGACGCCGACGGATAGTACGGGTTGACACTGTTGTACCCTCGGACTGCAGGGCAGCTTGAACTTGTTTGGATGTTAGTCGAGGTTCTTTATCCACCATCCGCACAATCTTGCGTTGAAATCTCTCATCAATTTTTCTTTTCCGTTCACATCTAGGGAGGTTAGCCACAGTGCCATGGGCTTTAAACTTCTTGATGACACTGCGCACGGAAGACACAGGAACATTCAGGTCTTTGGAGATGGACTTGTAGCCTTGAGATTGCTCATGCTTCCTCACAATTTGGTTTCTCAAGTCCTCAGACAGTTCTTTGGTCTTCTTTCTTTTCTCCATGCTCAATGTGGTACACACAAGGACAGAGGTTGAGTCAACTTTAATCCATGTTAACTGGCTGCAAGTGTGATTTAGTTATTGCCAACACATGTTAGGTGAGACAGGTAAGTTACAGGTGCTGTTAATTACACGAATTAGAGAAGCATCACATGATTTCTCAAACAGTGCCAATACTTTTGTCCACCCCCTATTTTAGGTTTTGTGTGGAATTGTATCCAATTTGGCTTTAGGACAATTCTTTTTGTGTTTTTTCATTGAAGACAAATTAAATGAAGATAATAATACCAAAGAATTTGTGATTGCAATCATTTTCAGGAAGAAACTGAGTATTATCTGACAGAATTGCAGGGGTGCCAATACTTTTGGCCACCACTGTATATGTGTTTCCGTAATAATTGTACTAACATTGGTTAGCCTATAATACTGTAGTATGGCTGCAGAGTTGATTGGCTATTAAAATACTCAAAACAATATAAAATGCTAAGCAAAATAAACGGGATCAGAGATTCTTTGAATCCTCCCAATACAGAGCACGCATTGCCTCCGTTTGGTTTTCTGTGGATTGCACAATCAACATAATAATTTGACACTCACTCGGTCAACTGTGAAGGGTTATTGCCCTCCCTTAACACTAGTAGGATTTTCCTGACATTTTCTTAGCTGCCTTTTACAACAAAAGCCTTGGTCCGTAAACAGCTTACAACACAGCAAAGGGATCTCAATGTAGAAAACTATCATCAGAATGGTAGAATATTTTTTCCAAGGCATTAGGTACACCACTGAACACTGTGAAGACTGTCATCAAGAATCGGCTTAAATTTGGCACAACAATGACATTATGTAGTACTGAATATCCCTCAAAAATTGATAAAAAAACAAGAAAATTGGTCCAGGAAGCTGCAAAGAGGCCTGTGGTACAATAAAGGAGCAATAGGAAGTTCTGGCAAGTACTGGTTGTGAACTGCATATAACAACAATATCCCATATTCTTCATATGTCTGGCATCTGGGGTAAAGGGGCAAGGTGGAAACCTTTTATGATATCAATACATTAAAACATGCATAGAAAATAAAAAGGGGTGATAATATCACAAGGAATTTGCAATGGAATAACAACAAAGCACGTAATACACAGATGACAATCAAAATGATGCACAGTTGGCACAGAACCAGAAAAATGGTACTCATTACACAGTAACATAGGTTGAATAAAGACCTAGGTCTATCTAGTTCAGTGTTCCCCAACTCCAGTCCTCAAGGCCCATCAACAGATCATGTTTTCAGGATTTCCTTAGTATTGCACAGGTGATGGTATTATTGCATGTGCAGGTGATGTAATTATCACCTGTGCAATACTAAGGAAATCCTGAAAACATGATCTGTTGGTGGGCCTTGAGGACGGGAGTTGGGGAACACTTATCTAGTTCAACCTTTCTCCCCCAATTGTACTCCCTACACTAACACTACACCAACTTATTAACTAACTGGGACTAGGCCTCACCAATGTATTATTATTACCATTTTTATTATTGTTGCTCTTTTACAATTATAATTGAACTTGTTTATCATTTTTTTAATTAGTTTTATATTTTGTATTACTCTTGTGATTCTAATAAAAGTAGTACTAAAATCCCTATGCCTAAATTTGTTGATCAAGAAGAAGGCAAAAACCCCAGGACACCTTAAGCCAATTTGCATCATGGGGAAAAATTCCTTCTTGACTCAGAAAAAAGGCGATCAGTCCTAGAACCCTGAATCAAACCTAATTATGATATTAGTTATGTTATTACTATTACCGTACTAAATATACTATTATAGGTGTAACATTTTGTCTAATTTAACTGTAACCCACAATGTTATGTGTATCAAATAAATCATCCAGCTCTTTTTTGAAAGCTGTTATAGTGTCTGCCATTACTACCTCTTGTGGTAGGGCATTCCACCGTCCGACTGCTCTGACTGTAAAGAACCCTTTCCTGTTTAGGTGCCTTTCTTCCAGCTGTAATGAGTGCCCCCTGGTCCTTAGTAAGGTCTTTGGAAGGAATAAGTCTCTTGATTTGACCCCACATGTATTTCTACATATAAATAGGAGGAGAAATGAGTATATAGGCATAAAAAAGCTTTATTAGTAATTCATATAAAACTCCAAATGACAAAATATGTAATGTAAAGTGCAGACATGCAGATCAAAAGACCCCACTTAATCTATAGCCCAAAAGAAGGGTAATATGGATATATTCAAAGAGTTACATAAATACCATGAGACATACAAGTATTGCACACACATCCTCCTAGGAAGGAGGAAATGTAATAAATATAGAAAAAATGAAAAAAACAGTAGGGGCATAAAAGGAAATAGACCAGGGCAACAAGAGGTGGTGTATATGGACAATTCAATATACCCCTAAATATATGAGGATCACGTATACCATAGTCCTGTACCATTAATCAGCTACCATAGTGTATATCATATGCAGGACAATGGTGACTCACCCCAGATATTGTCGCATGTAAAAAGGGACCATATGAGGGCAGGTGTCTGTCATGGAGGACAGCCTCGATGCGCGTTTCGCGGGTGCTTTTTCGAGAGGCGTAAGTCAGAGAAGTACAAGGACCTTTTTAAATACATATCTCAGCCCCCTCAGAGGCATCACATGTGCGATCATGTGACGAATGAAGATGGCCGACAACGGGATGGTGTAAACGGCGCATGAGCCGGGATAATCACCGCCCCCCTCGGCCCCGCACCGCCCATCATGGCGTGGGCGCCACCCGGAAGTGTCGCTAGGACCACATCCGGGAAGCGCACCAACGCCATAAAGACAGATGACGGGAGGACGAGGGGCGCGAGTCACCCAGCGCATGCGCACAGCAGCATCCCATAGTCCTTCCCCGTATCATAATGCAACAGGCCCCAGCTCCGTGCATCAGCTTCCATACAATGAATGACATAGGGAATAGCAACATACAATAGTCACTGTAGTGGAAAAAATACCACTATAGTTAGAAAAATGAAAAATATGAACAAAAAAGGGGGGGGAGGGGGGAGAAGAAAAAAATGTAAATATATGAAATAATACATATCAGTAAAGCAATTTTCAAAGAAAACAGAAAACTGATGAACAGACAACTATATCATTGTGGGTCATTCATCCAAAAAGAATGCTGTGGAGGGAACTCCGATATCCCAGATGTCTGGACATCAAGACAATGATCAGGTGAGGTCCTTGAAGAAAAATCACAAACAAAAAAATAATAATAAGCATCAATTAAAAATCAATAAAAAAGAGGTTAAAAAGACAGAAAACCAAATTAGTCCCCATATGTTAGAATATACAGCAGGGATCGCAGGAGAGCACATCAGTCAAATCCATCAGGTATCCCATTATCCAAATATAGAACACGGAATAAACTCAATGGTAAAATATTGAACAAATTGCCGAACTAGGATGAGTCGAATCAAAGGAATGGCGCAAACCCCAAGCTTTTGTTCAGACCCCGTGGCGTATTTCTACATGTAAATAACATGCCCTCTGAGGCGTCATTTTTCTAAGCTAAACAAGCTCAACTTTTTAATCCTCTCATCATATGAGAGGCCTTCCATCTCTTGTAATAATCAAGATGACAGCCTTTGAACAGACTCTAACTTCTGAATATCCTTTTTAAAATGTGGGGCCCAAAACTGGATCCTATATTCCAGATGTGGCCTCACCAGTGATTTATAAAGGCGCAACAGTACGTTGGGATCGCGGGATTTTATTTCTCTTTTTATATATCCTAAAATCTTGTTTGCTTTTGCGGCTGCTGCTTGACATTGAGTACTGCTGCTCTGCTTATTTGTAACCAGAATACCCAAGTCCTTCTCCTGTTCTGTTGTCCTAAGTATACTCCCATTTAATGTATATGCAGCAATAGGATTACTCCGTCCTAGGTGCATTACTCTACATTTATCTACATTAAACCTCATCTGCCAAGTGTTTGCCCATTCAGTCATCTTATCCAGATCGTTCTGCAATATCATAATGTCAAGATCAGATTTTAATATCCTACATACAGTACAGACCAAAAGTTTGGACACACCTTCTCATTTAAAGATTTTTCTGTATTTTCATGACTATGAAAATTGTACATTCACACTGAAGACATCAAAACTATGAATTAACACATGTGGAATTATATACTTAACAAAAAAGTGTGAAACAACTGAAAATATGTCTTATATTCTAGGTTCTTCAAAGTAGCCACCTTTTGCTTTGATGACTGCTTTGCACACTCTTGGCATTCTCTTGATGAGCTTCAAGAGGTAGTCACCGTAAATGTTCTTCCAACAATCTTAAAGGAGTTCCCAGAGATGCTTAGCACTGTTGAAAAATAAATGATGGTCTAACTAAACGCAAACCGGATGGAATAACATGCCGCTGCAAGATGCTGTGGTAGCCATGCTGGTTCAGTATGCCTTCAATTTTGAATAAATCCCCAACAGTGTCACCAGCAAAGCACCCCCACATGATCACACCTCCTCCTCCATGCTTCACGGTGGGAACCAGGCATGTAGAGTCCATGTGTTCACCTTTTCTGCGTCGCACAAAGACACGGTGGTTGGAACCAAAGATCTAAAATTTATACTCATCAGACCAAAGCACATATTTCCACTGGTCTAATGTCCATTCATTGTGTTCTTTAGCCCAAACAAGTCTCTTCTGCTTGTTGCCCTTCCTTAGCAGTGGTTTCCTAGCAGCTATTTTACCATGAAGGCCTGCTGCACAAAGTCTCCTCTTAACAGTTGTTGTAGAGATGTGTCTGCTGCTAGAACTCTGTGTGGCATTGACCTGGTCTCTAATCTGAGCTGCTGTTAACCTGCGATTTCTGAGGCTGGTGACTCGGATAAACTTATCCTCAGAAGCAGAGGTGACTCTTGGTCTTCCTTTCCTGGGGCGGTCCTCATGTGAGCCAGTTTCTTTGTAGCGCTTGATGGTTTTCGCAACTGCACTTGTGGACACTTTCAAAGTTTGCCCAATTTTTCGCACTGACTGACCCTCATTTTTTAAAGTAATGATGGCCACTCGTTTTTCTTTACTTAGCTGCTTTTTTCTTGCCATAATACAAATTCTAACAGTCTATTCAGTAGGACTATCAGCTGTGTATCCACCAGACTTCTGCACAACACAACTGATGGTCCCAACCCCATTTATAAAGCAAGAAATCCCACTTATTAAACCTGACAGGGCACACCTGTGAAGTGAAAACCATTTCCTGTGACTACCTCTTGAAGCTCATCAAGAGAATGCCAAGAGTGTGCAAAGCAGTCATCAAAGCAAAACGTGGCTACTTTAAGAACCTAGAATATAAGACATGTTTTCAGTTGTTTCAGACTTTTTTGTTAAGTATATAATTCCACATGTGTTAATTCATAGTTTTGATGCCTTCAGTGTGAATGTACAATTTACAAAGTCATGACAATACAGAAAAATCTTTAACCCCTTAAGCCCCGAGGGTGGTTTGCACGTTAATGACCAGGCCTATTTTTACAATTCTGACCACTGTCACTTTATGAGGTTATTACGCTTCAACGGATCCCCCTGATTCTGAGATTGTTTTTTTGTGACATATTGTACTTCATGATTGTGGTAAAATTTCTTCGATATCACTTGCGTTTATTTGTGAAAAAAATGGAAATTTGGCGAAAATGTTGAAAATTTTGCAATTTTCAAAATTTGAATTTTTATGCCCTTAAATCAGAGAGATATGTCACACAAAAGAGTTAATAAATAACATTTCCCAAATGTCTACTTTACATCAGCACAATTTTGGAACCAATATTTTTTTTTGTTAGGGAGCTATAAGGGTTAAAAGTTGACCAGCGATTTCAACATGGTATCCGCTAACAAATTGTCGGCTCAAATTGTTAACAGACACCATGTTGCGTTTGGAGAGCCCCTGTGTGCCCAAACATTGGAGCTCCCCCACAAGTGACCCCATTTTGGAAACTCGACCCCCCAAGGCACCTATCTAGATGCATAGTGAGCACTTGGAACCCCCTAGGTGCTTCACAAATTGATTCGTAAAAATGAAAAAGTGAAAAAAAAAACACTTTTTCATTTTTATGAATCAATTTGTGAAGCACCTGGGGGTTCCAAGTGCTCACTATGCATCTAGATAGGTGCCTTGGGGGGTCTAGTTTCCAAAATGGGGTCACTTGTGGGGGAGCTCCAATGTTTGGGCACACAGGGACTCTCCAAATGCAACATGGTATCCGCTAACAAATTGTCGGCTCAAATTGTTAGCGGACACCATGTTGCGTTTGGAGAGCCCCTGTGTGCCCAAAGATTGGAGCTCCCCCACAAGTGACCCCATTTTGGAAACTAGACCCCCCAAGGCACCTATCTAGATGCATAGTGAGCACTTGGAACCCCCAGGTGCTTCACAAATTGATTCGTAAAAATGAAACAGTGAAAAAAAAAACACTTTTTCATTTTATGAATCAATTTGTGAAGCACCTGGGGGTTCCAAGTGCTCACTATGCATCTAGATAGGTGCCTTTGGGGGTCTAGTTTCCAAAATGGCTTCACTTGTGGGGGAGCTCCAATGTTTGGGCACACAGGTGCTCTCCAAACGCAACATGGTGTCCGCTAACAAATTGTCGGCTCAAATTGTTAGCGGACGCCATGTTGCGTTTGGAGAGCCCCTGATGTGCCTAAACAGTGGAGCTCCCCCACAAGTGACCCCATTTTGTAAACTAGACCCCCCACGGCACCTATCTAGATGCATAGTGAGCACTTGGAACCCCCAGGTGCATCACAAATTGATTCGTAAAAATGAAAAAGTGAAAAAAAAAAACGCTTTTTCATTTTTCTGAATCAATTTGTGAAGCACCTGGGGGTTCCAAGTGCTCACTATGCATCTAGATAGGTGCCTTGGGGGGTCTAGTTTCCAAAATGCGGTCACTTGTGGGGGAGCTCCAATGTTTGGGCACGCAGGGGCTCTCCAAGCGCAACATGGCGTCCGCTAACAGTTTGAGCCGACTTTTCCATTCAATTTGTTAGCGGACACCATGTCGCGTTTGGAGAGCCCGTGATGTGCCTAAACAGTGGAGCTCCCCCACAAGTGACCCCATTTTGGAAACTATACCCCTCAAGGATTTTATTAAGGTGTATAGTGAACATTTTGAACCCAGAGGTACGACACAGAATTTGTTTACATTAGGTCATCATATTGAATAAGTTGTCATTAGTCTTGAGCGCAAGTGCTCACTACTTGAGTTTGCATCGGGTACTCAGGTATGCACCATGTACAGCGTGTGCTCGAGTGACATGCTCGAGTCCCTGCTCCGCATGTTTCACGGTACTTAGACACCCAAAAAAAACCATGCAGGGATCGCTCGTGCATGGCAGGCAATCCCCGTAAAGTTTTTTTGGCCGCGAAGCATATGGGGCAGAGACTCGAGCATGTCACTCAAATACCCACGATACTCAATGCATACCAGAGCACCCGATGCAAACTCAAGTAGCGAGCACTTGCGCTCAACACTAGTCGCCATATCGTCATCTTTTTTTCTTACTTTTGAAAAACATCCCAACCCCATCACAACCCTAACCCCAACCCCAGCCCTAACCCTAGCACAACCCTAACCGTAGCACAACCCTAACCGTAGCACAACCCTAACCCTAGCACAACCCTAACCCTAGCACAACCCTAACCCCAAACCCAGCCCTAACTATAGCCCAATCCTAACCCAAGAGTTTATTTTTGACGCCGTTCCTCGTGCGGTATAAGTGATTAGACGACTTTATTCTTCGGGTCGGTGTGATTACAGCAATACCAGAATCATATGGGGTTTTTATGACTGACAGCTGTCACACACTAAAAGACGCATTTTTTGTAAAATCTAGTTTTTGCATCGCCATATTTTGAGAGCTATAATTTTTCCAGATTTTGGCAGACAGTCATGTGACGGCTCGTTTTTTGCGGGATGAGTTGACGTTGTTATTGGTGCCATTTTCAGGCACGTGACATTTTTTGATCGCTTTCTATTCCGATTTTTGGGAGGCAGAATAAACAAAAACCAACAATTCAGGAATTGTTTTTTTTTTTTTTATTCTGTTCCGCGTGTGGTAAAATTGATAAGGTAGCTTTATTCTTCGGGTCAGTACGTTTACAGCGGTACCACATTTATATAGTTTTTCTATGTTTTGCACTTTTACATAATAAAAGCAATTTTATAGAAAAAATTATTTTTTAGCATAGCTTTATTCTGAGAGCTATAACTTTTTTATTTTTCGGCTGATGGAGCTGTATGGCAGCTTGTTTTTTGCAGGATAAGATGACGTTTTCAGCGGTACCATTTTTATTTATATTTTTCCTTTTGATCGAGTGTTATTCCATTTTTTGCTTGGCGGTATGGTGATAAAGCATTGTTTTTTGCTTCCTTTTTTTTTTTTTTTACCGTGTTCACTGAAGGGGTTAACTAGTGGGACAGTTTTATAGGTCAGGTTGTTTCGGATGCGGCGATACCAAATATGTGTACTTTTATTGTTTTTTTTGTTTTTTTTTTATAATAATTTTTATTGATGGGTACATTATATTTTAATTTTTGGTGGATTATTTTTTTTTTATATTTTTCACTTTCTGAAAGTTTATATACTTTATTACTTTGTTCCACTATGGGACTTTCACTTTTTTTTCTCTGATCGCCTGCATGGCACAGGAATGCAGCACCATCCCTGTGCTATGCAGGCTGTCAGCGCTGGACAGGGAGAAGATTGTTTGGAGATGCACTGCGCATGTCCAAACAATCTTCCTGCTGTCTGGTGACCCGGATGTTGTCATGACGACATCGGGTCGTCATGGCAACACCCTGGAAGCCTTTGCTGACAGCGCTGGAAGCCGGAAGAGGAGGTGAGTATCTGTGATCACCTCCCCTTGCCCCCGCAATGCTGCGATCGACTTCGATCGCAGCATCGCGGGGGTTAATGTGCTGGGAGCGGTGCAGGACCGCTCCCTGCACATAGTATCGGGTGTCAGCTGTGACAATCAGCTGACACGCGGCGGCGATCGTGCCCGCACAGCCTGTGTACGCGCGCGATCGCCATGACATACTAATACGGGTCTGGCTCTTAAGTCCCAGGGTACAGACGCGTATTAGTACGTCAAATGTTGTTAAGGGGTTAAATGAGGTGTGTCCAAACTTTTGGTCTGTACTGTAGTTTGGTGCCATCAGCAAAGACTGAGTATTTCTGTATTCTCGGCCTTCAAGATTTTGAATGCCCTTTGTTTTTGTCTTATTAAACTGTACTGTCTTATTTATCCATAATTGTTTCTTTTTATTCCTGGACATTTTATTACCAGAGGGTATAAATTTTCTACAGGATTCTAGCAGTATTTCCTTAAACATGCCCAATTTACATTTGGTATCCCCATTTACCACGACATGGTTCCAGTCTACACAATTAAGCTCTTCTCTTAATTTGTTGATATCAGCCTTCCTAAAGTTCTATGTTTTTGCATTTCCTTTTTGAAATGTTTTATTGAATATTACATAGAAACTTACCTATTATGGTCACTGTTTCCCAAATGCTCCCGGACCTGTAGATCTGAAATTATTATCTGGTCTATTTGATAGAACCAGATCCAGCAGATTACATCCCCTGGATGCTTCATCTACCAGCTGATAGAGGTAATTGCCCTTAACTGTGGATAAGAACTTGCAGCTTTTAGCACAACTGGAAGATTCTATGTCGCATTGAATATCTGGATAGTTAAAATCCCCCAAAATAGGGACCCTATTATTATTTGCTGCCTTTTTAATTTGTTGCAGCATTTTATCCTCTACTTGTTCAGCTATATTTGCAGGTGTGACAAAATCACTGGCAGTGTGTCGGAAGGGAGATATGGAACATGGAAGTTCTCTCCTGCACATTAGATGCAGAGAAGGTTAACGGCCCAGGTTTACAAGGGCATGTTTTTAGTGAATGACAAAGTGTAGGGCGGGACGTCATACACCATATCTCCAATCCAGGAAGTGATCTGGGCTTTAAATAGAAAGCCTTTAAACTCAGGTGTGTTCAGTCTCTGGGGAAACCTGTTCCAGAGAGGAGATCGCACGTGCTGTGCTGAACCATGTGTGCCTAATTACGAGTGGCCAGACCTTGGCCAATGAACAGACTGTGCTGCAATTTTGTATTTTATTATGCCACTTTAGCCGAATGGGCTGTGGTTTTTTTTATGGACTCAAGGGTAGTTTATGAAGCTGAATAAACTAAACTGAAATTTGAAGAGACCGTGTCCTGTGTCTCCTTTCGCATACAGACGCGCTAGTCACTTTACCACAAGTGGTGGAGAATGCGGGCAATTCTGGATTGCCTCTACCTTGTTCATTTATAGTTTTATTTCGCCCCTTCCAACCACATAGCCCAAGTATTTTGCCTCTTCCTTTCCTATGGCACATTTTCTTGAGCTTATGGTAAACCAGGTATAACATACCTAGTGGCGGGCTTGCATGGTGCACCATCTCTCACTATGCAAGATCGCAAACTTGATCTTCAGTCCAGTCTGCTAGCCTGGCTTCTATTCATGCTGTCTGTTTGTCTCTGTTCTGACTGCTTAGGGTGGCGGCCCGGTTATTTCCTGTTTCTTGTAGCAGCTGTGGGCACACCCCTAATGCGTCCTCAGCCTATTGCTGTCTGTCACTGGATATTTAAACCAGCTCCACCTGGAAGCTGATGCCTGAGCAACTCTATCATTCAATGTGCTCCTTGACTCTGAATGTGCCAGGTCCTGTTCTTGCCTGTCCGCCACCCTGGGGGCTGTATTCCCAGGCCTGTCTGAACTAGCTCCTAGCCTGTTGTCTGTCCGCCTTCCTGGAGGCTGTATTTCCAGGCCAGTCTGAACACGCTCCTGGCCTGTTCGTCCCACCCTCTGGGGGCCGCATACCCAGACTCGCTCCTGTATCTCGCTGCAGTGTCAGTTCCTGTCTGAACACTCAGTTCCTGTCTGAACACTCTCCTAGCCTGTTACTTGTTTTTCTTTATGTCTGTACCTTTCCTTTTTCTGCAGAGTCTGAACCTGCACCTAACTCCTACTCGTTGTCGCTGTACTTCCGTTTGTGAGTTTTGAGTCCACTCGCTACTTCTTTGCAAGTATCTTGTGTGTATCTGATTCTGCCTTTCCCTTCCAGTCTGTTCCGTGTGAACAGAGCCCTGTCCCCTCTGCTCTGTCTTTGCTCACCGCTTCGGCGGTTTTCCCCTTGCTCTGCCTTGCTCACCGCCCCGGCGGTTTATCTCTGCTCTGCCTTACTTACCGCTCTGGCAGTTCCTGCCCGCTTAGCCTTGTCTACCGCATCTGCGGTTTTGCTCTGTTCAGCCTTGTCCACCGCATCTGCGGTTTCGCTCTGCTCAGCCTTGTCCACCGCATCTGCGGTTTCGCTCTGCTCAGCCTTGTCCACCGCATCTGCGGTTTCGCTCTGCTCAGCCTTGTCTATCGCATCTGCGGTTTCGCTCTGCTCAGCCTTGTCCACCGCATCTGCGGTTTCGCTCTGCTCAGCCTTGTCCACCGCATCTGCGGTTTCGCTCTGCTCAGCCTTGTCCACCGCATCTGCGGTTTCGCTCTGCTCAGCCTTGTCCACCGCATCTGCGGTTTCGCTCTGCTCAGCCTTGTCCACCGCATCTGCGGTTTCGCTCTGCTCAGCCTTGTCCACCGCAGCTGCGGTTTCGCTCGGCTCAGCCTTGTTCACCGCATCTGCGGTTTCGCTCTGCTCAGCCTTGTCCACCGCATCTGCGGTTTCGCTCTGCTCAGCCTTGTCCACCGCAGCTGCGGTTTCGCTCGGCTCAGCCTTGTTCACCGCATCTGCGGTTTCGCTCTGCTCAGCCTTGTCCACCGCATCTGCGGTTTCGCTCTGCTCAGCCTTGTCCACCGCATCTGCGGTTTCGCTCTGCTCAGCCTTGTCCACCGCACCTGTGGTTTCACTCTGCTCAGCCTTGTCCACCGCATCTGCGGTTTCGCTCTGCTCAGTCTTGTCCACCGCACCTGCGGTTTCGCTCTGCTCAGCCCTGTCCACCGCACCTGCGGTTTCGCTCTGCTCAGCCCTGTCCACCGCACCTGCGGTTTCGCTTTACTCTGCTTGATTACCGCATCTGCGGCTCTGAACCCGTCTCCCAGTCTGTACTGGACCCTACCCAGCCTATGCTCTAACCTGCCTGTTCATGTATTCCCCGGTGTGGGTCAACAGCAGTGTCTGGGGTCTGACCTGGAGTCGCACCTGGTCCCTCTGCTCGGTTCCTCCCTGGTGCACGGCGTCGTAGCCGTCGTGCGACCTGGGTCGGATCGGGTTGATACTTAGTTACGCCCCTCCAGGCACTCTCTGGTTCATGGCACAGTGGGATCACTAATCATGCACACGCCAGTCAGTCCGGACGTGTGCATAACACCAGGCATTTCTCAGTACTGCCTGGACCTTCAGCAATAGGGTTCCCCAATCTGGGCTGAAAATCATGGACATGTCAGCATGTGGAGCACACAGACACACAATCCCACAATCCGTGGAAACACACTGGCATGTGCACAGACCCATTCGTTTGTCAGTTTCTCCAGTACGTGTGGAAACTGTCACCACACGTATTGGAAACACGGACGTGTGAAAGAGCACTAAGTCAGTGTCTGAAAGAGGAAGAAGCACTGGCTCCAAGTGAAAACTTTCTGGTAATGCCCACTTGGACTTAATTTTTTTAACCGTTTAGATGCCAAACACTTTGATAAAAAGGAGAGCCAAAATTAGAAAAAAAAAGTTTGATTCTGCTCTGCAGCCACTGTTGCACTGAATGTCCAGTTCAACATAAAAAATTTGGTGAAAAGTCCTCTTTAAATTGCGCTGTCAGTCAGTGACAGTGGAAGTAAAATGCCAATGGGCTGTTGTGGCAGCTGGGGGCCTTCTAAAGGACAATATGGCTGCCATTTTAGTCCTCCATTTTGACTATATACATCAATACAATAGTCATATGGACACTAAAAATGATATAAAAAATATAGTGTTATGATATATGATCACACCCCCCCCCCCCCCGCTTTTTGACAAAAAGAAAAAAAATCCAAAAATAACACAGTTGAAACCAGAAGTTTACATACACTATATAAAGAGACACAGATGCATGTTTTTCTCAATATCTGACATGAAATCAGACTAAACCCTTCCCGTTTTAGGTCAATTAGGATTACCATCATTTTTAATATTTGTCAAATGTAAGAATAATGAGAGAGATAGAATGTTTTAAGGTATTTTTATTACTTACTGCAAAGTCAAAAGTTTACATACACTAAAATTACTATGCCTTTAAACAATTGTGGACTGCCCATATGATGATGTCGTGTGTTTGGAAGCTTCTGATAGTTTTTTTTTTTGCAACATCTGAGTTAATTAGAGACACACCTGTGGATTTATTTTAATGCACACCTGAAACACATTGCTTCTTTGTGCAGCATCATGGGAAATTCTAAAGAAATCAGCCAAGATATCAGGAAGATAATTGTGGACTTGCACAAGTCTGGCTCATCCTTGGGTACAATTTCAAGATACCTGAAGGTGCCTCATTCATCTTTACAAACAATAATAATAATCTTTTTACTTAAATAGCGCCAACATATTCTGCAGCGCTTTACAATTCAGACAATTTACAGACATTATCGGCACTGTCCCCATTGGGGCTCCCAATTTATATTTCCTATCAGTATGTCTTTGGAGTGTGGGAGGAAATCAAAGGAAACCCACACAAACATGGGGAGAACATACAAACTCCTTGCAGATGTTGTCCTTGGTGGGATTTGAACCCAGGACCCCAGAGCTAGAAGGCTGCAGTGCTAACCACTGAGCCTCCGAGCTACAAGTACAAACAAGATGGGAATGTTCAGCCATCATACCGCTCAGGAAGGAGATGGGTTCTGTGTCCCAGAGATGAACGTGTTTTGGTCCGACATGTGCATATCAACCCAAGGACAAAAACAAAAGACCTTGTGAAGATGATGGCGGAAGCTGGTAAGATTGTGTCAATATCCACAGTGAATTGAGTACTGTATCAACATGGGCTAAAAGGCCACTCTGCCAGGAAGAACCCATTACTTCAAAACACAAAACATAAAAAAGCAAGATTAACGTTGGCAAATGCACACAGGAACAAAGACCTTAATTTTTGGAAACATGTCCTGTGGTCTGATGAAACTAAAATTTAAATTTTTGTGCATATTGACCATCTCTACGTTTGGAGGAAAAAGGGAGAAGCTTGGAAGCCTAAGAATACCATCCCAACTGTGAAACACTGGGGTAGCAGCATTATGTTGTGGGGTTGTTTTGCTGCAGGAGGGACTGATGCACTTCACAAAATAGATGGCATCATGACAAAAGAAGATTATGTGGCAATACTGAAGCAACATCTCAAGACATCAGCCAGAAAGTTAAAGCTTGGGCGGAAATGGGTCTTCCAAATGGACAATGACCGGAAGCATACTGCCAAAATGGTAAAGTGGCTTAAGGATAACAAAGTCAATGTTTTGGAGTGGCCATCACAAAGCCCTGATCTCATTCCTATTGAAAATTTATGGGGAAAGCTGAAAAGGCAGGTGCGAGCAAGGCGACCTACAAACCTGGATCACTTACACCAGTTTTGTCAAGAGGAATGGGCCCAAATTCCGACCAACTATTGTGAGAAGCTTGTGGAAGGATATCCCAAATGTTTGACCCAAGTCATTCAATTTAAGAGCAATGGTACCAATTACTAATGAAATGTATGTAAACTTTTGACTTTGCAGTAAGTAATAAAAATGCCTTAAAACACTCTCTCTCTCTCATTATTCTGGCATTTGGCAAATATTAAAAATTATTGTAATCCTAATTGACCTAAAATGGGATAGGTTTATTATTATTATAGTTATTGAAAAAAACATGCATATGGGTCTTTTTATATAGTGTTTGTAAACTTCTGGTTTCAACTGTATCTGGCACTGTTGCATCCGTAAAAAGTCCCATCTCTGAAATTATAAAATTAACCAGTATCATTTTCAGTGAATAGTTACCGCATTTTTCGGACTATAAGACGCACCGGACCATAAGACGCACCCCAAATTTTTGGGTGGAAAATAGGAAAAAAAATAATTTTTATAAGATGGGGTCCGTCTTATAGTCTGAATAGGTACGGTATCTTACCTGGGGGGTGGTGGAGCGGGGGTCACAGGAGACAGGGTCCTTTAGGAAACCGGCCCGGAGGAAGTGGAGGAATGTTGCGGACACTGGATACATGAAGCTGGTGCTCCAGCAGCTGTGAGTTGCAGTGGTAGTGCAGCAGGATCGCAGGTCCCTCTGTTCCCTACCTCAATAACCCGGCGGAGGCAGCAGAAGAGGTGAAATGCTGTGGGGCTGGAGTCTGACTGGGGCCTGTCACCTGCTGGGGCCCTGTCTCCTGCTGGGGCCTGTTAGAAGTCTGGGGCCTGTCAGAAGTCTGAGGCCCTGTCACCTGCTGGGGCCTGTCAGAAGTCTGGGGCCCTGTTACCTGCTGGGGCCCTGTCACCTGCTGGGGCCCTGTCTCCTGCTGGGGCCTGTCAGAAGTCTGGGGCCCTGTCACCTACTGCGGCCCTGTCACCTGCTAGGGCCGGTCAGAAGTCGGGGGCCCTGTCACCTGCTGGGGCCTTGTCTCCTGCTGGGGTCTGTCACCAGCTCGGGCCTGTCAGAAGGCTGGGGCCCTGTCTCCTGGCTTTAAGCGGCGTCCGGCGGTGAGGCAGAGGAGCCGGGGCCTGTGCCGGGCTGTGAGCGGCATCCGGCGGTGAGGCAGAGGAGCGTGTGCAGCTCCTGGTGGCCGCGGCCATCTTCCTGAGGCCATGAACTACAGGAAAATGGCCGCCGAAGCTCCCGGTCGGCGCAGTTAAGCTACTGGTACATTATATTAGGCCTCAATGAGATGTCTTGAAATTTTCTCGTACGCAAAAAAGCGATCCAAGTTTCATCAGTGCTTGGGATCAGGTTTTCATCACAGTTCGGTCATTTTCAGTTTTTATCAGTTGTCACATTTTCTCTCAAATGAAAAAAATAAGATGGAGGTGTCTCCTATCAAGCAGCCCATGAGACACACACAGATTTTTTTTTTCATGGATTTGCATTAGTGAGATTGATCAGAGACTCGGGTAAAAATCAGACGTCTCATATTTTACGTGAACTAAATGGTCTGAAAAAATACCCAGACATGTGAACAGTGCCATAGACTGCAGTAGATACAATTTCTGGCTGTGGTAAATTAGGCTATGTGCACACAGTGCATTTTTTCCGTGTGGAAATGGGCCAAAAACGATAGGGAATCCTTGTGCCAGCTAATGCAATGACAATCCTGAAGTGCTGTACATGATCAGGAATTTTCCTGTGAGGATTGTCATTGGGTTTAAATCTGCAGCATGTCTTGTACGTTTTTCACCCATTGACTTGAATTGAGTCAGTCAAATCCGCAGCAAAAACGCAGGTATAAAAATATTTGCAGATTTGCTGTGAATTTTGCAGCATATTTGACTGACTCAATTGAAGTCAATGGGTCAAAAACGTGGCAAAAACGTACAAAGAACTGACAGTGGGTGACAGACATCGGCTGATGAGAGACTCCTCCTCCCATCAGCAGCTGTCAGTAGTGAGAGGAGCTGCGGCTGATGGAAGCTGTCATCAGCCGGAGTCTGTGCTTGCAGAGAAATAAAAAAAGTTAAGATAAATGAATGTTAAAATAAAAAGACATTATACTCAACTATCCGCCTAATCCCGAGTGTCCCACAGCGATCCGATCACTCGGCAGCACTCTATACAGTGACAGGAGCGCAATTGCTTCCGGCAGTGTACAGCGCTGAGCTGCCGGGAGAGTTCATCAGCTAGCGATCTCCGGTGACCTCATTTACTGCGCTGATTCTGCATGAGAAAATTCTGTGGGCTGTTATTAATAGCAAGAGAACATTTTTTGGCTCATGGCCCCTTCCCTGGCTAGTAATATCAGCCCCCAGTGTTTGGCTTTCCCTCTGCTGGTTATGAAAATGACGTGGGAGTCCAAGCCATTTTTTTAAATTTTAGGCTATGTGCCCACGATCTGGATGTAGCAGCGCTTTGGACGCAGCATATTTTTGCTGCGTCCAAAACGCTGCATTCATTGAACGCAGGTAAATCCGCATGTGTTCACTGAACCACGCGGATTCACAGCATTTAATACATTCTAGTGGTCAAATTTCTGTTGCAGAGACTAGCGATTACTCAAGGAAAATTGACATGATGTGGTCCTGAATGACACTCCGCATGCTGGTGTCCGCAGGTGACCCGCAGCCTCAGATGAACGCATAGTGGACATGGGATTTCTAGAAATCCCATCCAGTACGCTGTAACTTCTGGCCGCTGCGGGTTTGACGCTGCATAAATATGCGTCAAACCCGCAGCATTTCCTGATCGTGGGCACGTAACCAAACTCACCCGCAGCATGTCAATTTCTGTAGCGGACACGCTAGTCTGCATTGCAGGTTTTAACCGATTGAAATATTGATATATGCAACGTACTGTACATGTACTGACATAACAAGTGGGGCATTAGGAGTAATGGGATTAGGTGTTGCTGACACCTAACCCTAGCTTTTCTAATTGCTGACACATAACCCTAGCTTTAATAATGAAGAGGTGTCAGCCAGACACCTTCATTACTAAACCTGTAAAGAGTTAAATAAACACACACACTGAGAATAAAACAGACATTCTTTAATCACTTAAATTAACCAATATACTCACCCCAGGTCCAATGGTAATCCAAGGGTTAAAGCGATGTCCCATGTTTCTTTTTTTCAAATATCTTTATTTAGCTCCAAAACACATTCATTGCTGAACAAAAACGCATCAGAAACTTGGCAAAACTCACATTTTTGCTGCCAAGAGATGTAGAAACCTTCCAGAGCTTTCCGCAATTATATACAAAACGCGCAGCCATAGCCTAATGTCTGAACCAGGTCTTAGGCTGCGTGCCCACGTTGCGGATTACAAGCGTTTTTGCTGCGGATTTTCCGCAGCGGAAACGCTTGTGAAACGCTAGGTAATCCGCACCCCATGGTCCCCAAGGGGATTCCGCATGTTCTATGCACATGCTGCGGATTTTTCCGCAGCGTTTATGCTGCGTACAAAAATCCGCAGCATGTCATTTAATTTTGCGGAAGCGCAGCGGAACTCCCGCCATTGACTTGCATTGAGACGCACAGAAACCGCGACTGTACATTTTTACAAGCGGCTTCTATGCGTCTCTATGTGCGGATGGTACCCAGTTCTGGAGGAGAGGAGACTCTCATCCAGACCTGGGTACCATTGTACCTGTAAAAAAAGAATAAAATAACAAATAAAGTTTATATTCACCTGTCCGGCGGCTTCTCTCAGAATGCCGGCATCGCTTGAGGACCTGCGGTGACGTCACAGTCATGTGACCGCAGGCCCTTCACCGCTGTGTCTCGCGATATGCCGGCAGCCGGGAACCAGACAGGAACGAGCGCTGCTGCACACACCGGGGCCTCGTGGGTGAGTATAGCTTTATTTGTTTTCATTTTTATGGTTCACACTGTATAAATCCATGCTGTTTGCATGGATTTATACAGTGTGACCTAGTTGTCAAGCACTTTCCAAGTGACGCTATCGCCTGGAAAGCGCTTGTCAATCTGCATGTGGAAACGCATGTGAATCCGCATGTGGATCCGCATGTATTCTGCAGGAAAAACGCATGTACAATCTGCATGCGTTTTTTCTGCCAGGGAGATGCAGAAATGCTGCTGAAAATTTCTGCTTCATTTCTGCAAGTCCTCTCCCGGAAAAACACATGCGGAATTCCGCACGCGTTTATCGCGCATTTTTCGCGCGTTTATCACGCGTTTTCCACATGCGGAGTTGCCTTGCGTTTTTTATGCATTGGACAAAGGCAATTCCGCTTGCGGAAACGCAAAATTAATTGACATGCTGCGGATTTTTGAACGCGGCATAAACGCTGCGGAAAAATCCGCAGCATGTGCATAGAACTTGCGGAATCCCATTGGGGACCATGGGGTGCGGGTTACCAAGCGTTTTACAAGCGTTTATGCTGCGGAAAATCTGCATCAAAAACGCTTGAAAAACGCTACGTGGGCACACAGCCTTTGTGCATGTTTAGCCCACAGGACTGCCGCAAAGCCTTTCATTCTTTGTAGTAGGGAAACATATCTTTTCACAAATACAAATCCCGCTACAATCTCCACGTTAGACCTGGCCAAATGATTTCCTCCCCTAAACGAGAGATGAGCCCCTGGAGAGTGGGCTGGTCAGGGAAGCAGCGCCGCTGAGCCCACTGTGCCTCTCGCTTCAGTGTCCTATCCTGTGAGGCGGGCGCAGTACAGGAAGAGGCGGACATGTGCACCTAATCTGCTGCTCAGGCTAAAATGGAGGCACAGGGAGGTGTGCAGGCGGAGGGGAAGCGCCGGGACTCAGGCTCTGAGCAACCGGCTGACGAGCGAGAAGAGAAGCAGCAGCTCATTAGAGGTGCGCGCTCGGGGGTCCTGCGTGCGCTGTCCGGGGGAATACATGTGACCGGAGGGGCAGTGTCACACGTGACCTGCCAGTCGGCTGCTAATTATGGTGTGTGAGACAGCTCCCAGTACAGCTGACATGACGGTGTGGGCTGGAGCTGCCGACGTGTCACACAGTGTAACCTGGGAGCGGAGGCTGAATTTCTAATAGTGTGGCAGTGAGACATAATATGGCTGACAAGCACCACTGTACAGAACATTACACACTTCTGTCATTGGCCATTCTGATTGCCCACCCCAGGAGGCTTCTGTCAGCACCCACCCCAGCGGCCAGGCTCGCCATCCCCCAATGGTGTTTTCCTGCAAGTTGTTTTAGTGCCACAGCGCTGTGTACGTCACCTTTACTAAATACACCTGTACACCTGTCCATAATATCCGGCTGTAGCTTTTTGAGCAAAACTCAAAGGCAGTGAGAAATGGCAGGAAACCACAGCCAGCTGCCGTGTGTGAGTTCACCAAACGGCCTCCCGTAGCTCCGAGTACAGGGGACAGTGGCACTGCGCCACTCCACCCCAGCTGGCATTTACTCCTAACATATAGTAGGACTTTGGTTGGGCTACCACAGATTTAGATGTTGATGACTTGTCCAACCCTTCTTCCTTATTCCAGGGATGCACAACCTGCAGCCTAGGGGCCCCACATGGCCCATAATGTCTTTCTGTGTGGACCCAGCCATCTGGTCATAGATTTGTTTGTTTGCATGTGGCAGCCTATATGTAGAGTAACTTCTATATCAAGGTAAAATGGCACACAATCTTCTAGGTGTCACCCATAAATATTACAAGAATAGGGACAATTCTCGTAATATTTATGACACTCCAGAAAGATGTGCAACAAATAAAAGGTGGTTGTCTATGTATATGGCTTCAGTTTTAGTTAATGATCATTAAAAGGGCTGTGTACTGCTTGGACGCCTTCTGAATCCCTGTTTCCCTCCAGTTAAATAAAACTTGTACTCCCCTCCGGTGCCGTTCCAGGGGTGTTGGCTCTAACTCTCGGGGATCACACGACATCATGTCATGCAATCCCTGCGGCCAATCATCTCTCGCTTCACTCTCTTCTTCTTTGAACAAATCAAGACATCCAGAGGAAGTGAAAGAAGAGCCCCAGCTTTCCCTTCCTCCAGATGTCAATTACGTCCATAGGAGAGAAGCCAGCGCTGATTGGCCACAGGGATCGCTTGACATAACAATGTTATGCAAGCCTCGGGAGAGACAGTGCCGCTGGAACGGCACTGGAGGTGAGTAAAAGTGTAATTATTTTACTGGGGGTAAACATAGGGATACAGAAGGGGTTGTCTCAGTAGTGGACAGCCCCTTTAAATTTATAACTTGGAGTGTCACATACAACCATGACTTCCTCCTTTATGGACTGTAAACTCCGCAAGATGGGGACCTGATAATCTGTCTCCAGAGCTTATTTTAAGGGCATGCTCACATATTCTTTAATGCAAGAGGATCTGGCCGATTATACTAATGACACTCTGCTCAAACTTTGTCATTTTGAGCTGAGTGTCATATTAGTGTTATCCAATTCTCTCGCATGAGAGAATCGTCGCAGTACAGATGCGGAGAAGATGGATAACTTAAAGGGAAGGTACCATCAAGAATTTTTTTTTTTCACCAATTAAAAAAATGTAAAGTATTAATGTTTTGATTTTTTTCAAATATTATCATTTGTTTTTAATGAAGTAAAATATGAAAAATAATTTAAAAAGTTTTGGCATTTCCACTTTTAAACACTAGGGGGAGCAGCTGCTGAACTTTGCCATGAAAACCTCATGTCCAACTAGCTCACATTACTACTTCAGTAAATTGGGGCTGAATCTGCTCTCATGGGTGTGACGTCGCTTCCTCTCCTCCCCTTCTGGGTGTTTGTAACAGGATAAGAGAGGATAAAGTTTAGGATCACAGTGCGGAGCCATTTTGTTGGTGACTGCCAGTGATACTGACAAGTACAGTGTCACCGAGTTGATGCTGCTCGCTGTTTCATAAACTGGGGTTAGATACATGGAGTGTATCACACACTGGGATTATTCACAGCACATGATAAGCTGCAAATATCTAAATACTGAGCTCAGTATATTGTATCGCATGATGGGATTAGATACACCGGTCTAAGGAGTATCGCACATGATGACGGGATTAGATACACCGGTCTAAGGAGTATCGTGCATGATGATGGGATTAGATACACTGGTCTAAGGAGTATCGCACATGATGACGGGATTAGATACACCAGTCTAAGGAGTATCACACATGTTGACGGGATTAGATACACCGGTCTAAGGAGTATCGCACATGATGACAGGATTAGATACACCGGTCTAAGGAGTATCGCACATGATGACGGGATTAGATATACCGGTCTGGGGAGTATCGCACATGATGACGGGATTAGATATACCGGTCTGTGGAGTATCGCCCATGATGATGGGATTAAATACATCGGCCGGGGGAGTATTGCACAGGCTGGGATTAGATACACTGTCCTGGGAAATATTGCACATGATGACAGGATTAGATACACCGCTCTGGGGAGTATCACACATGATGACGGGATTAGATACACCGGTCTGAGGAGTATTGCACAGGCTGGGATTAGATACACCGATCTGGGGAGTATCGCATATGACGGTATTAGATACACCGGTCTGGGGAGTATCACACATGACGGGATTAGATACACCGGTCTAAGAAGTATCGCACATGATGATGGGATTAGATATACCGGTCTAAGGAGTATCGCACATGATGATGGGATTAGATACAACAGTCTGGGGAGTATCACACATGATGATGGGATTAGATACACCAGTCTGGTTAGTATCGCACAGGCTAGGATTAGATACACCAGTCTGGGGAGTATAGCACATGATGATGGGATTAGATACACTGCTCTGGGGAGTATCACACATGTTGACGGAATTAGATACACCAGTCTGGGGAGTATTGCACAGGCTGAGACTAGATACACAGGGCTGGGGAGTATCGCACATGATGATGGGATTAGATACACCAGTCTGGGGAGTATCGCACAGGCTAGGATTAGACATGTGGTGGGCCACTGGGTAGGCGCCAGATGTTGCAGAAGGGCCAGCTGGGGTGTGTAGTCTCACTAGCAGAAGATAATGATGCCACGGTAGCTGAAGTGGGTCCCTTCTCATGACCACTACAATTTCAAAAGCGGGATGTGGCACTTGTGGATGGTATAGGACCCCCCGGGGGCACTCCTGTAGCGGTGGTGTCTGGGTGCAGGTTTTGGAGTGCCTGTGATGTTTGTGCAATCTCAAGCAGCTAGACACGCAGGTGAACTTGTAAACATAACAATTTTACTGAATGAGGTAACAGGGTACAGTCTCTCTTAAAGGCAAAGTTCACAGTATATTGTGCATATGAAAGTTATGGTTTTCTCATGAGACAAGCATTGTTATGGCCTCTCGGGGCAGCTGGAGCACAGTTCTCTTCACTTGCTTGTACAGGAAATGCTATACACAGTCCAGGCAATATTACACTGATGCAGGGACCTTCACAGATTAGCTCTCTGTGGAAACACACTAAAGTGTGGATGCACTCACAGTTTTTATCCCACCGTTCCCTCTTGCAGGGGGTAGGTTTAAACAAAGTTGGTGGCGTGGCAGCCACGTAGATCTGGTCCTGGCTAGATGCGATCAGGATAACCAGAGAGCAGGAGAGTCCATGTACAGCATTCGCTCTCCTGATGGGAAGACACTTCACTCTATTTGTGAAGGAGATTATGTGAGGAAAAATGTCCCCTCAGCGTAGACTGGCATTGAAAACTCTCCTCTGAGAGAATAATGTCTCTCCTCAATCTTCCTGAGGCAGCAGGAATCGCCCACAACTGATTTTTACCAGCGTTCAGTCAGAGTCAGAGCCCTGAACTGGGAGACTCCTCCCAGCCATTGCTATGGCCACCACTTGTTGTGAGGAGAATAATCATTACTTCATATACACACATTGGCCAGCAGATGGCAGGAAAGTACAATTTACAATGCAATGTATTATATCCTCTAACTCAGTACACACAATAGAACAAATCTAATACAACACAACAACTTTCTCATTTAGCAGTAGTAGAACGGGTACCGGGATGCCAGGATACAGCGGGCTGGGGAGTATCGTACAGGCTGGTATTAGATACACCGGGCTGGGGAGTATTGCACAGGCTGGGATTAGATACAGCGAGCTGGTTAATTGGGACTTTCCCAGCTTAAAAATACCAGCCCGCAGCCGCATCAAAAATATCGTATCACATTAGATGCGTCAATTCTGGCTCTTTGCCTGCCTCTTCCCGATTGCCCTGGTGCAGTAGCAATCGGGGTAATGGTAGATAGGGTTGATGACAGCTGTGAATTGTCAAAAATCACATCTGGCATCAAGACCTGTGGCTAGTAACGGAGAGGTGTCTATCAGACACCCCCATTACTAACACAGAAAGAAAAAAAAAATCCACACAGAAAAATAAATTTTACTTGAATAAGACTCCCGACACTTTCCCAGGTTCACCAATTTATTTTTGAAAAATAAAAACCCAAGCAGGTCCATTGTAGTCCATGGCGTTCCCACGACGATCCCCGTATCCGACGTCCAAAGGCTATGGAGCTTTGTTCAGAGAACGACGCTCCGTAGCAGCAGCCACTCCGGGACCCGCTGCTCTCCGCAAGACCCGGCGGCTGTGATGAGCAGTGACTTCAGTACCTGCACCGATCATCAAAGTCGCCGAGCCCACAATCTAATGGCCCCATGTAGTGCCCCACAGTCTTATGGCCCCATGTGGTACCCCACATTCTAATGGCCCCATGTGGTGCCCAACAGTCTAATGGCCCCATGTGGTGCCCCACAATCTAATGGCTCCATATAGTGAACCATACTATAATGGCCCCATACTATAATGTGCCCCACATATTGCTCCACACTATAATGGCCCCATATAAGGCACCACAGTAGAATGTGCACCCTGGTGTATATGGCCCCCCATCATCAGCGTCCTCCTCCCGGCGTGTATGGCCCCCCATCATCAGCCTCCTCCTCCTGGTGTGTGTGGCCCCCCCATCATCCTCCTCCTCCTCCTCTTGGGGTGTATGGCCCCCATCATCATCCTCCTCCACCCGGGGTGTATGGCCCCCCATCATCATCATCCTCCTCCTGGCGTGTATGGCCCCCCATCCTCATCCTCCTCCCGGCGTGTATGGCCCCCCCATCATCATCCTCCTCCCGGTGTGTATGGCCCCCCATCATCATCATCCTCCTCCTGGTGTGTATGGCCCCCCATCATCATCCTCCTCCCTGCATGTATGGCCCCCCATCATCATCATCCTCCTCCCTGCGTGTATGGCCTCCCATCATCATCATCATCCTTTTCCCTGCATGTATGGCCCACCATCATCATAATCTTCCCAGCATGTATGGCCCCCCATCGTCATCCTCCTCCCGGCGTGTATGGCCCCTCATCGTCCTCCTCCCGGTGTGTATGGCCCCCCATCATCATCCTCCTCCTCCCGGCGTGTGTGGCCTCCCATCATCATCATCCTCCTCCCAACGTATATGGCCCCCATCATCATCCTCCTCCCAGCGTGTATGGCCCCCCCATCATCATCCTCCTCCCTGCGTGTATGGCCCCCCCATCATCATCCTCCCTGCGTGTATGGCCCCCCATCAGCATCCTCCTCCTTGCGTGTATGGCCCCCCATCGTCATCCTCCTCCTTACGTGTATGGCCCCCCATCCTCCTTGCGTGTATGGCCCCCCATCATCATCCTCCTCCTTGCGTGTATGGCCCCCCATCCTCATCCTCCTCCTTGCGTGTATGGCCCCCCATCATCATCCTCCTCCTTGCGTGTATGGCTCCCCATCATCATCCTCCTCCTTGCGTGTATGGCCCCCCATCATCATCCTCCTCCTTGCGTGTATGGCCCGCCCATCATCCTCCTCCCTGTGTATGGACCCCCCATCATCATCCTCCTCCCTGCGTGTATGGCCCCCCATCATCATCCTCCACCCCCCCTCTCTGGAGTGTATGGCTTCATGTATTCAATAAATAAATAAAAAAAAACTCTTGTACTTACCTTCCCGGCTCTCCCACAGAGCACTGCGTCCTGTTCAGTGTGTTCAGGGCACAGCAGATAGATGATCTCCCAGCTGTGCCCTGAACAGGTCGGCGGTGATAGCAGCCTGCAGTGTAACACTGACAGGCTGAGATCACCGCCGTTACCGTACAGTGGTGGCCAAAAGTATTGGCACCCTTGCAATTCTGTCAGATAATACTCAGTTTCTTCCTGAAAATGATTGCAATCACAAATTCTTTGGTATTATTATCTTCATTTAATTTGCTTGCAAGGAAAAAACACAAAAGAGAATGAAGAAAAAACACAAAAGAGAATGAAGCAAAAATCAAATCATTGATCATTTCACACAAAACTCCAAAAATGGGCCAGACAAAAGTATTGGCACCCTCAGCCTAATACTTGGTTGCACAACCTTTAGCCAAAATAACTGCGAACAACCGCTTCCGGTAACCATCAATGAGTTTCTTACAATGCTCTGCTGGAATTGTAGACCATTCTTCTTTGGCAAACTGCTCCAGGTCTCTGATATTTGAAGGGTGCCTTCTCCAAACTGCCATTTTGAGATCTCTTCACAGGTGTTCTATGGGATTCAGGTCTGCACTCATTGCTGGCCACCTTAGAAGTCTCCAGTGCTTTCTCTCAAACCATTTTATAGTGCTTTTGGAAGTGTGTTTTGGGTCATTGTCCTGCTGGAAGACCCATGACCTCTGAGGGAGACCCAGCTTTCTCACACTGGGCCCTACATTATGCTGCAAAATGTGTTGGTAGTCTTCAGACTTCATAATGCCATGCACACGGTCAAGCAGTCCAGTGCCAGAGGCTGCAAAGCAACCCCAAAACATCAGGGAACCCCCGCCATGTTTGACTGTAGGGACCGTGTTCTTTTCTTTGAATGCCTCTTTTTTTTTCCTGTACACTCTATGTTGATGCTTTTCCCCAAAAAGCTCTACTTTTGTCTCATCTGACCAGAGAACATTCTTCCAAAATGTTTTAGGCTTTCTCAGGTAAGTTTTGGCAAACTCCAGCCTGGCTTTTTTATGTCTCGGGGTAAGAAGTGGGGTCTTCCTGGGTATCCTACCATACAGTCCCTTTTCATTCAGACGCCGACGGATAGTACAGGTTGACACTGCTGTACCCTCGGACTGCAGGGCAGCTTGAACTTGTTTGGATGTTAGTCGAGGTTCTTTATCCACCATCCGCACAATCTTGCGTTGAAATCTCTCATCAATTTTTCTTTTCCGTCCACATCTAGGGAAGTTAGCCACAGTGCCATGGGCTTTAAACTTCTTGATGACACTGCGCACGGAAGACACAGGAACATTCAGGTCTTTGGAGATGGACTTGTAGCCTTGAGATTGCTCATGCTTCCTCACAATTTGGTTTCTCAAGTCCTCAGACAGTTCTTTGGTCTTCTTTCTTTTCTCCATGCTCAATGTGGTACACACAAGGACACAGGACAGAGGTTGAGTCAACTTTAATCCATGTTAACTGGCTGCAAGTGTGATTTAGTTATTGCCAACACCTGTTAGGTGCCACAGGTAAGTTATAGGTGCTGTTAATTACACGAATTAGAGAAGCATCACATGATTTTTCAAACAGTGCCAATACTTTTGTCCACCCCCTTTTTTAGGCTTGGTGTGGAATTATATCCAATTTGGCTTTAGGACAATTCTTTTTGTGTTTTTTCATTGAAGACAAATTAAATGCAGATAATAATACCAAAGAATTTGTGATTGCAATCATTTTCAGGAAGAAACTGAGTATTATCTGACAGAATTGCAGGGGTGCCAATACTTTTGGCCACCACTGTACATACTCACCCCGCACCTCCGCTGACCGACCACACATTGCTATGCCCAGGGGCTGCTGTAAGTGAGGGTGTAAGTGTCCTTCTCAGACACTTACACCCCCACCAAATGAATATGGCATCCCCCAGTGGCTGAAATAAAAATTTAGAAATAAAAAAATAATTAAGTGGTGCATTTAATTTTGTATTAAAAATAATTAATTACCGTATTTTTCGGACTATAAGACGCACCGGACCATAAGACGCACCTAGGTTTTAGAGGAGGAAAATAAAAAAAATAAAAATGTAAAAAAAAAATGTGGTCATGATGCACTTTTAAGGGGGAGGGGGTCTTCTGCTGACACTGGTATAGGGGTAATGTCCCCCAATTCTGACAATATCCCCCATCCTGATATATAATGCCACCCCCTTTCTTTTATATGTGTCCCCATCCCCATCCTGGTATGCCTGGCATCCCTCCATCCTGGCACCCCTCATCCTTATCCTGGTATGCATGGCACCCCTCATACCTATCCTGATATGCATGGCACCCATCATCCCTGTCCTGGTATGCATGGCACCCCTCATCCCTGTCCTGGTATGCATGGCACCCCTCATCCCTGTCCTGGTATGCATGGCACCCCTCATCCCTGTTCTGGTATGCATGGCATTCCTCATCCCTGTCCTGGTATGCATGGCACCCCTCATCGCTGTCCTGGTATGCATAGCACCCCTCATCCCTGTCCTATTATGCTGGGCACCCCTAATCCCTGTCCTGTTATGCATGGCACCCCTCATCCCTGTCCTGGTATGCATGGCACCCCTCATCCCTGTCCTGGTATGCATGGCACCCATCATCCCTGTCCTGATATGCTTGGCACCCCTCATCCCTGTCCTGGTATGCATGGCACCCCTAATCCCTGTCCTAGTATGCATGGCACCCCTAATCCCTGTCCTGGTATGCATGGCACCGCTAATCCCCATCAGGCTGCACATTAAAAAAAAATAAACACTCCTACTCACCTTTCTTCTCTCCTCCAGCGCTGCGTCCTGTCTGCCTGCACTGATCTCTCCATGTGAGCCGCGCATGACGTCACTGCCATGCGCGGCTCACAAGGAGAGATCAGCTGCTGGAAGTCACTGCTCCCCACGCCGGGACTGATCGGGGAGCAGTGACTTCACTCTCCTTCATAGCCGGCACACAGCGGAGCCGCCCTGCGGCTGCTGCTGCCGGCTATCTCCTGTGCCCACTCATTAAAGGGCATGAATATTCACCCCCTCCCCACGCCCATATTCATGCCCTTTAATGAGCGGGCACAGGAGATAGCCCGCAGCGCGGCTACACTGTATACCGCTATTAAGGAGCATGAATATTCAGTGCTCCCCACACCCCATGGGCGTGGGGAGCACTGAATATTCATTTTCTTTAGCAGCAGGGACGGTGTAGGCTGCAGTAGGCGGCTTCTGCCTCCTGTGCCCCGCCCCTCCACCGATACCGCTCCCCCCACACCCCACATAAATATACACCCCCCCCAACATTCGGACCATAAGATGCACTCCCCATTTTCCTCCAAAATTTTGGAGGAAAAAAGTGCGTCTTATGGTCCGAAAAATACGGTATATAATCAATAATTAATACAAACTTAAAAATCGTGGCACCTTCCCTTTAATTTCTCCATCTTCCCCATTGTCTCTGTGTGCGTACATCGGACTGCACTCCAATGTTTTACACGCACCCATAGATTTGTACGTGTGCTCGTGGTCTGATGTGCGGAGAAAAAAAATCGCAGATCTGCACTGCCCCATAAAATAACATTGAGCTGAGTGCATTGGGCTGATAAAACATTGTAGGCGTAGCACTCGTCCGAGATATACGCTAGTTTGAGCGAGCTCTAAATGAAAGGGAACGTTACCAGTGTGAGATATATAATGACTGACAGTCTGCTCTCCTGACCTACATGTCTCACACTGGTAATGCCTCTTTCATTTAAAATAAGTTCTGGGGGCAAATTCTCATGGAGATCATTGTCTGCCCCATAGCCTGGAACAGCTCATTTACATACAAGATAATGTGGATTTATCTTGAATAAAACATCAGGTCACAGGTATTAAGGCAGGGGTCTCAAACTCGGCTGGGTATATGGGCCGCACATGGAAGAAATTTGAATTTGGGGGGCCGCATTCTTTGCCGGTCAAAGTGACAATTTTAGTCTTACCATTTTGTTTTGTATACACCGTCTGAACATTTTTGCTGTGTTTAATTTATTTATAGCTTGGGTCGGTACAGATGTGGCAATAATAACACTTTTTGTGTTTAGTTTTTATATAAAACAGCATTTTTGGTGGCAAAATATTTTTTCATGCTTTATTTTTAATTTTTTTTTTTTTAATTTTTACAATTTTGTTTCCTCCAATTGGCCACATACAGTAATATTGTTTTACAATTAACACCATATAGTAATTCTGGCAAACCTCTAGTAATGTGCCCCATTCTGGTGGTCCCAATCTTGTAGTAATGTGCCCCATCCTTGTGGTCCCAATCTTGTAGTAATGTGCCCCATCCTGATCCCCACCTTGTAGTAATATGCCCCATTTTGGTGGTCCCCATCTTGCAGTAATATGCCCCATCCTGGTGGTCCCCATCTTGCTGTAATATGCCCCATCCAGGTGGTCCCCATCTTGCAGTAATGTGCCCCCTCCTGGAGGTCCCCATCTTGCAGTAATGTGCCCCAGCCTGGTGGTCCCCATCTTGTAGTAATATGCCCCATCCTGGTGGTCCCCATCTTGTAGTTATGCCCCCTCCTGGTGGTCCCCATCTTGCAGTAATGTGCCCCCTCCTGGTGGTCCCCATCTTGTAGTAATATGCCCCATCCTGGTGGTCCCCATCTTGGAGTAATGTGCCCCCTCCTGGTGGTCCCCATCTTGGAGTAATGTGCCCCATCCTGGTGGTCCCCATCTTGTAGTAATGTGCCCCATCCTGATCCCCACCTTGTAGTAGTGTGCCTGTCCTAGTGGTCCCCATCTTGCAGTAATGTGCCCCATCCTGATCCCCACCTTGTAGTAATATGCCCCATTTTGGTGGTCCCCATCTTGCAGTAATATGCCCCATCCTTGTGGTCCGCATCTTGCAGTAAAGTGCCCCCTCATGGTGGTCCCGATCTTGCAGTAATGTGCCCCCTCCTGGTGGTCCCCATCTTGTTGTAATATGTCCCATCCTGGTTGTCCCCATCTTGCAGTAATGTGCCCCCTCCTGGTGGTCCCCATCTTGTAGTAATATGCCCCATTTTGGTGGTCCCCATCTTGCAGTAATATGCCCCATCCTGGTGGTCCCCATCTTGCAGTAATGTGCCCCCTCCTGGAGGTCCCCATCTTGCAGTAATGTGCCCCAGCCTGGTGGTCCCCATCTTGTAGTAATATGCCCCATCCTGGTGGTCCCCATCTTGTAGTAATATGCCCCATCCTGGTGGTCCCCATCTTGCTGTAATGTGCCCCCTCCTGGTGGCCCCCATCTTGCAGTAATGTGCCCCATCCTGATCCCCACCTTGTTGTAATATGCCCCATTTTGGTGGTCCCCATCTTGCAGTAATATGCCCTATCCTGGTGGTCCCCATCTTGTAGTAATGTGCCCCATCCTGGTGGTCCCCATCTTGCAGTAATGTGCCCCATCCTGGTCCTCACCTTGTAGTAATATGCCCCATCCTGGTGGTCCCCATCTTGTTGTAATATGCCCCTTCCTGGTGGTCCCTATCTTGTAGTATTATGACCCATCCTGGTGGTCCCCATCTTGGAGTAATGTGCCCCATCCTGGTGGTCCCCATCTTGTACTAATGTGCCCCATCTTGGTGGTCCCCATCTTGCAGTAATGTGCCCCTCCTGATCCCCACCTTGTAGTAATTGCCCCATCCTGGTGGTCCCCATCTTGCAGTAATATGCCCCATCCTGGTGGTCCCCATCTTGCAGTAACATGCCCCATCCTGGTGGTCCCCATCTTGCAGTAATATGCCCCATTCTGGTGATCCCCATCTTGCAGTAATATGCCCCCTCCTGGTGGTCCCCAGCTTGCAGTAATGTGCCCCCTCCTGGTGGTCCCCATTTTGCAGTAATATGCCCCCTCCTGGTGGTCCCCATTTTGCAGTAATATGCCCCCTCCTGGTGGTCCCCATCTTGCAGTAATATGCCCCATCCTAGTGGTTCCCATCTTGCAGTAATATGCCCCATTCTGGTGGTCCCCATCTTGCAGTAATGTGCCCCCTCCTGGTGGTCCCCATCTTGCAGTAATATGCCCCATCCTGGTGGTTCACATCTTACAGTAATATGCCCCATTCTGGTGGTCCCCATCTTGCAGTAATGTGCCCCCTTCTGGTGGTCCCCATCTTGCAGTAATGTGCCCCCTCCTGGTGGTCCCCATTTTGCAGTAATGTGCCCCCTCCTGGTGGTCCCCATTTTGCAGTAATATGCCCCCTCCTGGTGGTCCCCATCTTTCAGTAATATGCCCCATGCTGGTGGTCCCCATCTTACAGTAATATGCCCCATGCTGGTGGTCCCAATCTTGCAATAATATGCCCCATCCTGGTCGCCATCTTTCAGTAATATGCCCCATGCTGGTGGTCCCCATCTTGTAGTAATATGCCCCATGCTGGTGGTCCCCATCTTGCAGTAATATGCTCCATCTTGGTGGTCCCTATCTTGCCGTAATGTCCCCCATCCGGTAGTAATGCCCCATTCAGGTCCCTATCTGGTAGAATTGTCCCCTGTGCTGTTCTTCACACACATAAAAAAGCAAAAAAAAGATTCCTCTCACCTGTCCTCCGTTCCCTCGGCTTCCTTTCTGCACATGCAGCCCGCAGGCACAGACCCCTTGATGATCCCGACCTGGTCCAGGAGGAGCCACCGACAGCAGCGCTTCATTGCCGCGCAGAGACCATCTCCCAGCACAGCATTTCCAATGCTAGCCGCCGGCCAATCAGACAAGCAGCTGACATCTGCGCATGGCTGTGACGTCATATGACGCTGCGCTGGGATGCAGATATCAGCTGCTGGCCTCTGATTGGCTGGTGGCTAGCATTGGAAATGCTGTGCTGGGAGACTGTCTGTGCGCGGCAATGCAGGGCTGCTGACGGCGGCTCCTCCTGGACCAGGTCAAGGGGTCTGTGCCTGCGAGCCTCATAAAGCAGCCTCAGGGGCCGCATGCGGGCCGCATGTTCGAGACCTCTGTATTAAGGTATAATTTTATTCAGTTTCCTATGACCATATAGACTGCTTAGGATGGTTGATCCTACTGACAGATTCCCTTTAAAAGGAGGGAGGCGCTGCTACCAAAAGTGCTGTTTGCAGTAAGTGATCAGCAACCCGTGCTCACTGCTCTTCAGTAGCAGTTGTAGTGTTCCAACCAGGGGTTCTTGAGAATAGGATAAAATAAATTATTAAAGGAAATGTCATAGATTATTTCCTAAATACTTTAATCAGCAAATCAAAATTTTTTTTTTTTAGCGAGGTAATCACTATAGAATTAAAATGGTCACCATCTTGATGCACAGATAGAAAGCTGACCTAAAATGTTAGGGTTGGGGCCTCTGAGCAGGTTCAGAAGAAAGTCTCAGCCTCACCCCTTCATGTGTATGAAGAATTACTTCCAGCAGTGGTTGTTAGGAGATACCAAGGGTGCTAAGGTAAGAGGAGGCTGCTTACATTGCTGTCCAATTTTTCTGTCTGATCTAATAGTTGAGATATCAGGGGAGCTGAAGTAACAAGAGGCTGGTCATACTGCTGTCTGCCATGGGGCTGCTTCATTAAGGTGCTTACACCAGAAATCGTCCATAAACACCTTGATAAGTCACAATGTATTTGCGCAACACAGCAGTTGCCCATTCTCGGCCAGCAATTTCAATATGGGCATAGTATGGGTGGGACAAGGATAGGGTGTGGTTACACTAATACGTGAAATTCATCATAAACTACGACTCACTCCAGAAATGTATGCCAGCCCCCAGTGGCGTCGCACGCTGAGTATCAGACGCGCCTGATTCATTAAGCAGTGCATGCCGCTTAACGAATCAGGTCAGTGTACTGCATTGAGCGCTTCATTAAAGGGGCTGTCCGGTCAAAAGTGCTAAGTCACTCTGTGTGACTGCTGACTTATGAATCCCTCCAGCGCCGGTATGAGACCCGGTAATTGTATTGTGTGTATGTGTGATACATACCCCTGGCCAGTGGGCGTGGCCTCAATTTCCCTACACTTGTATTGAGCGAGGCCTTCTAGTCGGACATGCCCACTGGCCGTCCACGTCACTAGACAGGGCGTGGCCTCGCTTAATACAAGTGTATGGAGAGAGGTGGAGCTGTATGGCCTGGGTGTGTATAACACATACATACCCTCTGTTACCAGGTCTCGCCCCACACAGTGCCTGCGCTGGGGGTATTTATAAGTCTGCAGTCACTTATCACTTTTACAGTACCAGCAAAGTCTATGAGATTCCAGAAATCTCATGCACACACCTTGGTTTTTGTGTCATCAGTGTTTTGTGCTTTGCATGTTTTTTTTTGCAGTATAGAACATGTCACTTCTTTCAGCGTTTTTCACCCATTGGAAATAATAGATGTTGAAAAAAACGCATAAAAAAACGCAGGTATCAGGTTTTGGAGCGTTTTTGTGCCAAAACCTGATGGAATAGCATGAGATTTTTTTTTTCACTGAACTTTATGTACATGCATAAAGAGACAGAAGGACAGTGAAAAAAATGCTGCAAAAGCAAGCAAAATCCTGAACAAACCTTCCTGGAAAGAGATCAGGTTTTGCTGCAGGAAAAAAAAGCTGAAAAATATCTAGTGTGAACATAGCCTAAAACTGATACAAAGGAAAGCAGAAGGACCCCATTGATTATTATGGGGTGCATTGGGGTTCCGCTATATTTCTGTATTTATTATGTAAGTAATAGAGCATCACACAGAAGTTTATTTTCAATAATAAAATTGACACATAACAGAACCCAGTTCCTATTAGATGACCATACTCAATATAGCTCTCCCAGCTATCACATACACAACCTACAATATTAGGAGCGCTTTGCAAGTTTCGTAAAAAAAATATTTTTATTAATCACAGATTATTAAAAATAACATATAAAACATCACAGAACAGAGGACCACACTCATGATTGATGACTCAGGAAATATTAAATACTCATTAGAATACAAAAATGTATAAACTGTTGTTGATGTCAGGAAACCCCAATTCACATGGAGTATGTAAGGAATCAATAGGAACAGATTGATTATCAACGTAATCTATGATTGTGGACCCCAAAAGTCCTACAAAATGTATAGCTCTATGGTTTAAGCTAAAGCAGTATAAACAACTAAAGCAATGTTGCATCACAGAAAAACATCCTATTGGGAATACAGCTAGTAAATTGTGTATCCATGACAAGACAAGTGGCAATGCAAGTAACCATATAAAATATGCAACAGAGAGTCAAGAAAACCTGTATGAGGGCCGTAGGAATTGACTCTCAGTTGTTTATACTTCTTTAGCTTAAACCAATGAGCTATACATTTTGTAGGACTTTTGCGGTCCACAATCATAGATTACCTTTATGTTCAATCTGTTCCTATACCTGTAGACTGTGAGCCCTCGCGGGCAGGGTCCTCGCTCCTCCTGTACCAGTCGCCGACTTGTATTCAAATTTATTTTAATTGTTTGTGCTATGTATATCCCTTTCACATCTAAAGCGCCATGGAATGAATGGCGCTATAATAATAATAATAAATAATAATATTGATTCCATACATACTCCATGTGAATAGGGGTTTCCTGACATCAGCAACAGTTTATACATTTTTGTATTCTAATGAGTATTTAATATGTGTGTGGTCCTCTGTTCTGTGTGATGTTCTTTGTTATTTTTAATAATCTGTGATTAATAAAAATTATTTTTTTACTAAACTTGCAAAGCACTCCTAATATTGTAGGTTGTGTACATAACAGAATTCAGATGCACCCCAAAATAATCAATAGCACTCCACGGTTTCCATTTATGTTAGTTATTTGACTATTCGACTGAAAACATTCTGTTTGCTTCTAAAAAGAGAGCAAAAAGAATTTACATATGTAGGTGCGAATGCGATCTAACAATGATCATCCCCTTACATTCATGTTTTTTACTAACACGATGCACAAAGTGGAAAGGATTTACAATACAATGCACTTTTTTTCAACATATTGTGTTTACCTTTGCATTTTGTTTTAGTTCTGTTGCTGCCTATAATCACTGTTAAAGGGAATCGCAGGTTTCTATTGCGCAGGCGCCGGAAAGTGACAGTGACTCCCCGGCGCCTGCGCAATAGAACCCTGCGGCGCAGAGCACAGAGAGACGGGGCCGGGATGAGGCAAAGCACGCTCTATGTGACCGGAGCTTTCCGTATGCCCGGAAGTCAGGGAGCACAGTGCACGTCACAGGACCTGTCACAGGGCCCTGTGATGTGCAGGGGAGGGGGGATATATGATAATTAAGCAGGGAGGCGGAGATTTAGGGGAATAGTAAGGAGATAGGCGGGGATAGCTTGGCAGATTGAGGACTTCTTATCAGATGCGATCGATCAATGAGTATATCATGATATTCTTAGAAAAAAAGTATTGATTTATTCTTAGATTGTCCATTAAAAAGAATGATTGCTGTAGTTACATAAAATAGTTAAATAATTACAAAGTGATTGTCCCTTTGTCCATAATTAGCTTAATAGTTGAGATTCACCCATCTTTTCTTGGGATTCTGAATGGTTGATTGCGCCTGTCTGTGTCCAGCACGTGTGTCAGGATGACACCATGTGTCCGGTTAAAGCACGTGTCTCTTTGGGTCTACATCGGCAGCTGTTTCCTTCACACATAGATCCTTGTCCAGTGTCCTGAGAAATGGCAAAAGCGGCCCCCCCTGTCTCTAATATGGGTTATATAGGCCGTTCATACCAGCTGTTCTTTTACTTATGGTACTAACTAAAAATACACAAATAGCGCATGTCATCTAGAAACCCTAGCATGATGGCTAATGCAGTCTTATGCAATATATGGTACAGAATTCAGAATAAAATGAATATCCATAATTAATATTTAACAATTCCCCCTTTTGAGGATGACAGACATCAACTGAAATCCAACAAAGTAGATAGGTTCATCATTAGGATAACAGGATCATTTTTCTTTTCTTCTTCCTTGGCAATATCATTTAATGTCCATAATAATATTAATAATAATAATAGTAATAATAATATCAATATTGGATTATTGTAAGGCTGTGTGCCCACTATGCGTTTAATCGTTTCCGCAGCGGCAATTCTGCCGCAGAAACGCTTAAAAAACGCTTGGTAGAAGGTCTGCAATGTTCCCCAATGACAATCCGCATGTGCTGTGCACATGCTGCGGAAATTTCCGCTGCGGATTATCATTGCGGAAAAAAACACAGCACTACCAATTATTTTGCGAAAGCGCGGCGATTTTGCCGCCATTGACTTGCATTGAATCGCTTAATATCCGCATGACTACATGTGCACATGCGGATATTAAGCAATTCAATGTGCGGATGGTACCTGGGTCTGGAGAAGAGGAGACTCTCCTCCAGACCCGGGTACCATAGTACCTGTAAAAAAAAGAATTTAAAATAAAAAAATACATTAGACTTACCTTCTGATGGCCCCCGGTCTCCATAGCGATGCTTCCTAGCTCCCCAGCAGCTCGCGATAATCTAAAAGGACCTTTAGTCATGTGATGGGTCACGCGACCTCTGACGTTGGCGGTCGCATGACCTGTCACATGACTAAATTGACGTCATGGAAGGTCCTTTTACACCACCGCGCGACATTGGGGAGACCGCGGACGCATCAGATAAGGAGACCGTGGGCCATCGAAGGTGAGTATAATTTTTATTTTTTACCATTTTTATTCTTTTTTTTAACTAACTTGGTCACACTATATTAAATCCATGCCGGTTGCATGGATTTATATAGTGTGACCAAGTTGTCAAGCACTTTTCAAGTGATGCTAAAATCGCTTGAAAAGCGCTTGACAACCCGCTTGTGAAATCACATGCTAAAAACGCTTCACATCCGTATGTTCCTGGCTGAAAAACGCATGTAAAATCCGCATGTACAATCCGCATGCGTTTTTTCTGCCAGGGAGTTGCAGAAATGCTCAGGAAAAATGCAGAGCATTTCTGCATCGTGGGCACATAGCCTTACTTGTATTCAATAGCATAATGATGTAAATTCATGTTATGGTAAGCCGTGACTAATATTCATTTAACATGTATAATTATACTTCCCTAAATCTAAATCGAAGTAATCACGTGTCCAATAGTCATCATCTGATGTCATCGGGTCTCCATCTCCTCTTCTTCTTGGTTCTTTTAAAACACAGTCTTTAGATGAAAATTCCTTTGAAATAAATTATAGCGTGTAGATATTATACAGTCCATAAACTGTACTCTTTATTAGAAGTCCATTGATGAAATGAAGCTTTAATATCTGTGCAGTGTCACCTGGACATACGTTGGATTGTCTTTGGATAATTCTGGAATCCTCCGTGTCATCCGCCCTGGTCTCGTGTCTCTTTTGGAACAGATGTGACGTCTTTGGTCAGCAAAGCAAGGGTTAACTTGACACTTGCCTGCTTTATATAGCACCATAACCAGTACTTAATCCTTAATGTACAGGACACATATGTCAGGTATTATCTATTCACTGGCTTTCATTGAAGCGTTGCAGGTGATAAGAAAAACACTGGAACGTGATGAAAACTTGAACACAACCCAGTTCATTTAGGATCATTGTCCTCTGTTGTCGTGGTTATCAGTGGTGTGAATGTATTGTATTTGACACAGTCTAGTATAACACTCAGGATTCACAACTTCTTTACTTTCTGGACTTAGTCTTCCTTAAACCTTAAAACTATGTTCTGAGACTTCCGGATATCGGTTGCTTCTTCTTGTAACTTTTGAGAATCTCTTTGATTTATAAATATGAAAAGTCTTTATTAAGATTGAATTCATAATTGCGATGTCTTGATTGAAGTCTTCATTCCCTAATCTGATACCAAATCTGGCAATTTTCCTAACTTATAATATCACAGCGTACCATAGCAATCAGTAATATCCATCTAATTATTATCAAAATATTAAAATAAATTATGTTTGGAATAATAAAACAATAATAGATAGTAATTCATTTTTAATCAAGTTCTTCATGTGATAGAATATTTATATGTTATAGGTGTAATTACCTTTCCCAACCCATAGGTGTCAAGTGTGTTTTGAAACAAGTGTTTATATCTTTATTAAACCAATAATACCAAAGAATGTATACTCAGATACCAAAATGAATAAATATATGAATGCAAGAATGACTTGTTGTGTTTACAAAATTGAAACATTTTTCTTCTTATATTGGAACCATATCATTATATTTAATAAAGCAATATTCTTATACTACACATTACTTTATTAAATATTAATGTGTTTTCTCAATTGAGATATTGAACTGAAATAAAATTAAAAAATGAGAATTAAAAATGAAAAATGGAAAAATAAGAAGAAAATAAGAAGAAAATGTAAAAATGAAAAATAAAATTAAGACTAAAAAATAATAATAATAATAATAATAATAATACCTTTATATGTTAATGACAAATGCAGAGTAATTATATTCTCCATAAAAATACCCTTATATTTCCATTATCTGGATGATTTCATATATGTCATAACCTTGTATTACCAAAAATGATTAAATGATGCAACTTTGCATGTGATACCCTTCTTAATTATACCATTGTACCTTATTAACCCCTTTACAACCCAAGGTGGTTTGCACGTTAATGACCAGGCCAATTTTTACAATTCAGACCACTGTCACTTTGTGAGGTAATTACTCTGGAACGCTTCAACGGATACCCCTGATTCTGAGATTGTTTTTTCGTGACATATTGTACTTCATGATTGTGGTAAAATTTCTTCGATATCACTTGCATTTATTTGTGAAAAAATGGAAATTTGGCGAAAATTTTGTAAATTTAGCAATTTTCAAAATTTTAATTTTTATGCCCTTAAATCAGAGAGATATGTCACACAAAATAGTTAATAAATAACATTTCCCACATGTCTACTTTACATCAGCACAATTTTGGAACCAAAATTTTTTTTTGTTAGGGAGCTATAAGGGTTAAAAGTTGACCAGCGATTTCTCATTTTTCCAACAAAATTTACAAAACCATTTTTCTAGGGACCACATCACATTTGAAGTCACTTTGAGAGGTCTTTATGACAGAAAATACCCCAAAGTGACACCATTCTAAAAACTGCCCCCCTCAATGTGCTCAAAACCACATTCAAGAACTTTATTAACCCTTCAGGTGCTTCACAGGAATTTTTGGAATGTGGAAGAAAAAAATGAACATTTAACTTTTTTCACAAAAATGTTACTTTAGACCCAATTTTTTTTATTTTCGCAAGGGTAACAGGAAAAAATGGACCCCAAAATTTGTTGTGCAATTTCCCCTGGGCACGCAGATACCCCATATGTGGGGAAAAAACACTGTTTGGGCGCACGGCATGGCTCGGAAGGGAAGGAGCGCCATTTGAATTTTCGATTGGAAAATTTGCTTGAATAATTAGCGGACGCCATGTTGCGTTTGGAGAGCCCCTGATGTGCCTAAACAGTGGAAACCCCCCAGAAGTGACCCCATTTTGGAAACTAGACCCTCCTGGGAACTTATCTAGATGGGTGGTGAGCATTTTGAACCCCCAGGTGCTTCACAAATTAATCCGTAAAAATGAAAAAGTATTTATTTTTCCAGTTTTTCATTTTTACGAATCAATTTGTGAAGCACCTGGGGGTTCCAAGTGCTCACTATGCATCTAGATAGGTGCCTTGGGGGGTCTAGTTTCCAAAATGGGGTCACTTGTGGGGGAGCTCCAATGTTTAGGCACACAGGGGCTCTCCAAACGCGACATGGTGTCCGCTAACAAATTGAATGGAAAATCGGCTCAAATTGTTAGCGGACACCATGTTGCTTTTGGAGAGCCCCTGTGTGGCTAAACATTGGAGCTCTCCCACAAGTGACCCCATTTTGGAAACTAGACCCCCCAAGGCACCTATCTAGATGCATAGTGAGCACTTGGAACCCCCAGGTGCTTCACAAATTAATCCGTAAAAATAAAAAAGTGTTTTTTTTCTCACTTTTTAATTTTTACGAATCAATTTGTGAAGCACTTGGGGGTTCCAAGTGCTCACTATGCATCTAGATAGGTGCCTTGGGGGGTCTAGTTTCCAAAATGGGGTCACTTGTGGGGGTGCTCCAATGTTTAGGCACACAGGGGCTCTCCAAACGTGACATGGTGTCTGCTAACAAATTGGAACCATGTCGCGTTTGGAGAGCCCCTGTGTGTCTAAACATTGGAGCTCCCCCATAAGTGACCCCATTTTGGAAACTAGACCTCCCAAGGCACCTATCTAGATGCTTAGTGAGCACTTGGAACCCCTAGATGCTTCACAAATTGATTCGTAAAAATTAAAAAGTATTTTTTTTCCACTTTTTCATTTTTACGAATCAATTTGTGAAGCACCTGGGGGTTCCAAGTGCTCACTATGCATCTAGATAGGTGCCTTGGGTGGTCTAGTTTCCAAAATGGGTTCACTTGTGGGGGAGCTCCATTGTTTAGGCACACAGGGGCTCTCCAAATGCAACATGGTGTCCGCTAACAATTTGAGCCGATTTTCCATTCAATGTGCTAGCGGACACCATGTCGCGTTTGGAGAGCCCCTGATGTGCCTAAACAGTGGAAACCCCCCACAAGTGACCCCATTTTGGAAACTAGACCCCTCAAGGATTTTATCAAGGGGTATAGTGAACATTTTGAACCCAGAGGTACGACAGAGAATTTGATAACATTAGGTCATCATATTGAATAAGTTGTCATTAGTCTTGAGCGCAAGTGCTTGCTACTTGAGTTTGCATCGGGTACTCACGTATGCACCATGTACTGCGTGTGCTCGAGTGACATGCTCGAGTCCCTGCCCCGCATGTTTCACGGTTATTAGACACCCAAAAAAAACCATGCAGGGATCGCTCATGCATGGCAGGCAATCCCAGCAAAGTTTTTTTGGCCGCGAAGCATATGGGGCGGAGACTCGAGCATGTCACTCAAATACCCACGATACTCAATGCATACCAGAGCACCCGATGCAAACTCAAGTAGCGAGCACTTGCGCTCAACACTAGTTGCCATATCGTCATCTTTTTTTCTTACTTTTGAAAAAAATCCCAACCCCAACCCTAACCCCAACCCCAGCCCTAACCCTAGCCCAACCCTAACCCTAGCACAACCCTAACCCTAGCACAACCCTAACCCGAGAGTTTATTTTTTACGCCGTTCCTCGTGCGGTATAAGTGATTAGACGACTTTATTCTTCGGGTCGGTGCGACTACAGCGATACCAGAATCATATGGGGTTTTTATGATTGACAGCTGTCACACACTAAAAGACTCATTTTTTGTAAAATCTAGTTTTTGCATCGCCATATTTTGAGAGCTATAATTTTTCCATGTTTTGGCAGACAGAGTCATGTGATGGCTTGTTTTTTGCTGGATGAGTTGACGTTGTTATTGGTGCCATTTTCAGGAACGTGACATTTTTTGATCGCTTTCTATTCCGATTTTTGGGAGGCAGAATAAACAAAAACCAACAGTTCAGGAATTGTTTTTTTTTTTTTTTTATTCTGTTCCACGTGTGGTAAAATTGATAAGGTAGCTTTATTCTTTGGGTCAGTACGTTTACAGCGGTACCACATTTATATTGTTTTTCTATGTTTTGGCGCTTTTACATAATAAAAGCTATTTTATAGAAAAAAATATATTTTTGCATTGCTTTATTCTGAGAGCTATAACTTTTTGATTTTTCGGATGATGAAGCTGTATGGCAGCTTGTTTTCAACGGTAGCATTTTTATTTATATTCGTCTTTTTGATCGTGTGTTATTCCATTTTTTGTTTTTCGGTATGATGATAAACCATTGTTTTTTGCTTCGTTTTTTATTTTTATTTTTTACCGTGTTCACTGAAGGGGTTAACTAGTGGGACAGTTTTATAGGCCAGGTCGTTCCGGACGCCGCGATACCAAATATATGTACTTTTATTGTTTGTTTGCTTTTTTTCATAGTAATATTTATTGATGGGTACATTATATTTTTATTTTTGGTGGATTATTTTTTTTATTTTTTTTTTCAATTTCTGGGATTTTTTTTACTTTTTTACTTTGTCCCACTCTGGGACTTTAACTTTTTTTATTCTGATCGCCTGCACAGCATAGGGATGGAGCACCATCCCTGTGCTATGCAGGCAGTCAGCGCTGCACAGTGAGAACAGTGTGTGGTCGTGCACTGCGCATGACCAAACAATGTTCCTGCTGCCTGGTGACCCGGATGTTGTCATGACGACATCGGGTCATCATGGCAACACCCGGGAAGCCGCGGCAGACAGCGCTGGAGGCCGGAAGAGGAGGTGAGTATACCGATCACCTCCCCTTGCCACCGCAATGCTGCGATCGACTTCTATCGCAGCATTGCAGGGGTTAATGTGCTGGGAGCGGTGCGGGACCGCTCCCTGCACATAGTACCGGGTGACAGCTGTGACAATCAGCTGACACCCGGCGGCGATCGCGCCCGTACAGCCTGTGTGCGTGCGCGATTGTAATGACGTACTAATACGGGTCAGGCTCTTAAAGACCAGGGCACTGACGCGTATTAATACGTCATGGGCTGTAAAGGGGTTAATATTCCTTCATTAAAATGTGTGAAAAATTAGTATTGATCAAAAGTGATTATGTAATCAGGATCACACATTTTTTCCCCCTTAATGCCAAAAAATATTATTTTATAAAATAATTTATATATCAGAACCAAATTAAAAGTAATTATTCTTCTATAAATATTTTGCATAAATTTCATATCAATTTGTTGATTATATTTGTCTGAAGATGTATGTACTCATCTCGGTAACCATAAAAAAATAATAACCTTGAATACTAAAAAATATAATTTGGAAAAATTATTCAAAATGTAAATTTTCTTTATAAACCATTTTGATGTGTGGTGAAATATACTTTATGTAGATAATACTTAATGATGTATCATATTATTCTCAGAATTAAATGTATTTTGTAACTTCACATAAAGAAATGTTTTTTTTTCAAACATACATGAGGCCTCTGTCACACAAATCACACTTAGCAGCTGCTCATTTATTTCATCTGTCATTTCACTCCGACATTCACAGATTTGTTGAACCATACATTCCACATACAAAGGTATGAATACATATATATATTTAACCCAGAATTATTGTAGCCTAATTATCAATGCTCATTGTTAACTATTAAGTTTAATATCTTAATATTTCTTTGAATATTCCCCAAGTACATATAATATAATATAATATTTTTCTGAAATTTAAGACGCTTGAAAAAAATGCTCTTGACTTGCAAAAATAGAAATGTCTTAGATTCTTTTTTTACCGGCTACCAGGTTTAAATTACACCAACTAAAGATAGGATGAATGGAATCCATATCATTTGCTCAAAGTTCAAAGGCTGCAGCTGTCACATGTCATGCTTTATAAAGCAGAAACACTTCATGCACAGAAAATATTAGCAGCACAAAATAATTAATAAGTGTTACACATAATATAGTACAACTAGTCATATTGTTATTATGTTAAAATGTTATACACATAAAATCATGCATTTTTTTTCAACTTCCTGTGTGAATAAAGAAATAAATCCATTTTAGAGTTGTTTGATCAGATCCTGCTTTGGAATGAAAACTGTAAGGAAACATAAAAGATAAGTTTAAATATCCAATTCATACAGAAACAGAATTATTTAACTATCTTATACATATATTGGTTCTAATGTAATTCTAAATATTGCTACTTTAATTTATATATGAGTTTCTAATTTATAATTTCATTTTTAATTATTACTATAATATATAAATACAATTATACACAATCTCTACTGTATACAAGTGTGTATATATATATATATAAATCTACAAAACCTATATAACTTCACAATTTTACTGTATAAAATAATAAATAATTATCGATACATTTTTTTCTATAGTTTTTTCTTAGCCACTCCCTAAACCAAATCGTATGTATCTGTCAACAATCTCCAGAAAAGCTGTATTTAGAAAAGACATTTTTCTATCCTTCAAAAGCTCAAATAATTGCCTGTTTTCAGTCTACATTCCATGCTGTCACTGTGAGCTGGTCTCACCTGCCTCTGTCCATCAATTTCAGCCATTTTGTTTTTTAGAGAGAAGTCACAGTTTTGAATTTTTAACTATTTCTGTGAAGAAATTGACTTTTGAATAATCTGATATGGCTTATAACATATATGAAATCTTCTACGTACTTCATAGATTTCATTTCGAGGATGACTCCGTTTGGGAGATTTTGATACTCGCTTTTGTTAAGATTTCACCTTATCTGGTTTTACAAATTTAGCTTGATTTATTTTCTTTTCACAATTTTCATGTTTTCTAACAAAATCAAGCAACTGCGCACATTTAAATAAAGATACTTTTTGTGACTTTTTGTAACTCGAGATACTGGATTTAAGAATTTGAATTTTTGTACAAAAGTTGTTATCATTTGTTTTAATTTTCCATTTTTGATGAGAGCTTTGTACAACCGTTCAAATATGGACATGAATGTGTATGTACATTCTTTCCTACCAATCCTTAATTTTTGCAGATCATCTATGTCGGGGAAATCCTTTGTTGCACAATAAATCAAATGATTTAATCTGTCCGAATAATTTTTCCATTCATTAGGAGAGTCATTTTCACAGGGCATTAAAATTAAACGTCTGCAAATTGTTACAGGAATCCACATTTTAAATAGTTGATTCCTCTCCTTATTGGATAAATCAAACTTATTAGCAAAGCTCTCAAATATCTCTGAATTTCAATAGACATGGATTTTGACATCATATTTTGGCATGATTTTGTATAATTTCAGCAGATTTTTCCTAACTGTAATTTGAAGTTGGGCCCCTGTAGCTTCTAAATTCTCTGCTATTTTTAGTGGCCTTTGAAGGTCCGTTCCTACTACTTCACTCATGTCTCCTCCCAAATCATTTAATATGTCAGTTTCTCGTATGTCAATCATGTCTCCGCCCATGTCAGTTTTGTATGTCCGTCTCTTCGTCAGACCCAAGGTCATCTGTTACAGACACCTGTCTCAAATATTGCTCAATTTCCAAATCACAGTCAGAATCAGTATCACCATTTGACACTATTTCTACACAATTGGCCTGCTTAGACTTCTCTAACACAATACTATGAAATACATCAACCAACTGTAGGATATTTCTCAATTTTTCTTTGTCTCTATGAAAACTTAGAATCTAACTGTAAATTCTCCAATTCACATTATCTATATAAGCTAAGTCACAAAACATCTAAGTCAGTTTCGTCAGTTACTTTGAATTTAAGCTTACTTTGTTTATATCCATATTTTGCTTACCTTCGGATTTCTCAGCTTTGGTGATCATCACCAGTTCGTCTGATTCTGATCCTTGTAGTACTTCTGGTGCCTGTCAATCCATCTGGAGAATATATCAGTCCTTAATCTGTAGGTTCTTTCTGATTCTTGAAGTTAGTGGATTTCCTGACACTTGAACAACAGCTGTTCACCTCGTCTCTTCCCCCTTTGTTCAAGAAGGAAATTCACTTGAAAACACGAAAAATCAGGACTGGATGCTCGCCAATGTAAAAAAATACTTATTTCCTTATATTTTTCTATCGAGGACTTCTTATCAGATGCGATCGATCAATGAGTATATCATGATATTCTTATAAAAAATGTATAGATTTATTTTTAGATTGTCCATTAACCCCTTTACAACCAAGGTGGTTTGCACATTAATGACCAGGCCAATTTTTACAATTCTGACCACTGTCACTTTATGAGGTAATTACTCTGGAACGCTTCAACGGATCCCCCTGATTCTGAGTTTGTTTTTTCATGACATATTGTACTTCATGATGGTGGTAAAATTTCTTCGATATCACTTGCGTTTATTTGTGAAAAAAATGGAAATTTGGCAAAAATTTAGAAAATTTTGCAATTTTCAAAATTTTAATTTTTATGCCCTTAAATCAGAGAGATATGTCACACAAAATAATTAATAAATACCATTTCCCACATGTCTACTTTACATCAGCACAATTTTGGAACCAACATTTTTTTTTATTGGGGAGCTATAAGGGTTAAAAGTTGACCAGCTATTTCTCATTTTTCCAACAAAATTAACAAAACCATTTTTTTAGGGACCACATCATATTTAAAGTCACTTTGAGGGGTCTTTATGACAAAAAATACCCAAAAGTGACACCATTCTAAAAACTGCACCCCTCAAGGTGCTCAAAACCACATTCAAGAATTTTATTAACCCTTCAGGTGCTTCACAGGAATTTTTGGAATGTGGAAGAAAAAAATGAACATTTAACTTTTTTTCACAAAAAGGTTACTTTAGACCCAATTTTTTTATTTTCGCACTGGTAACCGGAAAAAATGGACCCCAAAATTTGTTGTGCAATTTTCCTTGGGTACGCAGATACCCCATATGTAGGGAAAAAACACTGTTTGGGCGCACGGCAGGGTTCGGAAGGGAAGGAGCGCCATTTGACTTTTTGAATTTATAATTTGCTTGAATAATTAGCGGACGCCATGTTGCATTTGGGGAGCCGCTGATGTGCCTAAACAGTGGAACCCCCCACAAGTGACACCATTTTGGAAACTAGACCCCTCAGAGAACTTATCTAGATGTGTGGTGAGCACCTTGAACCCCCAGGTGCTTCACAGAAGTTTATAACATTGAGCCGTAAAAATAAAATTTTCACATTTTTCCCACAAAAATGTTTTTCAGCCCCCACTTTTGCATTTTCATAAGGGTAACAGGAGAAATTGCACCATGCAGTTTATTGTGCAATTTCTCCTGAGTAAGCAGATACCCCATATGTGGGGGAAAACCACTGTTTGGGTGCACGGCAGGGTTCGGAAGGGAAGGAGTGCCATTTGACTTTTTAAATGTAACATTTGCTTGAATAATTAGCGGATGCCATGCTGCATTTGGGGAGCCCCTGATGTGCCTAAACAGTGGAAACCCCCCACAAGTGACACCATTTTGGAAACTAGACCCCTCAGGGAACTTATCTAGATGTGTGGTGAGCACCTTGAACCCCCAAGTCCTTAACAGAAGTTTATAACATGGAGCTGTGAAAATAAAAAAATCTAACTTTTTCCACAAAAATAATGTTTTAGCCCCAATTTTTTTATTTTCACAAGGGTAAGATGTGAAAATGGACCCCAAAAACTTTTGTGCAATTTCTCCTGAGTACGCCAATACCCCATATGTGGGGATAATACAGTGTTTGGGCGCATGGCAGAGTTCAGAGGGGAAGGAGCACTTTGTGACTTTTTGAACGCAAAATCGGCTGGAATCGAGAGCGGACGCCATGTCGCGTTTGGAGAGCCCCTGATGTGCCTAAATAGTGGAAACCCCCCACAAGTGATCCCATTTTGGAAACTACACCCCTCAAGGATTTTATCAAGGGGTATAGTGAACATTTTAAACCCAGAGGTACGACACAGAATTTGATAACATTAGGTCATATTAAATAAGTTGTCATTTGTCTTGAGCGCAAGTGCTCGCTACTTGAGTTTGCATCGGGTACTCAGGTATGCACCATGTATCACGGGTGATCAAGTGAAATGCTCGATTCCCCGCCCGCATGTTTCACGGTTATTAGACTCCCCAAAAAACATGCGGGGATCGCTCGTGCATGGCAGACAATCCCCGCAAGGTTATTTGGCCGCGAAACATATGGGGCGGAGACTTGAGCACCCGCGATACTCAATGCATACCCGAGCACCCGATGCAAACTCAAGTAGCGAACACTTGCGTTCAACACTAGTTGCCATATCGTCATCTTTTTTTTTTTTTTTACTTTTGAAAAAAACCCCAACCCTACCCCAACCCTAACCCTACCCTAGCCCAACACTAACCCCAACCCTAACGTTAGCACAACCCTAACCCCAACCCCAGCCCTAGCATTTATTTCTTATGCCGTTCCTAGTGCGGTATAAGTGATTAGATGACTTTATTCTTCAGGTCGGTGCGACTACAGAGATTCCAGAATCATATCGGGTTTTTATGATTGACAGCTGTCACACACTAAAAGACACATATTTTGTAAAATCTAGTTTTTGCATCGCCATAATTTGAGAGCTATATTTTTTCCATATTTTGGCCGACAGAGTCATGTGACGGCTTGTTTTTTGCGGGATGAGTTGACATTTTTATTGGTGTAATTTTCAGGCATGTGACGTTTTTTGATCGCTTTCTATTCCAGCTTTTGGGAGGCAGAATAAACAAAAAACAATAATTCAGGAATTGTTTTATTTATTTATTTTTTATTCTACTCCGCATGTGGTAAAATTGGTAAGGCAGCTTTATTCTTCGGGTCGGTACATTTACAGCGGTACCACATTTATATAGTTTTTCTATGTTTTGGCGCTTTTACACAATAAAAGCTATTTTATAGAAAAATTATTTTTTTGCATCACTTTATTCTGAGAGCTATAACTTTTTGATTTTTCGGATGATGGAGCTGTATGGTTGCTTGTTTTTTGCGAGACAAGATGACGTTTCCAGCGGTACCATTTTTATTTATATTCGTCTTTTTTATCGCGTATTATTCCATTTTTTGTTTGGCCGTATGATGATAAAGCATTGTTTTTTGCTTCGTTTTAAATTTTTTTTTTTAATCGTGTTTACTGAAGGGATTAACTAGTGGGACAATTTTATAGCTCAGGTCGTTCCGGACGCGGCTATACCAAATATGTGTACTTTTATTGTTTGTTTTTTTTCCCATAATATTATTTATTGATGGGTACATTATATTTTTATTTTTGGTGGATTATATTTTTATTTATTTATTTTTTATATTTTTTTCACTTTCTTACAGTTTTTTTACTTCTTTACTTTGTCCCACTATGGGACTTTCATTTTTTTCATTCTGATCGCCTGCATAGCATAGGAATGGAGCACCATCCCTGTGCCATGCAGGCAGTCAGCGCTGCACAGTGAGAAGATTGTTTGGTCATGCACTGCGCATGACCAAAAAATCTTCCTGCTGTCTGGTTACCCGGATGTTGTCATGACGACATCGGGTCGTCATGGTAACACCTGGGAAGCCGCGGCAGACAGCGCTGGAGGCCGGAAGAGGAGGTGAGTATTGCGAGCACCTCCCCTTAGCCACCGCAATGCTGCGATCGACTTCGATCGCAGCATTGCGGGGGTTAATGTGCCGGGAGCGGTGCGGGACCGCTCCCTGCATATAGTATCGGGTGTCAGCTGTGACAATCAGCTGACACCCAACGGCGATCGCGCCCGCACAGCCTGTGTGCGCGTGCGATCGCCATGATGTACTAATTTGGGTCAGGCTCTTAAGTCCCAGGGCACAGATGCATATTAGTACGTCATGGGCTTTAAAGGGGTTAAAAATAATGATTGCAGTAGTTACATAAAATAATTAAATAATTACAAAGTGATTGTCCATTTGTCCATAATTAGCTTAATAGTTGAGATTCACCCATCTTTTCTTGGGATCCTGAATGGTAGATTGCGCCTGTCTGTGTCCAGCACATGTGTCAGGATGACACCATGTGTCCAGGTAAAGCACATTTCTCTTTGGGCCTACATCGGCAGCTGTTTCCTTAACACATAGATCCTCGTCCAGTGTCCTGTGAAATGGCAAGAGCAACCCCCCCCCCCGTCTCTAGCATGGGTTATATAGGCCGTTCATACCAGCTGTTCGTCTACTTATGGTACTAACTAAAAATACACAAATAGCGCATGTCATCTAGAGACCCTAGCATGATGGCTGATGCACTCTTATGCAATATATGGTACAGAATTCAGAATAAAATGAATATCTAATTAATGTTTAACAAGTGTACACATGCAGAAAAAACACTGCGGTAAATAAACAGCATTTTGCACGTGTAAACTACTAGCTTAAGGCTATGTGTGCACGTTGAGATTTTATTGCAGAAATTTTTACAAGGTTTCTGCATCTCTTGGCCTCAAAAATGCTGCAGAAAAAAAAAGTGTTTTTGATGCATTTTTGCACAGCAATGAATGCTTTTTGGAGCTAAGTAAAGATATTTGAAAAAATTAACACGGGAAATCGCTTTAACCCTTGGATTACTGGGGTAAGTATATTGGTTAATTTAAGTGATTAACCTCTCTACCCCTCAAGGCTGTTTGCACGTTAATAATAAGTCCAATTTTTACAATTCTGACCACTGTCACTTTGAGGGGGAACTCTGGAACGCTTCAACGGATCCCACTGATTCTGAGATTTTTTTCGTGACATATTGTACTTCATGATAAAGTGCAGTCCTTAAAAGTGACACAGTGCAGTGACCAATATGCACGACAGGCAAAAAGTGAATGCCAAGCCGATATGCAAACACAGCTAAGGAGGAGGTATCCTGATCAATAAACAAAACACCCCAACTGCCTGATTATCCTGGTTATGTGTTTACTAAGAGGAACACTAATGACCACGATGTGGTCACTGAATCACTAATATATACAATTGCGGGATACATATGAGGAGTGTATCATTCTTGTCTAACACAATCAAGATTGTAAGCGAGATAACAGATAAGATTAGAGGTAACCGTATGTATTCCCATGTATACAATGTTAGGTATACAATGTTATAGTTATAACCCCCATGGTGTCAGGTCCTCCTGTTCAGACACTATATAAAAGAAGCCAGCAAATGATGGCATAACGCCTAACCACTTAGGCAATGTGAATATGAATAAGGGAACACTCCTATATACACAATCATAGATAAATACAAACAAATCCCTGTCTGGGGTTAACGGTCAGATAATCACCGTGCTGTACGCAACAGCTACAACTTAGTCATGCTCAAATCGGATAAAATATAAGATAGCCCAGGTTACTTATCACTTTTTTTCCACAAAAATGATCTTTTAGCCCCAATTTTTTATTTTCACAAGGGTAACAGGAGAAATTGGACCCCAAAAGTTGTTGTGCAATTTCTCCTGAGTATGATCATACCCCATATGTGCGGGAAAACCATTGTTTGGGCGTACGTCAGGGCTCGGAAGGGAAGGAGTGATGGTTCGGATTGCAGACTTTGATGGAATGGTCTGCGGGCGTCATGTCACATTTGCGGAGCCCCTGATGTGCCTAAACAGTGGAACTGCCCAACAAGTGCCCCCTTTTTGGAAACTATACCCGCGCAATGAATTTATCTAGATGTGTGGTGATCAGCTTGAACCCCTAGGTGCTTCACAGAAAATTATAACGTTGACTTGTGAAAATAAAAAATATCACATTTTTCCACAAAAATGTTTTTAGCCCCAAAAAAAATATTTTCACAAGGGCAACAGGAAATAAATAGTCCTCCTTAAAGCATATAGAAATCAGCCTATAAGTAGTTCTGAGATAACATAATTACCCAGGGTCAGGATTGGTAACCGGAAGAACACCCCTAACGCGCCTTTCGCGTCTGGCTTCTTTGGAGGAGTTTCCGCTACAGAAATTGACATGCTGTGGGTGAGTTTACGCAGCGTGAAAAACAAGCACAGTGGGCATGGGATTTCTTATAAATGAAATAAAATGAAGAATTAAATAAAAAAATTGTGTGGGCTCCAGTGTCATTTTCATAACCAGCAGAGAGAAAGCTGACCTTTGGGAGCTGATCTTGGTAGCCGGGTAAGGGGCCATTAGGCCAACATTTTCATGGCTATTAATAACAGCTCACAGGTGTTTGATTAGCGTTTACTGGCTAGATTACAAGGGGGACCCCAGAAAAAAATTGATTTAGGGTCTCCCTATAATATCTAACTAGCGAAGGCTAAACAGACAGCTATCAGCTGATATTAATAGCCAAGCCAGGGAAGGGGCCATGGATACTGGCCCCCTCAGAGGCTAATAATATCAGCCCTCAGCAGCCGCAGAAATGGCACATCCATAAGGTGTGCCGAATCTGGAGCTTAGCCTCGCTTTTCCCACTTGCCCGTGTGCGGTGGCAAGTGGGGTAATAGGGTTGGGGTTAATGCCAGCTTTGTATTGGCAGTTGACATGAAGCCCAGGCTAGTAATGGAAAATGTCTATAAGACACCCCCATTACTAACCCCATAGTAAAGGTTTGGAAATAAACACATGGCCTGAAAAAAATCCTTTATTTGAAATAAAACTTCACACAGTTTTAATCAGTTATTTAACAATAAAAAACACAGTATACTCACCTAACACCTAATCCGCTGAAGCCATTGTCCCCTGTTAAAAAAACAGAAAATTTTATAAGCAACAAAAATACCTAACGCCCATTCCATTTGAAGCCATTTTCACCTTTAGGATTGTCCTTGTATTAGCTGGCACAATGATTCCCTAGCGTTTTTGGCCCAATTCCGCTCAGAGAAAATGCACTATGTACACACAGCCTAAAACTTCACTTTCTCATTCTTGCTGCTACTGAAAAGGTATTGTTGAGTTCCTGTTATGAATGGAGTTATGAATTATATCAATCAAAGGCTTAGGTCATTTTAACACTGGCATCGCCCCCCTATGTGAGCAGGTAACTGCAGCTTGCAATCCCCAGGTAGATCACACATTGTGTGTGTATATAGATTAATTAGCAACTAGCTGTTAATTCAAGGTAACTATTTGGTCCAGCAGATGTTTCCCACATGCTTCCTTGATAGGTTCTAAACCAAAGCTTTTATGCCAGTATTCTAACAGAAAAATCTTTGAAAATTTGCAGAATTTTGCCATAACTTGAGGGTGTGCTAAAATGTAGCTACTTTTGGCATTCTCATGCCTTTTTCTCTCATCTCCAACAAAGTAAACGGAATGGGGTCATGGCAACTGATGCTCTTCAAATTCATGACAAATAGTGGCAATTGCTACTCCACAAATCTTATTCTAGCAGGAACGTAGGATTTGTGGCGAGTTGCACATTGAGTTGTACACCACTCGTCCGATGCGCCTGATGCAGCACATCTCCTCAAGACCGGCGTGAATAATGGCGATCTTGATGAATTGGGCCCTATGGCTCCATAGCTACATGGGGTTCTCCTGTCTTAAGGAAAAAACAATATTTCGCTGTTATCTTTATTATACAGTTAGGTCCATATATATTTGGACAGAGACAAAATTTTTCTAATTTTGGTTCTATACATTACCACAATGAATTTTAAACTAAACAATTCAGATGCTGTTGAAGTTCAGACTGTCAGCTTTCATTTGAGGGTATCCACATTAAAATTGGATGAAGGGTTTAGGAGTTTCAGCTCCTTAACATGTGCCACACTGTTTTTAAGGGGACCAAAAGTAATTGGACAATTTACTCCAAAGCTATTTCATGGACAGGTGTGGTCAATGCCTTCGTTATGTCATTCTCAATTAAGCAGATAAAAGGCCTGTAGTTGATTTGAGGTGTGGTGCTTGCATTTGAAAGGTTTTGCTGTGAAGTAAACATGCGGTCAAAGGAGATCTCCATGCAGGTGAAGCAAGCCATCCTTAAGCTGCAAAAACAGAAAAAACCCATCCGAGAAATTGCTACAATATTAGAAGTGGCAAAATCTACAGTTTGGTACATCCTGAGAAAGAAAGAAAGCACTGGTGAACTCATCAATGCAAAAAGACCTGGGCGCCCACGGAAGACAACAGTGGTGGATGATCGCAGAATAATCTCCATGGTGAAGAAAAACGCCTTCACAACAGCCAACCAAGTGAACAACACTGTCCAGGAGGTAGGCATATCAATATCCAAATCTACCATAAAGAGAAGACTGCATGAAAGTAAATACAGAGGGTTCACTGCACGGTGCAAGCCACTCATAAGCATCAAGAATAAAAAGGCTAGACTGGACTTTGCTAAAAAACATCTAAAAAAGCCAGCACAGTTCTGGAAGAACATTCTTTGGACAGATGAAACCAAGATCATCCTCTACCAGAATGATGGAAAGAGAAAAGTATGGCGAAGGCATGGTACAGCTCATGATCCAAAGCATACTACATCATCTGTAAAACACGGGGGATGCAGTGTGATGGCTTGGGCATGCATGGCTGCCAGTGGCACTGGGTCACTAGTGTTTATTGATGATGTGACACAGGACAGAATCAGCCGAATGAATTCTGATGTATTCAGAGCCATACTGTGTGCTCAGATCCAGCCAAATGCAGCCAAACTGATTGGTCGTCGTTTCATACTACAGATGGACAATGACCCAAAACATAAAGCCAAAGCAACTCAGGAGTTTATTAAAGCAAAGAATTTGAATATTCTTGAATGGCCAAGTCAGTCACCTGATCTCAACCCAATTGAGCATGCATTTCACTTGTTAAAGACTAAACTTCAGACAGAAAGGTCAACAAACAAACGGCAACTGAAAACCACGGCAGTGAAGGCCTGGCTGAGCATCAAAAAGGAGAAAACACAGGGTCTGGTGATGTCCATGAGTTCAAGACTTCAGACAATCATTGCCAACAAAGGGTTTTCAACCAAGTACTAGAAATGAACATTTTATTTACAATTATTTAATCTGTCCAATTACTCTTGGTCCCTTTAAAAACAGGGTGGCACATGTTAAGGAGCTGAAACTCCTAAACCCTTCATCCAATTTTAATGTGGATACCCTCAAATGAAAGCTGAAAGTCTGAACTTCAACTGCATCTGAATTGTTTTGTTTAAAATTCATTGTGGTAATGTCTAGAACCAAAATTAGAAAAATGTTGTCTCTGTCCAAATATATATGGACCTAACTGTAATTCGAGTTTGACACAACCCATGGATATATCCATGATCAGGGAACATATTGGCATGTGTGAATAAAATCACCGAAGTGCTGGTAGCTGGCAACCCACGGGAACACTATCTCCCCGAATGATGGATATATAATAATCATGTTTGATAGAATTCCCCTTTGCAGTAGTATCCGAGGCATGTGCTATGCGAGTGGTGTTCGTGAACATCTTGTATTTCACACTTTTTTGCTTGGTCAATACTGCTGTCAAAATGATGGAATTTTTTTTTTAATCTATCTGATGCAAAAAAGTTGAGAGTTGGCCATGTAATGTTCATTCATATGTTGGTGTTAGATTTTGTTATGTCCTAGTGCAAGTGCAGATAAGAAACTTTGTAATCTATCTAATTCATGAAAAATTCGTTTTACCCCTCCTAGACTGATCATTTAATTAAAAGTCACTGGTAAAATCAGTAAATAATGACAACGGAAGGGCGGAAGAGTTAGAAGCAGACACCAACAAGTTTTGTGTAAGGTCACTTGAAAAGTCCGCTACAATTTAAATGGGGCCTGTCATCTCAGGAAAACTTTATTTAGCTGCAGATATAGGGTTTATCTGCAGGTGTTATAATGCTTCCCGGAAATCTTTCTGACATTATAGTGAGTGATGACTGTAGCCACTCTGTGCATGCCCCCTAGACTGAAAGCCGGCGACTCACGAGAAGAAATAAGTTAAGTTTCTCCCGTTACCCGCACTTTCAGGAAGGCAGCCGGACAGCATTGTAATGCTATTTACCTATAGATTAAACCTATATCTGAATGTAAATAGTGCTTTCCAAGGTGACAGGTTCCTTTTCAAACGGTTATTATTTAAAAATTAATATTTTAACCTAACTTCTATGTGTATCCATCAGGTGGAATTTTTCTTGGGACAGTTGCAACAGCAGGGATGTTTGCAGGTTTTGGTACAGCATTGTCCCTTGCGAAGAAGAGGAGTCCCAATTGGTTTAATAAGGTGAGTGATACTCAATTCAATAATTTCCTCATCTATGTTTCTATATGCAACTGATTAAAGAGTAACTGTTGTTTTAGGAGAACATGCAGCAGCAAGCCTACATTTCACTCTTCTCCACCTCCTCTCTGTAAAACTCTATATGAAAGTCTGTATTCACTAGAGACAAATTTTACCCGTGAATTGATACTGAGAATGAAATGTCAGTTCAGAAAGAGAAAGAAGCAGATTTCTTTGATAAGAAATATTGCATAGCTTCATATTTTCACACATACTATTAATTTATTAAAAAAAATTAAAACAATGGTTACTCTTTAACCCCTTCATGACCTATGTATAGGTACGTCATGGGTCGTGTCCTTGCATTTGACAGCTGATTTAATCAGCTGTTATGTGCCCCTAACTGCCATGGGTGGATTCGCAATCCACCTGTGGCTGTTAACATGTAAATCTCTGACAGTGGCATTTAACTCGCGCTTGCAGGAAGCGCTTCACAAACCCCACCTATCTGCACGTGGGGTGTCGATGGGTTGGCATGACAACCGGGGGTCTGCAGAAGACCCCCATGCTTGTCATTACAGGCAGGGAATTTAGATAGAACCACCAGCAGTTGTGTCAACCGGAAGTACGGGGGACCTGATAGGTTCCCTATGGGTGCAGATTTTTCCCTACTCATTAGTATGAGTGAAATCTGCAGCAAAAATGCTGAAAGAATTGAAATGCTGCAGATTTAAATCTGCTGCAAATCTGCAAGGAAAAAATAAGCAACGTGTGCATGAGACTTCAGGAATTCATTTTGCTGGCACTGGGTTTTGTGACAAATCTGTGCAGAAAAAAACACGAGAAAACTCCCAACATGTGCACTAACCCTTAGGCTGTATGCACACTTGTTTGTTGTAGATATATCTGTGGCACGCCAGGGGTCTGGTCTCCACAATAATAGCAATATTATGTCTGAGAGCAGGTGGGAGGTCTCTTGGTCAGGGATCTTATGCATGCCACACCTCCTGCCCAGTCCTGGGAGGGGAAGAACTTCCCCTATATAAACCTGGGGCTGAGGCAGGGTTAGAGTCAGACAGAACAAGAGTAGAGAAGAGAAGCAGCATAGGAAGAAACAACAGGAGCTCTGTGGGAGCAGTGCTACAAGGAGTCAGGGGCTGGCAGCTGCAGAGCTCGCCCTGACTGAGAAGTATCACTGGACCCGGAGTCCGAGGCTGTGGGGACTAATCTCTACCCAGCAGCAGAAACCGACCGGCAGGGGATTGCAGGTCCTCTGGCCCAGAAACCTGAAGGCACGGTCACACGCGTGGGACCAGCACCGCCATCGTGGAGCGGAAGCCATTAGAAGGCCCCGAGTCACCGGCCATACGGGTGAGCACCACACGGTACACTCAGGGACGTGGGCTACTTTTACCCGCCTCTAGCAAGGTAGCCAGAAGAGTACAGTTAGTTGGGAAGGCCTACAACTCCGCCTGGCCAGGGGAGATCCCATCTGCTCAAGGACTGACCAGGTCCCGATCGCTAGCAAGTACTCCGGGAGGGTCTATCTTTGTCACCAGTAAAGACCCTGAACTACACCGCATCGTCTCTGAGTGGTTCCTGCTACCCCCATCATCCACGTCGGCTGCCCTGAGGCCATACCCCTCCCGTTGGGGGTTATACCATCCACGCTGCACCATCCTTCCACCGGCCTCAGCGGTCTGCCCTGCAGCGGCAGCTCCATAGCTGCATTCAACGGGTGGCGTAGTCATCCACCATCTACTGCTAATAGACTGCCACTTAGTCTGACTCCCTGGGCACGGACCGGGTCACCGCCACGAGACTACTACCCCCATCTGATCCGGCTCCGGGTAGGCTCCCGCGTGCGCAACGCTGCGCGACTCAGGCCCAGGGGCGCGTCATATCATTGTTTTTTTTTCTTTTTTAATAAGGACCTTTTACTGGATTTAATAATTTAAACTGAGCATCTCATCCAATTGGCGCTGCTCCTCTGATTCTGGAACAGTATTTCTTTTGTGCCCCTATGTTCCAAAGTTATGCCCCCTGGTGGTAATGATGGAATTTGCTCTTCAACAACTGGGTGTATACCTTAGGCATGGCCATGTTCTGGCTGGCCAGCATCAGAGGAGAAAATGGAAACACCCACAGAGAAGTTCTGTGGTATATGTCCTGTTGATTTAAGAGAATATTTGCACTATTATTACTTGGGGGGGCTATAACTTTGGAACAGAGGGGCACAGAAGAAAAAAGAAAATCAGAGGCTGAGTGGCAAGTGGAGAAGGTACTCAGTTACAGTTTTTTTTATTTTTGAAAGTAAAATAAAGTTTAAAAATAATTTTTTTAAGAGGAAATTTGATCAAATTTTTATGTTGTCATGTTGAACGGGACATACGATGTAATAGTACCTGCAGAGCACCGTAATTGTTTTTTAATTTTTTTTTTTTATTTTTCTTTTGCCTCTGTATTGCGAAGAAATTGGCAGCCAAAGTATTTGACACCTATTACGTACCTGTCCTGGATCCGTGCTTTGCTTCTTTCACCCCAGTCTGCTAAATTTTGTAGTGCTCCATAACAGGTTTTGCAGATGGCCCGGCATGCCCCATGTGAGCAGCAGCCTGCGCCTATATAAGGCTCACTGAGACTTATCCTTGTGTCTTAGCATTGCATTAAGACTTCTGTGTTGCTGGCCCTTGGTTTCCTGCACTCCGCTTGCCTACCTGCGGTTTCCTGACGTCTTCTGCCTGTTTGTCTGCGGTTTCCTGGACCTTCCGTCTGCCTGCGATTTCCTACATCCTGCCTACCTGTCTGTGGTTTCCTGTCCCTCGGCTTCCACGCGTCTCTACCTAGCTGCTGCACCAACGCACATGTGCCCACCCGGACCTTGGGCTTGGTGGATTCACCTCACCTAGTGAGCCTAACAGAATACCAAGACCATGGATCCCAAAGGTGCAGCAACAACAACACTGTTGCCATGGGATACGGATGACTTACCTGAAATTGTGCTGCAAGTCAACGGGAGCTTGTCCACGTGTCAGGATTCCTTTTGTCCTTCTACAGTTTAACCCTAGTGACTGGTATTATTCACCTTAATAATTGTGCTGCAATTTCACTCCTTACTGCTGCTGTTGTGTTCTGCAATTGCCCTTTACTAAGATGGCAGATTCTGAACCTGTGGAATCCATCATGTTTCCTGTTTGGGCCTACTTAAAGCCACATGGATCTCTCACTCATTGCTTCAGTATTGGGTCTAGCCGTTAGTCTAGTTCCAGTCTCCAGCTCCTGAACTTTCTTACCCAGATTGTTCTCATTTATCTCTGGATTGTTTTCTTACAACCCTTTGGTATCTCCAAGAACATCTATTACCACTTGCTGATCCTGCAGTGCTACTCCAGTATCTTAACACCAGGCTGTATGTGGGATCTCACAGCCCGTGTGGACGCTCTGTCCCAGATTCCTGCAGCTTCACCACCAGCTTTTCAACACTTGCAGCAGCTTAGTGCCTACTTGCAACACTCTGCTTGGAGACATCTCCACATTTGTCCACTCCTGCATGTTTTGATGGCGACATTAAGGTCTGCCGGGGCTTTGTGAATCAGTGCACTGTTCACTTTGAGCTGTGTCCCCAGCATTTTTTTCGGACCGATCCAAAGTGGCCTACTTTTTTTTTTTTGTTGTCTGATGATGCTTTGCCATAGGCTGGGTCATGTTTACTCAACTGCCGATTCCATTCTGTTTCTCAGATAAGGGACTTGCTCTGTGGGACATAATGCCATCCAGTTCCACACCCTGTCTACTGGATTGAAAATGACGCTCTCCTGGCCTTCTTCTACGCCAGCCTGTCCAGTCGTGTCAAGGATGAACTTGCGGTTAGAGACTTGCCATCTTCACTTGACAAATCAATTTCCCTCGCTATTTGTGTGGACTTAAGTTTTAAAGAAAAGTCTAGGGAGAAAACTATGGATTCTGATATATTTCTCCCCCAAGAGAATCTTTAGCTTTCCCTTCTAGACTGGCTGCACAGGAACCTATGGAGATCAGTCAGATTGACTCCAGCTGAATAATCACGACGAATTTTCACCAGTATTGTGGTGAATGGGATCATTATCACTTCAACTGTTCCAAATTGAAGGCCAAACAGGGAGAACCTGCTATCCTAGGCAAAGGAGGTATTGCTCTAGGATTAACTCTTTCCTCCACTAAAAATAAATTACTCCTGCGTATGACAAGCACTTATTGATTTGAGCAGCTGAGAATTTTATGGACTTCTCTCTGGCTGAAAGGCTGAAAATCTATTTGGTTTCTTTGCAGTCACTCCAGAAGCTAACCTCTGTGAATGGCTCTAGAATTCTAGGTGGTCGTATCCAATTCCGGACAGTGAAGGTAATGCTCCAGATTGGTGCACTACACATGGAGGACATTTCTTTTTTAGTTTTACCACTCTCTGATGTACCGGTTCTTTTGGGACTTCTGTGGATACGGCTTCATGCTCTGGTCATTGACTGGTGGTCTACCCGGATCGCCCAGCGGAGTCCATCTTGCTTTTGCAATTTTCTCTAAACTCTACCTCAACCTCCTCCTGTAAAACTCTGCTCAGCATCTACTGCGTCCGTAACTACTAATGTTCCTGCCTCCTACCAGGACTCCACAGATGTCTTCTCCGGGCATGGGGCCAAAGAGAACCGTAGGGAAGACATGACTGAGCCTGAGTGTGTCCTTGCTTCTACAGTTATGGACTCATATGGGAGGGGAAATAAGATGCTGTTAAAGGGCAAAAAAAAAAACTCTTTAAATCTTTTTCCTTAACGAGTGTGAACGAGCTGAGTGTGACTGGAGCGTAAGTGCAAACGGAAGTAAGTGTATGACTTGTGATTCACTAACTTTGGATTCAGGGAGTTTGGAAGGGAGGAATTTGGACTGAATTGCTGTCTGTATTTTATTAATTCTTTACATTTATTTTTACTTACCATTTCTGTCTAGTGCAATACCCATTATTAAATGAGCTTCATTATTGACAATGCTATCCTGTGTACTTCTTGCCACATGTATGCATACTGCTGTGCGAGATGTGTGCGTTTGGAAGCCCAGGTACTAGATCTAAATGAGCAACTGGCAACACTGAGATCCATAGACAATATGGAAAGGAGTCTGCTGCTCACTGAGCAGCTGCTCACTGGGGTAGATGTGGGGGAGGGTGGTAGTAGGGAGCTGCAGGACAGTGAGGCAGTTAGCTGGGTGACAGTTAGAAGGGGGGGTAGAGGGAAGAGTGCCAGGGAGGCTAGTCCTGATCTGGAACACCCCAATAAGTTTGCAAAGTTGGCAGATGAGGGGGGATGTCAGTACAGGGGTAGCACTGCTGCAGCAAGGCATGTCCTCTGAAAGCCGGAGGAGTGTCAGCTCCAGTAAGGGGGGAAATAGGAGAGCAGGGCAGGCCAGGCAGGTGCTGGTAGTGGGGCACTGAATTATTAGGGGAACAGATAGGGCAATCTGTCACAAAGACAGGGATCGTCGAACAGTGTGCTGCCTACCTGGCGCTCGAGTCTGGCATATCGCTGATCGGGTTGACATTACTGGGAGGGGCTGGTGAGAACCCAACGGTCATGGTGCACATTGGCACAAATGACAAAGTAAGAGGTAGGTGGAAGGTCCTTAAAGATGATTACAGGGAATTAGGCTGCAAGCTTAAAGCAAGGACCTCCAAGGTGGTATTCTCTGAAATGCTGCCTGTACCACATGCCACGCCAGAGAGGCAACGGAGATTAGGGAGATAAATAAGTGGCTCAGGAATTGGTGTAGGAAGGAGGGGTTTGGGTTCCTGGAGAACTGGGCTGACTTCTCAGTTGGTTACAGGTTCTTCTCTAGGGACGGGCTGCACCTCAATGGGGCGGGTGCAGCTGTGCTGGGGGAGAAAATGGCAAGAAGGTTGGAGGAGTGTTTAAACTGGGGATTGTGGGGGAGGGTATTCATTTTATAGGTGGGGAAGATAGTGCAGATAGTGACCTGGGCACAAATAAAGAAATTGGGGGTGGGGTTAGAACAGTCAATATAGTAAGAAGGAATAGAGGTACATAAAATACATGTACACTAATGCAGCCTCTCAAACAAAATGGAGGAATTAGAATTAATTTTGTTGGAAAATAATTATGACATAGCTGAACGAGAGCCATGACTGGGCAGTTAATTTACAGGGCTATAGTCTGTTCAGAAATGACCATACAAACAAGCGAGGGGGGGGGGGGGGGTTTGTGTTTATATGTAAAATCATCCTTAACCCCTTTACCCCCCCAAGGTGATTTGCATGTTAATGACCAGGACAATTTTTACAATTCTAAAAAGAAAAAGGGAAAGGGCGCATGTGTAGACACACAGGGCTGTTTGTATAAATTAAAAGTGCCAGTGCACTCACCTATAATGGTTGTGTACGTCTACACAACCAAGATTAAGCATGTAGTTGGAAAGGGCTCTGGGTCGCCTCTCACTGTTTGTAATGCCGTCCTGTCAGTGTTTATGTCGCAACTCCGTGCTCCTCGGATGGTCACACGATCCTGCCGGACCGGATACCACATCACCGCAAGTTTTTACAATTCTGACCACTGTCAATTTATGTGGTAATTACTCTGGAACGCTTCAACTGATCCCCCTGATTCTGAGATTGTTTTTTCGTGACATATTGTACTTCATGATTGTGGTAAAATTTCTTCGATATCACTTGCGTTTATTTGTGTAAAAAATGGAAATTTGGTAAAAATGTTGAAAATTTAGCAATTTTCAAAATTTTAATTTTTATACCCTTAAATCAGAGAGATATGTCACACAAAATAGTTAATAAATAACATTTCCCACATGTCTACTTTACACCAGCACAATTTTGGATCCAATTTTTTTTTTTTATTATGGAGCTATAAGGGTTAAAATTGACCAGCGATTTCTCATTTTTTCAACAAAATTTACAAAACCATTTTTTTAGGGACCACATCACATTTGAAGTCACTTTGAGGGGTCTTTACGGCAGAAAATACCCAAAAGTGACACCATTCTAAAAACTGCACCCCTCAAGGTGCTCAAAACCACATTCAAGAACTTTATTAACCCTTCATGTGCTTCACAGGAATTTTTGGAATGTGGAAGAAAAAAATGAACATTTAACATTTTTCACAAAATGTTACTTTAGACCCAATTTTTTAAATATTTTTGCAGGGGTAACAGGAAAAATAGACCCCAAAATTTGTTGTGCAATTTCCCCTGAGTGCGCAAATACCCCATATGTGGGGAAAAACCACTGTTTGGGTGCATGGCAGGGTTCGGAAGGGTAGGAGCGCCATTTGACTTTTTGAATGTAAAATTTGCTTGAATAATTAGCGAATGCCATGTTGCGTTTGGGGAGCCCCTGATGTACCTAAACAGTGGAAACCCCCCATAAGTGACACCATTTTGGAAACTATACCCTTCAGGGAACTTATCTAGATGTGTGATGAGCACCTTGAACCCCTTGGTGCTTCACAGAAGTTTATAACATTGAGCCGTAAAAATAAAATTTTCACATTTTTCCTACAAAAATGTTTTTCTGCCCACAATTTAGCATTTTCATAAGGGTAACAGGAGAAATTGCACCATGCAGTTTGTTGTGTAATTTCTCCTGAGTAAGCAGATACCCCATATGTGGGGGAAAACCACTGTTTGGGTGCACGGCAGGGTTCGGAAGGGAAGGAGCGCCATTTGACTTTTTGATTGTAAAATTTGCTTGAATAATTAGCGGGTGCCATGTTGCGTTTGGAGAGCCCCTGATGTGCCTAAACAGTGGAAACACCCCATAAGTGACACCATTTTAGAAACTAGAGCCCTCAGGGAACTTATCTAGATGTGCGGTGAGCACCTTGAACCCCCAGGTGCTTCACAGAAGATTATAACATGGAGCCGTGAAAATAAAATTTTCACATTTTTCCCACAAAAATGTTTTTCAGGCCTCAGTTTTGCATTTTCATAAGGGTAACAGGAGAAATTGCACCATGCAACTTGTTGTGCAATCTCTCCTGAGTAAGCCGATATCCCATATGTGGGGGAAAATCACTGCTTGGGCATACGGCAGGGTTCGGAAGGGAAGGAGCACCATTTGACTTTTTGAATGTAAAATTTGCTTGAATAATTAGAGGATGTGTCCCTGATGTGCCTAAACAGTGGAAACCCCCCACAAGTGACACCATTTTGGAAACTAGACCCCTCAAGGATTTTATCAAGGGGTATAGTGAGCATTTTAAATCCAGAGGTACGACACAGAATTTGATAACATTAGGTCATATTGAATAAGTTGTCATTTGTCTTGAGCGCAAGTGCTCGCTACTTGAGTTTGCATCGGGTACTCAGGTATGCACCATGTATCGTGGGTGCTCGAGTGACATGCTCGAGTCCCTGCGCACATGTTTCACGGTTATCAGACACCCCAAAAAAAAAACATGTGGGAATCGTTCGTGCATGGCAGGCAATCCCCGCAAGGTTTTTTTGGCCACGAAGCATATGGGTTGGAGACTCGAGCATGTCACTTGAGTACACGCGATACTCCGTGTATACCCAAGCACCCGATGCAAACTCATGTAGCGAGCATTTGTGCTCAACACTAGTCGCCGTATCGTCATCTTTTTTTTTTACTTTTGAAAAAAATCCTAACCCTAGCCCAACCCTAACCCAACCCTAACCCCAACCCTAACCCTAACCCCAACCCTAACCCCAACCCTAACCCAACCCTAACCCCAACTCTAACCCTAGCACAACCCTAGCCCTAACCCTAGAGTTTATTTTTTACGCCGTTCCTCGTGCGGTATAAGTGAGTAGGCGACTTTATTCTTCGGGTCGGTGTGATTACAGAGATACTAGAATCATATCAGGTTTTTATGATTGACAGCTGTCACACATTAAAAGACGCATTTTTTTGTAAAATCTAGTTTTTGCATTGCCATATTTTGAGAGCTATAATTTTTCCATATTTTTTCGGCTTGTTTTTTGCGGGATGAGTTGACGTTTTTATTGGTGCCATTTTCAGGCACGTGACATTTTTTGATCGCTTTCTATTCCGATTTTTGGGAGGCAGAATAAACAAAAAACAAAAATTCAGGATTTTTTTAATTTTTTTTTTATTCTGTTCCGCGTGTGGTAAAATTGATAATGCAGTGTTATTCTTCGGGTCAGTACGTTTACAGCGGTACCACATTTATATCGTTTTCTATGTTTTGGTGCTTTTACACAATAAAAGCTATTTTATAGAAAAAATTTTTTTTTGCATCGCTTTATTCTGAGAGCTATAACTTTTTTATTTGTCGGCTGATAGAGCTGTATGGCAGCTTGTTTTTTGCGGGACGAGATGACATTTTCAGCAGTACCATTTTTATTTATATTCGTCTTTTTGATCACGTGTTATTCCATTTTTTGTTTGGTGGTATGATGATAAAGCATTCTTTTTTGCTTCTTTTTTTTTTACCGTGTTCACTAAAGGGGTTAACTAGTTTTGTAGGTCAGGTCGTTCCGGACGCGGCGATACCAAATATGTGTACTTTTATTGTTTTTTTTTATTTTTTATTTTTTCATAATAATATTTATTGATGGGTACATTATATTTTTATTTTTGATGGATGATTTATTTTTATTTTTTATTTTTTTTACAATTTTTTACTTTTATTCTTTGTCCCACTATGGGACTTCCACTTTTTTTATTCTGGTCGCCTGTATAGCATAAGGATGGAGCACCCTCCCTGTGCTATACAGGCTGTCAGCGCTGCAGATGCAGAAGATACTTTGGTCATGCACTGCGCATGACCAAAGTATCTTCCTGCTGTCTGGTGACCCGGATGTTGTCATGACGAGAGCGGGTCGTCATGGCAACATTCGGGAAGCCGCAGCAGACAGCTTTGGACGCCGGCAGGAGAGGTGAGTATCGCGATCACCTCCCCTTGCCCCCGCAATGCTGCGATCTACTTCGATCGCAGCATTGCGGGGGTTAATGTGCTGGGAGCGATGCGGGACCGCTCCCAGCACATAGCACGGGGTGTCAGCTGTGATAATCAGCTGACACCCAGCGGCGACCGCGCCCGCACAGCCTGTGTGTGGGCGCCATTGCCATAACGTACTATTCCGTACCTGACTCTTAAGTCCCAGGGCACAGGTACTTATTAGTACGTCTTTGTCTTTAAAGGGGTTAAAATGAGAATATATGTGAATCTAATGAGAATATAGAGTTCTTGTGGGTGGAGATAAGGGGAGGGGGAAAATATCATAAATTACTGATAGGGGTTTGTTATAAGTCTCCAAAAATAATGGAAGCAGCGGAGAATATCCTCATAAAGCAAATAGATGAAGCAGCGATTCAAGGAGAAGTCATTATTATGGGGGACTTCAACTACACTGAAATACATTCGGGAACAGAAACCTGTAGTTCCTGCAAAGGTAATAGGTTTTTGACAACTATGAGAGACAATTACCTTTCACAACTGGTTCAGGACCCAACAAGAAGGGGGACACTGCTAGACCTAATATTAACCAATATTCCAGACCGCATATCAAATATACGAGTTGGGGGTCACTTGGGTAATGGTGATCACAAAATAATAAGTTTTCATGTAACCTTTAATAAGATGTGTAGTAGAGGGGTTACAAGGACACTAAACTTCAGGAAGGCAAATTTCCAACGGTTGAGAGATGATCTTAGTGCAATAAACTCATAGCACAGGAGCATTTCTCCTGCATACAGGCGATCTGCTCGTCGCCTGTATGCTGTAGAAACGATCAGGAAACTGTAAATAAAAAAAAATATAAAAGTTTAAATTGCCCCCCTTTCGCCCCATTCAAAATAGAGTAATAAAAAAAAAATCCCACATCCATGTATTTGGTATCTCCACGTTCAGAATCACCCAAACTATAATATAAAAAAAGAATTAATTCGATCGGTAAACACCGTAACGAGAAAAAAATTCTAAACGCTAGAATTACGTTTTTTTTGGGTGTCGAAACATTGCAATAAAATGCAATAACGGGCGATCAAAACATCGGATTTTTCCCAAAATGGTATCAATAAAAACGTGAGCTCGGCATGCAAAAAATAATCCCTCACCCGGCCCCAGATCACGAAAAATGGAGACGCTACGTGTCTCGGAAAATGCCGCCATTTTTTTTTTCCTATCAAACTTTGGATTTTTTTTTTCACCACTTAAATAAAAAATGACTTATACATGTTTAGTGTCTACGAACTCGTAATGACCTGGAGAATAATAATAGCAGGTCAGTTTTAGCATTCAGTGAACGTGGTAAAAAAAAAACAAAAAAAACAACAACTGTGGAATTGCATTTTTTTTTTTCAATTTCACCGCAGTTGGATTTTTTTCCCCGTTTTCCAGTACACGATATGGTAAAACCAGTGATGGCGTTTAAAAGTACAACTCCTCCCGCAAAAAATAATTCCTCACAAGGCCATATTGACCAAAAAATAAAAAGGCTATGGCTCTGGGAAGAAGGGGAGCAAAACGAAAACACAAAAACGGAGAAACCCAAGTCCTTAAGGGGTTAAAAGAGGCATAGATGCTCATGAATCCAAAGGCGGTGAAGGTAGAGATATATGTCCGCGCCGCTGAAAAATCATCAAATCAGGAACATATAATAAAATCCTTGTTTATTGGTAAATGCCTACGCGTTTCTGGGTGTTCCACACCCCTTCGTCAGGGCCCAACAGATATAGATACAGATACAGGACGATTTTATTATATGTTCCTGATTTGATGATTTTTCAGCGGTGCGGACGTATATTTCTACCTTCACTGCCTTTGGATTTATTCTGGTCCTGTGAGACACCTATTGGAGATCCGCTGCAGCTGCATTTTATATGTTATGGTAGTTGTGTCCTCACACAACCAAACCAGGTGAGAACCACCTTTTTACTATTATTCCCTATGTCTACAGGTGTAACCCGATTGGGCTTTGCGCTCTCTCTCTCTTTGTATTTATAGATGCTCATGAGGAGAAGATAATTTTACCTCTATACAAGTCATTAGTGCGACCACAATTAGAATACTGTGTACAGTTCTGGTCTCCGGTGTGTAAGAAAGACATAGCTAAACTAGAGCGGGTGCAGAGAAGAGCGACCAAGGTTATTAGAGGACTGGGGGGTCTGCAATACCAAGACAGGTTATTACACTTGGGGTTATTTACTGTGGAAAAAAGAAGGCTTAGGGGTGATCTTATTACTATGTACAAGTATATGAGGGGACAGTACAAAGACCTTTCTACTCATCTTTTTACTCTGAGGCCTGAGACGGGGACAAGGGGGCATATTCTACGTCTGGAGGAAAGAAGGTTTAATCATAATCACAGACGCGGATTCTTTACTGTAAGAGCAGTGAGACTATGGAGCTCTCTGCCGCATGATGTTGTAATGAGCGATTCACTACTAAAATTTAAGAAGGACCTGGATGCCTTTCTTGAAAAGTATAATATTACAGGTTATATATACTAGATTCCTTGATAGGGCGTTGATCCAGAAAAGTAGTCTGATTGCCGTATGGCAGGGGTCCTCAAACTTTTTAAACAAGGGGCCAGTTCACTGTCCCTCAGACCATTGGAGGGCCGGAATATAATTTTTTAAAAAAAACTATGAACAAATTCCTATGCACACTGCACATATCTAATTTTGACGTAAAAAAACAATACAGGAACAAATGCAATATTTAAAATGAAGAACAAGTAAAGTTAAATCAACCGGTATTTCAATAGGCAGCATAGGTCCCCAATAGGCAGGTAAATATCCCCAATAGGCAGCATAGGTCCTCAATAGGCAGCATAGGTCCCCAATAGGCAGGTAAATGTCCCCAATAGGCAGCATAGGTCCTCAATAGGCAGCATAGGTCCCCAATAGGCAGGTAAATGTCCCCAATAGGCAGCATAGGTCCTCAATAGGCAGGTAAATGTCCCCAATAGGCTGCATAGGTCCCCAATAGGCAGGTAAATGTCTCCAATAGGCAGCATAGGTGCTCAATGGGCAGGTAAATGTCCCCAATAGGCAGGTAAATGTCCCCAATAGGCAGGTAAATGTCCCCAATAGGCAGGTAAATGTCTACAATAGGCAGCATAGGTCCTCAATAGGCAGCATAGGTCCCCAATAGGCAGGTAAATGTCCCCAATAGGCAGCATAGGTCCTCAATAGGCAGGTAAATGTCCACAATAGGCAGCATAGGTCCCCAATAGTCAGGTAAATGTCCCCAATAGGCAGCATAGGTCCTCAATGGGCAGGTAAATGTCCCCAATAGGCAGCATAGGTCCCCAATAGGCAGGTAAATGTCCCAAATAGGCAGGTAAATGTCCCCAATAGGCAGCATAGGTCCTCAATGGGGAAGTAAATGTCCCCAATAGGCAGCATAGGTCCTCAATGGGGAGGTAAATGTCCCCAATAGGCAGCATAGGTCCTCAATAGGCAGGCTGTTTCCCCCTTATAATGCCCTATACAGGCTGTTCCCCCTTATAATGCCCTATGCAGGCTGTTCCCCCTTATAATGCCACATGCAGGCTGTTCCCCCCCTTATAATGCCCCATGCTGGATGTCACCCCCCATATAATGCCCCATGCAGGATGTCCCTTTCTCCCACCATATAATGCCCTATGCAAGATATCACTCCCCTGTCTTTATAATGCCTCATGCAGGATGTCACCCCCCCATATAATGCCCCATGCAGGATATCACTCCCCTGTCTTTATAATGCCCCATTCAGGATGTCACCCCCCATATAATGCCCCATGCTGGATGTCACCAGCCCCCCATATAATGCCCCATGCATGATATCACTCCCCTGTCTTTATAATGCCTCATGCAGGATGTCACCCCCCCATATAATGCCCCATGCAGGATATCACTCCCCTGTCTTTATAATGCCCCATTCAGGATGTCACCCCCCCATATAATGCCCCATGCTGGATGTCACCAGCCCCCCATATAATGCCCCATGCATGATATCACTCCCCTGTCTTTATAATGCCTCATGCAGGATGTCACCCCCCCATATAATGCCCCATGCAGGATATCACTCCCCTGTCTTTATAATGCCCCATTCAGGATGTCACCCCCCATATAATGCCCCATGCTGGATGTCACCCCCCATATAATGCCCTATGCAGCATGTCACCCACCCAATATAATGCCCCATTCAGGATGTCAGCCCCCCCCCATATAATGCCCCATGCTGGATATCACTCCCCTGTCTTTATAATGCCCCATTCAGGATGTCACCCCCCCATATAATGCCCCATGCTGGATGTCACATCCCATATAATGCCCCATGCAGCATGTCACCCCCCCATATAATGCCCCATTCAGGATGTCACCCCCCCATATAATACACCATGCAGGCTATCACCCCCCTCTCTTTATAATGCCCCATGCAGCATGTCACTCCCCCATATTATGCCCCATGCAGGATGTCACCCCTAATATTATGCCCCATGCCTCAATACATAAAAAAAAAAAAAATAAATAAATACTCACCTCACTTCTCACCTGCTGCCGCTGCTCGGGTCCGGACTCCAGCGTTGCCGGCGTCTTCCCGCTCTGCACTGCCTGTGACGGCTCAGGGGAGGGCGCGGTGGAAAGACGTCACCGCACCCTCTGACCTGCATGATAATGCCCCGTCTCATGCTGCACATAACACATCTGCATCTCTGGCTGCTGTGGGCATAAAAGGGGACAAACTTATGGTGTGACCCCCATGCTCCCCTTACCTCAACCCCATTGAGAACCTCTGGAGCATCATCAAAAGGAGTGTCTATGATGGCGGGAGGCAGTTCACATCTAAGTAACAGCTCTGGGAGGGTATTCTGTCCTCATGCAAAACAACTGAAGCAGAAACCATCCAAAACCTGACAAATGCAATGGACGAGAGAGTTCAGAAGCTCCTTTCGAACAAGCGGTCCTATGTGCAAATGTAACATCACCTAGAATAAAGTTTTGAGTTGAAAACTGTTTGACTTCAGTTTGTAATAACCTGCTAATGCTTATAATTTCAAAAATGAACATTTTTTTGTTCTTTATTAAAATGAAAAGGTTGAAAACTCTGCTGTGCATAATAATTTGGAACATGCATTTTGAGTGCAGTTTGAGTGTTTTATTTGTTTAAAAATATACTGTTATCATAGGCAGTTTGTACAAAAACCTTTCAATTGTACTCTAATAGTTATTTGACTGGAAAATTACAATGACTGCAATTCATATAGGTAATTTGGGAAAATCTGAGAAAATATTATTTGCATAATAATTTGGAACACAGTGTAGATCTTGGACTAATAATAATTTCCACAATTGGATGTGTTTAAATAAAATGTTTCTGCTCTGAGATAATCTTATAAATGTCCCTGCTGTGTACTGTGTAATGGATGTGTCTGACTGTGTACAGGAACATGGTCTGATCATACCACATCTCCTGGGCAGGGGGGAGCAAAAGAGTATACAGACATTACAGCACGGGATTGCAGCTGATTCTTTTTGTGAGGTAAAACTTTTCACTTTCTATTTCTTTGAAGTAAAACATTGTTTTTAAACAATCATGTGTGATCCCCTGCTGTAATGTCTGTATATTCTTTTGCTTCTCCCCTGCCCAGGAGATGTGGAATGATCAGACCATGTGCTGTACACGGTCAGACAGAGCCATTACTCAGGGGCACATTTATAAGATTATCTCAGCACAGGGACATTTTATTTAAACACATCCAATTGTGGAACTTATTATTCAAAGATCTGTTATTGATTAAAATGAACTTTTGTTCGTGAGAAAACCCCATTAAGTCCAACAAAGAAAGTACAAAATTTGATTCAATTAGCCATTTACTGATAACTTTTATAATGCTTGCTTGTCGGTGCCAATTGCCCTGACAGGCCTGGGGTCTTTTATTAGACCCCTCTGCTACCATTGCCACCAATACTTCCCCAACCTCCTCCCTTATTGACTATATCATTTAGGGGGTTAATGACGTTACATCTAGTGGTGGTCACATTAGTCTATGGTCGGTGAATGGGAAGCACAAGGAGAGGAGCAGCAGGGAATTAGAGCAGTATATTTTTATTATTCTTTTACAACATCACTTGACTATCCGGATCTTAGATCTTTTTCAGTGCGGCCCGGGGTCATTTTTTCATTCATTCATTCCTTTGGCTTGCATAGAGTAAGTGGCTTCCAGTCCATGGTGAAGACGCTGTGATCTGTATATTCATAGGGAGGGTCATGTGGTTCCGCTGAGGCTTGGAACAAAGCTGGTAATCACAGAATGCAGCAACCTAAGACAACTAACAAGTATGTACAGGACCTACATGATAATCAGAGAAAAGTATAAAACCTTTTCAGAGTGATGTTTTAAAAATTATTTCATCTGAAAAAATACCCAAATCAGATGCTGCAACTGTAGTTTAATAATTATTTATTTTTATCTTAGAATAATATTCTCATGTTTTTATGATTGCATTGGCTGTGTGTGCACATAACAAAACATGCAGTTACTGTATATCCACGGTCATCTATGCATTAGATTCTCAGAAAGTGATTGTAACTGTCAGCCTCATCAATAAAAGCAAGTGTACAGTTTTACCATCTGTTTCCAAGAAGTAACCAATAAGGCTATGGTACTTTTTACAACTGTATGGCTATTTTTTAACGTTTTAGGTGCAATAACCTTCAATTACTTCCTAGAGACTTGTGTAAACTCTGTTTTAACATGTAGCAGATTAGATTGTAAAGCTCATCAATATTTGTGTATTCCCTCTAGGGATTTTTATTTAGGCCTTATACATGATGTCATAGCTTCTGGTAGTTTCTTGTGCAGCTTTGTTCAGATGTCTCATTGATGTCTCATTGTTGAACAGTCGGACCAACTTTTGACATGTTTTCAGGGCTGCCATCAGGGCTTTACTGCCTTTACTTCTGTTTGGCGCCCGGTGAGTAGAAGTACAGAAGAGGGGCCCGGCTAGTCAAGGCCCCCCCTCTTGTGTTTCTGCTCACCGGGCCCCAGGGTGTAACAAAGTGCTGTGCACCGGGGCGGCGCACACATTGGTGCTGGGGGCTTTCCCGGAGTACCACGGCCGTCAAAGTACCTGAACGGCTACGCAGCTCCAGCTACCTCTGCCTTTTCTGGACATCTGTTTAGGTGATGGCGCGTACTCGATGACATCATCGCATACGCGCAGTCATGTACGCGCGCCACTGGCCCTTGTCAGGACAGCAGAAGCGGAGCTGCGCCTGCAGGGGAACGTAAGTCAGGTAAGTATGAAAAACTTTTTTTCTTTATAAAATGAATTGAATGGGTGATGGGGGGAGGGGGGCTGCAAATGATGAAGTGGGGGCGAGAGGGGGACTGCAAATGATGAATGGGGGAGGTGGGACTGCAAATGATGAAGTGAGTGAGGGATGGGGACTGCAAATGATAAATTGAGGGGGGAACTGCAAATGATGACGTGAGGGGGGGACTGCAAATGATGAAGTGAGTGGGGGACTGCACATGATGAAATGAGGGGGAGACTTCAAATAATGAAGTAAGGGGGGAGAGGGAGACTGCAAATGAGGAAGGGGAGGGGAATGGCAAATGATGAAGGGGACTGCAAATGATGATGAAGTGAGGAGAAGAGGGGGGCTGCAAATGATGAAGGGAGTGGAACTACAAATAATGAATGGGGAGGGGGACTGCAAATGATGAAGTGAGTGGGGGAGGGGGACTGCACATGATGAAGGGGGAGGGTGAGACGGGACTGCAAATGATGAAGCGAGAGTGTGAGGGGAACTGCAAATGATGAAGGAGGAGGAAGACTGTAAATGATGAACTAAGGGGGGGTGGGGACTGCAATTGAATTGAAGGTGGGGGGGTGAGGGGAGAGCAAAGGACGACTTGAAGCGGCTGGGGGAAAGCAAATAATGATGAATTTTGAGGGTGGGGGATTAAATGATGTATTGAGACTGGTGGATGGGGGACAGTAAATGATTATGAATTGAAGGTAGGGGAGAGCAAATGATGATGAATCGGGGTTGGGAAGCAAATAATGATAAATTGAAGATGGGGTAGAGTAAATGATGTCTTGAATGTGGGGGGAAGCAGTTAATAATGAAATGAAGGTGGGGTGGGAGAGAGCGAATATGACATAATGAATTGGTGTGGAGGGGGGGCATGTCAATATAATGAATCGGGAATGCGGGAGGTACAGAGTGGGGGGCGTTGAGGATGATAGAGTGTGACTGGTAATGAATTGGGGGAAAGAGTACAGGTACTAATAAATGTATATATTTACTGGGTGGGCAAAGTGGCTATTTATAGTTAGTGGGGGCGCACTGGTGGTTTACAATTTATATTTGGAATGGTGGATTCCATAATAACTAATTATATATTAATGCATGTCTATATTCAGCTCTGTAGAAGAAGGGGGAAAAAGTGGGGAATGTGATCTGGAAGCAGTGTTCTAGATAACTGTGTGTTATTTTCTGCAGAGACGAGTCCTGACTGGAAGAAGTGATGGCGGTCTGTGAAAAATCCCTGGCAGCGTGCTGGCATGGCTTACCATCTCCCACCATGCAAGACCGCCAACTTACCTACCAGTCCAGGCTGCACACTTTGCTCCATTACTTGCTGTGTGCATGTCTCTTGTCTGATTGCTTAGGGCGGCAGCGCTGTTGCTTCCTGTTTCTTAACGTTACAGCGTGCGCAGTCCTAATGCGTCCCCAGCCTATTGCTGTGAGTCACTGGATACTTAAACCCCCTCTACCCAGTAGGAGGTGCCTGAGCAACACTTTTTTTCAGTGTGCTCTGTGCAACTGAGTTGCCAGGTCCTGTCCTGTATCTTGTCTGTTTCCGCCACCCTGGGGGCTGTATACCCAGGCCTGTTACCTGTATCTGTGACTTCTAGTCTGTTTCCGCCACCCTGGGGGCTGCGTTCCCAGGCTCGTTCCTGGTTCAGTTCCTGTCTGAACTGTGTCCTAGCTCATTACCTGTTTGTTTCTATGTCCGAACCTTCCCTTTTCCTGCAGTGTCTGAACCTGCACCTAACTCCAACTCATTGTCTCTGTACTTCTGTTTGTGAGTTTTGTGTCCACTCGCTACTTCATTGCAAGTACCTTGTGTGCATCTGGTCCTACTTGTCTCATTTCCCTTCCTCCTTATCTACCTCCTGTGTTCTAGCTATCTTCCTGTGTTTCCCAGTCTGTTCCATGTGAACAGTGCCTTGTCATGTCTGCCTGTCCCTTCTGCTATGCTTGTCCACCGCACCTGCGGTTTTGCTCTGCTCGTCCACCGCACCTGCGGTTTTGCTCTGCTCTGCTTGTCCACCGCACCTGCGGTTTCGCTCTGCTCTTCTTGTCCACCGCACCTGCGGTTTCGCTCTGCTTGTGCACCGCACCTGCGGTTTTGCTCTGCTCTGCTTGTCCTCCGCACCTGCGGTTTCGCTCTGCTTTGCTTGTCCACCGCACCTGCAGTTTCACTCTGCTGTACTTGTCCACCGCACCTGAAGTTTCGCTCTACTTTGCTTGTCCACCGCACCTGCGGTTTCGCTCTGCTCTGCTTGTCCACCGCACCTGCGGTTTCGTTCTGCTCTGCTTGTCCTCCACACCTGCAGTTTTGCTTTGCTCTGCTTGTCCTCCGCACCTGCGGTTTCGCTCTGCTCTGCTTGTCCTCCGCACCTGCGGTTTTCCTCTGCTCTGCTTGTCCTCCTCACCTGCGGTTTCGCTCTGCTTGTCCTCCGCACCTGCGACTCTGTTCCTGTATCCTAGTCTGTACTAGTTCCTATCCAGCCTGCGTTCCTACCTGCCATTATCTCCCTGTCTGCATACCAGCCGTGTCTGCCAGTACCCGCCTGTCTGCATACCAGCTGTGTCTGCCAGTACCCGCCTGTCTGCATACCAGCCGTGTCTGCCAGTACCCACCTGTCTGCATACCAGCCGTGTTTGCCAGTACCCACCTGTCTGCATACCAGCCGTGTTTGCCAGTACCCACCTGTCTGCATACCTGCCGTGCCTGCTCGTTCCTGCCTTCGACGGTGTGGGTCAACAGCTGTGACCGGGGTCTGACCTGGAGTAGCACTTGGGCCACCTCCCACGTCCCTTCTCAGACCACGGATAAGCCGCCTTTTGTTCGTGGTCGGATCTGGCGAGGCCCCTAGTCACGACCCTCCAGGCACTCCTCTGTTCGTGGCCCAGTGGGACCACTAACCACACTCACGCCAGTCAGTCCGGGCGTGAGCGTAACAGTCTGCGCTGGAAGAAAATCGAAGATGAATATTTTCAACTAGAGACATCACTGGTGTTCACTGTATTACCTGTACACTGACACTTTACAGAGTTCCTGTGTATAATGGCACTTAGTATTGTGTTTTTTTTTAATAGTGATCAGTATTGTAATATTCAGTCACTATGTGGTGGCAATATGTGGTCTGGTCATGGTGTGGCAGTACAAACAGCTGTGAGCTGTTATTAATAGCCATGGAACATGTTTGCCTACTGGCATCTTCCTACAAAATTTCAGCTCTCAGCTGCCCCAGAAATTACATGAATGAGAATGCTAACGAGATTGGGTTTATGGCACTAGCTGACAACACACACACACACACACACACACACACACACACACACACACACACACACACACACACACACACACACACACACACACACACACACAGTAAAACACTTTATTTTTAATACAACAGACACATTCTTTAATCATCTAAATTAACCAATATACTCACCCCAGGTCTGCCGGTAATCCAAGGGTTAAAGTGATGTCCCACATTTCTTTTTTCAAATATCTTTATTTATCTCCAAAAAGCGTTCATTGATGTTTAAAACTCATAAAAAAGCGTCAAAAACGCAGGCAAAACATGCTTTTTTTCTGCAGCATTTTTCCTGCAAAGAGATGCAGAAATCTTAAGGAATTTTCTGCATTCAAATCCCGAATGTGTGCGCATAGCCTAAAAATGACACCCATAGTGTTCTCATTACTGCCTCTGGTCTGCAGAAACAGAAGTTTAATTTATTATGCTTGGGAAACTCCTGGAGTGGCTCAGTACACTATTCTATTCAATGGTTTTGCATGTACCCGCCTCCTTCAATGACGATTGACAGCACTGACTTGCCTGAGCCTTCTCTGCAAATATTGCTCACTCCCGGAAACCAGAGATGTCAGTCATTTGTGACTGCCAACCTAAAGGGCGGAACAGTCCGCTGAGTCTCTGTCATGGGTGTGTCAGGTGTTATAGACAGTTGCTCTGGATCTGGCTGTAGAAGGTCACTGCGCTTGGCATTGTAGACACCTTCTTAATACTTCTTCCTTTAAGAACCAGCGGTGAACTCCCTTCTTCTGTTAATTGACACACCCTTGCATGGGAGTTAAAAACTCTCAGTTTGCTGTTGGGAATCATCGGTGATACTTCTATGTACCTTTGTGCATGCTTGGATCACTAGCTGTTGGCTGTTTTCTTCTCTGGTGCCCTTGGAGGACAGTTGGGGTTACTCCTCTGGTGTCTGCTCAAGCTAAGTTTATCCCCTTTGTTTGTCTAACTTGTTGTCTTTAGTTTGTAATGGTGGCCTGACCAGTGCTCACCCCCTCCCCCTCTTTATCTAGGGCCAAGCTCTAGGTATATACAGGGTTTAGGATCCTGCTCGGCGATATGTGTGGAACCTATTTAGGGTCGGTAGAATAGGCAGGGTGATATTAGATCTGCCTAGGGGTCTCTACTCCCCCTTTCCCTAGTGTATGGGCTTCCTCCCCCTCTTCCCTCCGTGTTGAACTTAGTCTTTCCAACACCTCGCGCGACAGACTCCTGTCCACACCAAGGGTGCACCGAGTACATTAATTAGCATATTTGATTAAACTGCAATTTCTGCAGAATGGAGGCAGCAATTACAACATTAATAGTATGATTTTTATATGAGCTATATACCCTACAAGGTTATGTGCTTAACTTATATTGTCAATTTGGGCTGACAGGTCCCCTTTAGAGTAAGTGCTCACAGTATGTGCGCACAATCAGGATTTGAAGCAGAAATTTCATGAGAGTTTCTGCATCTCCTTGGCAGGAAAAATGCTGGGTGTTTTTAATGCGTTTTTGATGCGGTTTTTGAATCGTTTTTGTACATCAATGAATGCTTTTTGGAGCTAGTAAAGTTATTTGGTGGGACATTGCTTAAGGCCTTGGATTACCATAAGAACTGGGTGAGTATATTGGTTAATTCGAATGATTAAAGAATGTGTCTGTTGTATTTTAAATAAAGTGTTTGCACTGTGTCTGTTTGTATATTTAACTCTTTACTTTACTTTAATTAGCTTTGGTCATGAAAAGGTATGATTGACACCTTGTCATAACCAAACAAAAGAGCTGGGTGTCAGCTAGTCCCATTCACCCAATCTTCATTAGCATTGCTATTCATGTAATTTATGTGGCTGCTGTGAGCTGGTATTTTTAGTCTGGGAAGGTGCCCTTTGCAAACCTGGTCCCTGGCCATTAAATAACATCTCACAGCTGGTTCGTTAGCAGCTACATCCTTTCGATCAGCACTCAGCAGCACTTTGGGCGCAGCGCATTTTTGTTGCGTCCAAAAGCGGTGTTCTAATGCCGCACTTTTGTTGTCGGTACATGTGAATCCACCGCATATAATGACACTTCAATCAGTCAGAATCTGCAGTGGAGACTAGCTTGTCCGCTACAGAAATTGACATGCTGAGGGTGAGTTTGGGTGCGTTACCACGGTCAGGAGCTGCTGCAGGTTTGACAATGCATGTTTATACAGCGTCAAACCCGCAGCGTCCATATGTTACGGCATAGTGGATGGGATCTCAAGAAATCCCATGTCCGCTATGCTTGCATCTGAGGCTGCGGATCACCCGTGGACACTGACAAGCGGCGAGTCTTTCAGGACCGCAGCATGTCAAATTCTCCTGCAGAGTCGCTAGTCTCCTCAGCAGAAATTTGACCACTAGAATGTATAGAATGCGGTAAATCCACATGGTTCATTGAACACATGTGGATTTACCTGCGTTCAATAGAATGCAACGTTTTGGACTCAGCAAAAAATATGCGTCCAAAGCGTTTCTATGTCTGGATCGTGGGTACAGAGCCTAAAATTAAAAAAAAAAATGGCGTGGGCTCCCACGTCATTTTTATAACCAGCAGAGGGAAAGCCAACCGCTGGGGGCTGATATTAGTAGCCGAGGAAGGGGTCATTAGCCAACAATGTTCCCTGGCTATTAATATCAGCCCACAGCTGTTTGTTTAGCCTCTACTGGCTAGATTACAGGGGGACCCCAGAAAACATTTTGTTTGGGATCCCCCTATAAAATCGAACCAGCAAAGGCTAAACTAGACCGCTGTGGTCTGATATTAATAGCCAGGGATGGGGCCATGGATATCAGCCCCCTCCGCGGCTATTAATATCATCCCTCAGCAGTCACAGAAATCCATAAGATGCGCCAAATCTGGCGCTTAGCCTCCGCTCTTTCCACTGCCCTGTAGCGGTGGTGAGTGGGGTAATGGGGTTGGGGTTCACGTCAGCCTTGTATTGGAGACTGACGTGAAGCCCAGGTTAGTAATGGAGGACGTCTGTAAGACGCCCCCATTACTAACTGCGTAGTAAAATGGTCGCTGCTTTTTCAATAAAAGACATGGCCAGACTAAAGTATTTTAATGAAATAAAAAACACACGGTTCTACATTTTTTTTTATTACACTCCGTCTGCGAAGCCCTCGATCTCCTGAAAAAAATGTAAAATAACAAACAACCATATCCCTCACCTGTCCACCGTCAACGATGTAGTCCACATACCGCCAGCGATTGTCCCATGGCGATCTGGGTCACTTCTACAGCAGTGACATCAGCCATCACTGATGTCACTGCTGTAGAAGACAGCACTGTATACTGACAGAGGTGTAAAATCACCCCTTTCAGTATACATGCTGCAGGAGGTCACTGGGGTTGATCAGCTGAAGATCAGCTGATCAGCCCCGGTGAGCTTACCACCCTGGGAATATTCTTGCGAATGTTCCCGGGGTCAGGTGAGCATCAGCTGATGCTCACATTACCGATCAGCTGATCGCTGACGTCACCGATCAGCTGATGGTCATGAGACCGCTCAGCTGATCGCTGACGTCAACGCAGGTCCTGGAAGCACAATTTGCTGCGGGGAGCGAGCCCGCTCCCCACAGCATACCGCCGTCCGCCGGGAGGAGAGGATCGCCGCCGGGGCCCACCATACAGGTAAGTATAGAGGTTTATTTTTACTTTTTTTTTTTTTTACAGCGACACGCAGGCTGGGCAGAACAGACTACTGCTCCTCCCATCCACGGAGCTCTCGCTGTTATCAGTGAGAGCGGCGGTCGGATGAGAGGAGATGTAGTCCTCCTCTCCCGACCCGGGTACCACTTGCAGCGCATTTCCGGCGCCATTTGCGCCCGTTGACTTTCATTGAAACTCAGCATATCTGCAGGTATAGATATTATACCTGCGGGTTTGCTGCGATTCAATACAAGTCAATGGGCGTGAATTCACGGCAGAAACGCCCAAACAATGGTCATGCTGCGGTTTTTACCGCAATATGAATCCGGAGCGGAAATTTCCACATCATGTGCACAGCACATCCGGATTCGCATTGCTATACCTGGCAGACCTATTAACAAGCTTTTTCACAGTGTTTCTGCAGTGGGAAAACCGCTGCGAAAACGCATCGTGTGAACTTAAACCGGTTGTCTCAACATTTTAAGGTTAAGGCTTCTAAAATAACGTACTATGTGCTTAAGTTAACAGAGAGGAAAAGCATATGAATTTGTTGTTGCATAAAAATAATTATTTTAAAGGATAAACCATCTAAATACTTGAAATGCTCTTTTCTCATCTATAGTAACTAATGAAAAAATTCAGAGAGGTTTATAAAAGGGTTATAGTACTCTGATCAAGTAAGGAAGACTGCTTTATCATATGATTGGGATACTAGACACATCAGTTCTATGGCAAAGACGGTGTGGAATTTCTCAATTCAAACATTTACAGAAAAAGATCTCGTTGATGTAATACTGGAAACTACAGGCAGATGATGCAGAGCAAAACATGCAGGACTGCCACCTGGAATTTCAAGGCCCCATACTGGCAAAATTTTCGGGCCCCCTTGAGACTCTGCCTAAGGTCCGGCTCCACTTCTCGAACCTTCCACAGTCCCACAGCTCACTCTTGGAAAAACTCCACTTCTGCACCACTTCCTCACCAATCACACATTAACAGTTCCCGTCAAACACCATATCACATACATAGCCATCAGATTTTATTTTGGCCAAATGATTTTTTAAGCCGCCCCCAACGTCTGTCAGGGTCCTACTCTAACCTCTTAAACATTTATTAAAATATCCAATACTATTGTTAGGTATATTTTTATTTATTTTTCTTTAAGGGAATGTGTCACATACATTTTTAAAAAAGTGACCAATGATATCACATACAATGAACAAATACCGTTACACAATGGCCGAACCACATATTACCACCACATAGTGACCGAGTAATACCACATACAAGGAATACCGCCACACCATGACCAGACCACATATTACGACCACATAGTGACCGAATATCACCACATGCAAGACAGAAATATTTGTATAGCCGATACATCCCCACAATCAGCAACCAGCAGCGCTTTGGACTCAGGGTATTTTCGCTGCATCCAAAACACTGTGTTCTAATGCCACACTTTTGTTGTAACACCAGTGCTGTAAGTGAGGTCCCGAAGCTCTCAGCTGATCTTCAGCTGATGAACTCAGCCACAGCAGCGCAGCGATGTACACTGGCGGGAGCGATCGCGCTCCTGTCATTGTATTGCCGGGTGATCGGGTCGCCAGGGGACATCTGGAGGACGGCGGACTGGTGAGAATGAAAGGTGTTTTTATTTTAATACAGATTTTTACATTTTTTTTTAAACACTGTTCACAGATGCCGGCTGAGGAAACTGCTTCTCCCCTAAGCCTCACCTGCTCCCGCTATTGTCAGCGGTCAAATGATGGGAGAAGTATTCTTCCCCAGCCCGGGTACCATTCTTTGTGTTTTTGCTGCTTTTTTGAATTGAGTCAGTCAAATACGCAGTGAACATCCGTAGCAAATACGCAAATATACCTGCCTGTGTTTTTGCTGTGGATTTGACTGACTCAGATCAAGTCTATGGGTGAAAGATGCTGCAGAAACGCACGAAGAATTGACATGCTGCAGATTTAAACGCATTAACAATCCTGACAGGAAAATTCCTGATCATGCACAGCACTTCAGGATTGTCATTGCATTAGCTGGCACATGGATTACCTAGCGTTTTTGGTGCATTTCCGCGCGGAAAAACCGCTGTGAAAACTCCTAAAAAACGCACAGTGTGCACATAGCCTTATAGTGCTATATTCCCTACAAGGCGATGTGCTTAGTTTACATTGTCAGTTTGGGTAGATAGACTCTATTTTAAATGGGTAAAATTGCAAAATGGTTGTAGAACTTTGTAATTTACTTCTTGTTAAAAAATAGTCTCTTTTCTCAAAAACTGAGTGATTTTTAGTTTTATAATTTTCTGTTCCTTGCCTAGGTTACTGGCCGCTACTGCAGTTTTTTAGCGGTGGCCTATCTCCTAGATCTCCTAGGCAAAGAGCACAGCGCTGCCTTGAAGTTGACCGAATTTACCCAACTACAGTTCTCCCATACTACAGAGGCAGAACTGCCTATGCTTACAGCAATTGGGAGTGCATAGTTAAGGCTAGTGGACAACTATGCTGTTGATCTGAACTATGAGTTCTGAGGAGTGCGCTACCCTGGCAAGCAGAAAGATGGGTGACTGGAGGGTGGGACACACTTAAAAACAGAGCACTGGACAAATTACGTTCTTTCCTGACATGTGACGTATACGATGCCGCTGTACAAAGTGGACTTAGGAGCTGGCTCTGCTCCATATCTGCAGCTATTGGCGCTAACTCCACTTACTGCAATTGAATTCCTTTTATGCTATACTCAATTGTGACAGTGACATTTAAGTGATTAGACACAGATGGCTAACCTTTCTGTCACCCTTTGCCTCGCACACTGCTCCATTGATGGTTGATGATTTTGAGTCTCAGAAAAAGGCGACTAATTTTTTAAAAGTAATATTTTCTATAAAAGATAAGTGAAAATTGGCAATGAAGGGAAGGAGTTAATAATCTTCTAGAATGTGTTAAAATAAAATGAATTTTTTGAGTTTTTAGTTTTAGAAACCGTTTCACTTGCCTTTCCCACTCCCTTTGCTTATCAAATCTGTTCATCAGTTTTTTATTTTTGAAATACATGTTTAATACATGTCACAGGGAAATATGGTACAAGAAGATTCTGTATGCTTGAGGAAAGATACTCTTTGTTCATGCTTATATCATGCCAATACCTAGCTAGATCTCAAATATAGTCACTAAGTAAGACAAGTCTAATTCGATTGAAAGATCAACAGTGCTTGTGGCAAAGCATAAAGGATCTGTTATTAGACTTTTCTGCTCTGCTCAATGTGTTGACTGCTCTCCTTTTTATCCAAGTGCACAAATAAATATTGTGCCTTTGGTTAATAAGAGTAAGACCTAAACAGACACTTTAAATTGTATAGCTCTTTTCCAAGAATGGTCCAATTTGTGAACCAAGCAAACAAATTTCAATTAGCATTTTCGCAAGAAACTTCTCGCTGGTGGTGGTTTCAATTTGCAAAGCACACAAAAGCCCAAAATGCATCAAATTTATTAATGTGTTTGGCTCATTTTATTCCAACAGACGGAGGTGTGAAAAGCCTGTCTTAATTCATTTTCCCCAAAGTACTGTACGTTCCTCAAGGTTTTATTAATGTTGAGATTTTTTTAGGATATATAAATACTAGGTAAGTTCTGTGGAATATGTTGGCGCTATAAAAATAAAAAATATTATTATTATTATCGGCATACTCCGCTCCTAATGTCAAATACATTGTACTGAGCGATTGTATTTGACTTTAGGAGCTGAGAATGCCTATTGCAGCCCTATACATGTTCTTTACAGGGTTATATGCTACAATATAAGGATTTAGGATTGAGGTATTAGACTCCTGTTGAGGTGCATTACTTGTTGCATTTGCATATCAGAGACACAGATCATCTATTATCAGAGTATTACCATATTTTTCGGACTATAAGACGCACCTAGGTTTTAGAGGAGGAAAATTAGAATAAAAATTTAAGCAAAAAATGTGGTCATGATGCCCTGTTAAGGGGGAGGGGATCTGCTGTTGACACTGTTATAGGGGTAATGTCCCCCAATTCTGTTATTATCCCCCATCCTGATATATATGGCTCCTTCCTTCCTGTTAAATGTGGCCCCCATCCCCATCCTGATTTGCATGGCACCCCTCATCCTGATATGCATGGCACCCCTCATCCCCATCCTGATATGCATGGCACCCCTCATCCCCATCCTGATATTCATGGCACCCCTCATCCCTATCCTGGTATGCATGGCACCCCAATCCCCCATCCTGATATGCATGGCACCCCAATCCCCCATCCTGATATGCATGGCACCCCTTGATCCCCATCCTGGTATGCATAGCACCCCTTGATCCCCATCCTGGTATGCTAGGCACCCCGCATCCTGCTATGCATGGCTGCCCTCATCCAAGTATGCATGCCCCCCGTCATCCTAGTACATGGCACCCCTTGATCCTCATCGTGGTATGCTAGGCACCCCTCATCCTGGTATGCATGGCACCCCTCATCCAAGTATGCATGCCCCCACTCATCCTGGTATGGATGGCACTCCTAATCCTGGTATGCATGGTCCCCCTCATCTTGGTATGCATGACACCCCTCATCCCTCTTCCTGGTATGCATGGCACCCCTCAACCCTCTTCCGGGTATGCATGGCACCCTTCATCCCTCTTCCTGGTATAGATGGCATCCCTTATCCCTCATCCTGGTATGCATGGCACCCCTGATCCCCATCCTGGTATGCATGGCACCCCTGATCCCCATCCTGGTATGCATGGCACTCCTGATCCCCATCCTGGTATGCATGGCACCCCTTGATCCCTATCCTGGTATGCTTGGCACCCTCTGATCCCCATCCTGGTATGCAATGCGCCAATCCATCCTGGTATGCTTGGCACCCCCTGATCCCCATCACACTGCACACATAAACATAAGCAATTATACTCACCTCCTCTCTCCTCCAGCGCTGCGTCCCGCTCTGCTGCCGACACTCTCACTGTGTGATCTGTACATGGCGTTACTAACATGCGCCCTCACACAGTGTGAGATTCTGTGCCGGAATAGTCACTGCTCGCCATGCCAGAACTGTATGCGTGGGGAGCAGTGACCATTCACTCTCCTTAATAGCGCATACACTGTACCCGCAGCGCGGATCCTGCTGCGGCCGACGGTCTGTGTGCCTGCTATTAAAGACCATGAATATTCACTACAACCCATGGGAGTGAATTGTAGTGAATATTCATGGTCTTTAATAGCGGGCACACAGACCGCAGAGCGGCAGCAGGAGCCGCGCTGCGGCTACAATGTGCGTGCTTTTAAGGAAAATGAATATTCATTGCTCTCCACACCCATGGGCATGGGGAGCAGTGAATATTCATTTTCTTTAGCAGCGGGCGCAGTGTAGGCATCAGCAGGCAGCTGCTGCCTCCTGTGCCCCGCTCAACCCCGCTGCCGCTCCCCCCACAACCGCACCACCCTCAGCCATAGGTATATACAACCCCTGGCAAAAATTATGGAGTCACCGGGCTTGGAGGATGTTCATTCAGTTGTTTAATGTTGTTGAAAAAAAACAGATCACAGACATTGCACAAAACTAAAGTAATTTCAAATAGCAACTTTTTAGGGCTTTAAGAAACACTAAAAGAAATCAAGATAAAAAATGTGGTACTCAGTAAGGGTCATTTATTTCAGACCAAGCAGAGGGAAAACATTATGGAATCACTCAATTCTGAGGAAAAAATTATGGAAGCTCCCTGTAAATTTTCATTTCCAAAACTAACACCTGCATCAAATTAGATCTGCTCATTAGTCTGCATCTAAAAAGGAGTGATCACTCCTTGGAGAGCTGTTGCACCAAGTGGACTGACACGAATCATGGCTCCAACACGGAGATGTCAATTGAAACAAAGGAGAGGATTATCAAACGCTTTAAAGAAGGTAAATCATCATGCAATGTTGCAAAAGATGTTGGTTGTTCACAGTCAGCTGTGTCTAAAATCTGGACCAAATACAAACAACATGGGAAGATGGTTAAAGGCAAACATACTGGTAGACCAAGAAAGACATCAAAGCGTCAAGACCGCAATATGTCTCCAAAACAGGAAATGCACAACAAAACAAATGAGGAACGAATGGGAGGAAACTGGAGTCAATGTCTGTGACTGAACTGTAAGAAACCGCCTAAAGGAAATGGGATTTACATACAGAAAAGCTAAACAAAAGCCATCATTAACACCTAAACAGAAAAAAACAAGATTACAATGGGCTAAGGAAAAGCAATCGTGGACTGTAGATGACTGGATGAAAGTCAAATTCAGTGATGAATCGTGAATCTGCATTGGGCAAGGTGATGATGCTGGAACTTTTGTTTGGTGCCTTTCCAATGATATTTATAAAGTCATTGATGATATGGGGCTGCATGTCAGGTAAAGGCACTGGGGAGATGGCTGTCATTACATCTTCAATAAATGCCCAAATTTACATTGATATTTTGGACATTTTTCTTATCCCATCAATTGAAAGCATGTTTGGGGATGATGACATCATTTTTCAAGATGATAATGCATCCTGCCATAGAGCAAAAACTGTGAACACATTCCTTGAAAGAAGACACATCAGGTCAATGTCATGGCCTGCAAATAGTCTGGATCTCAATCCAATTGAAAATCTTTGGTGGAAATTGAAGAAAATGGTCCCTGACAAGGCTCCAACCTGCAAAGCTGATCTGGCAACAGCAATCAGAGAAAGTTGGAGCCAGATTGATGAAGAGTACTGTTTGTCACTCATTAAGTCTATGCCTCAGAGACTGCATGCTGTTATTAAAGCCAGAGGTGGTGCAACAAAATACTAGTGACGTATTGGAGTGTTCTTTTGTGTGTTTGTTTTTCATGATTCCATCATTTTTTCCTCAGAATTGAGTGATTCCATAATTTTTTCCCTCTGCTTGGTCTGAAAAAAATTACCCTTACGGAGTACCACATTTTTTTATCTTGATTTCTTTTAGTGTTTCTTAAAGCCCTAAAGTTGCCATTTGAAATGACTTTAGTTTTGTGACATGTCTGTGATCTGCTTTTTTTCAACAACATTAAACAACTGAATGAACATCCTCCGAGCCCGGTGATTCCATAATTTTTGCCAGGGGTTGTAGTATGGGGCACAGTTCGGACTATAAGGCTCACCCCCCCCCTTCCTCCAAAATTTAGGAGGAAAAAAATGCCTCTTATAGTCCGAAAAATATGGTACTACGTTCACTTTTTTTCTGTATTGTCTACTATGAATGAATTGTTGGTCCAGTTCTGAATAATTAATTTATTGATTTCTTTGATTTAACATATATTGGTGATTTACTACACTTGGATCTGATCTTACCGTGGAGCCCTCTAGAAGCATTGTCTGTTTTTTTTTTTATATTCTTATTGAGATCATTTTTCTTTGATCCTTTGTTAATGAATTGTGAATAAAGATTATATTCTTTTAACTTCATGTCGAACACTTAATTTTTCTGGGGGTTAATTCCCCTGGAGAAGGATATTAATAATATGTTCACATCTCGTATAATAAAAACATAGTCGAGTGCCCCAAATAAAAAAAAACATTAGCAAACCGCAATATGAGCATGTTAAGAAAGGACTAAGATACTCCATATTTTGGTATCAATATTTTATTATATTTACTCTTGGTTTTGTGGATTGTTACATGTAAAAAATTCACCTGATCATTTCATTTTCTTTAGGGATCCACTGCAACAGCTGCCTTGCCAGAAAGTGGTTCATCTCTTGCACTGAGGGCGTTAGGATGGGGCTCTCTTTATGCTTGGTGTGGAGTTGGACTACTCAGTTTTGCTGTATGGAAAGCACTAGGAGTACATAGTGTGAGTATATAACTTAAGTGGTGGAAGGTAAATATTGAATATAAAGAGCTCTCCAGATATGTCTGTTTCAGGACAGGCCTAGTCAAAGTGCGGCTCGCTGGCCACTTCTGGCTCTTTTGCTGTCCTTGTCTGGCTTACGGATAAGGACAGCTAAAGAGGTGGAAATCAAATGCTGCAGAGTTCAGAAGACCACAGCGTTAGAACACTAAAGCTCAGATATCTGTTATTTTCACGGATAAAACGTGTACCTATTATAGTCTATGGGGCCTTTCACATGTTTTTTGGGCAGACAATGTGCCCATGCAAAAATCATGCAGATATGTCTGCTTTTTACCAACATCACAAATGAAAAGTACCAATGCAAGTCTATAGGTCCATGGAAATCATGAACAGGACACGGTTGACACCCGTGTGCAGTCTGTGTGCTGTCCGTGATTAAAATTGCAATGGATAGGAGAACCTTTGTAATTTATTTATCGATGCATGAAAATCACTGATGAAACGCTGATGGTAAAAACTGACACACCAAACATTGATGATACTCAGATCTAAAAGTGATGACACTCGTACCATTTTTTTTTGCGTATATAAACAAACACAAACGTCTGAATGAACCTTTAGTTGTAATGTAATGTTAAGCAATTATCGCCATTTTAGCATCCATGGAAAGCTAGTGTCAAGTAAGCCGAGCGAGGTTTTACTGTTGTTCCATCTAGACGCAACTACAGTAAGCATGTAAATCTTATTCAACAACCCTTCCTGGGATTGATTATTGGCTACTTCTCCATGCGGGTTTGAATCTGTTGAATAGGGTGTATAGCGCAGAACCACTAGATAACAAATAAAATATAGTGCTGTATTGGTAACACTCACAAAAGGCGTATTAAAAGCGCTTATTATAAAAACAGGAAAGTAGATGGGAAGGTACATTTAACCCCTTCACAACCTCAGACGTATCCATACATCCAGGTTGGTAGGTACTTACTGACCTTGCCCGTATGGTTATGTCCAGGCTATTTTGTGCGCACAGAGACTGTGTACGCGCGATCAACGCGGGGTGTCATCTGATTCTGACAGCTGACAACCGACACTCAGTGCCATAAGTGCTTCTTGCTCCCCCATACCGGATGTGATCGCAACATTTAGCGAGCAGGCAGAGGGACAGAAGCACCTCTGCTTTTGGATCGGAGACCAGCGACATCATCGCGAGGCCCGATCGTTGCTATGGTGACCCGATGTTGTCATGACAATATCTGGGTCACCAGAGCTAGCAAACATTGTAGAGCATGTGCAGTGCATGATCTAACAAGTTTGCCTGTCAGTGCAGCTCTGACAGTTTGTATAGGATAGGAATGCTCCTGCATTCCTATTCTATACAAGTGATCAGCCTGAAAAAAATGAAAGACCCATAGTGGGAAAAATTGAAAAAGTAAAAAAAGTGAAAAAACTTTTGGAAAAAAAAAAATATATATATATATATAAATATATAGTACAGACCAAAAGTTTGGACACACCTTCTCATTTAAAGATTTTTCTGTATTTTCATGACTATGAAAATTGTACATTCACACTGAAGGCATCAAAAGTATGAATTAACACATGTGGAATTATATACTTAACAAAAAAGTGTGAAACAACTGAAAATATGTCTTATATTCTAGGTTCTTCAAAGTAGCTACCTTTTGCTTTGATGACTGCTTTGCACACTCTTGGCATTCTCATGATGAGCTTCAAGAGCTAGTCATGAAAATACAGAAAAATCTTTAAATGAGAAGGTGTGTCCAAACTTTTGGTCTGTACTGTATATATTTATATATATATATATATATATATATATATATACGGTATATATAAATAATAAAAGAATAAAAATATATTGTACTCATAAATAAATATTTTTATGAAAAAAAAAAATGAACAAAAAAAGTACAGTATCGCCTCTTCCGGAACTACCCGACCTATAACACTATTCCACTAGTTAACCCCTTTAGTGAACACCTTAAAAAAATAATTAAATCAGAAAACGAGGCAAAAAACAATACTTTATCATGATACCGCCAAACAAAAAGTGGAATATAATGCGATGAAAAAGACGAATGTAAATAAAAATGGTATTGCTAAAAACGTCATTTTGTCCCCCAACAAACAAGCCGCAATACCGCTCCATCAGCCAAAAAATAAAAAAAGTTATAGCTCTCGGAATAAAGCGATGCAAGAAATATTTTTTTCTATGAAATAGTTTTTATTATGTAAAAGCGGCAAAACATAAAAAGAGATATAAATGTGATATTGCTGTAATCGTGCTAATTCTGAAGTATAAATCTTCCTCATCAATTTTACCACACGCAGAACGACATAAAAAAAGACCCCCCAAAAAACAATTCCTAAATTGTTGGTTTTTGTTAATTTTGCCTCCCAAATATCGGAATAGAAAGCGATCAAAAAATGGTACCGCAAAAAACAAGCACTCACATGACTCTGTCAGCTGAAATATGGAATAATTATATCTCGTAAAATATGGCAATGCAAAAACTAGTTTTTGCAAATAAAAGCTTCTTTTACTGTGTGACAGCTGCCAAACAAAAAAACAGCCCATATAAATCTGGTATCGCTTTAATTGCATCGACCCGTAGAATAAAGTCATCTAATCACTTATACCGCGCGAGAAACAGCGTAAAAAATAATTAAATCCAATTCTTCACCTGCTGTTGATTTGTTCATTCTGCCTCTTAAAGATCGCAGTAAGGCTCAACTCACATTTATCCTGTGCTCTATGCTGAGTGCTTACACCGGGGTTTCCGCGTAAATCTCTGAAATACGTGATTCAGACGAATCCCCCGGCGGAAGATTTCCTATAATGAGGCAGATGAAGGCACTGTGGACACTGTCTGGCCTATGATACGGCGGTGTACGTCTTTTTAGGCGTGCATAAATGTGTCGTCGGCCATAGTTTTGTACAGCTCTGAAAAAAAGGACACTGCTGAACAGAGACCAGACGGAGTCCAGAGTAACTCTGTTGCCTCATTATAGTGAATGAATTCCTAGGGGGTTTCATCTGAATCGCGTCACTCGGTAATTTAGATGAAAACCTCTATATAAGTGCTCAGCGTAGAACACAGGATAAATGTGAACCAAAGTGTTATATAAAATGTTCTCAACATTACTGGTAGTACAAAGGCTCTGAAAAAGCCAAATGGGTCCTTCTCCTCCCCTTCACTCCCAAATCCAAATGTCCCCCTCCCTTTACAATTCTGACCACCGTCACTTTATGAGGTAATTACTCTGGAATGCTTCAACAGATCCCCCTGATTCTGAGATTGTTTTTTCGTGACATATTGTTCTTTATGATTGTGGTAAAATTTCTTCGATATCACTTGCGTTTATTTGTGAAAAAAATGGAGATTTGTCAAAATTTTTAAAATTTTGCAATTTTCAACATTTTAATTTTTATGCCCTTAAATCAAAGAGATATGTCACACAAAAGAGTTAATAAATAACATTTCCCACATGTCTACTTTACATCAGCACAATTTTGGAACCAATTTTTTTTTTATTAGGGAGCTATGAGGGTTAAAAGTTGACCATCGATTTCTCATTTTTCCAACAAAATTTACAAAACCATATTTTTAGGGACCACATCACATTTGAAGTCACTTTGAGTGGTCTTTATGACAGAAAATACCCAATAGTGACACCATTGTAAAAACTGCCCCCCTCAAGGTGCTCAAAACCACATTCAAGAACTTTATTAACCTTTCAGGTGCTTCACAGGAATTTTTGGAATGTGGAAGAAAAAAATGAACATTTAACTTTTTTCACAAAAGGGTTACTTTAGACCCAATTTTTTTTATTTTCGCAGGGGTGACAGGAAAAAATGCACCCCAAAATTTGTTGTGCAATTTCCCCTGGGCACGCAGATATCCCATATGTGGGGAAAAACACTGTTTGGGTGCAAGGCAGGGTCCGGAAGGGAAGGAGCGCCATTTGACTTTTTGAATGTAAAATTTGCTTGAATAATTAGCGGACACCATGTTGCGTTTGGAGAGCCCCTGATGTGTCTAAACAGTGGAAACCCCCCACAAGTGACACCATTTTGGAAACTAGACCCCTTAGGGAACTTATCTAGATGTGTGGTGAGCACTCTGAACCCCCAAGTCCTTTACAGAAGTTTCTAACATGGAACCGTGAAAATAAAAAAATCAAACTTTTTCCACAAAAATGATGTTTTAGCCCCAATTTTTTTATTTTCACAAGTGTAAGAAGAGAAAATGGACCTTAAAAACTTTTGTGCAATTTCTCCTGAGTACGCCAATACCCCATATGTGGGGAAAATACAGTATTTGGGCGCACGTCAGAGTTCAGAAGGGAAGGAGCACTGTGTGAGACTTTTTGAACGCAAAATTGTCTGGAATCGAGAGCGGATGCCATGTCGCGTTTGGAGAGCCCCTGATGTGCCTAAATAGTGGAAACCCCCAACAAATGACCTCATTTTGGAAACTACACCCCTCAAGGATTTTATCAAGGGGTATAGTGAACATTTTGAACCCAGAGGTACGACATAGAATTTGATAATATTAGGTCATCATATTGAATAAGTTGTCATTAGTCTTGAGCGCAAGTGCTCGCTACTGGAGTTTGCATCGGGTGCTCAGGTATGCATTGAGTATCGCGGGTGCTCGAGTGACATGTTTGAGTCTCCGCCCCATATACTTTGCGGCCAAAGAAACCTCGCGGGGATTGCCTGCATTGCATGAGCGATCCCGCATGGATTTTTGTGTGTCTAATAACCGTGAAATATGCGGGCGGGGACTCTGAGCATGTCACTCGAGCACCCGTGATACATGGTGCATACCTGAGTACCTGATGCAAACTCAAGTAGCGAGCACTTGCGCTCAATACTAGTTGCCATATCGTCGTCATTTTTTTTTTTACTTTCGAAAAAAACAACAACCCTAACTCTAGCCCTAGCCCAACCCTAGCCCAACCCTAACCCTAACCCTAGCCCAACCCTAGCCCAACGCCAACTCTAACCCCAACCCCAGCCCAACCCTAGCCCTAACCCTAGCCCAACCCTAACCCCAACCCTAACCCTAGCACAACCCCAACCCCAATCCTAACCCGAGTTTATTTTTTACGCCGTTCCTTGTGCGGTATAAGTGATTAGACTACTTTATTCTTCGGGTCGGTGCGATTACAGAGATACCAGAATCATATCGGGTTTTTATGATTGACAGCTGTCACACACTAAAAGACGCATTTTTTTGTAAAATCTAGTTTTTGCATTTCCATATTTTGAGAGCTATAATTTTTCCATATTTTGACCGACAGAGTCATGTGACGGCTTGTTGTTTGCGGAATGAGTTGACGTTTTTATTTGTGCTATTTTCAGGCACGTGACATTTCTATTCCGATTTTTGGGAGGCAGAAAACAAAAACCAACAATTCAGGAATTGTTTTTTTTTTAAATTTTTTATTCTGTTCCGCGTGTGGTAAAATTTAGTGTTGAGCGAGTATGTTCTATTAACCCTTTCGCCGAGTATGCTCGGGCCGAGCTCCGAGTATTTACAGCTGCTCGGTGATAAGGTTAAATTGCTCCCGTGTGCATGATTTGCAACTTTATTACATGTGAGGAATGTCTATTTCTTACACATTCCTCACATGTAATAAAGCTGTCAAACAGTTGCAAATCATGCACTTCGATCGCAGCATTGCAGGGGTTAATGTGCCGGGAGTGGTGTGGGACCGCTCCCTGCACATAGTACCAGGTGTCAGCTGACACCCGGTGGCAATCGCGCCCGCACACAGATCGCAAAGACGTACTAATACGTATAAGACTCTCAAAGCCCAGGGCGCTGATACGTATTAGTATGTCTTGGGCTTTAAAAGGGTTAAAGGGGAAGAGGACTGAAACTCCAGCACCACCTATTGGATGTAGCAATCCTAAAAGTCACTATCAACCCTTAACCCCTTTCCGACCTGGACAGTAATAGTACGCACCACATCGGAAAGGCCGGTTCAGCAGTGGCTCCGGCACTGAGCCCGCACTCAACCGGGCACATGTTAGCTGATTTATACAGCTGACATGTGCCCGCAACAGCCACAGGTGGAATTGCGATCCACCCGCGGCTTTTAACTAGTTAAATGCCGCTGTCAATCTCTGACAGCGGCACTTAACAGCGCTGCGCCGGAAGCGCGTCACTTACCCCGCCCATCGGTGACCCCATCACATGATTGTGGGTGACTGATGGGTGGATATCACAACCCTGGTTCTGCAGCAGATCCTAGTGGTTGTCATGTAAAGATTGCTATGAGCGCCACCTAGTGGTCGGCGCTCATAGCACAAGAGCATTTCTGCTATATTGAGGTGATCTGCTCATCGCCTCTATATAGCAGAGGCAATCAGACTGCTGCTGCTTCTAGTCTCCTATGGAAGCAAGCAAAAAGTTTAAAAAAATGTTTTTAAAAATATAAAAAAAAATTAAAAAATAAAAAAGTTTAAATCACCCCCCTTTTGCCCCACATACACATATTTGGTATCACTGCATTCAGAATCGCCCAATCTATCAATATAAAAAAAGAATTAATCCGATCGGTAAACGACGTAACGAGAAAAAAATTCCAAACGCCAGAATTACTTTTTTTGGTTGCCGCAACATTGCAATAAAATGCAATAACAGGCGATCAAAACATCGGATCTATCCCGAAATGGTATCAATAAAAACGTCAGCCCAGCGCGCAAAAAATAAGCCCTTATCAGCCCCAGATCCCGAAAAATGGAGACGCTACGGGTCTCAGAAAATGGCACCATTTTTTTTTTTTTTTTTAGCAAACTTTAGAATTTTTTTTCACCACTTAAAAAAGAACCTATACATGTTTAGTGTCTACGAACTCATAATGACCTGGAAAATAATAGTGGCAGGTCAGTTTTAGCATTCAGTGAACATGGAAAGAAAAAAAACAAAAAACAACTGTGTAATTGTATTTTTTTTTGCAATTTCACCCCACTTGGAATTTTTTTCCCGTTTTCCAGTGCACGATATGGTAAAACTAGTAATGGCGTTTAAAAGTACAACTCGTCCTGCAAAAATTAAGCCCTCACACGGCCATATTGACCCAAAAATAAAAAGGCTATGGCTCTGGGAAGAAGGGGAGCAAAAAACGAAAACTAAAAAACGGAAAATGTTCCGATCATGAAGGGATTAAGGAGCCTTGTCAAATGACTTAGGACAAGATCCAAAGCTATAATTCCATTTACAACAGAAATACTGATAAAAATCTCGCCATAAATGAAACTGGATTACTGTTGTGAATATTTTTGAAATGTGCTGAAAGGCTATGGGTACTAATCATTTTCTAATGTTTTTACAGTTTTTCCTCAATCAAGTTTTAGGTTTGCACCCAGAGTGCACTATATAGAAACTATAATACGCTACATAAGCGGTACTGCAGGAAATGTGTTGGTTAATGATGAATGTTTTAGAATTGTCAATAGTGTAAAAAGAGTACACCAGCCTTTTATGTTATAGTACACCAGCCTTTTATATTCCTTCCTGACAAACCCGCTTATGTTATTTTATATTTAGGTATGTGTGAAAAATGTGCAATTGTATTGTGCATCTTCTCATTTTTAGGCAGTCACTCGTTTGGTGCTATTTTACATTGATATTACAATGATTGAGGTAACGTTCCAAAATTCAGCGGGTATATAAAGTTTTTGGAAAATTACATGCCCATTTTTTATATAAAATGTTGAATCAGCAGGATTGAAATACAGTTTGAAAGACATGTTATTTAATTTACAATTTATGTTTCAGCAGTTTGCTGAATGTTGACCACACCCCAGAAGAAGCTAATATTGTTGGTGAAACCATGGGTCGGGCAAAGTGGTTGGCGTTGCCACGAGATGGCTACTTGTGGCTGTTTTTCATATAAGTGCTTTAAGACTTTTTTGTATTAGTAATAAAGCTCTGCATTTTTTTTTTGGTATCTGGTGGTTTTGCACTGTCCACTCTGTTCATCAGACAGGTAACAGCTTTCTAAACTTGCATAGAGTAGTAGCCAATATTTGATTCCTGGCAGGGTAGTTCATTTGGATCTATATGCTGACTGCGGGGTTGCGTTTGGATGGCACAACAGTAAAACCTGGTTTGGCTTACTTGGAACTTGCTTTCCCTCTATAGTAAAATGGTTGTGACATCACCGAACTTTGCCAATTTGTTATAACTTGGTGTTGAAGCGTCTTTTGAACATGGTTGCACAGTCTCTGGATTTTGAGAACTATCCCATTTCCATTTGCCCACAGCAGCTCTCCAAAAACTTACAAATTCATACAGCACTACAGTCATATGTATCTCTGGAAATCAAATAATGTGACAGTGTTGGCAGTGTGGAGGGGGCGATGCTGGGGGTTTTATGGTACAGTGTGCAACTGACTTTCGTAGATGTAGAGACACAGGTCAGGTGAACACTGTATGTTGTGCCTGAGCAGCACGGACAATAGTGAAGTCTCCGATGCACTACTGCCACTTAAACAAAAGAGGTCCTGCTTCCATAGTAAGAATCCAATTAAAAGAATTCTGTCCGCACAAAATGACTGTTCAAAGTAAGTCATTGCTTCAATGCTTCATGGCGGAGCCAATCATTTAAGTACACCTTCACACCAGCTTGTTGTCTGTCAATCTCCACCTCCCCCTTATTTGATTGACAGCTTTGGTTTCATAGACCAGAAAAGGGAGGAGGTAGATGGAAAATATGCAGGTGGGAAGGTGAATATAAATGATTGGCCCCACTGTGAAGTACTGAGCGCCTGTACTTGGTTTGAACAGCTATGCTGTTCTGACAGTTCTTTTAATTACACCTTCCCACCTGCCTGGTTTCAATCTCTTAACGCCTTTCTCTGACTCTATCAAGCTAGAATTGTCAATCAAAGAAGAGGGGGGGGGTGGAGATGGATGGAAAACAAGCAGTTGGGAAGGTGTAGTTAAATGTTTGGCCATACCATAATGCACCGAACGCCTGTACTTGGTTTGAACTGTCATTCTGTGCTGATGTAGCACTTATAACCCCTTCATGCAATGTGCTGTACACGTACCGCGCACGTCGTGTCTCTCCCTTTGGCGCAGGCTGCGGCGATGAGCCCGCACCTTTCCGGGGACATGATATCTGGGTCAGTCAGCGCTCATAGCAAGTCAGCATTTTTGCTACACACAGGCGATCTGCTCATCGCCTGTGTGTAGCAGAGGCGATCTGATAATCGCAGCTTTTAGTCTCCCATGGAGACTATTGAAGCAAGTAAAAAGTAAAAAAAAAGTTTTTAAAAATATTAAAAAAAATCTAAAAGTTCAAAAATCCCCCCTTTTGCCCCATTCAAAATAAAACAATAAAAAAAAAAACAAATATACACATATTTGGTATCGCCTCATTCAGAATAGCCCGATCTTTCAATATAAAAAAATAATTAATCCGATCAGTAAGCGGCGTAACAAGAAAAAAATCAAAATGCCAGAATTATGTTTTTTTGGTCGCCGCAACATTGCAATAAAATGCAGTAACGGGCGATCAAAAGATCATAACTACCCCAAAATGGTATCAATAAAAACATCAGCTCGGCGTGTGAAAAATAAGCCCTTATCAGCCCCAGATCACGAACAATGAAGACTCTACGGGTCTCGGAAAATGGTGTTTTTTTTTTCTTTCAAACTTTGGATTTTTTTTCACCACTAAATAAAAAATAACCTATACATGTTTGGTAACTACCAACTCGTAATGACCCGGAGAAGCATGATGGCAGTTGTAGCATTTAGCGAACATGGTAAAAAAACAACTGTGGAATTGCCCTTTTTTTGCAATTTCACCGCACTTAGAATTTTTTTCCTATTTTCCAGTACACGACATGGCAAAACCAATGGTGTCATTCAAAAGTACAACTCGTCCTGCAATAAAACAAGCCCTTACACGACCATATTGACCAAAAAATAAAAAAGTTATGGCTCTGGGAAGAAGAGGAGTAAAAAACAAAAACGGAAAAAGGCCGGGGCGTGAAGGGGTTAAATTTTACATTTTAATTGGAAACTCATTTAATGGCCCAAATATTTTTCCCCCAGGCCTAAACTGTTTTCTGAAACAATATGAAGCATATCCCATTCCAGAAGCACACTTTAGCCATGGTGAAAAGAGATTTGGGTCTTATACACATGTGACTTGTGAATTCATGCGTGTGAAATGAATATAACACATATTTATTCCACATACATGAATCCACATGTGGCATGTGTAGCTTTTATTAGAAGAAGTTGAATAATGTACATTCACATCAATTACTTAATCCTAATGTGTAAACCCACCCATCACTACTGGACAACCTCTTTTAACCCCTTCACGTACGAGCCTGTCTTCACCTTCCTGACCAGACCAAATTCAGCAATTCTGACCAGTGTCACTTTATGAGGCAATAACTCTAGAACGTTTCAACATATCCCAGGGATTCTGAGTTTGTTTTTATATGACCCATCGTACTTTATGACAGCGGTAAGTTTAGGTCAGTATTTTTTGCGTGCGTTTGTGAAAATATCAGAATTTTAGATAATTTAGCAATTTTCAAACTTTTAATTTTTATGCCATTAAACCAGAGCGTTATGTCACACAAAATAGTTAATAAATAACATTTACCACATGTCTACTTTACATCAGCACAATTTTTGGAACTTTTTTTTGTTGTTGTTAGGAAGTTAGAAGGGTTAAAAATTGATCAGCAATTTCTAATTTTTCCAACAAAATTTGCAAAACCAATTTTTTTTGGGACCATACCACATTTGAAAAGACTGAGGGGCCTATATGACAGAAAATACCAAAAAGTGACACAATTTTGACAGGTTATTAACCCTTCAGGTTCTTAACAGACGTTAAAGCAGTGTAGAAGAAAAAATTAAAATGTTACTTTTTTCCACAAAAATGTTTCTTTAGCCCCAAATTTGGCATTTTTACAAGGGTAACAAGAGAAAATGGACCGTACAGTTACCCAATATGTAGTTGAAAACTACTGTTTGGGCGCATGGCAAGGCTCGGAAACGAAGGTGCACCATTTGACTTTTGGAGTGCAAAATTGGCCGGAATAGATAGCAGACATTATGTCATGTTTGCAGAGCCCTTGATGTCCCTAAGTAGTGGAAATCCCTACCCCCCTTCATTTTGGAAACTACAGTCTTCAAGGAATTTATTTCCAGCTGTGGCGAGCACCTTGATACTGGTGCTTCACAGAATTGTATAATGTTGAGCTATGAAAATGAAAAAATAAATTTTTCCGCAAAAATGTTGCTTCAGCCCCAAATTTTTCATTTTCACAAGGGTAACAGGAGAAATTGCACAACAAATTGGATGGTACATTTTTTTCTGAGTAACCGATACCCCATATGTGGCGTAAAACTTCTGTTTGGGCACCTGGCAGGGCTCGGAAGGGAAGGATTACCAGTGGAATTCTGGAGCGCAATTTTGTCTGGAATCGATTGCGGGTGCCATGTCACATTTGAAGAGCCCCTGACATACCAAAACAACAGAAACCCCCACAAGTGACACCATTTTGGAAACTACACCTCTTGAGCAATTCATATATGGGTGTAGTGAGTTTTTTTAAGCCTCAGTCAAATCACAGAATTGTGTTACATTGGGCTGAGTCAATGGAAAATTACCAATTTTTCCACTAAAATATTGCTTTGGCTCCTAGTTTTTTTTAATTTTTTCAAAAGGGATAATAGGAAAAATTGAACAGTACAATTTGTTACGCAATTTCTCCTGAGTATGCCAATACCCAATATGTGGTCAAAAACTACTTTGGAAGCACAGTGCAAGGCTCAAAAGGGAAGAAGTGCCATATTGGAGTTCAGATTTTGCTGAGCTAGTTTGATGGTGCATGTCACATTGGTAGAGCCCCTGAGGTGCCAGAACAGCCGAACCCCCCCATAAGTGACCCCATTTTTCAAACTACACCCCCCTCCCCAATTAATTCATATATGGGTACAGTGAGCATGTTGACACGTGTTCCTCACAGAATCTTAAAACATTGGGCGGTGAAGAAAAAATAATTGTATTTTATACATTGATTCACCCATGACAGTACCACAAGAGAGGGGATCCGCCCACCAAGGACAGGAAACCTACAGATTAAAAGTGCGGCACCGCTCTCTCGCCTCAGTTTGATTTTCTGTCCTTGATGGGAACCCCTGCAGGCTTACCTGATGAAAGAAGAAGAAAGCTTCCTGTCCCAGGCCAGGCCGGCCGGTCCCAGCGGGGGAATATCTTCTCCGCTTCGGTCGGTCTGGATCCCCTGTAGACTCCACGGCAGAGCTCAGGTGGGCTGCTCTGTGTGCGTTGGGGTAAGAGCGGCATCTCCTGCTGGGGTCGGCAGCTCGTGCGTGGTGGAGACCGTGGGAACCGTGAGGCGCGTTCTGGAAAAAGATTCCCCCCTTCTACACGTGCAGGAGGTTCGGGCCGCGCCGGCGGGTGACGCGGCAGGTGACGAGACAGAGGCGTGACAGTACCGGTGGGTGTGCCTGGATACAGTCCTGCTGGAATGATGTCACAGCCGGAGACACACTGGGGGCGTGCGGCGTCAGGTAGTAGGGATGTTCCCCACCGGGGGGGGGTGGATCTTCACTCCACGCAAAGGTCAATTGACCAGGTACCGGGGGCAGGTATAAAGCTTTGGGGCACTACTACCAGAGTGCTTCTCAGCTCTTCTAGCAGAGGAGTGATGGCGGATAGTGAATAGCAGCAGGGAGATCAGCTGTTCTCTGGTGAGCCCCAGTAGCCTGTAGAACATCGTTCTCATTCTAGTGGAAGCCGTTCCACAGAAAAACATGGATCTTCAAGGTCCAACCAAAAAGATTCAAGCAGGAAGAAAGTTCCTGCAGTTCAGAGGCAGGACCCTCCTTTCGGAGTAGAATCTGCAAACCTGATATCTTATATTTGAGTGGGTAAGTGGATCTTCGGATATGTTCACTTGGTAATGGTCTTCCTTCTGACTAATATTTTTCAGAGCAAGAAATGTATTTTCAAAGTAAAGCACAAGGAATGTGCATTATGTAAGACCCCTCTGCCTGATACCCATGGGAAAAGACTTTGTCAAGATTGCATTAACCAAACTGTAGCAGAGGAACCCCCAGTTTTTCTTCAGGATTAAGATCTTTAATTAAAGAGGAAATTGACAAAGCCCTTGTTAAAAACACAAAGGGTAAACGGAAAAGAATTCCTTCCCCAATATCTGAGGATTCCTCCCTATCCATGGTTACCGAGGATTCAGATGATCGTTCCCTCTCATCTTCCTCCTCAGATAGTGACTCAGGTCGGCAGTGTTTCCCTATGAGTGAGGTGGACGCGTTGATCAAGGCTGTGCGGTCCACTATGGGTATTGTAGATACTAGATCTAATAAATCGGTAGAGGATGTTATTTTTGGGGGCCTTGATAATAAAAGAAAAGGTGTTTTCCTATGAATAATAAAATTCAGGGTCTAATCGACAGAGTGGAAAAAAACAGAGAGAAAAGGTTCCCTACCACCCTCTTTTAAAAGAAGATACCCCTTCGAAGATAACCCATCTTCCTCGTGGTCTAAGGCGCCAAAGCTTGATGTTGCCATAACTAAAGCTTCTAAAAAAATCCTCCTTATCCTTTGATGACATGGAGCCCTGAAAGATCCACTCGACAGGCTGATACCTTTCTTGAGGGGAACCTGGGAAACAACTGTAGGTGCCTTGAGACCAGTGGTAGCATCCACCTGTACCTAGATCCCTAATATGGTTACAGCAGTTAGAGACCCAGCTGAAAAGCGATGTAGCCAGAAACAAAATCCTGTCCTCAATTCCTCTTGCCCAGGGAGCTGCGGCATTTCTAGCGGACGCCTCAGCCGACTCGGTCAGATTAGCAGCAAGATCAGCGGCTCTTTCTAATTCTGCCCTACGGGCTTTGTGGCTCCAGTGTTGGCCGGGAGACATACAGGCCAGATCTAGACTGTGTTCTATTCCCTGTGAAAGACAGTATCTGTTCGGTCCCACCATGGACGATTTATTAGAAAAAGCCGGAGACTCTAAGAAAGGGTTTCCCTCTGTAGGCCTACCTGCTTATAAGTGGTCTTTTAGGAAAAAGAAGTTTGTCCCAAGAAGACCAATTAAAAAACAGTGAAAATATGAAGCCCGTAGCCAGAAAGGTAGAGGTCTTCTTTTAGGCACATCTTCCCACGGCACACGAAAATCGAGACAATGATGGTCAACCCAGGTGGGAGGAAGATTATCTTCCTTTCTCCCAGCCTGGGAACGTATAACTACAAGTGGCTGGATCCTCGGCCTGGTGTTGTCAGGACTAAAATTACAGTTCCAATCACTTCCCCATAAGAGGTTCATGTTTACTCCCTCTGGTTCTTCCCCTGTACAATGGTTGGTCCTCTAGTCAGAGATTCATGACCTAGTTAGAAACTCTGACCTGGTTGAGGTCCCGGAGATAGAGAGAGGTTGGGCTTTCTACTCCCCTTTCTTTTTAGTTCCCAAGCCAGACAGATCTTTTAGGACCATAATCAATTTGAAATCACTGAATAGACACCTAACTGTACGTATGTTTAAAATGGAGTCCTTGAAAGCAGCAATTAAACTTCGTTTTTCCGGTTGTTTTATGGCTGTTTTGGATCTTAAAGACGCGTATTATCACGTACCCATTCACAAACATTACCAAATATACCTAAGGGTAGCAGTAAGGATGGAGGCCGTAATTAAACATTTTCAATATACTTCCCTTCCTTTCAGTCTAGCCGTCACTCCAAGGGTTTTTACTAAAGTAGGGGCGGAAGTCATGGCCCATGTTGGAGAAAAAGACATCTTTATTATCCCCTACCTCGATGACTTTCTTATCGTGGGTCGCTCCTTCCATCAATGTGAGTCCCATCTAGGGGGAGTAATGTCCATCCTAGAAGGCCTCGGGTGGTTATTAAACCTGACAAAGTCTAAATTAATTCCCACAAGAGCCCAGCAGTTTTTGGGGGTTATTCTAGTTTCGGAAAAACAGTTGTCACGTCTTCCAGTCCGGAAGGTTGAATTAATCCAGAGTCTTGTGGAAAAAACCATAGGTAAGCCCTCCATTACTCTCAGTAATGCGATGTCCCTATTAGACACATTAATGTCCTGTTTTCCCGCTATCCGATGGTCACAATTCCACTCTAGGGCACTTCAGTGGGATGTATTATATAATGAGTCAGTCCTTGGGGGCTGTCTAGATCATACTTTAACCTTATCCCCTCGTTCAATACAGTCCCTTAGATGGTGGTTGGAGACAAGGAACTTAGTTCAGGGGGTGCCCTGGGAGGTAAGGCTGCGTGCCTACTATGCGTTTTCAAGCGTTTTTGCCGCGGAATTTCCGCAGCGAAAACGCTTAAAAAACGCTTGGTAATACGTGCCCCATGGTCCCCAATGATAATCCGCATTTGCTGTGCACATGCTGCGGAGATTTTCGCTGCAGATTATCATAGCGTAAAAATACGCAGCATGTCCATTAATTTTGCGGACACACAGCGTAATTGCTGCCATTGACTTGCATTGAAATTCATATTATCCGTGTCATCACATTTGCACACACGGATATTATGTGATTCTATGTGCGGATGGTACCCGGGTTTGGAGAAGAGGAGACTCTCCTCCAGACTCGGGTACCATAGAACCTGTTAAAAAAAGAATTTAAAATTATACTTACCATCTGATGTCCCCCGGTATTTTTTCCGCCCCGTCTGGTCTGTTGTATTGGTCGCGGTGGTGTGAAGGACCTGCCATGACGTCATTGAGTCATGTGACCGGTCACATGACTGCTGACGTCGGCGGTCGTGTGACCTGTCACAGGACTCAATGACGTCACCGCAGGTCCTTTCCCACCACCGAGACCCATACAACAGACCAGACGGAGTGGAGAAAATACCGAGGGCCATCGGAAGGTAAGTATAATCTTTATTTTTAATTTTTTACCATTCTTATTCTTCTTTTTTTTAACTATTACTTGGTCGGTTGCATGGATTTATATAGTGTGACCAAGTTGTCAAGCACTTTTCCAAGTGATGCTAAAATCACTTGGAAAAGCGCTTGATAACCCGCATGCAGAAATGCATGCAAAAACGCTTGACAAACGCTTCTATCTGGCAGGAAAAACGCATGTAAAATCCGCATGCATTTTTCCTGCCAGGGAGAAGCGGAAAGAATATGCAGCATTTCTGCATCGTGGGCACTGAGCCTAAGACCTACCCACGTGTTAACCACAGACGCAAGTCCCATAGGGTGGGGAGCTCACTTAGATGGTGATATAATTCATGGACTATGGACAGAATGCGAGTAAAGGTTTTCCTCTAATGTCAAGGAACTATTGGCTATAGATCGGGCAGTAAGCGGGTTCCTTATATCTCTATAGGGTTGGGACGTCCGCCTATTGTCAGACAATCAAGTATCGGTGGCCTATATAAACCATCAAGGCGGTACAAAGTCAAAAAATCTAATGAGAGTGACGGACAAACTATTAAAGCAGAAGGTCATTTACTTTCCCTTACTGCCCTAAATTTTAAAGGGAAAGAAAACATCATGGCAGACTTCCTGAGCCGCAACGTTCTGAAAGAAGGAGAATGGGTGCTGAGTAGTGTTGAGCGATACCTTCCGATATCGGGAAATATCGGATCGGATTGGATCGGACCGATACCGAAAAAGTATCGGATATCGCCGATTCCGATACCGGAAACCAATGCAAGTCAATGGGACATAAATATCGGAATTAAAATAAACCCTTTCTTTCCTTGTAGGTTATTTCTACATGAAGGAAAACAACTAAGAATAATGTAGAATGTATTGGGGGAGGTGGGGGAGACAATAAAGGCATAGAGGTTTAGCCCAGTCAAATGGAATAGCAGGAATTACTATTTTTTTATTATGTTCTGAGTTACGGAAATATTAACTATGTTAAGTATTTTTATATTTTGTCAGATATTTGTGTCACTACTTCCATGCTCTTCACCTTCTTTTTTACTTCTCCCACACTTTCTCCTTCATCATCCTCAGCATCTTTTTCATCCACTTCTTCTTCACCTTCTTCTTCTTCACCTTCTTCGTATTATTCTTTTTTTTACATTCTTCATATTCTACTTCTTCATCTTCTTCATATTCTTCTTCTTCATCATATTCTTATTTGTGACAGGCATTCCTGTAGTTGTTATCTATAAAAGGTTGGTCATTACACCTTTCGTTCTGCCCGTCACAAAAGATTTACAACAGGATTTGTCCGCGTTCAGTTTGGCCTGCAGCAGCAGGTCTTTTCCAGGGGCACCACGAGGAGGAACGGACTCACCCCCATACACTGCTTAGTCATCTTCTGCTTATAATTTAGATATTATCTTTTGCTCTGATTTTTAGTCTTATGCTTAATGTTCTTCCGCTTTTTGTTCTGCAGCTTCTTGTATTTCTGCTTCTTGGTTTTCTGTCTCTTGTTCTTCTGTATCTTGGTGCTTGTCTTCTCTTCTTTGTCTTCTTGGTCAACTTCTTCAGGGTCATCTTCTTGGTCTTCTTCGGGGTGGTCTTCAGGGTCGTCGTCTTCGGGGGTCCTTGTCTTCGGGGTCCTCGTCTTCTTCGGGTTGGTCTTCTGGGTCCTCGTCTTCGGGGTCCTCGTCTTCTTCGGGGTGGTCTTCAGGGTCCTCGTCTTCTTCAGGGTGGTCTTCAGGGTCCTCGTCTTCAGGGTCATTGTCTTCGGGGTCCTCGTCTTCTTAGGGTTGGTCTTCAGGGTCCTCGTCTTCAGGGTCCTCGTCAGGGAGATCCAGAGTGATTACCAAGAACCATTTCAAAAAGCTTGAACTTGGAAATGTAGCAGAAGGTACAAGAAAGCTGAGGAACTACCGAGGAACAGCTGATGTTACTGGAACTCGGTTACTAAGCATGAGGTACCTGTGCCAGAAAGCACTACCAAGGACCAGCAGACGTTGGTGGAACTTGGATACCGAGAAGGAGGCACCTAATCCAAAGGCACTGCCGAGAACCAGCTGACGGTACTGGAACCCGGATGGGTAGCAGAAGGTACCCATGTAAAAAAAAGTTCAAGGCCGCGAGCCGGCCGCAGTTACCAAAACTCACAGTCCTACAGGGGGTGCTTGTCCTATTGGCACTATGGAACCAGCCTTCATTGCCAGATCCCGCAGCCCACATAGGAGTCACCTAAACTGCAGGCACCATAGAGTCGGCTAACCCGACCGCAACACGACAGGGCAATGCATTGGAGGCAAAGTGACGTTGACACTACCCGGAAACAACTGGCGTGCTGGAACCAGGCTGGGCAGGAGGGAGTACCCGTGCCAAAGACACTGCCGAGAACCAGCTGACGGTACTGGAACCCGGATGGGTAGCAGAAGATACAAGAGCAAATGGAACTACCGAGGACCAGCTGACGGTACTGGAACCCGGATGGGTAGCAGAAGGTACAAGAGCCAATGGAACTACCGAGGACCAGCTGATGTTACTGGAACTCGGTTACTAAGCAGGAGGTACCTGTGCCAGAAAGCACTACCAAGGACCAGCAGACGTTGGTGGAACTTGGATACCGAGAAGGAGGCACCTAATCCAAAGGCACTGCCGAGAACCAGCTGACGGTACTGGAACCCGGATGGGTAGCAGAAGGTACCCATGTAAAAAAAAGTTGAAGGCCGCGAGCCGGCCGCAGTTACCAAAACCCACAGTCCTACAGGGGGTGCTTGTCCTATTGGCACTATGGAACCAGCCTTCATTGCCAGATCCCGCAGCCCACATAGGAGTCACCTAAACTGCAGGCACCATAGAGTCGGCTAACCCGACCGCAACACGACAGGACAACGCATTGGAGGCAAAGTGACGTTGACACTACCCGGAAACAGCTGGCGTGCTGGAACCAGGCTGGGCAGGAGGGAGTACCCGTGCCAAAGACACTGCCGAGAACCAGCTGACGGTACTGGAACCCGGATGGGTAGCAGAAGATACAAGAGCAAATGGAACTACCGAGGACCAGCTGACGGTACTGGAACCCGGATGGGTAGCAGAAGGTACAAGAGCCAATGGAACTACCGAGGACCAGCTGATGTTACTGGAACTCGGTTACTAAGCAGGAGGTACCTGTGCCAGAAAGCACTACCAAGGACCAGCAGACGTTGGTGGAACTTGGATACCGAGAAGGAGGCACCTAATCCAAAGGCACTGCCGAGAACCAGCTGACGGTACTGGAACCCGGATGGGTAGCAGAAGGTACCCATGTAAAAAAAAGTTCAAGGCCGGGAGCCGGCCGCAGTTACCAAAACCCACAGTCCTACAGGGGGTGCTTGTCCTATTGGCACTATGGAACCAGCCTTCATTGCCAGATCCCGCAGCCCACATAGGAGTCACCTAAACTGCAGGCACCATAGAGTCGGCTAACCCGACCGCAACACGACAGGACAACACATTGGAGGCAAAGTGACGTTGACACTACCCGGAAACAGCTGGCGTGCTGGAACCAGGCTGGGCAGGAGGGAGTACCCGTGCCAAAGACACTGCCGAGAACCAGCTGACGGTACTGGAACCCGGATGGGTAGCAGAAGATACAAGAGCAAATGGAACTACCGAGGACCAGCTGACGGTACTGGAACCCGGATGGGTAGCAGAAGGTACAAGAGCCAATGGAACTACCGAGGACCAGCTGATGTTACTGGAACTCGGTTACTAAGCAGGAGGTACCTGTGCCAGAAAGCACTACCAAGGACCAGCAGACGTTGGTGGAACTTGGATACCGAGAAGGAGGCACCTAATCCAAAGGCACTGCCGAGAACCAGCTGACGGTACTGGAACCCGGATGGGTAGCAGAAGGTACCCATGTAAAAAAAAGTTGAAGGCCGCGAGCCGGCCGCAGTTACCAAAACCCACAGTCCTACAGGGGGTGCTTGTCCTATTGGCACTATGGAACCAGCCTTCATTGCCAGATCCCGCAGCCCACATAGGAGTCACCTAAACTGCAGGCACCATAGAGTCGGCTAACCCGACCGCAACACGACAGGACAACGCATTGGAGGCAAAGTGACGTTGACACTACCCGGAAACAGCTGGCGTGCTGGAACCAGGCTGGGCAGGAGGGAGTACCCGTGCCAAAGACACTGCCGAGAACCAGCTGACGGTACTGGAACCCGGATGGGTAGCAGAAGATACAAGAGCAAATGGAACTACCGAGGACCAGCTGACGGTACTGGAACCCGGATGGGTAGCAGAAGGTACAAGAGCCAATGGAACTACCGAGGACCAGCTGATGTTACTGGAACTCGGTTACTAAGCAGGAGGTACCTGTGCCAGAAAGCACTACCAAGGACCAGCAGACGTTGGTGGAACTTGGATACCGAGAAGGAGGCACCTAATCCAAAGGCACTGCCGAGAACCAGCTGACGGTACTGGAACCCGGATGGGTAGCAGAAGGTACCCATGTAAAAAAAAGTTCAAGGCCGCGAGCCGGCCGCAGTTACCAAAACTCACAGTCCTACAGGGGGTGCTTGTCCTATTGGCACTATGGAACCAGCCTTCATTGCCAGATCCCGCAGCCCACATAGGAGTCACCTAAACTGCAGGCACCATAGAGTCGGCTAACCCGACCGCAACACGACAGGACAACGCATTGGAGGCAAAGTGACGTTGACACTACCCGGAAACAGCTGGCATGCTGGAACCAGGCAGGGCAGGAGGGAGTACCCGTGCCAAAGTCACTGCCGAGAACCAGCTGACGGTACTGGAACCCGGATGGGTAGCAGAAGGTACAAGAGCCAATGGAACTGCCGAGAACCAGCTGGCGGTGCTGGAGCCCAGGGTAAATACTAAAAACAGAGGAGCCAGAGGTGTATTTGGAGCAAGTTTTAAATCCGTAGTACAGTGGATGTGGACAAAGCAGGAGAATTTGCCGGACACACAGCTGGGGATCAGCTGACGTTACTGAACCCCAATAACACTGGAGCAAGCGTTGACTGTGCAGACGGCACTTCTGAGCAGCAACTAGCGGTATTGAAGCCCAGGGTAAATACTAAAAACGGAGGAGCCAGAGGTGTATTTGGAGGAGGTTTTAAATCCGTAGTACAGTGGATGTGGACAAAGCAGGAGAATTTGCCGGACACACAGCTGGGGATCAGCTGACGTTACTGAACACCAATAACACTGGAGCAAGCGTTGACTGTGCAGACGGCACTTCTGAGCAGCAACTAGCGGTATTGGAGCCCAGGGTAAATACTAAAAACGGAGGAGCCAGAGGTGTATTTGGAGGAGGTTTTAAATCCGTAGTACAGTGGATGTGGACAAAGCAGGAGAATTTGCCGGACACACAGCTGGGGATCAGCTGACGTTACTGAACCCCAATAACACTGGAGCAAGCGTTGACTGTGCAGACGGCACTTCTGAGCAGCAACTAGCGGTATTGGAGCCCAGGGTAAATACTAAAAACGGAGGAGCCAGAGGTGTATTTGGAGGAGGTTTTAAATCCGTAGTACAGTGGATGTGGACAAAGCAGGAAAATTTGCCAGACACACAGCTGGGGATCAGCTGACGTTACTGAACCCCAATAACACTGGAGCAAGCGTTGACTGTGCAGATGGCACTTCTGAGCAGCAACTAGCGGTATTGGAGCCCAGGGTAAATACTAAAAACGGAGGAGCCAGAGGTGTATTTGGAGGAGGTTTTAAATCCGTAGTACAGTGGATGTGGACAAAGCAGGAGAATTTGCCAGACACACAGCTGGGGATCAGCTGACGTTACTGAACCCCAATAACACTGGAGCAAGCGTTGACTGTGCAGACGGCACTTCTGAGCAGCAACTAGCGGTATTGGAGCCCAGGGTAAATACTAAAAACGGAGGAGCCAGAGGTGTATTTGGAGGAGGTTTTAAATCCGTAGTACAGTGGATGTGGACAAAGCAGGAGAATTTGCCAGACACACAGCTGGGGATCAGCTGACGTTACTGAACCCCAATAACACTGGAGCAAGCGTTGACTGTGCAGACGGCACTTCTGAGCAGCAACTAGCGGTATTGGAGCCCAGGGTAAATACTAAAAACGGAGGAGCCAGAGGTGTAATTGGAGCAAGTTTTAAATAAGTAGCACAGTGAATATGGACAGAGCAGGAGAAATTGCCGTGAACACAGCAGGGGAACAGCTGACGTTACCGAACCCCAATAACACCGCAGCAAGTGTTGACTGTGCAGACGGCACTTCCGAGCGCCAACTGGCGGTGCTGGAGCCCAGGGATAAGAATGAAAACAGAGGAGCCAGAGGTGTAATTGGAGCAACTTTAAAATGTGTAGTACAGTGGATGTGGACAAAGCAGGAGAAATTGCCGTCCGTACAGCAGGAGAACAGCTGACGTTACCGAACCCCAATAACACAGCAGCAAGTGTTGACTGTGCAGAAAGCACTTCCGAGCGCCAACTGGCGGTGTTGGAGCCCAGGGATAAGAATGAAAACAGAGGAGCCAGAGGTGTAATTGGAGCAACTTTAAAATGTGTAGTACAGTGGATGTGGACAAAGCAGGAGAAATTGCCGTCCGCACAGCAGGGGAACAGCTGACGTTACTGAACCCCAATAACACCGCAGCAAGTGTTGACTGTGCAGACGGCACTTCCGAGCGCCAACTGGCGGTGTTGGAGCCCAGGGATAAGAATGAAAACAGAGGAGCCAGAGGTGAAATTGGAGCAACTTTAAAATGTGTAGTACAGTGGATGTGGACAAAGCAGGAGAAATTGCCGTCCGCACAGCAGGGGAACAGCTGACGTTACTGAACCCCAATAACACCGCAGCCAGTGTTGACTGTGCAGACGGCACTTCCGAGCGCCAACTGGCGGTGTTGGAGCCCAGGGATAAGAATGAAAACAGAGGAGCCAGAGGTGTAATTGGAGCAACTTTAAAATGTGTAGTACAGTGGATGTGGACAAAGCAGGAGAAATTGCCGTCCGCACAGCAAGGGAACAGCTGACGTTACCGAACCCCAATAACACGGCAGCAAGTGTTGACTGTGCAGACAGCACTTCCGAGCGCCAACTGGCGGTGCTGGAGCCCAGGGATAAGAATAAAAACAGAGAGGAGCCAGAGGTGTAATTGGAGCAAGTTTTAAATAAGTAGCACAGTGAATATGGACAGAGCAGGAGAAATTGCCGTCCGCACAGCAGGGGAACAGCTGACGTTACTGAACCCCAATAACATGGTAGCAAGTGTTGACTGTGCAGACGGCACTTCCGAGCGCCAACTGGCGGTGTTGGAGCTCAGGGATAATACTGAAAACAGAGGAGTCAGAGGTGTATTTGGAGGAGGTTTTAAATCAGTAGTACAGTGGATGTGGACAGAGCAGGAGAAATTGCCGTCCGCACAGCAGGGGAACAGCTGACGTTACTGAACCCCAATAACACGGCAGCAAGTGTTGACTGTGCAGACGGCACTTCCGAGCGCCAACTGGCGGTGTTGGAGCTCAGGGATTACAGTTCAGGTGGTAGAAACATGAACAGAACAGGAGACCTGGATACTGTTGCCAACCAATTATTTATTCTGGAAGAGGACTGGCAAATTCATGAGAGATCCAGGCCTTGTTCATTTTGAGAAAAGTAAGCCGGTCAATGTTATCGGAGGATAGTCGCATGCGACGGTCTGTTAGTACACCACCTGCGGCACTAAAGACGCGTTCCGATAATACACTAGCAGCAGGGCAAGCTAGCACCTCCAGTGCATACTGACTAAGCTCTGGCCATGTATCCAGCTTACAGACCCAAAACTTGAAGGGAGAAGAGCCGTCTGGGAGTACACTAAGAGGGCAAGACATGTAGTCTGTCACCATCTGACGGAAACGTTGCCTCCTGCTGACTGGAGCCGTCTGTGATGGTGTAGACATTTGTGGCGGCGGGGACACAAAACTTTGCCACATTTCGGCCATACTGGTCTTGCCTTGTGCTGAGGCGCTGCTTCTGCTCCCTCTTTGTGCAGAGCTTCCTCCACTGCCTCGACGCACTGAGCTGCTTTGTAAAGCACTAGCAGCACTGCTCTCGGTTGGAATGGAGAACATGATGGAATGCACCAGTGCGTCTTGGTACTCCCGCATTTTACGCTCCCGGTTCAACGGTGTTATGAGGCTTTGTAAGTTGTCCCGGTAGCGAGGATCTAGGAGGGTGGACACCCAATAATCAGCCGTGTTGAGAATATGGGCGATGCGGCGGTCGTTTCTCAGGCACTGCAGCATGAAATCAACCATGTGCTGCAGACTGCCAACTGGCCAAGAAACGCTGTCCCCTGCTTGAGGCGTGATCTCTGCCTGCTCTGCATCACCCCACCCTCGCTCTAGATACTGACTACTAGAGCATTGTGTACCTCCCTCCTCTGGACAGATGTCTTCCTCATCCATTGACTCCTCCTCATCCTCCTCACAAAGTGTCCCCTGCCTAGGCCTTTGTGAGGAACCACGTTGCGCAGACTGTAGAGAAGCAGATGGCATTTGTGACTCCTCATCCTCCACCTCTTCCAAAACCTCGTCCCTTAGTGCTTGCAGTGTTTTTTCAAGCAGGCAGATAAGGGGGATAGTCATGCTGACTAGTGCATCATCTGCACTCGCCATCCGCGTGGAATAATCGAAGGCACGCAAAACGTGGCAAATGTCCTTCATAGAGGCCCACTCAGTGGTGGTGAAGTGTGAACGGCGCGCACTGCGACTTGTTTGCGCCTGCTGCAGCTGATACTCAATTACTGCTGCCTGCTGCTCACACAACCTCTCCAACATATGTAACGTTGAATTCCACCTGGTGGGTAGGTCACATATGATGCGATGTTCCGGAAGACATAATCGGCGCTGCAGAGCTGCAATGCGTGATCTTGCATTGCTGGAACGCCGCAAGTGAGCGCACTCTATGCGGACCTTGTGAAGCAGTGCATCAAGATCCGGATAGTCCCTCAAAAAACTCTGCACGACCAAGTTGAGCACATGTGCCAGACATGGGATGTGAGTGAGGTTGCCTAGGCCCAGAGCTGCCACCAGATTTCGGCCATTGTCACACACTACCATGCCTGGCTGGAGATTCGCTGGCACAAACCACACGTCACTCTGCTGCTTGATGGCATTCCAGAGCTCCTGCGCTGTGTGGCTTCGATTCCCCAAAGAAATTAATTTTAATACGGCCTGTTGACGTTTGGCCACGGCTGTGCTCATATCGGTCATCATAACAGGTAACCCTTCACGGGTCGATGTGGAGGTAGACCGTGACGGCTCCTGCAGCGCTGATTCAGAGGAACTGGAGTATGAGGAGGAGTCAATGTGTACAGACTGGATTCCTGCAATCCTTGGAGTTGGCAGAACACGTACAGCGCCACTCTCAAGATCTGTACCCGGCTCCACAACATTTACCCAATGGGCAGTGAGGGAAAGGTATCGTCCCTGTCCATGCTTACTGGTCCACGCATCAGTGGTCAGGTGGACCTTGCTACTGACGGCGTTTTGTAGCGCATGTTTAATTTTTCCCTCCACATGATGTTGCAGGGCAGGGACGGCTTGCCTGCTGAAATAAAAGCGGCTGGGCACGTTGTATTGTGGGACTGCCAATGCCATAAAGTTACGGAATGTGTCAGTCTCCACCAGCCTGAATGATAGCATTTCAAGGGCCAGTAGTTTAGCAATGCCAGCATTCAGAGCCTGTGCTCGGGGGTGGTTTGCCGAGTATGGGCGCCTTTTCTCCCATGCCTGTGCTAATGATGGCTGTAGACTGGCCTGGGAGTGTGAGGATGACTGGGAAAGTGGTGCTGTGGGTGGAATTACACTGTGTCTCTGTACAACAGTGCCAGAGATTCTTCCATGGCGATCCTGTGAGGAAGCCGAACCAGCTGTGTGTGAGCTGGAGGAAGAGGCTACAACACGAGCTGAAGAGGTGGTAGGTGGCGCTGTAGGTTGGCCTAGGTCTTCAGTGTGTTTTTGTAACTCCACCACGTGCTTGGTCCGCACATGTTTCCACATATTTGTGGTATTGAGGTTGCTGACACTTTTCCCTCTTTTCACCTTCTGATTACACAGCTTGCATTTGACAAAGCAAATGTCATCTGCAACTGTGTCAAAAAAGGACCAGGCACTGCAAGTCTTGGGAGCGCCCGCTTTGGATTTTGGAAGAGCCATGCTCCTAATGGGTGCCGAAGTGGAGGCTACAGGCAACCAAGTCTGCCCCCTCCCTCTCCCTCCTTTTTGGGCCGTTCGGGGAATCTCTTCCTCAGAGCTGCTCCCACCACCTTCCTGTCCCTCACGCCATGATGGGTCAAGGACCTCATCATCTACACCACCCTCTTCAAACAACTGCTTCTCCTGGGTAGTCTCGACAGCACAGTACGCACCAGAAAGTGGCACCTGAGTCTCATCATCAGATGCGTACTGAGGTGTGCTGCTGACCATAGGCACTGGCCCACCCGCCTCTTCAGATTCAGAGAGACAAAACGGTTGCGCATCACTGCATACTACCTCTTCTTCAAATTCTCGAATTCTGCTTGGCTGGCCCCCTCTTTCCAAGCCAAGAGATTCAGAGAACAGAAGTAGAGATTGCTCCTGTCCAGGGCTCTCTGACTGCCTGGGCAATTTGGCAGGTGGTGAAGAGACAGATGGGTGCTCTTCAGTGCTCAGGACCTTAGAGGATCTGGAACTAATTGAAGTCGATGCGTTAGCTGCCATCCATCCGACAACGGCTTCAATTTGGTCCTCGCGCAGCAGTGGGGTACGGCTAGCTCCTACAAAGCTGCGCATAAAGGACTGTTCCCTGGTAAAACTGGGGGATGCTGAGTCACTGGTGCCCGCAGCAGGCACAGAATCCCCACGTCCTCTCCCTGCAGGCACAGAATCCTCACGTCCTCTCCCTGCAGAAACTCCACGCCCACGACCACATGCCTTAATCCCTGCCTTCTTCATCTTGGTAGACTGATAAAGATAGGCAGAAAAGTACTAAGGGCTTAGTGTGCTTATTCCTGAACAGCTGCTAACAGGTATAAGAAACACTAATTTTATAAAGTGTGGACTAGACTTTAATATGAGCTAATGTGGCCTACACAACTGTAAAGTGGAGTGTTTGGTGAACTTTATTTAGGTTTTTTTTTGTCACAAAAAGACACTGGATGTGCCTAAATATGTAATAACGATAGTATCACAAACTTTTTGTAGCTATTACAATGTAGGAAGGTAACCTACAATGCAATAGATGAGGCTGCAAAAAATAGGCTAATACTAATCTGGCTGGGGCTGCAGGGCCCAATGCTGCAGAAAGGCTCCTCTATCTACTCCTATATAGTGTGTTTGGAATCAATTTAGCTGAATACGGATGGAACCACCACACTAATAGGAGATATCAGGAAAAATTATGAATTGGCAATAAAGGACAATGTATGAGGCAGTGACACACACTGAGTGCACTACAACCAGACGGGGTTGAAGCACACACTACAGGGTGAGCTGCACTCACACACCAGACCTTGCAGACAGCGGTGAACAGTACAGATGCAGAGCACTGTGCACTAGCGCTGCAAGACCAAAAAAATTTCTCTATCTACTCCTATATAGTGTGTTTGGAACCAATTTAGCTGAATACGGATGGAACCACCACACTAATAGGAGATATCAGGAAAAATTATGAATTGGCAAAAAAGGACAATGTATGAGGCAGTGACACACACTGAGTGCACTACAACCAGACGGGGTTGAAGCACACACTACAGGGTGAGCTGCACTCACACACCAGACCTTGCAGACAGCGGTGAACAGTACAGATGCAGAGCACTGTGCACTAGTGCTGCAAGACGGAAAAAAATTTCTCTATCTACTCCTATATAGTGTGTTTGGAACCAATTTAGCTGAATACAGATGGAACCACCACACTAATAGGAGATATCAGGAAAAATTATGAATTGGCAAAAAAGGACAATGTATGAGGCAGTGACACACACTGAGTGCACTACAACCAGACTTGGCTGAAGCACACACTACAGGGTGAGCTGCACTCACACACACAGACCTTGCAGACAGCGGTGAACAGCACAGGGAACTGTGCACTAGCGCTGCAAGGCACAGTGATTTAGAAAGTAGCTTGGGTAAAGCAGTATAGAGCAAATAGGTAGCTAAAACTGTCCCTCAGAACAACAGCATCCTATCCCTAACTGAATTCACAGCAGAGTGAGCTCAAAATGGCGGCGGCGGCTTTTATAGTGCATCATGACATCATTTCAGCAGCCAATCACAGCCATGCCATTAGTTAAGATGCCTACATGCCTAACAGGATGTGCCCACACTTCTTAGGATCCTCATTGGCTGAATAAAATGAAAATGGCTCATTGCATTATGGGAACTTCCGATTCCGGTATACGATATTGCAAAAGTATCGGAATTAAGTATCGGAATTCCGATACCGCGAATATCGGCCGATACCCGATATTTCAGTATCGGAATGCTCAACACTAGTGCTGAGTCCACAGATCTTTTCTAAAATAGTTCAAATGTGGGGCCTTCCGGTAGTAGATCTGTTCGTCACCAAACAGAATCGGAAGGTTCCGGAGTTCTGTTCCCTGAATCCCAGAGAAAATCCTCTGGTAGTAGACACTCTCCTACTTCCCTGGAAGTTCAGTCTGGCATATGCGTTTCCTCCCTCTGTACTTGTTCCAGTAGTCGTAAGAAAAATAAGAACGGACAGAGCTCGGGTCATTCTCATAGCTACCTTCTGGCCCAAGAGACCTTGGTTTTCCTGCCTAAAAGAAATGTCAGTGACCGCTCCTTGGATCTTACCAGAGATCCCGGATCTCCTTTCTCAAGAACCGATTGTTCACCCTCCCACGCCGGGACTCCACCTGACGTCGTGAAATTTGAAAGGCAGTTATTAGCTAATAGAGGCTTCTCATCAAACCTCGTGGACACCCTTCTACATAGTAGAAAACAAGTTACTACACGCATTTATGCTAGGACTTGGAAAAAGTTCTTATCTTTTTCAGGGAGTAAGGTGGAAAAGGCTGCACCAATAGGGAAAATATTAGAATTTTTGCAAAAGGGTTTAGAGTTGGGATTATCCACCAGTACCTTGAAGGTCCAGGTATCAGCTCTGGGGGCCTTATTTTCCTATGATTTAGCAGCAAACTACTGGATCTCCTGTTTCATCAAAGCATCATTTAGATCTAGACCAATTGTAAAACCAAGACTGATGCCTTGGGACTTAAACCTGGTTCTTTCAGCAGCAGAAGGGAAGGAAGGGAGACACAGATCCATTACTAGTGGGTAGGCGGAGCCCCACAGGATAGTTCACCTCAGATTTATAAAAAGTGATGACCGGCCCCTCCAGCTTAGGCTCCTCCTACTCCCATGTTCCTCAGTTTTAAATTTGAGGTCGCATAGGATAGTCGCTGCCTTAGCAGCTCCTCAGAAGATTTTCTTATTTTTTTTCCGGAGACCTGGACCCCCCGTGGTCTAGAGGTCTCAGGGGGTCTCAGCGCTGCTGGGACCCCTGACCCTCCCCTGGCGGATCTGCGTACTCCCTAAGGAGGTCCCCGCAGAACCCTGCTGGCCCCGGGGGATCTTTTGTTGAAGCTATACAGGAAGCGTTACAACTGTCTGAAGAGGTGACGGGGTGCCCTGGCAAATCGGCCCGGCTGTATCAGAAGTCGCGTCGGGCTCGCTCGACGCTGCCGATGCACGAGGAACTTAACAAGGCGGTGGAGAAAGAACGCCTGTGTCCGGATAAACGTTTCCAAGGGTTGCGGTTGTTTGATGACCAGTATCCCTGTTCCACGTAAACGATCACTAATTGGGTCCCCTCTCCTGAAGTGGATGTGCCATTGTCTCAGCTGAGCAAATCCTCTTTGCTTCCTGTTAAAGGGAAGGCGAGTCTTCAGGACCCGCTGGACAGAAGGACGGAGTTAGCGGCAAAGTCCATCTACGAGGCCGCGGGTCACGGATTCCAAGCGGCCTTGGGAGCCATGTGGGCTGGTGAGGCTTCGCTGCGGTGGTTGGATCAGCTGCGGACGGCATGGCAAGATGGAACTCCGCTGTCTGAAGTGGAAAGGCTCTTCCAGCTCTTGGAAGAAGCGGCCCGATATGGCAGGGACGCAGTGCTGGATACTACTTCGGTGATGTCCAGGGCTCAATCCTCGGCCATCTCTGTCAGGAGAGCACTGAGGCTTAAACAGTGGACCGGAGATGCAGTATCCAAACAAGGTTTGCTGAGTCTGGCGTACAAGGGCGGTCAGCTATTTGGTTCGGACCTCACGGAGCTAATAGCTAAGGCCAAGGCCAAAGATACGGCCTTGCCGCAGTGAAAGGCAGCGGTTTCTACGTCCGGCAAGTCAAGTGCCGGTAGTGGTCGTCGGTCCTTTCGGCCCAGGGGTCAGTTCGGTCAGCCTTCTTGGAGATCGGATCGTCCCTCGTCTTCCGGAAAAAAGACCTCCCAGAAATCCTGTACTCCCTGGAAACAACATTTCCGTCAGGACAAGCGGGAGGTTGACAAAAAGCCCGCTAAGGCGGACTGACGCCAGGAACCCTCTCGAGGGCTCTCGGGTGGGAGGTCGTCTGCTACAATTCGGGTCTATTTGGGCGTCACACGTATCGGACGCCTGGGTGATGCGGGTTATGTCGGAAGGTTATTTCATAGAGTTTCATTCTCGACCCCCGGACAGGTTTCGTCATTTGCGCATCCCGTCCGAGCCCAGGCTTGCTGCCGCACTAATGCGGGAGGTCGACTCTCTTCTGCAGCAGGGTGTGGTGATTCTGGTTCTGCCGGAGGACCAGGGAAGGGGGTTTTACTCCAACCTTTTTGTGGTTCCCAAAAAGGAGGACAAGTTTCCCCCCATTCTGGACCTCAAAGAATTGAATTTTGCATGTCCGGACCCGGAAATTCTGTATGGAGTCTCTTCGCTCCGTTGTGGTGGCCCTGTCGCAGCACGATTTTTTGGTGTCGATCGACATCCGCGCCGCCTATTTGCATGTCCCTATCGGCAGGGCTCACCAGCGCTTCCTGCGGTTCGCCATAGGTCAGGTCCATTACCAGTTTGTGGCCCTACCGTTCGGGTTGACCTCGGCGCCCAGGGTTCTTACAAAGATTCTGACGCCGCTCATGGCGCTCCTTCGAAAGCAGGGAGTTACGATTCTCCCCTACCTGGATGACCTGTTAATTGTGTCACCCACAGCGGAGGAGGTGGTGACGGCTCGCGATCTCTCCCTTCAGCACCTGGAGGACTTCGGGTGGCTGGTCAATTGGAAGAAGTCATCATTGGAGCCGTCGCAGTCAATCCTGTTCTTGGGGATGCATTTCGACACGGTACGGGCAGTGGTATCCCTGCCTTCGGACAAACAAGCGATCCTTCGTCACCATGTCCAGGCTATGAGGTCGGAGATGACGATGTCTCTTCGGAGGTGTATGCGCCTTCTGGGTCTGATGGTGGCGGCAATGGAAGCGGTACCGTTTGCACAATTTCATTCCCGGGGTCTTCAAGATCTTATTCTGACCCGTTGGGACCGATCGCCGGCTTCGCTGGATCGCTGTTTCGGTATCTCCCGCAAGGTGCTAGAGTCTTTTGGATGGTGGTTACGTCCGGAGACTTTATCCCTGGGGAAATCCTTCCCCCTCCCACGGTGGTCAGTCATTACCACTGATGCCAGCCTGACTGGCTGGGGGGGGGGGGTTGGAACGATCTCTGGGTTCAGGGGGTCTGGTCGTCAGAGGAGTCGTCTCTGCCGATCAACAGCTTGGAGTTGAGAGCGATATTTCTCTGCCTCCGACATTGGACGGTCCCTTTGAGCGGTCTGCCGGTCCGGATTCAGACGGACAATGCGACAGCGGTTGCATATATCAACCATCAGGACGGGACGAGGAGTTCCAGAGTCATGATGGAGGTCTCTCGGATCCTGGTTTGGGCCAAATCCAGGGTTCCGGCCATATCCGCGATTCACATCCCAGGAGTGCTGAATATCACGGCGAACTTCCTCAGTCGCGAGCAGGTGGATCCCGGGGAATGGGGTCTTCATCCGGAAGTTTTTTGCACTGCTGTGCTCCCGTTGGGGGACTCCCCAAGTGGACTTCCAGATACAGGGACCCGGAAGCTGTGGCGGTAGATGCTCTGGTGGCCCCGTGGGACCAGTTCGAGCTGATCTACGTGTTTCCGCCAGTATCCTTACTTCCACTGGTGATCCGGCGGATCAAACTAGAGCGTATTCCGACGATTTTGGTGGCGCCGGATTGGCCGCGGAGGGCGTGATATTAAACGCTGGTGTCTCTTCTGGCGGTGCCTCCGTTTCCACTGCCTCTTCGCCCGGACCTGCTAACCCAAGGGCCCATTCGCCATCCGAACCTGAAGTCACTTCGTTTGACGGCATGGTTCTTGAGACCGAGATCTTGACCCGTCGTGGGTTTTCGGCCGAGGTCATCACCACCTTGCGGGCGGCCAGAGGTCCGGCTACGACCAGGATTTATCACAGAACTTGGAAGGCCTTCTATTCATGGTGTTCTGGATCGTCAAGGAACCCGAGGGTTTTTTCCATTCCCAACTTCTTGGCTTTTCTGCATTGTGGTTTGGCCAAGGGTCTGGCGGTTGGTACCTTGCGGGGTCAGGTATCTGCACTATCCGTGCTTTTTCGGAAAGCTATTGCTTCGCGCAGGGATGTGCGTTGGTTTTTTCGCGGGATTGCACGTCAGTTCCCTCCCCGGAGGGCGTTTGTGGCTCCTTGGCGGCTCAATCTAGTCTTGGAGGCTCTTCAGCACGGGCCTTTTGAGCCTATGGATTTAGCTACGCTTTACTTGCTTTCTTGGAAGGTGGCCTTCCTGGTGGCGGTCACCTCTTTGAGAAGGGTTTCTGAGTTGGCGGCATTGTCTTGCTCGCCCCCTTTTCTGGAGTTCAACTCGGATCGCGTGGTGCTTCGTACCCGTTGCGATTTTCTGCCCAAAGTGGTGTCGCGTTTCCACGTCAATCAGGACATCGTGTTGCCCTCCCTCTGTCCGAAACCAAGGAATCCAAAGGAACGGGCCTTGCACTCATTGGAATTGGTGCAGGCTTTGAAGTTCTATCTTACCATCACGCAAGGGTTTCGGAAGTCAGACTCTCTTTTTGTGATTCCTGCTGGTCGTCGGCGTGGTCAGCGGGCTTCCAAGGACACTATAGCTCGGTGGATACGTTCGGCTATCCTGGAGGCGTACCGGCTCAAGGGCGAGCCTTGTCCGGTTAAGGTTCGAGCTCATTCCACGAGAGCTGATGGTTCGTCGTGGGCTCTTCATCAGGGGGCCTCGGCAGCGCAGCTCTGCTGGGCGGCTACCTGGCATTCCGTCCACACTTTTACTAAATTTTATAAAGTGGACGTCAGTGCTTCCGCCGATGCGGCCTTGGGACGCAGGGTCCTGCAGGCGGCGGTGGTTTAGGTTATCTCTTTATCTAGTTTTGGCGCTTGTTGCGCGCTTACCTAAGTTGTTGGGGTGTTGGCAATTCTGCCACTGTTTCCCACCCTTGAGTTCTGGACTGCTTTGGGACGTCCCACTAGTAATGGATCTGTGTCTCCCTTCCTTCCCTTCTGCTGCTGAAAGACGGATTTTGGTAAGACCTTACCTGTAAAATCCTTTTCAGCGAAGGAAGGAAGGGAGACACAGCACCCTCCCATGGCAGAAGTGTGTTGTTGTGTTTTCAGATGCGGCGTGACCCTTCTCTGATGGCGGTCTTCTGGGCGGAGGTCAGTGCGCTAGGGCTCTGTTCCAGCATTGCCAGCTCATCGCAGTTGTCAGGTCCAGTGAGTAGTGCCTGGGACTGTGTGTTTTTTCTGTTATATGCATAACCTGTTCTCTCGCATTTCTGAATTTTCGGAAGGGGTTGTGTTGTTCCGCTGGTGTTATCTGCTCTTCCTTAGCTTGTGTACGGACTGAGGAACATGGGAGTAGGAGGAGCCCAAGCTGGAGGGGCCGGTCGTTACTTTTTATAAATCTGAGGTGAACTATCCTGTGGGGCTCCGCCTACCCACTAGTAATGGATCTGTGTCTCCCTTCCTTCCTTCGCTGAAAAGGATTTTACAGGTAAGGACTTACCAAAATCCGTCTTTCCGCACTAACTAACCTTCCCTTTGAACCTTTAGAGTCGGCATCCCCTAAACTCGTCGCTATAAAAACAGCCCTGTTAGTCGCTTTCACATCAGCCAGGAGAGTCAGCGACATTCAAGCCTTATCCATGGCCCTACCATTTACCCAAATCTTAGATGATAGGATAATCCTTAAACCAGACCCATCATACCTTCCGAAAGTAGCCTCTCGTTTTCATAGAACTCAGGAGATGGTTCTTCCCACCTTCTGTTCCTCTCCCAAGAACGAGAAGGAGAAAAAATTACATACTTTAGATGTGAGAAGATGTGTTATTTAATATCTTTCGGTAACAAGAGCCTATAGGGTAGATAGATCCTTCTTCACCCTTTTCATATGTCACCAATGTATTAGGAAGGGGTATAGAGCTTCAAAACCAACTATCGCCAGATGGATTAAAGATGCTATCTCCCTTGCCTATTCGTCAAGCGGCAAGGAGATTCCAGAGGGTCTGAAAGCTCATTCTACCCGGGCCATGGCAACCTCATGGGCGGAGAAGGCGGAGGTCTCCATCAATGATATATGTAAGGCTGCCACCTGTTCCTCACCTTCCACCTTTTATAAACACTACAGACTAGACATGGGTGTTTCTACTGACCTCACTTTTGGTAGGAGGGTGCTCCAGGCTGTGGTCCCGCCCTAGGAAAATTCTTCTCTGTAATTCTCTCGTGGTGCAGTCATGGGTGAATAAATAAAGTCTTAGTTACTTACCGGTAATGTGATTTTTCAGAAACCATGACAGCACCCTTATATTCCCTCCCTTCACTTTGTAGGAGCACTCCCGTTAATTATTATTGCTCACTTTTATACGGTGTAAAAAAAAAGGGTATATAGGAAAAACTCGTTACATACATTGTTATGCTTGGATTGTTGTTATACTAACCCTGGCGGTCCTCTCAGAGAGAGGTGCCGCTCTTTTAACCGGTAGGTTTCTTGTCCTTGGTTGGCACCCCTCTCTCTGGTGCTGTCATGGGTTCCAAAAAATCCTGTTACCGGTAAGTAACTAAGGCTTTTTACTACTAAATTTTGTTTTAGCCCCAAATGTTTAATTTTTCTAAAGGCTAATAGGAAAAAATTGATTTCACAGTTTGTTGTGCAATTTCTCCTTAGTGCGCCAATACCCTACATGTAATCGGGAACTACTTTTCAGGCACAATGAAAAGCTGGGAAGGAGCGCCATATTATAGTGCAGATTTTACTGTTATGATTTGTGGGTGCCATGGCCCACTGGAAGAGCCTCTGATGTGCCAGAACAACAGAACCCCCCCACCTCCCATAAGTCACCCTATTTTACAAACTACAGTTTCCCAATGATTTCATCTAGGAGTGCAGTGATCACCATACACCACAGGTGTATCAGAATTTTATACCATTGGGTAGTGAAGAAAAAATTAATACAATTTTTTCCACCAAAATGTTGTTTTAGCCCCAGATTTTACATTTTCACATGGGAAAATGGGTAAAAATGGCACCAAAATTTGTCACACATTTTCTGCTGAACATGTCAATACCCCATATGTGGCTGTACAGTACTACTTAACCACATGGCGAGACTCGGAATGGGCGGAGCGCTATTTACCTCCTGGAGCTCATATTTTCCTAGAATAGTTTGCAGACTCCATATACAGAGCCCCTAAGTGCTAGGAGAGCAGAATCCCCCCCTCAAATGACCCTATTTTGGAAATTATACCCCTTTGAGAATCAACTGTGTAGTGATGATTTGACTCCATGGGTGTTTTCCAGAAACAAGCAGCAGTGGATGTTGCTGAGTGAAAATTGCAAATCTGATATTGTAGTGACCAGTACATTGTAGTGCCTAGTACATTATGTCTAGCTCATTCTTCTGGATACTTGCACCCGCACATTAAGCGGGCCCTCATTGCTATAGAAATGCCTAACATGTGGACACTAAATGTGGTTTAGGCACACTGGGGCTTAGAAGGGAGGGGAACATTTGGATTTGGGAGCAAAGAATTGTCTGAATTACTTTTGTGGGGAGCCTTTTCACTTTTCCAGAGCCTTTGTACTACCAGTAACGTGAAAGCCCCTATATTTCTGAGCACTTATATCGGGATTTTCATCTAAATCTCAGAATGACGTGATTCAGATGAAACCCGCGATGGATCCAATCATTATAATGAAGCAACAGAGTTACTTTGGACTCTGTCTGGCCTCTGTTCAGGGGTGTCATTCTTTTCAAAAGGGTACAAAACTGTAGACTGACCGTGTTTTTATGCACACCTAAAAAGGCAGACAGTGCCAGATCATAGCCCAGACACACTGTCTCCATCTGCCTCATTATAGGGAATCTTCCGCCGGGGATTCCGTTTGAATCACGTATTTCAGGGATTTGCATGGAAACACCGGTGTAAGTGCTCAGCGCAGGATAAATGTGCCTTACTGCTATTTTTGGGAGGCAGAATGAACATATCAACAGCAGGTCAACAATTTGTTCTATTTATTTTTTATGCCAATCCTCGTGCGGTATAAGGGATTAGACGACTTTATTCTTCCAGTCGGTGTGATTACAGCGATACCAGATTCACATTTTTATGTTTGGCAGCTGTCACACACTAAAAGACGCTTATTTTTTGCAAAAACAAGTTTTGCATCCCCATATTTTGAGAGCTATAATTTTTCCATATTTCTGCAGACTGAGTCATGTGGGGGCTTATTCTTTGCCGAACGAGTTGCCTTTTTTATTGGTACCATTTTCCTGCACATAACAGTTTTTAATCGCTTTCTATTCTGATTTTTGTGAGGCAGAATGAACAAAAACCTGCAATTCAGGAGTTGTTTTTTTTTAGATTATTTATTCCGTACTGCATGTGGTAAAATTGATAAGGTGGCTTTATTCTTCGGGTCAGTACGATTACAGCGATATCACATTTATACTGTATAATTTTTTTATGTTTTGGCACTTTCACACAATAAAAATGATTTTATATAAAAAAGAATTGTTTTTGCATCGCTGTATTCTGAGAACTATGGCGGCTTATTTTTTGCGGGACAAGATGACATTTTCAGCGATATCATTTTTATTTACATTCATCTTTTTTATCGCATTTTATTCCACTTTTTGTTTGGCGGTATGATGAAAACGCAGTTTTTTTGCCTTGTTTCTTATTTTTTTTATGGTGTTCACTAAAGGGGTTGACTAGTTGTAACCATTTTATAGATCAGGTCGTTCCAGACGTGGCAATACCATATATGGATACGTTTTTTGATTATTTTTGTTTTTACATAAAATTATGTATTTATGGTTATAATATTTTTTCATTTTTTTCTTTAAATATTTTTACCATTACTTTATGTGACTTTAACTTTTATCTCTCTGATCGCTGGTATAATGCATTTTAATGCAGCAGCATTGCAATGCATATTATACCTGTCAGTGCTACACTGACAGAAGCCTCTTAGACCATGCTGTCAGCATGGTCCAACAGGCTTGCCTTAGCTGACAGACCTGTAGGTCGTCATGACGAGCTCGGGTTGCCATGACGACAATCGGGCCCTCGTGATAATGTCGCGGGGGTGCCAATCGCATGGGAGAGGGAGTACCCTCTATCTCGCTGCCTCCTAAATGTGCTGTGTGGCTGCCATTGCTGGTGTGGTGTTGTGCCTGTGGGGCGCTGTGGCCTGGAGTCATTTTTGTCTAGCGGCATTAGATTAACATATAATTTTTGGATGTGTAGTCCATGTTTTTTTTTCTACAGTTCTGGCATCAACATGTTTCCTGGTGTTGTTAAAAAACTTCATTCTGGGACAATTTGCAGGAATGGTTATAGCACTGTTTCTATGACTGAATCATTGTAACTTTGAGCTGTAATTGTACTTCGCATTGAAACTGGAGGGGTCCGGCTACCGTATGTTATCCCACCCCACACCATGATCCTGGGAAGTGGACCAGCATGACATTCCCTAATGAAGGCCACTTCATTGCATTACCCATATGTACTGCGGATAAAATAAGTATTAACCCCTTTACCCCCAAAGGTGGTTTGCATGTTAATGACCAGGCCAATTTTTACAATTCTGACCACTGTCAATTTATGAAGTAATAACTCTGGAACGCTTCAACGGATCCCACTGATTCTGAGATTGTTTTTTCATGACATATTGTACTTCATCATAGTGGTAAAATTTATTCAATATGACCTGTGTTTATTTGTAAAAAAATCGGAAATTTGACAAAAATGTTAAAAAATTTTCAATTTTTTTTAAATTTGAATTTTTATGCCTTTAAATCAGAAAGATATGTCACACAAAATAGTTAATAAATAACATTTCCCACATGTCTACTTTACATCAGCACAATTTTGGAACCAAATTTTTTTTTTGTTGTTAGGAAGTTATAAGGGTTAAAAGTTGACCAGCGATTTCTCATTTTTCCAACAAAATTAACAAAACCATTTTTTTAGGGACCACATCACATTTGAAGTGACTTTGAGGGGCCTTTATGACCCTCAAGGTGCTCAAAACCACATGCAAGAAGTTTATTAACCCTTCATGTGCTTCGCAGGAATTTTTGGAATGTGGAAAAAAAAATGAACATCTAACTTTTCTCACAAAAATGTTACTTTAGACCCAAATTTTTTTATTTTCGCAACGGTAACAGGAAAAAATGCACCTCAAAATGTGTTGCACAATTTCTCCTGAGCACGCAGATACCCCATATGTGGGGAAAAAACACTTTTTGCTCACTACTTGAGTTTGCATTGGGTACTCGGGTGTGCATCATGTATCGCGGGTGCTTGAGTGAAATGCTCGAGTCCCCGCCCTGCATGTTTCACGGTTGTTAGACATGCAGGGATCGCTCGTGCATGGCAGGTAATCTCCGCGTGTTTTTTTTGGCTGTATAACAGCCGTGAAACATATGGGGCGGAGACTCGAGCATGTCACTCGAGCACCCGCAATACTCGGTGCATACCCGAGCACCCGATGCAAACTCAAGTAGCGAGCACTTGCTCTCAACACTAGTCATCATTTCGTCATCATTTTTTTTTTCTTTACTTATGAAAAAATCCCAACCCAAACCCTAATACAACCCTAGCACAGCCCTAACCCTAGAGTTAATTTTTTACCCTGTTCCTCATGTGTTATAAGTGATTAGACGACTTTAGTCTTCAGGTCGGTGGAATTACAGTGATACAGTGAGATTCATATCGGGTTTTTATGTTTTGCACCTGTCACACACTAAAAGACGCTTTTTTTGCAGTGTTTTTGCCATCATTTTTCAATATTTAGGCCGACAGAGTTATGTAAGGGCTTGTTTTTTGCGGGACAAGTTGACGTTTTTATTGGTACAATTTTTGGGCATGTGACATTTTTTGATCGCTTTCTATTCCGATTTTTGGGAGGCTGAATAAACAAAAACCAACAATTAAGGATTTTTTTTAATTTTTTTTATGCCAGTCCGCGTGTGGTAAAATTGATAAGGTAGCTTTATTCTTCGGATCAATACATTTACAGCGATACTAGATATATATAGTTTTTTATGTTTTGGTGCTTTTACACAATAAAAACTATTTTATAGAAAAAATATTTTTTTTTGCATCGCTTTATTCTGAGAGCTATAACTTTTTTATTTTTTGGCTGATGGAGCTGTATAGCTGTTTTTTTGTGGGGCAAGATGACGTTTTCAGCTATACCATTTTTATTTACATTGGTCTTTTTGATTGCGTTTTATTCCATTTTTTGTTTGGCGGTATGATGATAAAGCATCGTTTTTTGCTTCGTGTTATATATTTTTTTTTTACCGTGTTCACTAAAGGGGTTATCTAGTGGGTCAGTTTTATAGGTCAGGTCGTTCTGGACTCGGCGATACCAAATATGTGTACTTTTATTGTTTGTTTTTTTTCAGAATATTTATTTATGGGTACAGTAGATTTTTATTTGTTCGGGATTATTTTTTCTAAATATTTGTACTTTTTTTTTCTGACACTTTCTTTTACTTTTACACTTTGTCCCACTATGGGACTTTCATTTTTTGCAGGCTGACCGCTTCTATTGCATAAGATGGAGCAGCATCTCTGTGCTATGCCGGCTGTCAGATCTGTACTGCGCACAATCTATCTAACTTCCTGATGCCCGGTGACCTGGATGTCGTCATGACGGCATCGGGTCACTATGGAAACGATCGGGACCCTGTGCACATATCGCGGGGTCTCCGGACTCTGATCCAAAATAAGAGGGGCGCTCTTATCTCTGCTTGCCCCGGAAATGCTGCGATCGACTTCGGTCACAGCATTTTGGGGGTTAGTGTGCTGGGAGCAATGCGGGACTGCTCCTGGCACATAGTACCGGGTGTCAGCTGTTAGAATCAGCTCACACCCGGCAGCAATTGCGCACGCACAGCCTCTGCTACGGGACGCAATAATACGTACCTTGTCAATAAGGCCCAGGGCGCAGGTACATATTATTACGCCCCACGTCCGAATGGGGTTAAACACGTCATCAATTTTCCAATATATTTTTAAACGTGCTTTTGAAATGAAGTTATCACCAGATGTCGGTAACAACTAGTGACGAGCGAGCGTGCTCGCAACTGCTTGGTAGTTGCCCGAGCATCTCACTGCTTGAGATGCTCAGCGAGTACTTCCGCGATGCTCGGGCGGGAGCTTGGATCCCCGTCCCACATGTTTGGTGCTCTTTAGACAGTGAATAAACATGCGGGGATTGCCTGCCACTCACTATAATGCCGTAGCCATGTTGGTTGTGGCATTACAGTGATTGGCTGGTCTCAGTGATCGTCATCGCGTGTATATAAGACCCGGGACCCTATGCTCGTCACAGTCTACCCTGGAAACAGGCAGAGTAGGGAGAGGTGCTGCTGAGTGAGAGAGTGAATTGGCGGTTTATTAGTGAAGTATTAGGTATTCTACAGCAAGATATATATCCATCTGAACTAACAGTCCTTCTAAGGACTAATCCAGCAGCATATATTAATCCTGGTGATAGCAGGAGTTAGGAAGGCAAAGTTTGTGGAGAGCGCATACAATAGAATTGGGTCCATTGCGCGTTCGTTCTACTGCTGTTTCTCATATCCAGAGCCCTAGATATCAGGGCTAATAATCTTTTTGCTCTTAATCCTGATTATTTTGTTGAAAAGCACTATAATATATAATTTTTACTGCTCCATTTGCTTGTTGGCAGAATACAGCCAGATTTTTTTTCAGTTTATTCGTATTGCTGTATTGTGGAAGCAGAGAAACTTGTCCACCATAAAACGTGATCCGATATTACTATGGTAATAATTGTCACATTTTTTGGAGCTTGCCAAATATTACACTCCAGTTAAAGTCTGACAGTTGTGTGTTGTTCAACCTATTCACATTTAGTCGCTGACCAATACCATATCTCTAACGCCACTGCCTAATACCGTGGTCATCACACATGATTCCATATTACTGTGGTAATAATACAGACATTTAGTGGAGCGTGCCAAATATACTCCATTTCAAGTCTGCCAGCTCTGTGTTGTTGAACCTATTTACACTTGGTCGCTAACCAGTACCACACTACAAGGCCACTGCCTAAAACCGTGGTCATCACACATGATCCCATATTACTGCAGTAATAATACAGACATTTAGTGGAGCGTGCCAAATATTATAATTCATTTAAAAATTGGCTACGGAACACCACTCTTGAAGCCAGAGCAGTATGAAAAGGTTGTTGGTTTGATAGCAGATAATGCTTCCAGTCAGTTTACCACCATAATCACCCTGTCTTCCACATGGTTCAGTCCCAGTAGCCGTGAGTCTGGACCACATATTTCTCACCCTGATCCTCCGGCTTCCCACCATGCTGAGTGCCCGGAGATAAGTTATCCCACACTTGGACACTCCGAAGAGCTGTTCACTTTTGCATTTATAGATTCGGGCCTCTCGCCCGGCCCGCTTCAAGTGGGGCAAGAGGATACTGCATGTAGCGATGCCCAAATATTTGAGCAGCCACGGTCACACAAAGGCATGTTGCAAGAGGTGGATGATGATGATGAGACACAATTGCCACCAAGTCAGGAGGAGGCCCAGGGTGCGTACGTGGAAGATGAGGTGGACGATGAAGTCACTGACGCAACCTAGCAAGGTAACATGCATAGCGAGGACACCAGCACAGAGACAGAGGGAGGCGTAGCACCACATCAGGCAGGAGCAAGCAGTGGGGTGACCACAGACCCAAGGCAGGCAACTGTTCCCCAGAACACCAACACAAGGGAAGTTGCCAGTCCAACTGTTAGGTCTTACAGAGTCTGGCTCTTTTTTTAAAGACTGTCCAGATAACCTCAAAAAGGACATTTGCAACCTCTGCAATTCCAGCCTCAGCAGGGGCAGCAAAACTACCAGTCTGACCACCACTAGCATGCTCAGGCAAATGACAGCATGGCACCCGAGTAGTTGGGCCGAACGCCAGTGTCCAGAAACATTGTCTGCGAGTGACACCAGTGCCTGTTCTGCTGTTGTGCGTGCACTCCAATCCTCTGTCCATGTCGCAGGCGAAGATGCTTCCCGCCCTGTGCCTGTCGTTGCACACTTGCAACCATCACCGTTAGCAAACACGTCCTTGACCCAGCGCAGTGTTCAGTTGTCCCTAGCCCAGTCCTTTGAACGCAAGCGCCAATACGCAGCCAACGCCCCACAGGCCACAATACTAAGCTCCCACATTTCTCAAATGCTTGCACTTGAAATGTTGACTTTTGAGCTCGAGAAGATCTTTCCACAACCTGATGGCGGCGGCAATTCCTTGGTACTTGATCCCCAGCCGCAACTATTTCTCCCTTTGTGCCATCCTCACATTAGACAAGCACGTGCCCAAGATCACTACCCGTGCCCTCAACAACACAGTTAGTGGGAAGGTCCACCTAACCACGGACACATGGGCAAGTGCTTGTGGCCCGGGTTGGTACATCTCGCTGACCCCACACTTCGCTAATATAGTGGAAGCCGGGACCCAGTCGGAGTCTTGGAAGGAACTTCTGACGCCGAGGATTGCAGGCACTGGGTCAATTACGGTTACCCCACATTCTGCGGCTCCTGAACCTCCTCCTCCTCAGCCTCCATCTCCGAAATGACCACATCAGTCGTAAGCTGGAAGCACTGCCGCACTGCCTCGACCAAGCGGTAACAGGCTGTGCTGAAGCTAATATGCTTAGGTTACAAACTGCACACCACTGCAGAGTTGTTGACAGCTGTAAAAGAGCAGGCTGATCTGTGGCTGTCACGCTGAACCTACAGCCAGGCATGGTATTGTGTGACAATGGCCGGAACCTGGTGGCGGCTCAGAAGCTGTACCATGCCTGGCCCATGTGCTCAACCTAGTGGTTGAGCGGATTTGCCTGAGCTGCTTGCTAAAGTATGCCATGTGTCTGCCCATTTTCAAAAGTCACCTACAGCTTCCACCGCCCTCGCCGTGCTTCAGCAGCATTTGCAGCTTCCAGCTCACTGACTGGTGTGCGATGTCACCACACGTTGGAACTCTACACTGCAGATGTTGGGAAGGATTTGTGAGCAGCAGAGGGCAGTTGTTGAGTACCAGCTTCAACACGCCTATCATTATTCAGGTCAGCCTCCGCACATAAGAGCTGATGAGTGGACATGGATGTCAGACATCTGTGCCATCCTCAAAAACTTGGAGGACTCCACCAAGATGGTGAGCGGCAATGATGCCATAATTAGCATGTGTGATTTTGGCCCATTCTCCCACACAAACACTCTTCAAATCCTGAAGCTTCCGTGGGTTCCTTCTATGAGCTCTGAGCTTTAGTTTCTTACAAAATTTTTCTAACTATTTTTACTTAGAAAATTGGTGACATACAGTGGCATGTAAAAGTTTGGGCACCCCTAGTCAAAATTACTGTTATTGTGAACAGTTAAGCAAGTTTTAGATTAAGTGATCTCTAAAAGGCCTAAAATTAAATATGACACATTTCCTTTGTATTTTAGGCAAAAATATATTTATATTGTCATTTTTTATATTTTATAAATTACAAAAAGGTAAATTGGCCACTGCAAAAGTTTGGGCACCCTAGCAGATTTATGTGCTCAGATAACTTTGACCAAGGTTCCAGACTTTAATTAGTCTTTTAGGGTTATGACTTCATCACTATCAATATCATCGTTAGGAAAGGCCAGGTGATGCAAAAAACCCAGCCTCCTCTAACCTTGTGCCAAAGAACAGAAGCCACAGAAGCCATAGGTTCTTCTAAGCTTCTGGCTTGCACTCTGAAAATGAAAATGGTGGAGGCCCTCAAAGCAGGAGAAGGCTATAAGAAGATAGCAAAACGTTTTCAATTTGCCCTTTCCTCAGTTCTAAATGTAATTTAGAAATGGCAGTTAACAGGAACAGTGGAGGTCAAGATAAGGTCTTGAAGACCAGGCAAAAGACGGATTTTTGTAAGAACTTACCTGTAAAATCCTTTTCAGCGAAGGAAGGAAGGGAGACACAGACATTACTAGTGGGTAGGCGGAGCCCACACAGGATAGAACACCTCAGATTACAAAAAAGTGTTGGCCGCCCCTCCAGCTTGGGCTCCGCCTACTCCAGCTCCCCAGTCCGTACACAAGCTAAGGAAGAGCAATTAACACCAGCGGAGCAACACAGCCCCTTCTGAAAAACTCAGAAAAAAGCAAGAAGACAGGTTATGCATATAACAGAAAAAAACACACAGTCCCAGGTACTACTCACTGGACCTGACCACTGCGATGAGCTGGCAATGCTGGAACAGAGCCTTAGCGCGCCGACCCCAGCCCAGATAACCGCCATCAGAGAAGGGTCACGCCGCATCTGAAAACACAACAACACACTTCTGCCATGGGAGGGAGCTGTGTCTCCCTTCCTTCCTTCGCTGAAAAGGATTTTACAGGTAAGTTCTTACCAAAATCCGTCTTTCAGCAGCAGAATGGAAGGAAGGGAGACACAGACATTACTAGTGGGACGTCCCAAAGCAGTCCAGAAATTAAGGGTGGGAAAAAAACAACAGAGGCAGATTCCCAACAACTTAGATAAATGCGCAACCAGCGCTAAACACAAGTTAAAGAGATAACCTAAACTACAGCCGCCTGCAGGACCCTACGTCCTAAGGCCGCATCAGCGGAAGCACTGACGTCCACCTTATAAAACTTTGTAAAAGTGTGGACGGAGCGCCAGGTAGCCGCCCGGCAGAGTTGAGCTGCCGAGGCCCCTTGATGAAAAGCCCATGATGAACCCACAGCTCTCGTGGAGTGAGCTCGAATCTTAATTGGGCAAGGCTCACCCTTAAGTCGGTAAGCCTCTAAAATGGCCGACCGAATCCATCGAGCTATATTGTCCTTGGAAGCTCGTTGACCACGACGACGACCTGCTGGAATCACAAAAAGTGAGTCCGACTTCCGAAAACCTTGAGTAATAGACAAGTAGAACTTTAACGCCCGCACTAAATCCAATGTGTGCAAGGCCCGTTCCTTTGCATTCCTCGGTTCTGGACAGAGCGAGGGCAACACAATATCCTGGTTAACATGAAATTGTGACACCACCTTAGGTAGAAAGTCGCCCCGTGTGCGAAGCACTACGCGATCCGGGTGAAACTCCAGAAAAGGAGGCGAGCAAGAAAGAGCCGCCAACTCAGAAACCCTTCTCAAAGAGGTGACCGCCACCAGGAAGGCAACCTTCCAGGAAAGCAATGAAAGGCTAACAGAGTCCATAGGCTCAAAAGGCCCATGTTGAAGAGCCTCCAAGACAAGATTGAGCCTCCAAGGAGTCACAAGTGCCTTCCGCGGCGGAAACTGACGGGTTACCCCGCGAAAAAAGAAACGTACGTCCCTACGCGAGGCGATAGCCTTCCGAAACAGCAAGGATAGAGCGGAAACATGACCCTTCAGGGTGCTAACTGCCAAACCCTTGTCCAGCCCATACTGCAAAAAGGCCAACAAATTGGGAATGGAAAAAATCCTGGGGTTCCTTGAAGAACCCGAACACCGCGAGAAGAAGGCTTCCCAAGTCTTGTGATAAATCCTAGTGGTAGCAGGACCTCTGGCCGCTCGCAGAGTGGCAATGACTTCGGCTGAAAATCCTTGAAAACGAGGGACGACCCGATCCCCAAGAGGGCTGACCGAACCGTCCCCTGGGCCGAAAGGGCCGCCGACTACTACCGGCACTAGACTTGCCAGACGCAGAAGCCACAGCTCTTCGCTGCGGTAAGGCCGTTTCTTTTGCCTTGGCCTTAGCAATCAGTTCCGTGAGGTCAGACCCAAACAGCTGACCACCCTTGTAAGCTAAACACAGCAAACCTTGCTTGGAAACCGCGTCTCCGGTCCACTGCTTAAGCCACAGTGCTCTTCTGACTGTGACAGCCGAGGATTGCGCCCTGGACAGCAGTGACGTAGTATCCAGAACTGCATCTCTGCCATATCGCGCTGCCTCTTCCAACAACCTGAAAAGCCCTTCTACCTCGGATAGCGGGGATCCATCTTGCCACGCCGTCCGTAGGCGGTCCAACCACCTCAGGGAAGCTTCACCAGCACACATGGCTCCTAACGCCGCTCTGAATCCATGACCCGCGGCCTCGTAGATGGATTTAGCCGCCATCTCCGTTTTTCTATCCAGCGGATCCTGCAGACTCGCCTTCCCTTTAACAGGAAGTAATGAAGATTTGCTAAGCTGGGATAAAGGGACATCCACTTCAGGAGAAGGAATCCAATTAGCAATCGACTCCGTAGAACACGGATACAGTGCCTCAAAAATCCGTGTCCCCTGAAAACGTTTATCCGGACACAGGCGTTCCTTCTCCACCGCCCCATCAAGTTCATCCAGAGATGGTAACGTTGACCGCGACCTATGCGACTCCTGAAACAGCCGGGCCGACTTACCAGGGCGTCTAGTTACCTCCTCCGGTAACTGTAACGCCTCCCTCATAGCTCCAATAAAAGCATCCACACGGCCCAAAAGAGAGGCAGAGCACCCCTGCCGACCCTCTTTATCCGAATCGGACATCTCCCCAGCAGAGCTTGAAGGGGAACCCTCCATATCAGAGATCTCCGAGTCGCTGCGCAGGGAGGACAGTACCGGCCTGTGGCGCTTCCTGCCATGAGAAGACAGTTGGGATCTAGCTGACACCCAATGACCTAGAAGGTCAGACAGGCTATCAATAGAACGAGTGAGAGCCTCCATTTTAACATCACTGAGCCCCCCGACCTGCGCTACACTTGACGCCGTCGAGGACTCCTGCGAGTCAGATACGCGAGACTGATCCTGTAGCGGACCTGGGAGACGGTCCGCGCCTCCTGGACCCTGATCTGACATGCCCTCACACAGTATATAGCAGGCTTAAACCTGTCAGTAACTAGGACAGTGTGGCTTCTAAAAGGAAAGAAACGAACGCTGAAGGGTTAAAGCTCTTAAAGAGAGAGCTACCCCAGCTGTCCCCCAATTAAGGGTTAACCGCCTACCAGGAGGTTAATGCAGCAGACTCCCCACAACCTCTGCTAAATGAAAGAGGTGTGCGAGTCCCAGACAAAAAAACCTCTATATGAGGTAGTAGCTGCAGGGCAGCACAGTCTGACACCTAATTGTGCCGCAGAAAGGTGCCCTGCGCTGTGGGGATCAGGAGGTTAAGCTTCTGCCCTGACAGGCAGAAGCGACTCACCCAGCTGGCCACGGTGCAGTGTTCCTTCGGTTCTGACGGGAGGAGAGGAGAGTGAGGAGCCGGAGGAGGCCGTCAGCAATGGCCGCCGCGCAGTGAGAGATAGAAGCCGGAAGGGGAGGGACAGGAGAAAGCGCGCGCTCAGAGCGCTACCTGCCCGCGAAAAGACCGGGAAGGCGCGAAGCCACGCCCCCCGCCGGCATTCAAAAAAGCGCGCGACTCCTCCGCTCTCCGCTCCTGCCCCGCTTCACATGTTCTGCAGGGATCCACCTGCGGACAAAAAACACACAGTCACCAACAGTACACATGTAACAGCGGCCGCTGCAGCAGCTGCTGAAGCACTCAAACACATTTACCAATGCTGAGTACTCACCCAGCTGAGCGCCACAGGGACCCCTAGGGATTTGTGGCGCTGTGGCCCTTAGCTTCCCCCCAGGGCGGAGCGTGCAGGGACCCCAATGGCGTGGTTTGCATCTCCACCGGGAAGCGTCCCTCATCCCCCGGGGCCGGCAGGGTTCTGCAGGGACCACCATAAAGGGTATGCAGATCCGCCAGGGGAGGGGTGGGGGTCCAGCAGCGCTGAGACCCCTGAGACCTCTAGACCACGGGGGGTCCAAGTCTCCGTCCGATTAAAAATAAAAAAATTTCTGAGGAGCGACTATCCTCTGCGACCTCAAATTTTAGACTGGGGAGCTGGAGTAGGAGGAGCCCAAGCTGGAGGGGCCGGTCAACACTTTTTTGTAATCTGAGGTGTTCTATCCTGTGTGGGCTCCGCCTACCCACTAGTAATGTCTGTGTCTCCCTTCCTTCCATTCTGCTGCTGAAATGTCAGTGAGAGCTGCTCGTAGGATTACTAGAGAGGCAAATCATAACCTCCGCTTGACTGCAAAAGACCTTCAGAAAGATTTAGCAGACTCTGGAGTTGTGGTGCATTGTTTTACTGTTCAGAGACACCTGCACAAATATGGCCTTGATGGAAGAATTATCAGAAGAAAACCTCTCCTGCTTCCTCACCATAAAATTGAGCATCAGAAGTATGCAAAAGAACATCGAAACAAGCCTGATGCATTTTGGAAACAAGTCTTGTGGACCAATGAGATTAAAATAGAACTCTTTGGCCACAATGATCAAAGGTATATGTGGAGAAAAAGGGCACAGAATTTCAGGAAAGAACATCTATCCAACCATTAAGCATGGGGGTGGATCAATAATTCTTTTGGGTTGTGTTGCAACCAATGGCACGGGGAACATTTCACGGGTAGAGGGAAGAATGGATTCAATTAAATTTCCACAACTTCTTGATGCAAACATAACACCATCTGTAAAAAGCTGAAGTTTAAAAGAGGATGGCTTCTACAAATGGATTATGATCCTAAACACACGTCAAAATCCACAATAGTCTACCTCAAAAGGCGCAAGCTGAAGGTTTTACAATGGCCCTCACAGTCCTCTGATCTAAACAGCACTGAAAATCTGTGGCTCGACCTCAAAATAGCAGTGCATGCAAGGCGACCCAGTAATCTCACAGAACTGGAAGAATTTTCCAAGGAAGAATGGATGAAAATCCCTCAAACAAAAATTGAAAGACTCTTGGCTGGCTACAAAAAGCGTTTATAAGCTGTGACACTTGCAAAAGGGGGTGCTACTAGGTACTAACCATGCAGGGTGCCCAAACTTTTGCTTCGGCCCATTTTCCTTTTTTTAATTTATAAAATGTAAAAGAGAAATATACATATATTTTTTGCCTACAATACACAGGAAATGTGTCATCTTTAACTTCAGGCCTTTTAGAGATCATTCCATCTTCAGCTTGCTTAACTGTTCACAATAACAGTAATTTTGACCAGGGGTGTCCAAACTTTTACATGCCACTGTATTCAATACTTATACGTAATTACATAAAACATATACAATTGTGTTTATTAAAGCTGAGCCCATGCCATCTATCTTGCGGCTAACACCATGTTGCAGTTCTGGTCGTTTAAAGGAACCTGTCACGTCCTAGCTACTATGTACACTGCCCCCATAGCATTGTTAGTGATGCAATGTGCATCACTAACAAGCTTTTTTCATTAAAATTGGTGCAACTATAATGATTTTATAACCTTTAATATACTTAGATCCTACCTGCTCCTTCAGTCATAGGGGTGTGATTCTCATATTTAGTTATGGGCGGGCGCCACATTCAGTCAGGGCTGGCGCCGCCCATGTATTTGAATATTGCTTCCGGCAAGCGCTATTACTGTGGAGCGCATGCGTATTTGTCCATGTCAGGCCGCTGGTCCCACGCCTACGCAGTGAGGCTGTGTGATATGTGTAAATATGTGTACTTTCACTCACTGGTTAAAGGGAATCTGTCACCCCCTGGGAGATATCAGACCTCTACTATGGGCATACAGGTTATAGAAAAGTCAATCTATACATACCTGTATGACCCATAGTAGAGGTTTGATTGCAAAGAAATCTGTTTTTATAAACTCCGTTTTGCACTGGTTTGGCATACGGGGACGCCAAGAAATTCCCGCCTACCTGTTTATTATTCCCTGAAATACCCGCCTATATGCTTAGTTAGAATATTCCCCCCCCTCCCCTGCACGTCACAGGGCCCTGTGACAGGCCCTGTGACGTGCACTGTGCTCCCTGACTTCCCTTCACATAAAGCGCGCTTTGCTTCATCCCGGCCCGTCTCTCCGTGCACTGCGCCGTAGGGTTCTATTGCGCAGGCGCCAGGGAGTCATTATCACTTCCCGGCTCCTGCGCAATAGAACCCTGCGGCGCAGAGCACAGGTAGACAGGGCCGGGATCAAGCAAAGCACGCTCTATGTGAGCGGCGCTTTGCGCATGCCCGGGAAGTAAGCGAGCACAGTGCACGTCACAGGCCAAGTGATGTGCAGGGGAGGGAGAGATATGGTAACTAATCATATAGGTGGGGATATTTTGAGGAATAATAAACAGATAGGCGGGGATTTCTTGGCGTCCGGGGGACGCCAAGCCTGTTCAAAACGGAGTTTATAAAAACAGATTTCTCTGCAATCAAACCTCTACTATGGGCCATACAGTTATGTATAGATTTAATTTCTATCACCTGAATGCCCATAGTAGAGGTCTGATATCGCTCAGGGAAGACAGATTCCCTTTAATATTGGTTTTACCATGAAAGGCAGTGTCAGGAAAACGACACCCACTTTTGGGTCAGACCTTGCAGCTCTCTGGCGCCCCCTTATCCTGCTGGTCAAACACGGTATTGACCGAGGATAAGCACGGGTGCAGCTGCTCTAGTTTATGTCGACTATTGCGGCACGTGATGTGACAGGACGTATATATACCACCAGTTCCTTCCAGGAACGTATATATACCTCCGACCAGCCACCCTCAAACCACAATATCACATAAATACTGGTATACTGCCACCACCGATCGCTTAACAGGTGGATCGGGTACCTGGTAGGTAACGTGAATTAGCGGGTGAGGAACGTGTTTGCTCGACATAGGACAAGAAGGACGAAACTGGTAAATAATTAATGATTTACTCCCAAAAGGGGGGCAGTGTTTACAAAATATATACAAGATATTATAAAGGAGACAATTTACATGTATGAATAAACAGTTATTTAAAATAAAAGGGATAAGTAATAGCAAAACCTGCGCCACGAGGTGATGGTCTCAGATTAGACGTGATTCTTCCGCGCAGCGCGTCTGGTGTCCCTGAGAAGAATGACCTGAAAATGGCCGATTTGCTTTTTAGTAACAGGGCCAAATTATTAGGAACCGCCCATTTTGTCTACCTCACACGGGGGCTCGGTTTTGTGAAACCACCCAGCTGCATAGAACATAGAAACCTTCAGATTTCATATCTTGGTGTGGGGGGGTCCCACATCCAAGATGGAGACATCATGTTGGACGTCACTAATTTTCATGCAGATGGATATTAACCCCTTACTTACCAGGGACGTACTACTACGCATATTTGCGTACCCTCCGTTCAGTGAGGGCTGCTGCGCTGAGCCCTCACTGAACGGAGCACATGTCAGCTGATTCTTACAGCTGACATGTGCCCGCAACAGCCGCGGGTGGAATCGCGATCCACCCGCGGCTGTTAACCAGTTAAATGCTGCTGTCAATCTCCGACAGCAGCATTTAACGCGCGTTTCCGGGTAGCGTGTCATAAGCCCCGCCCACCGGCGACCCCGTCACGTGATCGCGGGTCGCCGATGGGCGTGCATGACAACCCAGGGTCTGCAGCAGACGCCTGTGGTTGTCATGATCTTGTTGCTATGAGCGCCACCTAGTGGTCGGCGCTCATAGCACAGGACCATTTCTGCTGCATGCAGGGGACCTGCTCGTCCCCTGTATGTAGCAGAGGTGATCGGATAGTTGCTGCTTCTAGTCTCCTATGGAGACTATAGAAGCATGCAAAAAGTAAAAAAAAAAAGTTTTTAAAAATATAAAAAAAAAATATAAAAGTTTAAATCACCCCCCTTTTGCCCCATTCAAAATAAAATATATATAAAAAAACCCCACATACACATATTTGGTATCGCCGCGTTCAGAATCGCCCGATTTATCAATATAAAAAAAGAATTATTCCGATCGGTAAACGGCGTAGCGAGAAAAAAATTCTAAACGCCAGAATTACGTTTTTTGGTCGCCGCAAAATTGCAATAAAATGCAATAACCCCAAATGTTATCAATAAAAATGTCAGCCTGGCACGCAAAAAATAAGCCATCAACCAGCCCCAGATCACGAAAAATGGAGACGCTACGGGTCTTAGAAAATGGCGCTATTTTTTTATTTTTTTTTTACCAAATTTTGGAATTTTTTTTCACCACTTAGATATAAAAGAACCTATACATGTTTGGTGTCTATGAACTCGTAATGACCTGTAGAATAAGAAGGGCAGGTCAGTTTTAGCATTCAGTGAACATGGTAAAATAAATAAATAAAAAACAACTGTGGTATTGCACTTTTTTGCAATTTTACCGCACTTGGAATTTTTTTCCCGTTTTCCCGTACAGGATATGATAAAACTAGTAATGGCGTTGAAAAGTACAACTCGTCCCGCAAAAAATAAGCCCTCACATGGCCATATTGACCAAAAAATAAAAACGCTATGGCTCTGGGAACAAGGGGAGCAAAAACGAAAATGCAAAAACGAAAAATGCTCCGGGGCTTAAGGGGTTAAACAGGACCTCTCTATGATGCTCAGAAGCTAAGAAACCAATTCCTTGATTTCTGGGGGTATCCCAGTTATGAAAAATATATCATTGTAACCAGGAAAATGTGAACATTCCAAAACTCTGGTCCCTGGGTTAGTGACCGTCATGTGCGTTTTTAAATTCTACATTAACTCTTTGTCCAGCTAAACAATAGAATTTTGGAGGGAATAACTATTTTGAACTAGAAGCTGCTCTGCAATGAGGCTTTACGACGATAATAAAAATTCTTAGGGTGGGGACCAGCACTGCAGTTCTATGTCTTCTCTTACAAACGGATAGGGGGTGGGGGGTTTTCTTTTTTGAAACATCTCTCATTTTTAAAATTAGGGAAAAATACCTTTTGCCTGACAGGCAGTACTGTGGCAGTCCTTATTTCTTTGCTCACATTTGAACTCTACAATGAAACAAAGAAACCACACATTTCATATGGTATAAAATGCAAATATCCTGTTTAGGCCATGGCTCCACTATTAGTATTTGGTCAGTAATTTTTCTCAGGGGTGGGAACCAAAACCAGGAGTGGGTGATAAATGCAGAATTGGTGACTTGTTTCTATTACACCTTTTCTCTGATTGTTCCTCACCAGGTTTTGGCTCCCACTCCTAAGAAAAAATACTGATTGAATACTGACCAAACACTGATAGTGGGGCCGTGGCCTTAGAGAGAGAACAGTAACTCTAGTGCCACCTATTGGATGTAGTAATGCTTGCTGCATGACTTAGGATAAATTCGCAGGAGAGCATTGCATGTCCTTGAAGTCTCCCTACTCTGAGTTTGCACTTTCCAGGATGAGAAACTTTACCACTTAAACCTCTCGCCCAGCTAAACCAGTTTTCCTCCTGTTTGCACTGATGAAGAGCAAATACTCAGCAAATAGAGTTTCTGACTTGGCTTCTTATTTTAAGTCATCTGGCAAGAGTCAATAAATGGTTAGGATTTCTTCCCCGATAGGTGGCACTAGAAACCCTCTTCTCTTCATCTCTGAAATGGCAATTTACATATTTTAAATTCCCAGGAGATCATTATAACACCCGTTAGACTATGGCTACACTGCGACCTTTGTCGCAACAGTACTTCGATCTGTACCTTTGCTATATTGCAGTGCTATAGAAGTGAATGGGGTCGTATTGCGACACGTACACTACCGTGAAAAGGTGCAAAAATATCACTCAGTTGAACTTTTTACAACTTACGGTGCTTGTCTCAGTACTGAGCGAACTTTGATCACACGACAACTGTAGCAGCCAAAGTTGCCGTGTAGCTCTTGTCCAAGTCTCCCTATGCCAACTTGCCGTTCTCCTCAAGGAGATATAGTACACACAGACTCCAGACTGGGGAATGATGTCTCATTGTCACAAGGTGAGAATTTGAACCTTTCAGAGCATAAATCATCTATTAAACCTGTCAAAATTCTTGCAAGTAAAATCTTCATGCAAGTTCCATCTGGAGGCCAATGATCATTGTATTATGCTGCAGCAGAGAGGTTTTCCACTGGTTAGAATAACATTAATGGTTTTCCCTCTCTATGTTCTACTTATCTTTGGGTGTATGATATTGCAGCTGAAAATATCTCATTACAGGGTACTTGAGGCATGAAAACAAATGTCCTAAGTGAACTGTGTTTATCACAGATCCCAGGCAGAAGTGTTTATTTTGATGTCATGGTTACTTCTAAGAACAGAAGGAGAATAAATTACACTTTATTTGTTAGTTATTTACCCTTGGTTTAAAAACAAAAATGAGACACTAGTTGTCCTAGGCTAAGAATATTACACATGCTGACTAGTGTTGAGCGATACCTTCCGATATCGGGAAATATCGTATCGGATTGGATCGGACCGATACCCAAAAAATATCTGATATCGCCGATTCCGATAACGGAAACCAATGCAAGTCAATGGGACACAAATATCGGAATGAAAATAAACCCTTTCTTTCCTTGTAGGTTAAGTCTACATGAAGGAAAACAACTAAGAATAATGTAGAATGTATTACATGAAAAGCCGGCAATTCATCAGCGCATACATCGGTACCCGACAATTTACAACAGAAAGAATAGAACATCACACATAGATTAGATAGATAGAAACATGTCAGTCACATATATATGAAGTACAGTGACAGTGTTGGTTACCGTACTTGTCATTTAGTGTTAAAGGATTTATTAAAAAAAAATAATAGTGTTTTCATGCACCGTCTCTTTAAAAAAGCCGGCCGGCAATTCAGCAGCGGTACCCGACAATTTATAACAGAAAGAATAGAGCATCACACATAGATTAGATGGATAGAAACATGTCAGTCACATATATATGAAGTACAGTGACAGTGTTGGTTACTGTACTTGTCATTTAGTGTTAAAATAAAGGATTTATTATTAAAAAAAAATTGGCGTGGGGTTCCCCGTAATTTTAGTCTCTAGCGGAGGTTAAGCAGACAGCTGGGGCAGATGTTTGAAGCCTGGGAAGGGGGTAATACCCATGGAGCTTCCCAGGCTACTAATATCAGCCGCCCAGCTGAATACCTAGCCTTTACTAGCTATTAAAATGGGGGACCCCCAAAAAAATGACGTGGGATCCCCCCTATTTTAATAGCTAGCAAAGGCTAGGCAGACAGCAGGGGGCTGATATTAATAGCCCAGGAAGGGTGCCATGAATATTGGCCTCCTCCCAGGCTAGAAACACCAGCCGTCAGCCGCCCCAGAAATGGCGCATCCATAGGATGCGCCAATTCTGGCACTTAGCCTTGCTCTTCCCACTGCCCTGTAGCGTTGGCAGTGGGGTAATAGGGCTGGGGTTGATGTCAGCTTATAATGCCAGCTGACATCAAGCCCAGGTTAGTAATGGAGAGGCGTCTATAAGACACCCCCATTACTAACCCCATAGTCAAAGTTAAAAAAAAAACACAAACACCCAGAATAAAGTCCTTTAATTAAAATAAACACACAATTCTTTATTGTTCTAAATTAAACCATACTTACCATCACGCCCATTCCAGCTGAAGCCAACGATCTCCTGCAATAAAAGTAAAATAATAAAGCAACATCATCCTTACCTTTCCATGGTTCCCACGACAGCTTCAGCTCTGCTACATTCACATGACAGGCTGGACCGCAGCCGAAAGCTGCCATCCAGCTTGCCATGCCGCAGACACTGAGAAGTGCAGGCATGCTTGCGCTCCTCAGTGTCTCGCTCTGACGGCATAAAGATGAGCCGAGGTCATGTCCAATGAACTCAGCTCACCTCATGCACGTCACTGACAGCGTGGGAAAATTCTCTTGCGCATGCGGTGAGTGCAGGAGAACTTTCCCACGCTGTCAGTGACGTGCATGAGGTGAGCTCATGTCCAATGAACTCAGCTCACCTCATGCACGTCACTGACAGCGTGGGAAAATTCTCAGCGCTTCAGCAGGAGAATTCTCCCACGCTGGGATGGCATTGAGATGACAGGCTGGATGGTAGCATGCCTGCGCTCTGCAGTGTCTATGAAGGATGACATGCTGGATGGCAGCGCCATTTCTGGGGCGGCTGACGGCTGGTGTTTCTAGCCTGGGAGGGGGCCAATATTCATGGCACCCTTCCTGGGCTATTAATATCAGCCCCCAGCTGTCTGCCTAGCCTTTGCTAGCTATTAAAATAGGGGGGACCCCACATCATTTTTTTGGGGGTCCCCCATTTTAATAGCTAGTAAAGGCTAGGTATTCAGCTGGGGGCTGATATTAGTAGCCTGGGAAGGTCCGTGGGTATTACCCCCTTCCCAGGCTTCAAACATCTGCCCCAGCCGTCTGCTTAACCTCCGCTAGAGACTAAAATTACGGGGAACCCCACGCCAATTTTTTTTTTAATAAATCCTTTATTTTAACACTAAATGACAAGTACAGTAATCAACACTATCACTGTACTTATGATATATGTGACTGACATGTTTCTATCTATCTAATCTATGTGTGATGCTCTATTCTTTCTATTCTAAATTGTCGGGTACTGCTCCTGAATTGCCGGCCGGCTTTTTTAAAGAGACGGTGCATGAAAACAGTATTATTTTTTTTAATAAATCCTTTAACACTAAATGACAAGTACAGTAAGCTGAGCCCTGCCATCCAGCTTGTCATCTTTCAGAGACACTGCAGAGCGCAGGCATTATGGGAACTTCCGATTCCGGTATTCGATATTCTAAAAGTATCGGAACTCCGATACCGCGAATATCGGTCGATACCCGATATTTCAGTATCGGAATGCTCAACACTAATGCTGACTAGATAGAGTTAGGGTACATAATTCATATCTTTATTGCTGCAGCACGGTGTGTCTAAAAATGTTTAATCCTTTATCCCCTACATGATCGGGCGATTTTTCGTTCTTGCGCTTCTGTTTTTTTTTCTCCCCCTTCTTCCCAGAGTTAGAACTTTTATTCCTTTTTTTTCTTTTCAGTTGGCTTAGAAATATGACGGCTCATTTTTTTGCTGGACTAGTTGTAGTAAAATGTACTGGAAAACATGAAAAAAAATCCAAGTGCAGCGAAATGGTGAAAAAAACGCAGAAATTCACCATTATTTTTTGGGTTTTGTTTTTGCGGTGTTTTTGTGCAGTAAAAATTACCTGACATGATTTCCCAGGTCAGTATGATCATGCTGATAACAAACTTGTATAGTTTTTATTGTAAATTTGTAAAAAATAAAAAATGTGGTTTGATGCTATTTTCTAACTTTTACATATTACTGTTGCAACATTTTTATTAATACCGATTTGGGGTACGTATGACATTTTGATCTTTATCACCGTTTACTAGGGAGGTGAATTGACCCAAAAAAGCCCGCAATTCTGGCATTTAAATTTTTTTTATAGTGGAAAAATTAAATTTTCATTTTTGAAGATTGGGCCCTTTTTTTTTTTTTTTTTTTTTTCTTTTGCTCATTTAAGAACTTTCTTTTTCACTACGAAGTAGCATCTGACTGTTATGGTAAAATACATTATGATTTGTTTTTAATTATATTTATGACTCTTGGCACATCTATGCCACCCCATAGCACACGTGCTCTCCTTATGTGCTTTAGGTAAAATGCTTGGAAAGTAAATTATGTGAAGAGAAAGGAATTTGAGAGCATAGCTTTCCAAAAAAACAAAGCAGTTATGGTAAAATGAAAACTACTGATTGGTTGCCATAGGAAACAGACAGTTTTTCTATTAGACCATTTGATAAATCTGCCCCATAATGATAGGTTAAATATGCTGCCTGTGGATCGGGCACTGCGTATCAGGCACTGGCTGCATGATTTTAACCATACATGTTTAACTCTGAAATGCTGCAGCATTTCAGAGAAAACTATAGTTTAATAACCACCAAGGGCCAAGCGGTTCGATAACTAGCCTGCTGCCCTGGAGTGACCGGTTTCTCTATCCGTGTATAGAGATTTGTCACTCCAGGGCAGTGGGTGGGGAGAAGTCGCCAGGAACCCGGCTGTCTGACTATTCCTCTGTGCAGCTCGGTCCTCAGTGGCTATTAAACTATGTTTTTCTCTGAAAAGCTGCAGCATTTCAGAGTTAAGCATATGTGGCTTAAAATCATGCAGCCAGTGCCTGATACATGCTGCTCATGGGTTGGGCACTATGTATCAGCTGTCAGGTTCCCTTTAAGAATTGGCCCATATGTATGCGTCTTGGAATCTGGGAATGATGACAAAATCCGTACAGTGTAGAGAATATCTTTTCTTTGTGATAAGTATTGGACATAAATATACAGTAGGGAAAATAAGTATTTGGAGGTCTGTAATTTTTATCATAGATACACTTCAACTGTGAGAGACAAAATCTAAAAATAAAAATAGAAAGATATTCACTAGCACCCTGAGTATGGGGGTAAAATAGACGAGGGAAAAGTGCAGAAGCTGCAGACAGATACACGGATCCTGTGTGAAAGTCCTTAAAGGGGTAATCTATAATAATAATAAAGTGAATTTCTGTCGCCCTGACTCACTGAGCATATAAGGTAACAGCGGTCGTAGTTAAAATGTAACCCACTGATCTGTCTATAACGGAGTACTGATTGCCTTATGGAAGAAAATTAGAACATACAGGAGTAAATATTGCAAATATATTTATATGACATAAAAATATGATACATAGATATTTCGGAAGAGTATGTTATAATACTAAAATTAATTTCTGATGCTCTTACTCACTGAGCACATAAGGTAAGAGCACTTCGTATTTGGAGTGCAACTTACTGCCTTGTCTATGACTAAGTGTTGATTGACCTATTGAAGATTAGAACATAAAGGAGTAGGTATTGCAAATATATTTATATATGGAAAAAGCTGTGCGCGTAGAGCCAGGGGTGGCCTGGCTCGAGGTACGGAGACCTAGAAAGAACAAAAAGCAAACCAACGCATTTTGGGGAATACACGGTTCCCCTTCGTCTGGGTGTATACTTCTGGTGGAACAGGACAATGCTTTATAGTCAGTTGCCCTGCCCCTTCTCCAGAAAAAAAGGGAAAAAGTCAATTAATCCATTATGCATTTCCCAAAACGCGTTGGTTTGCTTTTTGCTCCTTCAGTGGGTTACATTAACTACGACTGCTCTTACCTTATAAGCTTAGTGAATAAGCCCGACAGAAATTCACTTTATTAGAATCTAAAAATAAAAACCATAAAATCACATTATATAATTTTTACATAATTAAATTGTATTTTATTGCATGAAATAAGTATTTGATCACCTACCAACCAGCAAGAATTCTGGCTCTCACAAACCTGTTAGTTTGTCTTTAAGAAGCCCTCCTACACATACATATAAAAATATAAAGTGACAAATAGTTATGGATAAGTAAAAATCTATCAATTCCACAAGTCACTCATATAACTAGGGTATACAAACAGCCCACAGCTATGTACAGTGGGAAAAAAAGTATTTAGTCAGCCACCAATTGTGCAAGTTCTCCCCCTTAAAAAGATGCGAGAGGCCTGTAATTGACATCATAGGTAGACCTCAACTTTGAGAGACAAAATGAGAAAACAAATCCTGAAAATCACATTGTATGATTTGGAAAGAAATTTTTTTCAAATTTTGGTAGAAAATAAGTATTTGGTCACCTACAAAGAAGCAAGATTTCTGGCTCTCACAGACCTGTAACTTCTTCTTTAAGAGGCTCGTGTGTCCTCCACTAATTACCTGTAGTACTGGCACCTGTTTGAACTTGTTATCAGTATAAAAGACACCTGTCCGCTACTTCAAACTGTTACACTCTAAACTCCACTATGGTGAAGACCAAAGAGCTGTCGAAGGACACCAGAAACAAAATTGTAGCCCTGCACCAGGCTGGGAAGACTGACTCTTCAACAGGCAAGCAGCTTGGTGTGAATAAATCTACTGTGGGAGCAATAATTAGAAAATGGAAGACATACAAGACCACTGATAAACTCCCTCGATCTGGGGCTCCACACAAGATCTCACCCCATGGGTTCAAAATGATCTAAAAAACGGTGAGCAGAAATCCCAGAATCACACGGGGGACCTAGTGAATGACCTGCAGAGAGCTGGGACCAACTTTTCACAGGCTACCATCAGTAACACACTACGCCGCCAGGGACTCAGATCCTGCAGTGCCAGATGTGTCCCCCTGCTTAAGCCATTACATGTCTGGGCCCATCTGAAGTTTGCTAGAGAGCATTTGGATGATTCAGAAGAGTATTGGGAGAATGTTATATGGTCAGATGAAACCAAAGAAGAACTGTTTGGTAGAAACACAACTCGGCATGTTTAGAGGAGAAAGTATGCTGAGTTGCATCCAAAGAACACCATAACTACTGTGAAGCATGGGGATGGCAACATCATGCTTTGGGGCTGTTTCTCTGCCAAGGGACCAGGACGACTGATCTGTGTACATGAAAGAATGAATGGGGCCATGTATCGTGAGATTTTGAGTGCAAACCTCCTTCCATCAGCAAGGGCATTGAAGATGAAATGTCGCTGGGTCTTTTAGCATGACAATGATTCCAAGCACACCACCGGGGCAACGCAGGAGTGCCTTCGTAAGAAGCATTTCAAGATCCTGGAGTGGCATAGCCAGTCTCCAAATCTAAACCCTATAGAAAACCTTTTGGAGGGAGCTGAAAGTCTGTGTTGCTCAGCGACCGCCCCAAAACATCACTGCTGTAGAGGAGATCTGCATGGAGGAATGGGCCAACATACCAGTAAGAGTGTGTGCCAACCTTGTGAAGACTTACAGAAAACGTTTGACCACTGTCATTGCCAACAAAGGATATATAACAAAGTATTGAGATGAACTTTTGTAATTGACAAAATACTTATTTTCCATAAAAATTTGAAAATAAATTTCTTTCCAAAGTAGACAATGTGAGCTCAGGATTTGTTTTCTCATTTTGTCTATCATAGTTGAGGTCTACCTATGATGTCAATTACAGGCCTCTATCATCTTAAGTGGGAGAACTTGCACAATTGGTGGCTGACTAAATACTTTTTTCCCCCACTGTATAACAGGTATCATTCAGCATTGCCATGTGTAACCATACTCACCCACCAACACCCAACGCACATTTCACAAATGCTTCGTCAGTATTTGTGGACATGCATTGGGTGTTGGTGGGTGAGTATATACACTGCTCAAAAAAATAAGGGGAACACTGAAATAACACGTCCTAGATCTGAATAAATGAAATATTCTCATTGAATACTTTTTTCTGTACAAAGTTGAATGTGCTGACAACAAAATCACATAAAAATCATCAATGGAAATCAAATTTATTAACCAATGGAGGCCTGGATTTGGAGTCACCCCCAAAATTAAAGTGGAAAAACACACTACAGGCTGATCCAACTTTGATGTAATGTCCTTAAAACAAGTCAAAATGAGGCTCAGCATTGTGTGTGGCCTCCATGTGCCTGTATGACCTCCCTACAATGCCTGGGCATGCTCCTGATGAGGTTGCGGATGGTCTCCTGTGGGATCTCCTCCCAGACCTGGACTAAAACATCTGCCAACTCCTGGACAGTCTGTGGTGCAACGTAACGTTGGTGGATGGAACGAGACATGATGTCCCAAATGTGTTCAATCGGATTCAGGTCTGGGGAACGGGTGGGACAGTCCATAGCTTCAATGCCTTCATTTTGCAGGAACTGCTGACACACTCCAGCCACATGAGGTCTGGCATTGTCCTGCATTAGGAGGAACCCAGGGCCAACCGCACCAGTATATGGTCTCACAAGGGGTCTGAGGATCTCATCTCAGTACCTAATTTCAGTCAGGCTACCTCTGGCGAGCACATGGAGGGCTGTGCGGCCCTCCAAAGAAATGCCACCCCACACCATTACTGACCCACTGCCAAACCGGTCATGCTGAAGGATGTTGCAGGCAGCAGATTGCTCTCCACGGCGTCTTCAGACTCACGTCTGTCTCATGTGCTCAGTTTGAACCTGCTTTCATCTGTGACCTGTAGAATTTATATACTTATATTTATCTACTCTTATTTATTTGTCACTCCCTGTATTTATATATTAATGATCAGGGCCTCCCATAGCGCTCACCTACCAATATGTTTGTGTCTTTATCTTGGAATGTTTTTTATGTACCTTTTATGAATTTTTAATCCTATTGTGTTCAATAAAGATTATCTACTTTTTATCTTCCATATGTGTGAGTATTTTTGGTCTGAGCACACTTTTTGGTTTTGGTTTCTCTAAATGCTATATAAGCATCAACCACCTATTTGGCATGCATTTTTTAATGTATCTTGGGAAATGTTTTCCTTTGTGCCTTCAAAAGACCGGCTTGTATCAAGTTTACTTGAGTTACATTTAGATAATCACTTTCAAAACAAGCCAAAGGAAACGGTGTGTATTTTTTTCCAAAGCTGTTTCTGTCCCAGTGAACCTTAAGAGACATAGAAAAAAAACAGGAACATGCCTGTTTCAGATCGCCTCCTTCCAAAGCTAATCCATGTAATTCATTACCAGCGAGTCAGCATCCTATTCCCTGCAGTCTTACATGAAAGACATGGGCAAGATAGAGACGAGTCTCAATTGGTCCACATGATGCTGTTGCCACTCAGTGTTCTACTTCAAAGGCATAATCACTAGTTCCCACATGAGCTGCGTTAAAGCATTTCCACCAGTTACAAGACCAAAATAGAAAGCTAATAGACTTTGGGTCTGGATTCTGTTTTTTTTTCTCTTTCTATAAAAGTTGAGGCTTAAAGGGAACATGTCATCTGATTCATGCAGTCCAAACCACGGATAGCATGAATCAGATCGTAGGTGAATGATTGCAGCCAGGTATATTTTTCTCAAAAACTCTCCATTGTTTCAGAGACAATAAACTTTAAAGATTCATGTGTAGATAGGGAGAGACTAATCCTACACCACCAGACAGCTCTTCCTATCTCAGTAGTGATTAACAGGTCTCTCCCTAATGTAAACACTGATCTTTAAAGAGACTCTGCCAGCCCAAAATGGCTTTTCAAAGCAAGTACAGGCACAGGTGCTTCACAGCAGACTAATCATTTATATACACCTTCCCACCTGCTTGTTTACTGTTATCTCTACCCTTCTCTGGTCCTATGAAGCCAGGGCTGTCAATCAAAGAAGAAGGGGTGGAGATAGAGGGAAAACAAGCAGATGAGAAGGTGCATTTAACCCCTTCCCGACATTTGCAGTATATATACATCATTGTCGGGAAGGGCTTCTCGACCAATGCAGTATATATACGTCGTGGCGTTCGCCCGCGCACAGCGGACTCTGCGCAGGTGATTGCCACTGGGTGTCAGCTGATGCTGACATCCGGAACTCAGTGCCAGGAGCTGTGCTTGCACCGACTCCAGCACTTTAACTTGCTAAATGCTGCCATCGCAGCATTCAGCGTGCAGACAGTGGGAAGAAAGTCCCTCTGCCCTTGGATCGGACACCACGCGAGGCTCTGATGACCCGATGTCGTCATGATGACATCCGGGTCACCAGAGCTAGCAAAGTTGCTATATCATGCGCAGTGCATGATCTAACAACTTTGTGTGTCAGTGCTGCACTGACAGTTTATAAGGTATAGGAATGCTGCTGCATCCCTATGCTTTATAAGTGATCAGCCTGAAAAATAGAAATCCCATACTGGGACAAAGTAAAAAGGTAAGAAAAAATCTATAAAAAAAACACATTTATAATAAAAAAATATATATATATATATATATATTGTTCCCATAAATAAATATTTTTATGAAAAAGTAAAAATAAATAAAAAAACAAAAAAAATTCACATATTTGGTATCCGGAACGATCTAACCTATAAAACTGTCCCACTAGTTAACCGTTTTAATGAACACCATAAAAAAACCTAACAAACCAAAAAACGATACTTTATCATGATACCGCCGAGCAAAAAGTTGGATAAAACGCGATCAAAAAGACGAATGTAAATGAAAATGGTATATCTGAAAACGTCATCTTGTTCCGCAAAAAACAAGCTGCCATACAGCTCCATCAGCAGAAAATTAAAAAGTTATAGCTCTCAGAATAAAGCGATGCAAAAATAATTATTTTTTCTCCAAAATACACTGTTCAAAAAAATAAAGGGAACACTCAAATAACACATCCTAGATCTGAATGAATGAAATGTTCTCATTGAATGCTTTGTTCTGTACAAAGTTGAATGTGCAGACAACAAAATCACACAAAAATCATCAATGGAAATCAAATTTATTAGCTAATGGAGGCCTCGATTTGGAGTCACCCCCAAATTTTAAGTGGAAAAACACACTACAGGCTGATCCAACTTTGATGTAATGTCCTTAAAACAAGTCAAAATGAGGCTCAGTATTGTGTGTGGCCTCCACGTGCCTGTATGACCTCCCTACAATGCCTGGGCATGCTCCTGATGAGGTTGCGGATGGCCTACTGTGTGATCTCCTCCCAGACCTGGACTAAAGCATCCGCCAACTCCTGGACAGTCTGTGGTGCAACGTGACGTTGGTGGATGGAGCGAGACATGATGTCCCAGATGGGCTCAATCGGATTCCGGTCTGGGGAACGGGCGTGCCAGTCCATAGCTTCAATGCCTTCATCTTGCAGGAACTGCTGACACACTCCAGCCACATGAGGTCTGGCATTATCCTGCATTAGGAAGAATCCAGGGCCAACCGCACCAGCATATGGTCTCACAAGGGATCTGAAGATCTCATCTCGGTACCTAATGGCAGTCAGTCTACCTCTGGCGAGCACATGGAGGACTGTGCGGCCCTCCAAAGAAATGCCACCCCACATCTTTACTGACCCACTGCCACGCTCTCCACGGCGTCTCCAGACTCACGTCTGTCTCATGTGCTCAGTTTGAACCTGCTTTCATCTGTGAAGAGCACAGGTCGCCAGTGGTGACTTTGCCAATCCTGGTTTTCTGTGCCAAATGCCAAGCGTCCTGCACGGTGTTGGGCTGTGAGCACAACCCCCATCTGTGGACGTCGGGCCCTCATACCGCCCTCATGGAGTCTGTTTCTAAACGTTTGTGCAGACACATGCACATTTGTGTCCTGCTGGAGGTCATTTTGCTGGGCTCTGGCAGTGCTCCTCCTGTTCCTCCTTGTACAAAGGCGGAGGTAGCGTTCCTGCTGCTGGATTATTGCCCTCCTATGGCCCCATCCACGTCTCCTGGTATACTGGCCTGTCTCCTGGTAGTGCCTCCAGCCTCTGGACACTATTCTGACAGACACAGCAAACCTTCTTGCCACAGCTGCATTGATGTGCCATCCTGGATGAGCTGCACTATCTGAGCAACTTCTGTGGGTTGTAGAGTCCATCTCATGCTACCACGGGTGTGAAAGCACAACCAAGATTCAAAAATGACCAAAACATCAGCCAGAAAGCATTGGTACTGAGATGTGGTCTTTGGTCCCCACCTGCAGAACCACTCCTTTATTGAGTTGAGTTTCATCTGAATCACGTCACTTGGAGATTTAGAGGGAAGCCCCGATATAAGTGCTCAGCGTAGAGTGCCGGATAAATGTGATCCAAAATGTTATGTAAAATGTTCCTTGAAAAAGCTTCAAATCAATCCACAAAAAAAAGTAAGCCCCAACTCAGGCCTGTCATCTGTCAATGGAAATATAGGAGCTTTCACATTACTGATAACACAAAAATTCTGTGGCTCCTCGCCCCTCAAAAGAAATTAAGCTAATTCTGGGCTTCCAAATGCAAATCCCAGCTCCCTTCTAAGCCCCACAGTGTGCCTAAACCACATTTAGTGTCCACATGTTTGACATTTCTGTAGCGATGAGAGCTTGCCTAATTTACAGGTGTCTGTCCCCAGAAGCACGAGCTGGTCACTACAACGTACTGGTCACTACAATGGCAGTTTGCAATTTTCACTCAGCAACATCCACTGCTGCTTGTTTCTGAACAGGACCCATGGAGTCAAAATCGTCACTATACCTGTAGCAGTACTCTACAGTCACATATGAGGTATTTCTACATTCAGCCGAAATTGCGGGAAAAATTTTGCTGCCATTTGTACCCATTTCCCAGTGAGAGAATGTAAAATCTGGGGCTAAGTTTTGGTGGTAAAAATTTACCGTATTGTTCGGACTATAAGACGCATCAGACCATAAGATGTACCTAAGTTTATAGGAAAATAGAAAAAAAATTGAAGCAAAAAATGTGGTCATGATACTCTGTTATGGGGGAAGTCTGCTGCTGACACTGTTATAGGGGTAATGTCCCCCAATCTGATATACGTGGCCCCCATCCGCACCCTGGTATACATGCCTCTCCATCCTGTTATATATGCCCCCGATCCTGGTATATATGGCATCCTGGTGTTAATGGCACCCCCATCCCCATCCTGGTATTCATGGCACTTCCCCATCACCATCCTAGTATATATGGCACCCCCCATTCCCATCCTGGTATTCATGGCACCCCCCTTCCCCATCCTAGTATATATGGCACCCCGCATCCCCATCCTGGTATTCATGGCACCCCCCATCCACATCCTGGTATTCATGGCACCACCCATCCTGGTATTCATGGCACCCCCCCCCATCCCCATCCTGGAATTCATGGCACCCCCATTATCCCCATCTTAGTATTCATGGCACCCCCCCCATACCCATTTTGATACTCATGTCACCCCATATCCCCATCTTGGTATTCATGGCACCCCCATACCCATTTTGATATTCATGACACCCCCTATCCACATCCTGGTATTCATGGCATCCCCCATCACCATCCTGGTTTTCAAGGCACCCCCCCATCCCAATCCTGGTATTCATGGTCCCCTCACCCAGCACACATGAAAATAATAAAGGATTCTACCAACCTCCCCTCTGCTCCAGCACTGTGTCCTGTTCTGCTGCTAACAGTTCACATCAGTGTGTGAGCAGCACATGACGGCACAAACATTCGCCCTCACATGCTCAGGTCAGCTGCCGGAAGATTCACTCCTCCCCAAGCCCGGTACTATGGGCGTAAGAAGGAGTGAATATTCATGCTCTTTAATAGCGAGCATACTGTTAGCCGCAGCCGCGGCTCCTGCAGCTGCTCGGCTATCTTGTGCCTGCTACTAAAGCAAATTCATATACACTGTTCTCCACTCCCGTGAACAGTGAATATTCATGCACTTTAGTAGCGGGCACACTATATCGCTGAGCAGCTGCAGGAGCCGCAGCAGCGGCTAACAGTATGCCCGCTTTTAAAGAGCATGAATATTCACTGTTTTTCACACCTATAGCCTCCCCGTCCCTCACCAGCCGCAGCCGGACAACCATCTACTAACGTATATCCGGACTATAGGATGCACCCCCACTTTCCTACAAAATTTTGGAGGAAAAAAGTGCGTGTTATATACCAAAAAATATGGTAATTAATTTTTTCTTCTCTGCCCAATGGTATAAAATTTTGTAAACCACCTGTGGTGTCAATATAATCACTGCACCCCTAGATGGATTCATTGAGGGGTGTAGTTTCCAAAATGTGGGGTCATTTGTGGGGGTTTTTCCAATGTTTAGGCACATCAGGGGCTTTCCAAATGCGATATGACTCCCGCAGACCATTCCATCAAAGTCTGCATTCTAAAATGTCACTCCTTCCTTTCTTAGCCCTGTTGTGCGCCCAGACAATAGTTTTTCCCAACATATGGCATATCTGCACACTCAGGAGAAATTGCACAACAAATATTGGATCCATTTTCTCCTGTTATCCATTTGAAAATAAATTTTGCATTCAAAAAGTTAGTTGGCACTCCTTCCCTTCCGAGCCCTGCCGTGCACCCAGATAGTGGTTTTCCCTCACTTATGGGGTATCAGCGTGTCTAGAAGAAATTGCACAACAAATTTTGGGGTCCCTTTTCTTTTGTTACCCTCTCTGTCTGTACAGGATGACTGATCAAACGAAGTCCTTCCGCTCGGTGCTTCACGGCTGGGCCAATCATTTAAATATGCCTTCCACCTGCTATTTTTCCATCTATCTCCAGCCCCTTCTTTGATTGACAGCTCTGGCTTCATAGAGCCAGAAAAAGGTGGAGATAGATGGAAACCAAGCAGGTGGGAATGTGTATTTAAATGAAGCCACACCTGTCACAATGTCACAGAATACTGGAGGTAGGGGGCCTAAGCTGACCCTAAGCTGGGGCCCTGACTAATCCCTCATCCTGGAGGTACTGTTAAAGGTACAGAGGTCCAGGCCGCCAGCGTAACCCCTACCTCCTGAGGATCCCTGCACCACAGTAATCTAGTCCTGAGAAGGACCCCGATCACAACAATTGGGAACCAGCGATAATATGCCCACACACAGTATTTAGACGAACGAGACAGTACAAGGGAAAAACCAAAACCACCTTGCATACAACTTCAACAAAACTACAACAGAGGGAACACCAACGGGAAAGGAGATAAATGATAAAGCGAGGAAAGGGAAATAACACTTTCAAATACACTTATCTCAGCAACTCCAAACACCACGATCCGCTCTGTAAGTCTGAATGAAAAGCTTTCACCGACACCTCACAAACAGACCTGCAGGAATATAAAGGAGTCTCACTAACGAAGCATTGATTGCAGCTGGGCGAGGCTGGACCTCAGCTAGCCCAGAGAGAGAGAGAATTAACTCCTTCACTGCCGAGAAAACACAAAGCACCAACAAGTCAGCTGCGAGAAGTCAGGCTGTGTACTCGTGACGATCTTCGTGGCAACACACCCGTGACAGTACCCCCCCTTCTACGAGGGGCCTCCGGACCCTCAGGGCCAGGTTTATCCGGGTGAGTCGTGTGGAAGGCCCGAACTAATCGGTCTGCGTTAATATCCGACGCAGGAACCCACATCCTCTCCTCAGGACCATACCCCTTCCAATGAACCAAGTACTGAAGGGACCGGCGATTAAAGCGTGAATCAATGACCCTCGATACCTGGAACTCCAAGTTACCATTGACAACCACAGGAGGGGGAGGTAAAGGTGACGGTACCACCGGCGCCACATACCTCTTAAGCAATGATCTGTGAAACATGTTGTGAATTTTAAACGTAGGGGGGAGGTCAAGACGGAATGCCACCGGATTAATAACAGAACTGATTCTGTACGGCCCGATGAACCTGGGACCCAGTTTCCAGGAGGGAACCTTAAGTTTAATATTCCTGGTAGACAACCATACCTGATCGTTCACACTTAGGTCCGGACCAGACACTCTCCTCCTATCAGCCATACGTTTGTATCGGTTCCCCATAGTATTCAGATTCTTCAGCACCCCTCTCCATACTGAAGCGAGAGATGAGGAAAATCGTTCCTCCTCCGGAACCCCCGAAGAGCCCCCCCTACTGAAAGTACAAAACTGGGGGTGAAAACCATATGCCCCAAAAAACGGGGACTTACCAGTGGACTCGCTTCGCCTATTATTGAGAGCAAACTCTGCCAGAGGTAGGAAAGAAGCCCAGTCCTCCTGGTTCTCTGACACAAAACACCGAAGATATGTCTCCAAGCTCTGGTTCATACGTTCCGTCTGACCATTGGTCTGAGGATGAAAAGCCGACGAGAATGACAAATGCATCCCCCGCCGTGCACAAAACGCCTTCCAGAACTTGGACACAAACTGAGACCCCCGATCAGACACCACCTCGGAGGGTACCCCGTGAAGCCTCACAATCTCCCCAATGAACACCTGCGCAAGAGTTTTAGCATTAGGGAGAGCCGGAAGAGCGATAAAATGTGCCATCTTGCTGAACCTGTCCACTACAACGAGTATGACCGTTTTACCCGAAGACGGAGGGAGGTCCGTAATAAAGTCCATAGACAGATGAGTCCAAGGACGCTCCGGGATCTTCAAAGGTAAGAGGGCCCCAGACGGACGGGTATGTGAGGTCTTAGAGCGCGCACAAACCCCACAGGACGCGACAAAAGTTACCACCTCTTTATGTAAGTTAGGCCACCAAAACCGACGCGAGAGGAGATCCACAGTTGCTTTACTCCCCGGGTGTCCTGCAAAAACTGAGTTATGGTGTGCCTCGATCACCTTTTGTCGCAACTGATCTGGAACGAACAGTCTCCCCGGAGGTCCAACAGGGGCGTCCCCCTGAGCCTCCAATATCTCCTCCTCCAGCTCAGAGCATACTGCCGAAACCACCACCCCCTCCTGAAGAACAGGAATCGGGTCGTCCGTATTCCCGGCCCCAGGGAAACTACGAGATAAGGCATCCGCCTTTACATTTTTAGACCCAGGACGATATGTAACGACGAAATTAAACCTGGTAAAAAACAATGACCACCTAGCTTGTCTGGGATTCAGACGTTTAGCGGACTCCAGATATAGCAGGTTCTTGTGATCGGTGATGACGGTGACCGGATGAACTGCCCCCTCCAAAAAATGGCGCCACTCCTCAAAAGCTAACTTAATGGCCAGGAGTTCCCTATTGCCGACATCGTAATTCCTCTCAGCGGACGACAATTTTTTAGAGAAAAAGGCGCACGGATGCCACTTACCAGGGGACGAACCCTGTGACAATACTGCTCCCACCCCTACCTCGGAAGCGTCTACCTCTACAAAGAATGGCTGAGACGCATCAGGTTGAATGAGTATGGGTGCCGAGGCAAAACATTTTTTCAAGGAGGAGAATGCTTGACAAGCCTTGTCAGACCACCTAGAAAAATCCGTCCCCTTTTTAGTCATGTCTGTGAGAGGCTTAACCACGGACGAGAAATTACGAATGAACTTCCGGTAATAGTTAGCAAACCCCAGGAAACGTTGTAGTGCCTTAAGATTCTCCGGCCGATCCCACTCAAGAACTGCCCGCACTTTCCCAGGGTCCATACGAAAACCGGACGCAGAAACCAGGAAGCCTAAAAACTGGAGTTCCTGTACGGCGAACACACACTTTTCCCACTTGGCATACAGTTTATTATCCCGCAAGATCTGTAACACCTGTCTAACATGCTCCTGATGAGACACCAGATCCGGCGAGTAAATTAAGATATCATCCAGATATATGACAACAAACTGTCCCACCAGGTGGCGAAAAATATCATTAACAAAGTGTTGAAACACCGCCGGGGCATTAGTCAGACCGAATGGCATGACAAGGTTCTCATAATGCCCCTCCGGAGTGTTAAAAGCCGTCTTCCACTCATCCCCCTCCTTCATCCTAATCAAATTGTACGCCCCCCTGAGATCCAACTTAGAGAACCATTTGGCGCCCACGATCTGATTAAAGAGATCGGGAATAAGTGGGAGCGGATACGGATCTCGGACCGTAATCCGATTAAGTTCACGGAAATCCAGGCAAGGGCGTAGGCCTCCATCTTTCTTCTTAACAAAGAAGAACCCCGCGGCCACCGGTGAAGATGAAGGTCTAATATGCCCCTTAGCCAGACTTTCAGAAATATAATCCTTCATGGCCTGCCTCTCAGGACCAGAAAGGTTATACAACCTAGCTTTAGGTAACTTGGCCTCAGGGAGCAGTTTTACAGAACAGTCATACTCGCGATGAGGAGGTAGTTCCTGACACCCATTCTCCGAGAATACATCCTCAAAGTCTGCCAGAAATGGAGGTAAGACCCAAGGAGTAACCGCACCGATGACCGTGTTCATGCAGTTTTTATTACAGAATTTACTCCATTGGCTTATCTCTCTGGTTTGCCAATTAATAACAGGGTTATGCTTAGCTAACCAAGGAAGGCCCAACACTATAGGAGTGGGAAGACCCTCCAACACGTAGCAAGACAACAGTTCTTTATGTATTGCCCCCACTTGAAGTTTTACGCCATGCACAGCTTGCAAAAAACTTCCCTGACCGAGAGGCCTGGCATCGATCGAGAATATGGGGATGGGTTTAGCCAACTCACTCAATCGCATACCTTGAACCCGGGCAAACCGAGCATCAACCAGATTAGCCCCGGCCCCACTATCCAGAAGAACAGATATCCTCTCAGTTCTCGTACCCACCACCACCTCCGCCGGTACGAGAAACTGAGACGAACCTAGGGACGAAATACCTACTCCCAGATTGCCGTCCACCACACAACCTGGGATCAACAGTTTTTTCGACGACTCTTTACTCAGCAAGGGGCGGGATGGACACCCCCCAATAAAATGTCCCTTTTTCCCGCAGAGGAAACACCTTCCTGTCTTATGGCGCACCACCGGTCCCCTTCCCCGAAATGATGTCCCTCCTAATTGCATAGGCTCCTCCGGACTGACCAGGGGAACCACCATATGAGGGGACCTTGTAAGAGGTGGAGACATTACAGGGGGTAGAGTTATCCCGCACCTCTCCCGAAGCCGTCTGTCAACGCGAATAGCAAGGGCCATAGCGGCTTCCAGTGACGCGGGAGAGTCATACTGTGCCAACACATCCTGTAATTTGTCGGATAAACCATGACAAAACTGGCTCCTAAGAGCCGGGTCATTCCACTGGGTGTCCGTGGCCCACCTACGGAACTCCGAACAGAATTCCTCCGCCGGACGATCTCCCTGCTGAATCCTACGTAACTTAGACTCAGCAAGGGAGATCCGATCTGGGTCATCATATACGAGTCCCAAAGCAGCGAAAAACCTATCCACTGACTGGAGAACTGGGGAGCTAGGGGGAAGAGAGAACGCCCAAGATTGTGGGTCCCCTTGTAGGAGCGAGATGACAATTCCCACCCTTTGTTCTTCACTGCCCGATGACCGAGGCCGCAGCCGAAAGTACAATTTGCATGCCTCCCGGAAAACAAAAAACTTGTCCCGCCCCCCAGTGAACCTGTCAGGGAGAGCTACTTTAGGTTCTGGTCCGGCTTGCTCCAGAGGATGCAAAACCTTGGACCTAACGTCCGCCAGCCCCATGGACAAACTCTGCAACTGCTGAGCTAGACCGGCTACTGGATCCATGGTAGCTGGAGAAAAACTAAGTTGGTCGGTGAAAATGTCACAATGTCACAGAATACTGGAGGTAGGGGGCCTAAGCTGACCCTAAGCTGGGGCCCTGACTAATCCCTCATCCTGGAGGTACTGTTAAAGGTACAGAGGTCCAGGCCGCCAGCGTAACCCCTACCTCCTGAGGATCCCTGCACCACAGTAATCTAGTCCTGAGAAGGACCCCGATCACAACAATTGGGAACCAGCGATAATATGCCCACACACAGTATTTAGACGAACGAGACAGTACAAGGGAAAAACCAAAACCACCTTGCATACAACTTCAACAAAACTACAACAGAGGGAACACCAACGGGAAAGGAGATAAATGATAAAGCGAGGAAAGGGAAATAACACTTTCAAATACACTTATCTCAGCAACTCCAAACACCACGATCCGCTCTGTAAGTCTGAATGAAAAGCTTTCACCGACACCTCACAAACAGACCTGCAGGAATATAAAGGAGTCTCACTAACGAAGCATTGATTGCAGCTGGGCGAGGCTGGACCTCAGCTAGCCCAGAGAGAGAGAGAATTAACTCCTTCACTGCCGAGAAAACACAAAGCACCAACAAGTCAGCTGCGAGAAGTCAGGCTGTGTACTCGTGACGATCTTCGTGGCAACACACCCGTGACAACACCATAAAGCACTGAGTGCCTGTACTTGGTTTGAGCAGTCATTCTGTGCTGACAGAGTCCCTTTAAACTTTATAGTCTCTGAAACGCTGGAGCGTTTCTGAGAAAGGTATACCTGTCTGCAGCCAGGCTCTGATCGTATAGCCAGGCTTTGATTACGGTAATGCTACATGTGGTTTGGGCAGCATGTATCCAAAACTTCCAAACAGTATATCCAAGCATTTAACCATCAAAATTGACTATTCATGACCTCAATTTAAGCCTTAATTTATTTTTTAAGGTCTCAAATGCACATGTTGCTTTAATAACCATAATACACAGATCGCATGTCAGTTGAATCCATAAATTAATTAACAACCTGAGATGTCGATTGCACTTTTCAAATTAGATACCATATTCATGGTAATTCCATCTTCAAGTAAATACTGACATTTGATTAGTGCAGAGTTAAATGTCTTATATAGGTCACAATAGTAGACCAATTAAATTGAGATTAAATGATCATAGATCAGATCTTAGATTGCTTTAAAAAATGCAAAAAGCTGTAATGGATCAAAAAGAGATAAAATATGGGGAAATTAGCTTATTGCATTTAAAAAAAACAAAAAAAACACAATGGCCAGAAAACGGTCTTAAAACACTTTGAAAAGTGGCATAAATTTTGTGCAATGCATAGTTGCACAAGAATTATGCGACTTTTGCAGTTTTCACGCTACTTTTGGGCTGGAGCGCCAAAATGGGTAGAGCTGGGGAGGAGCCCGTGCGTCAAATGGCTGTAATAATATTTGGCATATCTTATTCCTTCATGCCCCTCATTAAGACTGGTGTGTAAAATGCTAGTCTTAATGAATCTGGGCCAATGTGAGCAACTTGCGTTGGCAAATAATGCAAAAAGTGTATTATGATGGAAGAGAATGTGGTAGCACTTGGTGGCACCTGCCAAGGGAAGTTTTTTGGATACTGAGGTCTGAGACACTTGGCCCAAAAGGGATGAATGAAAAATGAAAATGTAATGTATTTTTATGAATTAGATATCATTGTGACACTTACAGGTTAACATATATTGTTTTTTCAAAAATGTAAATAATTACAAATGTTATAACAGTAAATATTCATGAGTACATGAAGTCAGCATGCTTGAGAAAGGGGTAATGGCCTCTGAAATGTTGCAGGATAGTGCTGTTCCTCCTGTGCCATCTTAATTCATGTCTTTGGAAAGTCTTTGACTCTGCACTTATCAGATGTCAGTATTTGCATGAAGATGGAGCGATAGTGAATATGGTGTCTGAAGAGAAAAGTGCAATGGACATCTCAAGTCTCATGTAATGAATTTATGGATTGAACTGACATTAATCTATGTACTACTGTTTTAAAGCTACACATGCAATTGAGATCTTCAAAAATTAAAGGAAGACTTGAAAGTCAATATCATGAATTGTCAGCTTTTATTATTATTATTTAGTATGATAGCACCATTTATTCCATGGTGCTTTACATGTGAAAAGGGGTGTACATAATAAAAACAAGTACAATCTTAGACAATAGAAATCGCTGACTGGTATGGGAGGAGAGAGGACCCTGCCCGCGAGGGCTCACAGTCTACCAGATTTTATGGTTAATGCTGGTATGTATTGTTTGGAAATTTTTTAATACTATGAGTTTCTGGTGGACTCTGAAAAATCCCAATAGAGTTAGTCACTCTTGATGGTCACTCTTGATTACAGCATGAATCAGATCAGATTCCGATTTAAAAAAAAAAAAAAGGACAATATGGCTGAATTATGCTACCCGAGTAGAATTTATGTGTCACCCCAGGCCTGGATGCCACAAATATTAAAGGCTGTGTCTGAGAGCAGGAGGAGGTTCCCTGGTCAGGGACCATTAGCATGCAGCACCTCCTGTCCCAGGCCAGTAGGGGGAGCAGGCTGCCCCTATAAAAGCTGGAACTGGGGCAGGGTTAGAGAGACCAGAACCCACTTCTGAAGTGTCCAGAAGGGGTCTCAAGGAAGAGGGACAGGTCAGCAGCAGCTGAGGAGTCCGTGAGGCAGAGGAGGATCTGTAAGCCAGGGACAGAGGTGACGAGAGCCGGTCCTGGCTGAGAGAACTACAGTACCGGACATTGGGGTCCGAGGCTGTCGGGGTTGCCGGCCCAGCAGCAGAGAACCATCCCGCAAGGGAATTCAGGTCCCTTGGCCTAAGAAGCCTGGAGGCTCCGCCACACAGAGGGACCAGTACAGCACGGAGAAGCTAAGGTACCCAAGGCCTGAGTCGCAAGCCATACAGGCGAAGTACACGGCCAGCTCAGGGACGTGGGCTATCACACCACGAAAAGGGGGATAGTCAGCAAGGGCAGAGAGAGAACGGTAGGCCTTCACACTCACCCTGACCAGTGGGGCTCGCCCGAATGCTCTCAGATACCCAGCCCCATTACTTCATACACTTGAGTACTATGGGTATAAAAAGGACAACATAGTGTTACAGCAGGTCAACAACTCGAAGCATACGTCGAGATTGGTAACAAAATGGTTCAATGACAATAATAGAGGTGTTGGTTGACCCCCCGCAGTCCCCAGAACTCAACCCAATCGCAATCGAACACATGTGGGTAGAGTTGATGAAAAAACTGTATACATACCCAAGTGAGTCGAACAGTATGTACCAACTTTGGAAATGTGTAGAAGAGACCTGGAATCCGATTTTGGTCGAGACATGTTTGAATCTGATCAAGAGCATGCCCAGAAGGATTCCAGCAGTGTTGAAAACCAAAGGTGGATTTACAAAATACTAACAAAAAATAAGATTTTTATTTTTAGGATCAAAACCGTAACAATGCAGTGACATGACAAGAATCTGCATAACTAATCATATGCTAAATACTTGCAATTCAAATTTATGTATGAGATAGCAAAGATGATTGTCTATAAAGTGATGGTAGTCTCATGTTCGAAGCAGTAGTGGATGATGAGATATGGAACCTGAAATTCAAAAGTTGAAAACATTGTTTCCCTTTTGCTCATCACTGTAAATATCATTTTGAACTTTTAATGTAGTTTTCCTTTTTTTTTGCGGGAATCAAGGCAAAATATATCCAATGCAAACAAGACTGCATATACCGTGAAGAAGTGTTTGTCCTGCTGGAGTCCCAAAACTTTAGGAATGGCTTTATAACCTTTTTTAGGACTGATAGATCTCAATTACTTTGTTTCTCATTTGTTCCTGAATTTCTTTGGATCGCAGCATGATGTCTAGCTTTTGAGGATCTGTTGGTCTACTTAACTTTGTCAGGCGGATCCTATTTAAGTTATTTATTGATTGAGAACAGGTGTAGCAGTAATCCGTCCTGTGTGTGACCAGGGAAATTGAACTCCGCTTCCCATAATAATAATAATAATTTTTATTTTTATAGCGCCAACATATTCCACAGCACTATACAATTTTCCCATGTGATAAACCACACTTAATTTATGTTTTAAGGTGGGGGAATCACTTTTTCACACGGGGCTCTGTTTGGATTTCTTAATAATAAAGACCTTCATTTAAAAACTGCATTTTGTGTTTGTTATCTTTGTCTAATATTTAAATTTATTTTGTGGTCTTAAACATTTAAGTGTGACAAACGTGCAAAAGAATAGGAAATCAGGAAGGGGGCAAACACTTTTTCACACCACTGTATATGTTTGCATCTGTAGGTGCAAAACATCTTGTGTCTTAAAGGATTATTCCGATCTTCATAGATGGATATTGTCAGACTGCTTGTAAAAAGCAGGCACAATTGAAAATGACTGCTAATCTTTGCAGCTGTTCTTGACATACGGTCACTTTTTTTTCTTTTGTTTCCAACCTGTTGCTTAGGAGACCAACCACCTCTGCTGTCTAGTTTGTAAGCACTGTGCTGAAGCTAGCTGGGATTGGGAAGTTACAATGCGCTCAAGCAATCCTGACCAGCTTTAAGACAATATTCATCAGGTCAATTGAAAAGACTTATAAAAATATTAAAATATTAGTTTTATTGCTAGTTTCCCCTGAAATTGGGGCTGGTATAATAAACTGCATTACCAAGGATATTCAGCCTCCTGCCTGGCAGAACTGACTGAGTCTGCTGGTTCAGCAGCTAGTGTATACAGTGATCCAGAAATTAAACCTGGTAATAAACTACATTTACCTTCTCTGTCTGGAGGGAGATTCCCTCCCCCACAGCTGCACAATCTTGTGTAAGCGAATCACTCTGAATTGATGTTTTAGATTGTCCGCACAGCTGGTAAAGTGGGGACTGACTGTATGTTTGTAATCTATAGGTACTTACATTTTAATAATGTTTTTTAACCCCTTCCTAACAAAGTAATTTTCTGTTTTTGTTTTTTCGTTTTTTCCTTTCCTTATTCCAAGAGCTAGAACTTTTTTTTTTTTTATCTTACTCTTGACATAGACTTATGAGGGCTATTTCTACAGGATAAGTTGTAATTTTAAATGACAAAATTCATTTTATTATGTGATACTAGAAATCGGAAAAAAATTCCAAGTGCAAGGAAGTTGCAAAGAAAATCGTATTTCTGCCATTTTTTAGATATTGTTTTTACAGCATTTATTATTATTATTGTACAAATGACCTGGCAAAATGATTCCTCAAGTCATTATGATTACAGTAATACCAAACATGCATAGGTTTTTTTAAATTATTTAAATGGGGAAAAAAATATTGGAAATTTGTTAAAAAAAAAAAAAAATCACTTGTGCTGCCATTTTCTGAGACCCGGAAGGTTTTCAAATTTTGATTGATGGAGCTGTCTGAAGGCTTTTTTTTTGCTCCTGACATTTTTTATTGGTAACCTGTTGGTGTTAATGCAGTATTTTGATCACTTCTCACTGCAGCTTGTGGTGTTGCTGCATCTGAAAAACTTCAATTCTAGTGTTTATATACAGTACAGACCAAAAGTTTGGACACACCTCATTTAAAGATTTTTCTGTATTTTCATGACTATGAAAATTGTACATTCACACTGAAGGCATCAAAACTATGAATTAACACATGTGGAATTATATACTTAACAAAAAAGTGTGAAACAACTGAAAATATGCCTTATATTCTAGGTTCTTTAAAGTAGCCACCTTTTGCTTTGATGACTGCTTTGCACACTCTTGGCATTCTCTTGATGAGCTTCAAGAGGTAGTCACCGGAAATGGTCTTCCAACAATCTTGAAGGAGTTCCCAGAGATGCTTAGCACTTGTTGGCCCTTTTGCCTTCACTCTGCGGTCAAGCTCACCCCAAACCATCTCGATTGTGTTCAGGTCTGGTGACTGTGGAGGCCAGGTCACCTGGCTTAGCCCCCCATCACTCCCCTTCTTCGTCAAATAGCCCTTACACAGCCTGGAGGTCTGTTTGGGGTCATTGTCCTGTTGAAAAATAAATGATGGTCCAACTAAACACAAACTGGATGAAATAGCATGCTGCTGCAAGATGCTGTGGTAGCCATGCTGGTTCAGTATGCCTTCAATTTTGAATAAATCCCCAACAGTGTCACCAGCAAAGCACCCCCACACCATCACACCTCCTCCTCCATGCTTCACAGTGGGAACCAGGCATGTAGAGTCCATCCGTTCACCTTTTCTGCGTCACACAAAGACACGGTGTTTGGAACCAAAGATCTCAAATTGGAACTCATCAGACCAAAGCACAACCTTCCACTGGTCTAATGTCCATTCCTTGTGTTCTTTAGCCCAAACAAGTCTCTTCTGCTTGTTGCCTGTCCTTAGCAGTGGTTTCCTAGCAGCTATTTTACCATGAAGGCCTGCTGCACAAAGTCTCCTCTTAACAGTTGTTGTAGAGATGTGTCTGCTGCTAGAACTCTGTGTGGCATTGACCTGGTCTCTAATCTGATCTGCTGTTAACCTGCGATTTCTGAGGCTGGTGACTCAGATAAACTTATCCTCAGAAGCAGAGGTGACTCTTGGTCTTCCTTTCCTGGGGCGATCCTCATGTGAGCCAGTTTCTTTGTAGCGCTTGATGGTTTTTGCAACTGCACTTGGGGACACTTTCAAAGTTTGCCCAATTTTTCGCACAGACTGACCTTCATTTCTTAAAGTAATGATGGCCACTCATTTTTCTTTGCTTAGAATTTGTATTATGGCAAGAAAAAAGCAGCTAACAGTTAATTCAGTAGGACTATCAGCTGTGTATCCACCTGACTTCCGCACAACACAACTGATGGTCCCAACCCCATTTATAAGGCAAGAAATCCCACTTATTAAACCTGACAGGGCACACCTGTGAAGTGAAAACTATTTCCGGTGACTACCTCTTGAAGCTCATTAAGAGAATGCAGAAAAATCTTTAAATGAGAAGGTGTGTCCAAACTTTTGGTCTGTACTGTATGTCTGATTTAACGGCATGAAAATTCAAAGTTTGAAAATTGAAAAATTTTCAAAATTTTTGCCAAATTTCCGATTTTTTTTCACAAATAAACGCAATTCATATGAATACATTTTACCATTATCGCACTTGCACTTTATTCATCATACATATAATCACTTGCTTTTCTCTATTTCCCTTAAGGGATTATTTGTATACCTTATTATACCTCCATGATCATATATGTACATCTATTTGTATCTATGCTGCTTATATTCTTATTTATTATTCAGGGTGAGTTATTGACTTTGCACTCAAAACTTTATACATATTCACCCCTATTTAGTAATAATATGTGTACACCATATAGATATATATTTTTCTATTTTCATTAGTATCAGGTTATTATTATTATATATTGTTTTTTTTCTTGTTTTCATTTCTTCTTTTTTTGGTGGGATAGCTAGATCTAATGATATTTTATATTTCTCTGTAGGTCACATCTTATTGGCCTTAGTGTGTTGCCAACTGCCCCAAGCCATTGTACACGCTTACAGGCTTCATCCTGTGTCATTTAGTATCCATATATTAAGTACTAAGCATGTATTCTGCAAAGTCTCTATATACATGCCTTCTACCATCCAGCTGCAAGCACTTCCACCGTCCGCTACGCTTCCGATCTGTCAATCAAAGAGCGGTGCAGGAAGAAGCCAGCTAGGGCGGTGATGGACTAGTCTCTCCCTATAGTCCCCGGTCAACTTTTTGAATTATGTTTTGTTTTAAACACTGAAGCATTTCATATAGAAATTTACCTGGCAGCATTCATTCAAAGATTTATTTAATAATACCCGCTTCGGATTTTATTTGCTTTATTTCAGTGGCGTTGTTCATGATTCTGCTATAGCTTTTACTTGCTGCCGTGAAAGAAAGATGAAATCCACTTTAAAATCTGCATGTTGCATTTACTTGTTTTAGACACTGTTAATTTTTTAAATTAATGCATTTTTTTCTTGTTTTTTTCTTATTTAGCTCAAAGAATTCAGTGAGAAAATGAATTCAATGTTTCCAATTGTTCCTAAAAACAAACCACAGACATCTGATAGTGAAGCATTTAATTGGGAAGATTTTCTAAAGTCTAAGTAATGGAGCATCACACATCTGTAACATGATCATTGTTTGGGTTATCTGGATGAACTTGCACTTTTTGGAGGCTCTACAGAACATTTAGCAAGTGAATGGTATCAAGACTTAAGTCTTCAAATTGTACACCTAGGTGATTTTCCAGTGTCTTTTACTAGTAGATTCTGGTACAGTGGCTTAAACAAGCACTAACTGCTATCATTTTTTGGATTATGAGAACGTATTGTATAAATACTGTACATTATTTAGATCAGATATAAACATTATTTTGTGATTCAAGTTAAAGAGACTTGTGTTTTTTTTCCTTTCCACTGCTTAACCAAGCATAGTGGCACAACTTTTGTCAAGGAGAGCCTCTGTGTGCCCCATACATTTTAGTAAGTAATTATATTCCACTTTAATTTTGGTGCATCATTTTGTTAGATCTCCACACTGTGCTGTTTTGTCTATTATTCATTCTAGACATCTACGAGTATGGGGAGGGTGCAGCGGTGCTGGGGAAGAAGATGGCTAATTGGTTGGAGGAGTATTTAAACTAGAGACGGGGGGCGGGGGGACCAAGGAAATAGGTGGGTTGTGAGGCAAGCAAGGGGGAAGGGGAGAAGTGAATATAATGAGGGTGGAGAGGGGGGTGGGGATAGTACAGTTAGATCGTTAGAGAAGAATAGGATGCTAAATAACCCCAAAGTTTTATCTTGCATGCTGACCAACGCAAGAAGCCTGACCAATAAGGCGGATGAGCTGCGGGCGCTTATATCGGAGGAGAGGTATGACATCGTAGGTATAACAGAGACTTGGCTAGACGATAGCTACGACTGGGCGGTAAATTTATTAGATTATAGTTTATTTAGAAGGGACCGGAAACAGGGGAAAGGCGGAGGAGTCTGCTTATATGTAAAGTCATGTCTAAAGCCCAGACTAAGGGAAGATATAGGAGATGGAGAAGAGGGGGTCGAGTCCATGTGGGTAGAGATAGAGGGGGCTAAAAATAATAATAAAATATTACTGGGGGTCTGCTATAAGCCACCCAATATAACAGAGGAGAATGAGAATCTGCTATTAGGACAAATAGACAAAGTAGCAAAACATAATGAAGTGATTGTAATGGGGGATTTCAACTACCCGGATATTGACTGGGAAACAGAAACCTGTAGATCTCAGAGAGGAAAAAGGTTCTTGACAAATATTAAGGATAATTATCTCTCCCAACTAGTGCAGGAACCAACGAGAGGGAAGGCCGTGTTGGACTTAATATTGACTAATAGGCCTGATAGAATAACTGAGGTACAGATAGGGGGGCACCTAGGTAATAGCGATCATAATATTATTGATTTCAAAATGCCCTTCAGTAGGGTTATCAATAAGGGAATAACTAAAACATTAAACTTTAGGAGAGCGAAGTTTGATCAGCTGAAAGAAAACCTTCAACTTATTGACTGGGACAAAGTACTTAATCAATGGAATACGAATAGTAAATGGGAAACCTTCAAAAGAATTCTGAATACTCAGTGCGAGAGGTACATACCGTATGGGAATAAAAGGGCCAGAAATAAGAGGAAACCAATATGGTTGAACAAGAACGTAAAAGGGGCGTTAAATAGCAAAAAAGAGGCATTCAAGAGATTAAAACAGGAAAACAGCAAGGAGGCACTAATGTGTTACAAGGAAAAAACGAGAACCTGCAAAAAACAAATAAAAATAGCGAAGGAGGAAACAGAGAGACGTATTGCTAGGGAAAGTAGATCAAATCCCAAACTGTTCTTTACGTATATAAATAGTAAAAGGATTAAATCGGATAATATTGGACCGATAAAAAGTGAGGAAGGCAAAATCATAGAGAAAGATGAGGATAAAGCTAATCTATGAAATAATTTTTTTTCGACAACTTTCACAAAGTAAATAGAACTAACAGGCGAAATGAGAAGGGACAAGCTTAATCCTCCACTAAGTATGACTAATCTAACCCAAGTTGAGGTACAGAAATGCCTCAGTAACATTAAAATAAACAAATCACCAGGACCTGATGGCATACACCCACGGGTACTAAGGGAACTAAGTAATGTGATAGACAGACCGTTATATCTTATATTTAAGGACTCTGTTGAGACTGGGTCTGTACCACTTGATTGGCGACAGGCGAATGTAGTGCCAATATTCAAAAAGGGAGCGAAAAGTGACGCCGGAAACTATCGGCCGGTGAGTCTGACGTCCGTTGTGGGCAAAATTTTTGAAAGCTTCATTAAAGAGGCAATTACGGAGCATCTTGATGCTAATAATCTATTAACCCCGAACCAACATGGATTCATGAGGAATCGCTCCGGCCAAACAAACCTGATTGACTTCTACGAGGAGGTTAGCTCTCGATTAGATCAGGGGGAACCAGTGGATGTCTTGTATCTCGACTTCTCAAAAGCGTTCGATAGCGTGCCACATAATAGGTTGGTATACAAAATGAGAATGATGGGGCTGGGGGAAAATGTCTGCAAGTGGGTAGCAAACTGGCTAAGGGATAGAAGGCAGAGGGTGGTTATAAATGGAATATACTCAGATTGCGTAAGCGTCACTAGTGGGGTACCACAGGGATCTGTACTAGGCCCAATGTTATTTAATATCTTTATTAACGACTTAGTCAACGGCTTAAATAGTAAAATATCAATATTTTCAGATGACACAAAGTTATGTAAAACAATTAATACAAAAGAGGATAGTGCAGACCTACAGAGGGATTTGGATAAGCTGGGTAGGTGGAGCATTAAATGGCAAATGAGGTTTAATGAGGAGAAATGTAAGGTCATACATATGGGAAGGAAAAATGGAAGTCACCAGTACTCACTGAATGGGAAATCATTGGGGAGTTCAGAGATGGAAAAGGACTTGGGCATCTTAATTGATAGCAAACTAAATTGGAGTGCCCAAAATCAGGCCGCTGCTGTAAGGGCAAACAGGGTAATGGGATGTATCAGAAGAGGTATAGCTGCAAAGGATGAGACCATTGTTCTTCCACTGTACAAAGCACTGGTCAGACCACACTTGGAATACTGTGCTCAGTTATGGGCCCCAATATATAGAAAGGATATAAACGAGCTTGAAAAGGTACAAAGGAGGGCAACAAAATTAATAAAGGGAATGGAGGGACTGCAATACCCAGAGAGGTTGGCAAAACTAGGACTATTCAACCTGGAAAGGAGAAGGTTGAGGGGGGACATAATAAATGTGTACAAATATGTTAGGGGACAGTATAGAGACCTTGCCAGGAATTTGTTCAAAATGAGGGATATTACGGTAACAAGAAGGCATTCACTAAGACTGGAAGAGAAAAGGTTTCAGAACCAGCATAGGAAGGGGTTCTTTACGGTAAGAGCAGTGAGAATATGGAATTCACTGAGTGAGGAGACGGTAATGTCGGATTCACTAAACCAGTTCAAGCGGGGACTGGATGCATTTCTAGATACCAGGCAGATTTCAGCATATACTTAAAAATAGACTAAAATAGTAAGTTGATACAGGGATTTATTCTGACTGCTGGTTTCAGAGTCGGGAGGGAATTTTTCCTCAGGTGAAGATTGGCTAAATCATTTGGGGTTTTTGCCCTCCTCTGGATCAACTTTAACAATTTCAGAACTAACAGGTCGAACTTGATGGACGCAAGTCTTTATTCGGCTTTACAAACTATGTTACTATGGTATCGTTTGACCCAACATGGTCTGACACCTTCAACATTGATTGCATAGTGTCAAAGTGTGTAGAACACATTCCTAATTGATATCGCTTAGTTGTCAATTTTTTTTTAATAAATTCTTACTTTTAATACATCCAGCTTGTGAACTGTGTGCATGCTATGTTGCTTTTGCATGTACAGTATGAGACAAGCTTAAGAGCTGAGCTCATACCATACCTTGCAGAGCAGATGCAGGCTCTGATCGCTCCTGCTTACCCATTTAATGCCACTTATAATCTCTGACAGCGGCACTTAAAGGGAAGGTGCCATCATAAATTTTTTTTTCAACAATTGGAAAAATGTAAAATATTTATGTTTTCATTATTTTTTTAAATATTATGATTTATTTTTAAGTACCGTATATTCCGGCGTATAAGACGACTTTTGAAGACTGAAAAATCTTCTGTCTAGTCTGGGGTCGTCTTATACGCCGGTAATGTTTTTGAACTTTCAGAAATTGACATGCGGGGATACTCTGGGGGTGTTAATAAGCTGCCGTGGCCGTATCCCTGCCATGTGGGAGTTAATATAAGGTGGAGGGAGTTAAAATACGGCGACGGTAGGTCCAGACAGTCAGCGCTTCTGTGCTGAAACTGACACATCGCTGCGCTGTGTCTTCTCAGGCCTGGGACACAGCGCAGCGTATTCCCAGCAGCGGAGACAGACAGAACCTAGCGAACTTTTCTGACACATCGCAGTGTCTTCCCAGCTCCGGACACAGCGCAGGGCTTCTGTGCCGACAGCTTTCACTTGTCACAGAAGCGCTGCGCTGTGTCCGGAGCTGGGAAGTTTTAAACAATCACACAGCCCCATACTGCTTCCCCGCAGCCTCCCACCCTGATCCTCCGCTCCCCTCGCCACCTCCCATCCCGATCGTAAGTTAGGACCGGGCGGGGAACGCAGCACCAAGGAGCGGTGAGCGAAGGACCCGGGCGGGGAAGCCGGCAGTGAAAAGACTTCACCGCCGGCTTTCCCGTTCTGTGCTGCGCTTTCCCGCCAGTTATTTCAAATGAACAGCTGAGGTATCAGGTGATGTCGATCAGCTGTTCATTTGAAGTCGCCGCGGTGCCCTCAGAGGGTTCATGTGAGTTCATGCTTGACTGCATTGCATGAACTCACATGAACTTTCCCACGGTCGCACAGGTCAGCCTCACCTCCCAAACCCGTCATGATTGGTGTGTGCGGGTGTCTGTGCGTGTGTCTGCGAGTGTGTGTGTGGTGTCTGTGCGATGTGTGCGGTGTCTGTGAGATGTCTGCGAGTGTGTGCGGGTGTGCGCGGTGTCTGTGCGATGTGTCTGTGCGATGTCTGCGAGGGTGTGCGCGGTGTCTGTGCGATGTCTGGGGGTGTGAGCGGTGTCTGTGCGATGTGTGCGGTGTCTGTGCGATGTCTGCGGGTGTGTGCGTGCAGGCAGACATAGGCCGATGTGACACTACTACTCCCATCGGCCTATGTCTGTCCCCCGTCCACTCGTGCCAGCAGGATCAGCTCGATGGGAGCAGTAGTTCCCATCAGCCTGATCCTGCTATATAAATTGCCCTACTGTGTCCCCAATAAATGTTAAATACATGTCATTGGTGGCCAGTGGTTACCTACAATAAATTAGTTCATACATTACCTGTCCCCGCCGATCGCCACCTAAAATAAAGTAAAAAATAAAAAACTACCTATACTCACCTAGACACCTAATTCCCCGAAGCCATCGATCTCCTGTAATAAAATATAAAATAATAAACCACAACCTTATCCTTACCCCTCCGTAGTAGTCCACGAGTGTCCCACGAAGATTTCAGTTCAGAGCAGCCACATAGAATGTGACCGCTCTGAACCGCTGCCGCCGCTAGAATGACGGGGCCGTAAAGCAGCCCCGTCATTGCATAAACGGGTTCGCCGGAGTTCAGGCAGCGCTGCTCCGGTTAGCTGCTTTACGGCCCTGCTGTATCGTGAGAAATTCCCACGGTACAGCAGTGCCGTAAAGGAGGTCTCCGTAGCTGCACTGCCTGAATGCACTCCGGTGACCTCAGTCAGTGGCTCCCGCTGCCGGGAGTGGACGTGTTCCCGGCAGCGTGAGCTTACAGCAGCCATGCACAGCTGTCACCATCTCCAGATGTGACAGCTGTGCATGGGAGATCAGCGCAGGAACGTGGACAGGTAACTATTTTTTTTTTAGTAAACTAAGAATTAAATAAAATGGTGTGGTTTATTTCAAATAAATTATTTTTTTCTTGGTGTAGTGTGTGTTTTTTCTTTTTAACACTTTGTAGGTTAGTAATGGGGGTGTCTTATAGACGCCCATCATTACTAACCTGGGCTTCATGGCAGCTGGCGCTGACATGAACCCCAGCCCTATTACCCCCTGCCACCGCACCAGGGCAGCGTGGAAGAGTGAGGCTAAGTGCCAGAATTGGCGCATCCTATGGATGCGCCATTCCTGGGGCGGCTGACGGCTGGTGTTTCTAGCCTGGGAGGGGGCCAATATTCATGGCACCCTTCCTGGGCTATTAATATCAGCCCCCAGCTGTCTGCCTAGCCTTTGCTAGCTATTAAAATATGGGGGACCCCACGTAATTTTTTTGGGGGGGTCCCCCATTTTAATAGCTAGTAAAGGCTAGGTATTTAGCTGGGGGCTGATATAAGTAGTCTGGGAAGCTCCGTGGGTATTACCCCCTTCCCAGGCTTCAAACATCTGCCTCAGCTGTCTGCTTAACCTCCGCTAGAGACTAAAATTAAGGGGAACGCCACGCCAATTTTTTTTAAAATAAATCCTTTATTTTAACACTAAATGACAAGTACAGTAATCAACACTGTCACTGTACTTCATATATATGTGACTGACATGTTTCTATCTATCTAATCTATGTATGATTCTCTATTCCTTCTATTCTAAATTGTTGGGTACAGATGCTGAATTGCCGGCCGGCTTTTTTAAAGAGACAGTGCATGAAAACACTATTATTTTTTTAAATAAATCCTTTACACTAAACGACAAGTACAGTAAGCAACAATGTCACTGTACTTCATATATATGTGACTGACATATTTCTATCTATCTAATCTATGTGTGAAGCTCTATTCTTTCTGTTGTAAATTGTCGGGTACCGGTGTATGCCGCTGATGAAAATGGATGATAGTAATGTTGTTGTTGTATGCCTTATGTTTATGAGTGACAGTTTTCCTGCTATATACCTGCATGTCATAAGAATTTAAATTAAAAAAGGACCATGTTAAATTCAAATCTGTTTTTTTTTTATTTTTACCGGTGTTTGGTATGCGTTGGAAAAGGGGTAGTCTTATACGTTGAATATATCCTAAACTCTATATTTTAACAGGAAAGTAGGGGGGTCGTCTTATACACCAGGTCGTCTTATACGCCGGAATATACGGTAAGTAAAATATGAAAAATAATTTGAAAAGATTTAGTATTTCCACTTTTAAACATTAGTGGTAGCAGGTGCTGAAATTTGCCATGAAAACCTAGTGTACAACTAGCTCACATTACGACTGCAGTAAATGTGGGCTGGATCGGCTCACGTGTGTGGCATCACTCCTTTCCTCCCCTTTTGGGTGTTTGTAAAAACATAGGAAAGAATGACGTTTAGTATCACAGTGCGGAGCCATTTTGTTGGTGACTGATACTGACAAGTAGACTGCGTCACAGTTGATGGCAGACAGCGCAGATTCTGTTAGTTGGTGCTGCTCGCTGTATCATAAGCTTGGGTTAGATCCATGGAGTGTATCATGTCCGTGATTAGATACGCTTAGTGTAACACTGGGATTAGATACAGGGCTAAGTGTAGTATATCATATGATGGGATTAGATATTGAGCTCAGCAGAGTTTATGACACAGGATGGGATTAGATGCGCAGTATCTAATGTATGTAAGATGTGACCCCCGCTCCGTCCACTACATTACTATTCCCATAGAAGTAGACAGAGCAGGGTCATACATTACACCACTGCTCCCATAAAAGTGGACGGAGCTGGGTCACACATTACACCACTGCTCCCATAGAAGTGGACGGAGCGTGGTCACACATTACACCAATGCTCCCATAGAAGTGGACGGAGCGTGGTCACACATTACACCAATGCTCCCATAGAAGTGGATGGAGCGGTATCACACATTACACCACTACTTCCATAGAAGTGGATAGTGCGGAGGTAACACATTACACCACTGCTCCCATAGAATTGGACGGAGCGGAGTCACACATTACACCACTGCTCCCATAGAAGTGGACGGAGCGGGGTTCACACGTTACATCACTGATCCCATAGAAGTGAACGGCGCCGTGGTCACACATTACACCAATGCTCCCATAGAAGTGGAGGGAGCGGTGTCACACATTACACCACTGCTCCCATTGAAGTGGATGGAGCGGTGTCACACATTACACTACTGCTCCCATAGAAATGTGTAACCCTGTTCTCTGTCCACTTCTATGGGAGCAATAGTGTAATAGAATAAATGTGTGGTAGATATATAGTTTCACATGTCCCTCCTACATATAATAAACTTGCAGCCTTTAGTGCCTTTTATATGATACTAAAGAGTGTTTACCCTAATAAATAAATGAAAAAAAAACATGATGTGGTTTCCTCACTATTTTTGGTAACCAGGCAAGGTAAAGCACAGCTGCGGGCTTATATTATCAGTCTGGAAAGGTCCCTGTTTTTTGGGCCCTTTGTAGCTTAAAAATAGCAGCTGACAGCCACCCCAGAATTGGCACATCACATTAGGTAGGCCAATTCTAACTCTTTGCCCGTCTCTTCCCGATTGCCCTGGTGCGGTGGCAATCAGGGTAATAGTATTTGGGGTTGATGAATGTGAATTTGTAATTTGTTGACATGTCTTTCTGGTAATGAGCTCATATTTATGACAGTGTAAATTTCTCCTGCAATGACTCAGTCCGGCCATTAGGGGTCAGCAAAGAACAAGTAAAGAAAAAGCCCGGGAATCTGTGAAAAGACCGGGAAACACAGAACCAGGAAGTTCTCTAAAGAAGGCTACATGCGTGCTGGTGCTGTTTGGACTTGGAGACCTTGTACAGTTTGGAGCCAGATGGGGTGTCCAAAAAACAAGCTGTGCCTTGTGAGTAACTGAAATATGTGACCGGTCACCGACTGTGTAGTCAGTTAGGGAAAGCTTGTTAGTGATTCCAGTGTGCTGAGAACTGCCTGGTGTATATCACTGCTGATGGACTGAGCAAGCTTGATCCAGAGGTTGTGGAGGATCTGACATACTAAGACTGTGCATGTGGATACTACAAAGGAGCCCTGTTGTGAACTACACTTTGAGACTGAGATTGATTCTAATTCTTGCTTACACCTGGATGTGCTGGAGAGCTTGGTGAGAAGGAGAAGGAGAAGCAGATCAGACCCTGTGGCCGGAGATGAGGGTCTAGTTAAAGGTTTCGTTTGTTAACTGTTTGTATATGTATCAAGTCTGAGAGATTTCTCTTTGCACTTGTAAGAAGAGAAACTGTACACTGTATAGGTAACACGTTGGTAAAATACATATGAGTGTTCTCAACACAAGGGTACCCAGATCTCATTGTATTAGTGTGGGAGGGGGGTGTAAGGTTATATTCCTGTTAGGACCACGTGCCACGGCCACGGTAACGTCCTGGGTAGGCCCTGTACTGAATAAGGGTTGGAGTGGCATAGCCCAGGGGTAGTTTGGCTCATCCCCGCGAGATTGGCACTTTGGCTCTCTCGGGCTGCATAACTTGTATTTTATGTTATTGGCTGTTGTGGCCCATATTTTGTAGAATTGTTTAACCTTGTCATTCTTGTGTTCAGTAACAAAAGAAAGTGTTCTGCCACTATACAAGGTCGGAGTCATTCATAGCAGCGCCGTATTCCTCATACACATTCGACCGGCCTTCCGGTCGTTACAAATTGTCAAAAATCACATCTGGTATCAACTTGTGGTTAGTAATGGAGAGGCGTCTGTCAGACACCCCCATTACTAACCCAATAATGAGAACAAACTACACAGACAGAAAAATAAAATTTATTTGAATGAGGACTCCCCGACACTTTCCCTGGTTCACCAATTTATTTGAAAAAAAACCCAAAACATGCAGGTTCTATGTAGTCCATGATGTTCCTACGACCCCCAAATCAGTCGTCCAAAGGCTATGAAGCCTTGTTCAGAGAACGAGGCTGTGACGGGAGCTAGTTACCCCATCCGCAGGTGTCAATCTTCTTCTGCAGGCCCCTGACATGGAAAGGCTTTTCTTACACTGGGATATATAAAATATGACTATCGCACAGTGTCTCCAAGATGAACTTAACTTTTATTCTCACAAGCAGGTTTTATAGAGCATCACACAGGCTATTTTTAGCACCCATTGTTCTCACCAGATAATACCCACAGTAGGCTCCCAGACAGCAGTTAGGCAACAACCCATTAATCAGCACATTGTCTGTTTGCCACTGCTAAGTGAGCCCAGGAAGGTGGGGGCCAAGAGTGCTTCGGTTACATCACAGAATGTCCAACAATATGCGATCCACAATATTCACCCCACTTTATAACATTATGTCCCATTAGCTGCATAGGCGCTACGACAACCCCCATGTGGCAAAATCTTGGAGTACGGGGTTGATACGTCACAGAGGCTCCATAGGCTGTAGCAGCAGCCACTCCGGGTCCCGTTCCGCTCCACGAGATGCGGTGGCTGTGATGAGCAGTGACGTCTGTAATTACACCGCTCATCAGATTCGCCAAGTCCTCTGTATAATGGCCCCATATAGTGCGCCACAGTATAATGGCCCCGTATAGTGCCCCACAGTATACTGGCATCATATAGTGCCCCACAGTATACTGGCATCATATAGTGCCCCACAATATACTGGCATCATATAGTGCCCCACAGTATAATGGCCCCATATGGTGCCCCACAGTATAATAGCCCCATATGGTGCCCCACAGTATAACGGCCCCATATAGTGTCCCACAGTATAATGGCCCCATATAGTGCCCCACAGTATAATGGCCCCATATAGTGCCCCAAAGTATAATGGCCCCATATAATGCCCCACAGTATAATGGCCCCATATAGTGCCCCATAGTATCATGGCCCATATAGTGCATCCTGATATTTGGCCCCCATCCTGGGTATATAGAATATGGTCCCCATCCTGGGTATATGCTCCCCATCCTGGGTATATGGTCCCGATCCTGGGTATATACCCCCATCCTGGTATATGGAATATGGTCCCCACCCTGGGTATAAGCTTCCCATCCTGGTGTATGGAATATGGTCCCCATCCTGGGTATATGGTTCCCATAATGGGTATATTGTCCGCATCCTGGGTATATTGTCCCCATCATAGTATATGGAATATGGCCCCCATCCTGGGTATATGGTCCCATCCTGGGTATATGGAATATGACCCTTATCCTTAGTATATGACCCCCATATATTCAATGGAAAAAAAAACAATAAACGCTTATACTTACCTTCCTTGCGCTCCCACGCAGCACTGTGTCTTCTGTGTGCTCTGAAGATGTCGGCGGTGTGCGTTGATCACAGCTGACAGGCTGAGATCCCCGCCGCAGATACTCACCTGGGATCTCCGCTCCTCGGCAGCTCTTGTCATGGCAAACACTGACTGAGCAGTGTGTACGATGACAGAGGGAAAGTGCAACTCACAGCTTACACTGTGGGCTCCACAAAGATGGCCACAATCTCCTCCCACCGCTGCAACCTGGACAGCCGAGGGGACATGCCCAGGTCGAAGCTAAGAGGCAGGAGATGCTGTCGCCCTCCAACCACAGTCTCTTATGCCCAGGGCTGCCGTAAGTAAGGCATGTAAGAGTCCTGCTTAGACTCTTACACACCCCAAAATTAAAATGGCAGCCCCCAGTAGCTAATGTAAAAATGAATAAATAAAAAACTAATAAAGTGGTACATTTAATTTTAAATTAAAAATAATTGATTATATAATGAATAATTCTTAACACAAAATTAAAAATTGCGGCATCATCCCTTTAAATGGACCAATTGCTGGTGCTCTTTTTCCAAGAGCCTTAGCTTATTTTACTTTTTAGTCAACATAACCACATGAGGACTTTCTTTTGCAGGCTAAATTGTAGTTTTAAATCTTACCACTCATTTTAACATTCAATGTTCTGGAAAGTGGGAAAAATTCCAGTACAATTGCCAGAAAAAAGCAATTCCGACATTTTTTTTGAAAGTTTTTGTTTTTACACGCTTCATTATGCTATGAACATGACTTGACAATATAATTCTCAAGGTCAGTACAATTACAGAGGTACCAAACTTGTACAGGTTTTTTTTTTTTTTTTAAAGTAATTAATTAAATTTCAATTTTTAAAGTAATAAAAAACTGACTTTTATTCATACAATTTTGGGGTGCATACAATGATTTGATTGTTTTTTATTACATTTTTTGTGGAGTTGTGTCCACTAAAGTACTGCAATTCTTGTGTTTTTGATTTTTTTTTCTTTACAGCATTTACAGATTGGTTCATTATTTTTAAATCCTGGTATATCATACTTTCACAGATGCAGCAATATTACACTTTTTTTTTTCTTTCTTTTTTTAATGGAGGTAATGTTGGTTGATTCAAATTTTTATACATACAATGGATACGGAAAGTATTCAGACCCCTTTAAATTTTTCACTGTTTGTTTCATTGCAGCCATTTGGTAAATTCTAAAAAAGTTCATTTTTTTCTCATTAAAGTACACTCTGCACCCTATCTTGACTGAAAAAAAAGAAATGTAGAAATTTTTGCAAATTTATTAAAAAAGAAAAACTGAAATATCACATGGTCATAAGTATGCAGACCCTTTGCTCAGTATTGAATAGAAGCACCCTTTTGAGCTAGTACATCCATGAGTCTTCTTAGAATGATGCAACAAGTTTTTCACACCTGGATTTGGGGATCCTCTGCCATTCTTCCTTGCAGATCCTCTCCAGTTCCGTCAGGTTGAATGGTGAACGTTGGTGGACAGCCATTTTTAGGTCTCTCCAGAGATGGTCAATTGGGTTTAGGTCAGGACTCTGACTGAGCCAGTCAAGAATGGTCACAGAGTTGTCCCAAAGCCAGTCCTTTGTTATTGTAGTTGTGTGCTTAGGGTCATTGTCCTGTTGGAAGGTGAACCTTCTGCCAAGTCTGAGGTCCAGAGCACTCTGGAAGAGGTTTTCATCCAGGATATCTCTGTACTTGGCCGCATTCATGTTTCCTTCAATTGCAATCAGTCGTCCTGTCCCTGCAGCTGAAAAACACCCCCATAGCATGATGCTGCCACCACCATGTTTCACTATTGGGATTGTATTGGGCAGGTGATGAGCAGTGCCTGGTCTTCTCCACACATACCGCTTAGAATTTTCGCTAAAAAGTTCATTCTTCATCTCATCAGACCAGAGAATCTTATTTCTTATAGTCATGTGTTTTTGAGCAAACTCTATGCAGGCTTTCATATGTCTTGCACTGAGGAGAGGCTTCCGTCTGGCCACTCTGACATAAAGGCCCGACTGGTGGAGGGCTGCATTGATAGTTGACTTTGTGGAACTTTCTCCCATCTCCCTACTGCATATCTGGAGCTCAGCTGCAGTGGTCTTGAAGTTCTTCTTTGTGAGGTCTTATATAGACAGGTGTGTGCCTTTCCATATCAAGTCCTATCAGTTTAATTAAACACAGCTGGACTCCAATGAAGGAGTAGAACCATCTCAAGGAGGATCACAAGGAAATGAACAGCATGTGACTTAAATACGAGTGTCAGTCAAGATGGGGTGCAGAGTGTACTTTAATGAGAAAAAAATGAACTTTTTAGAGTGAAAAATTTAAAGGGGTCAGAATACTTTCCGTACCCACTGTATATTTTTTTTCATATTTTTAAAAACTTATTATTTTTTTTACTTTATTTTTCAGTTACTTTTGTGAACTTAAATCTGCTGTTCTTCAATCAATTTGATTATATACTATTACAGTAATGCTGTATATAGTTAAATTATGGTTCTGATTGACTTCAACATTTAAACATTAGACCCAGGCCGCTGCTGTTCCCGGAAGATGTTAGCTTTGTAAAACAGCTGGCATCTTCCAGTATGGTGTGGACTTTGCTCCTGAGCCTGTTCTATACACAAGGACCTGACCTGAGACCTACTCTTACATCTCATGTCAAGAGGACTACTAAAGCACCATTAATTCCAGGGATTACATACGTGTACAGTATGTTCATTCATTTTAGATGGATGTGGAAAAAAGGCTGCAAAGTAAGAATGCTTCTAAAAATAAGTGTTAACATTTTTAAACAATTAACAAAATGTGAAGTGCAAAGTGAATGAACAAAAGCGAGCTCTAAATCAAATCAATATACAGCAGTGAAATAAGTATTGTATACTTCACCAATTTTCTTAGTAAATATGTATTTTTAAAGGTGCTATTGGCCAGGACCCTGCCAATGTGAACTCCTCTCTAAGAGACAAAAGTCTGCCTGTGTGTGGAAAAGCAAGATCCTGCTGCAATTAAAACCGCCTGTCGCCTAGAGGCGGAGTGCTCAGTCAAAGCACTGAGCTGCTGCAGGAAGTGGCAGCTGCGACTCACACTGCGCTATTAAGGAGAATGAATATTCACCCCTCTCCACTCCCATGGGCAGCGGGCACATGTGGTAGCAGTGACTAGTGCTCCGCAAGCGCCGCAACCCTCCACCACAAATATATGCTCTATATAGAAATATATATAAGTATATGCCCGAGTATAAGCCGAGGGGGGCTTTTTCAACATAAAAAAATGTGCTGCAAAAGTCGGCTTATACTCGAGTATATACGGTAACGTATGCACATCTATGGTTTGATTTCTTTGCCTTTATGGATTGGATGGGTTGTTATCGACATCTGGTGGGAATTTCATGTCAATAACACCTTTAGAAATATATTTACTTAGAAAATTGGTGACATGCTCAATACTTATTTCCCCCACTGTATGATATTCTCATCCTTTGCCTTCACAACAGCATCAGTTCTTTTAGGTACACGTGCACACAGCTTTTGAAGGAACTTGGCAGACAGATTGTACCACACATCTTTGAGAACTAACCACAGAACTTCTGTGAATGTAGGCTTGTACAAATTATTCTCTCCCTTTATGTAATTCCACACGGACTTAATGATGTTAGGATCAGAACTCTGTGGAGGCCATATCATGACTTCCAGGACTTTTTGTTCTTTCACTTCACAGGTCATACACTAAGACAAGAAGGAACTCAGCAACCAGAAACAAGCTAGTTTTACATCATCTGCAAGGTCTCTCCCAGAAGTAGCAGCAACCAATTGAACCCAGGTTCACTCATTTACTGTGCGGAGAGGTCTGAGAAGAAGTGACCTGGATTCTGGGCAGTGTATCATTTGGTCCTTTTGCAATGGCATACGATGGGTAGCATATGTAATATCTTTTTATTTATGAAATATACGACACACCAGCGCTTCACACAATGTAGGTGGAGAAGCTGCTGGTAGTTGGCAGGCCCTGTCTGTGGCTGCCTGTAAGGGACAGGAATATAAAGAACAACAAGCACTACCGTGTTAAAAGGAAAGTGGATTCCACAGCCTGCTCAAATGGATGCAGGAAAGGTTGAACAGAGAAAATGCTGGTCAATGTTACCTGCACATCCAATAGAAGAATATATACCAATAGTAAAATGCAGTAGGTGGAATTAAGTGCCCCAAGCCAGTTGATAAAAAGAATATTTGCTATAGGATAATAAATTATAGCCAGCTGGTGTGATAAAATAAGTGCCAGATGAATGGTACAACTACTGACAGTAAGTGGACCACTTACTCTGAGAAGTCTGCTCGGTTCCAATGTAGAGCTATAGCAACCAGCAGGATCCTGATGGAGCGGAGGGCTGCCGGGTCAGACGATATTTTCTGCACACGTAGGTAGTTTGCACTGAGCCCGTGCAGGTCTTGATTGAGCAGGAAGTGTGTAGCCGGAGCATCCTCACGTTGATGTTCCTCCTTGCCGCTTGCGAAATGTTCAGAAGCAGCGCACTCTGGCCGGAAGCGCTGACACAGGATCGCGAGGCTGGTGTGGGGCATGGCAACGTGAGGTCACAGCCAAAAGTACAGAGGCTGGATAGAGCCACAAAACAACCGATGTGTTTCGAAGGACACAGTCCTTCTTCCTCAGGGTGTGGCATACCCAGTTGGTCCGCTTTTATATAGTCTTGTTCATAAGGATTACCTGCTGTTGCCCAATGGAGCCTCAAAGCAGGGAAAGAAAGCTCATACAGCCCCATGGAGAACCTTAAAGGGGACAGTGGACGCACACAAGAAGACAAACACTTAGAAAATAAAAAATAGAAAAAGGATGTGCAAAATCCCAAAAGAACCAAAAATATAATTAAGGTTAAAAACAATGCTTATTAGGTTAATTAAAAAAGGGTGCATTTTTATGTATACTCAATGGGAATGGAATCTGCCTAAATGGTATTAAATCACTTGACACCTTTTTTAAGGTAAAAATACATATCCTTATACACTGCTCAAAAAAATAAAAGGAACACTCAAATAACACATCCTAGATCTGAATGAATGAAATATTCTCATTGAATACTTTGTTCTGTACAAAGTTGAATGTGCTGACTACAAAATCACACAAAAATCATCAATGGAAATGAAATTTATTAACGAATGGAGGCCTAGATTTGGAGTCACCCCAAAAATTAAAGTGTAAAAACACACTACAGGCTGATCCAGCTTTGATGTAATGTCCTTAAAACAAGTCAAAATGAGGCTTAGTATTGTGTGTGGCCTCCGCGTGCCTGTATGACCTCTCTACAATGCCTGGGCATGCTCCTGATGAGATTGCAGATGGTCTCCTGTGTGATCTCCTCCCAGACCTGGACTAAAGCATCCGCCAACTCCTAGACAGTCTGTGGTGCAACGTGACGTTAGTGGATGGAGTGAGACATGATGTCCCAGATGTGCTCAATCGGATTCAGGTCTGGGGAACAGGCGGGCCAGTCCATAGCTTCAATGCCTAATGGCAGTCAGGCTACCTCTGGCGAGCACATGGAGGGCTGTGCGGCCCTCCAAAGAAATGCCACCCCACACCATTACCATGACAAAGAAGGAGAGTGATGGGGTGCTATGCCAGATGACCTGGCCTACACAGTGACCAGACCTGAACCCAATCGAGATGGTTTGGGGTGAGTTGGACCGCAGAGTGAAGGCAAAAGGGCCAACAAGTGCTAAGCATCTCTGGGAACTCCTTCAAGATTGTTGGAAGACCATTTCGGGTGACTACCTCTTGAAGCTCATCAAGAGAATGCCAAGAGTGTGCAAAGCAGTTATCAAAGCAAAAGGTGGCTACTTTGAAGAACCTAGAATATAAGACATATTTTCAGTTGTTTCACACTTTTTTGTTAAGTATATAATTCCACATGTGTTAATTCATAGTTTTGATGCCTTCAGTGTGAATGTACAATTTTCATAGTCATGAAAATACAGAAAAATCTTTAAATGAGAAGGTGTGTCCAAACTTTTGGTCTGGACTGTACTGTATGTAAAAGAGTTGTGTCAATAACCAACATAGGCTACGTATATATAAAATTCCCTATATTCACCTGTTGAGTATGTGAAATCGCAGGTGACCATGCATTTGTAAGTGGGGTAAAGGCATTCCCATATCAGTTGCAAATTCCTGAGAGGCTGAAAAATTCCACCAGGAACATGCATAGCTGACCAAATTCCTTAATGAATCAACCTCTCAATCATTCAATTGATTGTGAAGTAATTCATTAAGTGCAATTCTCCCCCACCCCCTCATGATTAGAAAGCATATACAGTAACTCGATTTCATGGTTTAAACCTTTTGAGGCCAAACTGTCCAATGTGAATATCCATTTGGACTCCACGCAGAACATTTGTCTTAGGAAATCCCCTCCTCTCCAGTTTCTTCAGACTACTTGAATGCCACAAAAATGGACCCCCTCACACGACTGTGTTTTTCGGAAGAATATCGTGATAATGGGTGCCACCTATAACCTTTACTGATGTTATCAAGATGTTCCTTGATTCTTTTTGATAGCTGTCTTTTGGTGCAGCCAATGTAGATTTTGCCACATGGGCACCTAATAATATTAATAACTCCCATTGTGTAACATCTAATCGCCTCCTTTTTAGTGAATTTGCTGGTGCCACTTGAGTTGGTAAAGCTTGTTTGGCGAGTTTTCTTAATTTTGGTGCGGACGCAGCAAGAGCACTTTCTGCACGGGATAAATCCTATGATCGATGGTAGGAGGTTACTAATGACCAGTGCGACTGGGAAGCGGCAACATAATCCTGTAGTTTTAATGTGAATACTATGTGTCCTATAAGTTCGGTATAATTGATTTGTGATACATTTTTTGTACTTCATGTTTCTATGATTTGTGATTTTATATATTATATTTTCTCAGTAAAATTTTACATTTGTAATTGTTAATATCATGACGGGTAACTTTTTTGTGCAGTTAGAATTATATATTTATTGTGTATAGTTATTTTATAAGTGATTACATAATACTATGTTTGGACTCTTTGTGTGACCATATTGACCCAATTAATTTTAATGTGGTATTTTTAATATATTTTCTTTGGCGTTTATATAAATAAAAATTGTAATTTTGCATCAATAAAAATTTATGGCAATTTCAATTCTATTATATTTGTTTTGGGCTTTAGAGTGATTTGTAGGGTTTTACTGTTCGGAGAAGTCTTACTAGAAGTGATACTCATGGAAGAATTGCAGCCAAAAATCCATACCTTTGACAGTGAAGCAAGGTCAAGCAAGTCAATTTTCCACAAAAACATAGAAATTTGTGTGCACAAAAAAGTGGAAGCAAGTGTTGTGGACTGATGAGTTAAGATATGAAATATTTGGCTGTAACAGAAGGTATTTTCTTCACCAACGGTCTGGAGAGTGGTACAATAATGAGTGTCTACAGGAATTCGTGAATAAAGGAGGGAGTTGCTTGCAATTTTGGCACTGCATCTCAGCTAATGAAGTTTGGTCAGGATTAATAATCCCCTAAATGCTGAGAAATACATTCATATACCTACCCATCATATAATCCCATCATGGAGGCATCTGATTGGTTCCAAAGTTATTCTGTAGCCGGACAATGACCTCAAACATACAGCCAATGTTATTAAGAAGTATCTTCAATCTAGAGGAGAAAAAATAATCCTGGAAGTTACAATAGAGCCCTGACCACAATATCTAGTCTGTCTTGGATTACTTGAAGAGATTGAAAGATTTGGGCAAGCCTACACCCACAGGTTCCTGAGATGTTTGGAAAAAAACTTTCTGTGTATTTCCTTCAAAAACTATGTGCAAGTGTAAGTAAAGGAATTGATGCTGTTTTGAAGGCAAAGGGTATGTGCCTTCAAAACACTTCATATTTTATTAATAGTTTATTTTTATTGATTAACATTTTTATTTTTGAAAGCTTTTAGTTTGTAGCATTTTTTTCTACACCTGCCTAAAATTTTTGTGTAATGTACATGGTAGTGGAACCATTGTCGCATGTTGACTGAGGAGAGGCTGGAGGGGTGTGACTAAGCGAACACCTGACTCTTTGCTAGAGCCCCTGATGGTGTGGTTAGACTTGGCTCCAGATGGACGCCAGGTGCTACTCCAGGACAGACCTCGGACATATGACAGCTGACCTCCAAAGGGGCTGGAACAACTAGGAATGGAAAATCTCAGCTGGTACAGGCAGGCACGGCTCATATACAGGAACAGCAGATGCTGGAAGTTACGGCTAGTATACAGGCAGGCAGGCAGGCAAGTGCTGGCGGGTACGGCTGGTATACAGGGGGGCACGGCAGATGCAAGCAGGTACGATTGGTATATAGGCAGGTAGGGCAGATATACAGGTAGGCACGACAAGTGCTGGCAGGCATGGCTGGTATACCGGTAGGCACGGCAGATGCTTGCAGGGCCTGCTGATATACAGGCTGGTGCTGGCTGGTATACAGGCAGGTGCTGGCAGGAACGGCTGGTATACAGGCAGGCATGGTAGATGCAGGCAGGTACAGACTGGTATACTAGAATAGGGGACCTGAGAACTAGCAAATAAGCGAACGCATTCCTCAGCCACCTCCCAACATGTGGAGGTGCCTTAAATAAAAAGTGTCTCCCAGCCATTGACTGGAGATACTTTAGGATAGTGTGCACTGTCTCTTTAAGAGACTGGGACTGCATTCCCTAACTGCAGTGTTCTGGGATCTGCAAGTCATACACAGACCCTGGGAGACCGCAGCAGGAAGAAGTGAGAGATTGGACAATGAGTAAGTCAGCATCCCTGCCCGAGGAGAGGAGGATGGGGATCACGCAGGGACATAGGCATTACAGTACCCCTTCCTTTTACGCCCCTTCTTCTTCAAGCCCACAAGAAATCTCTCTATGATGAGACAGGCATGGGTGTTCTCTTTTGGCTCCCTCGACCTCTCCTCAGGACCAAACCCCTTTCATTCCACTAGAAATAGGTTTTCCCTCTTGCCCTTTTAGTGGCCAGAATATTCTCTACCTCAAAGACATCCTCAGAGCTGCCTGAAGCAGGAGTGGAACCCAGGTCCTTGAAGAAGGAGCTTAAGATGACAAGTTTGAGGAGAGACACGTGGAATTAGTTGGGGATACATAAAGAGGCCTGGATCTTGAGCTTGTAGGATATGGCATTAGTCTGTTTGAGAACCTCAAAATGAGGATCCAACTTGTACAAAGATATCTTGAGGTGGACAAACTTCGAAGAAAGCCAAGCCGTATCCCGAGGACGAAAGAGAGGCGGGTCTAAATGCCTCTTGTCTGCGTGTCTCTTCATCCGTACTGAAGATTTCACCAATATGGCCTTGGTGTCCTCCCAAATTCTAGAGAAGCCCTTGGTGATGTCATGTCAGAGGTAGTAGCTACAGGGAATTGAATATTGGGTTGTTGACCATACACAATAAAAAATGGAGACTTAGCAGAGGACTCGCTTGCATGTTTACTGTAGGAGAATTCGGCCCATTGCAGGAGTTTGGCCCAATCACTGTGGTGAGCATTGACGAAATGCCGTAAGAAATTGGTTAGGATTCGGTTTACCCGCTCTACCTGACCAATGGATTGTGGATGGTAGGCTGAAGTGAAGTCCAAGGTTACATTTAGTAGCTTAAAAGTAACCCTCCAGAACCAAGATGTGAACTGGACACCTCTATCAGAAGTTATATGAAGAGATAACTCATAAAGACGGAAGATATGATGGACGAACTTCTCAGTGAGCACAAGAGCAGAAGGAAGACCGGACAAAGGAGTAAAGTGGATCATCTTTGAGAAACGATCCACAACTACCCAAATGACAGTCCTGGAGGAGACTGGAAGATCGGTGATGAAGACCTCGATGTGCTGTCAGGGAGCTGATGATACAGACAAAGGAAGTAACTGTAACATACCTGGCTGCGACCTTGCATAGTGGTCCATCTCCCACTGTGCAAGAGCGTGCACTTGATCTCAAATCCAGAATGTCTCTCTGGCTTCCCTCCATGCTGTCTGTTTGCTTCTCTTTCTGCTGCTTAAGGGCGGCGCCCGATCACTTCCTGCTTTTTGTACCTGCTGCAGGCACACCCCTTGTGCGTCCTCAGCCTATTGCTGTCTGTCTCCTGGTATTTAACCCAGCTGCTCCAATGAATCCCTGCCTGAGCATTGTGTTTCATTCAGTGTGTTCTTTCACTCTGAATGTGCCAGGTCCCCTTCTGTGTTTGCTTGTCTGCCTATCCTGGAGGCTGTATTTCCAGGCCTGTCTTAACATGCTCCTGGCCTGTTCCTCCCGCCTTCTAGGGGCTGCATACCTAGACCCACTCCTGTATCTTGTCTGTCCTGTCTGAACACGCTCCTGGCCTGTTCCTCCCGCCTTCTAGGGGCTGCATACCTAGACCCGCTCCTGTATCTTGCTACTGTGTCTGTTCTTGTCTGTATACTCTTCTAGCCTGTTTCCTGTGTTTCTCTATGTCCGTACCTTTCCTTTTCCTGCAGAGTCTGAACTCGTACCTAACTCCTGCTCGTTGTCCCTGTACTTCCGTTTGTGAGTTTGTGGTCCACTCGCTACTTCACTGCAAGTACCTTGTGGGTATCTGGTTCTGCCTTTTCCTTCCTGTCTGTTCCATGTGAACAGAGCCCTGCCCCCCCTGCTCTGCCTTTGCTCACCGCTCCGGCAGTTCTAGCCTGCTCTGCCTTTGCTCACCGCTCCGGCGGTTCTAGCCTGCTCTGCCTTTGCTCACCGCTCCGGCGGTTCTAGCCTGCTCTGCCTTTGCTCACCGCTCCAGGCGGCCTCTCCTGCTCTACTGTTGCTCACCGCTCCAGGCGGCCTTGTCCTGCTCTAATCTTGCTCACCGCTCCAGGCAGCCTCGTCCTGCTCTACTCTTGCTCACCGCTCCAGGCGGCCTCGTCCTGCTCTACTCTTGCTCACCGCTCCAGACGGCCTTGTCCTGCTCTACTCTTGCTCACCACTCTAGGCGGCGGCGTCCTGCTCTACTCTTGCTCACCGCTCCAGGCGGCCTCGTCCTGCTCTACTCTTGCTCACTGCTCCAGGCGGCCTCATCCTGCTCTACTTTTGCTCACCGCTGCAGGCGGCCTCGTCCTGCTCTTCTCTCGCTCACCGCTCCAGGCGGCCTCGTCCTGCTCTACTCTCGCTCACCGCTCCAGGCGGTCTCGTCTTGCCCTGCTCTCGCTCACCACTCTGGGCGGCCTTACTCTGCTGTGTTTGTCCGCCACATCTGTAGTTCTGTTCCTGAGCCCCAATGTGTACTAGGTCCTATCCCGCCTGTGTTCCTACCTGCTAGTGCCTCCCTGTCTGCACTCTAGCCGTGCTTGCCTGTACCCCCCTGCCTGCATACCCGCCTGCCTGCATACCAGTCGTGCCTGCCTATACCCACCAGTCTGTGTGCCAGCCTAACCTGTCTGTTCCAGTATTCCCCTGTGTGGGTCAACAGCCGTGTCCGGGGTCTGTCCTGGAGTAGCACCTGGTCCCTCTGCTCGGTTCCTCCTTGGTGCACTGGCGTCGTATGCCGTCGTGCGACCCTGGTCGGATCTGGTGAATACCTAGTTACGCCCCTCCAGGCACTCACTGTCCGGCACGGTCCAGTGGAATCACACGCACACGCCGCTCAGCCCGGGCATGTGCATTACAGTAACCAACCAGACCAAAGCTGTTTTGGAGTCTTATTCTGAGCACATAGTGGACAGACCGAGATGAAATCTGCAATATCTTTGTGCAGGGATGGTCCACAATAATGCTGAGAAATGAGAAGAGCTGTTTTTTTCTGTCCGGCATGACCAGCCAATTTAGATGAGTGAACCCACTGAAGAACCTGCCTCCTGTCTGGTTCAGCGTAGAAGGTCTTTCCAGATGGGACCCAAGACAAGTCCAACAGAGTGATAGTAAGCATCTTGGCGGACTCAATGATGTGTCAAAGCTCCTCCTCCTGGTCAGAAGACAGAAAGGACCTAAAAAGCCTTGATGTTCTTGTCTGCTGATCGGAAATGGAGAAAAAAATCAAAGCGGGCGAAGAACAAAGACCACCTGGCTTGATGTGGATTTAGCCGCTGTGCGGATTGCAGATAGGCTAGGTTCCTGTTGTCAGTATAGATAATTACAGGATGAACTGCTCCTTCAAGTAGAAAGGAGCTCCTCCAAACCAATTTAATCATCAACAGTTCTTGATTACCTATCAAGTAGCTGCATTCTGGAGCTGAGAAGACTTTGGAAAAGAAACTGCTGGTCACCATACATCCGGTAGAAGACTTCTGAGTAAGAACGGCACTGGCCCCAAAAATAATAGCTTATTACTGGCAGGTCTATGCAACACTGGAGCTGAAGAGCGTTTTAGGGAGGCAAAAGCACTTTCAGCCTCCGGAGTCCATACCTTAGGTTACGGGTTGAAGTAGAAATTGGGGTGGTCCGAGAGGAGAAATGTGGAATGAATTAGCGGCTGTAATTTGTGAATCCCAGAATCTGCTGCATAGTTTTCAGACCAACAGGACGGGGCCACTTCAGGACGGCAGACACTTTCTCTGGATCCATTCTCATGCCGATCTCAGAGATGATGTATCCTAGGAAGGGAAGAGAGGTTTATCCGAAGACTCACTTCTCAATCTACTAACGGTTCTTCCTCAACCTCTGCAGGACCTGACGGACATCCCTCCTGTGCGTGGGAAGATTGGGGGAGAACAATATGTCATCCCGGTAAATCACAACACAAGAATAGAGTAGGTCCTGGAAGATATCGTTCACTAGTTCTTGGAAGACTGCTGGGGCATTGCAGAGCCCAAACTGCATTATACGATACTCATAATGGTCATCCTGGGTGTTAAAGGTAGTCTCCCATTCATCCCCCTGGCGTATTCGGATCAGGTTATATGCCCCCCTCAGATCAAGTTTAGTATAGACTCTGGGACCTCTGAGACGATCCAACAACTCTAAGATGAGGGAAAGGGGGTACTTATTCTTGATCATTATCTGGTTGAGGCCGCTACTATCAATACAGGGAGGAGGATGACGTCCGGATAAATCTGACTAGGTTCTCCTTGATATATTCGGACATAGCTCGGGTCTCTTACTGGGACAATTGGTAGATACGGCCTTAAGGAGGAGAACAACCAGGAAGAAGATCTATAGGGCAGTCGTACGGCCTATGTGGTGATAGTATCTCCACCTCCTTATTGAAGATGTCTGTGTAGGCCCAATAGGTGGGAGGCTAGCCAGGTAAGTTTGATGGAATAGTCAGAGGTCAAGCAGATCGAATGGGAAAAAGACATTTCTCGTGACAGGTATGACACCAATGCAGCACATCGCCGGATCTCCAATTTAAGACTGGCTCATGTGTTTGTAGTCAAGGGACACCCAGGAGCAGGGAATGGGACAGACCTGGTAGCAAATAAAAGGAAATCTTCTCCGAGTGCAATATTCCTACCCGAAGTTCTACAGGCTCGGAAACTAAACAAACGGCTTTGGATAGAGGTCTCCCATTCACGGAGGATACCACCAAAGGACTCTGTAGAGGTTAGATGGGGATCTGGTACCGACCCACCGCAGTTTGTTGAATGAAATTTCCTGCGGAACCAGAGTACAGATAGGCCAATTCAATGAAATGGGTGTTGCAACAGGAAACAGACAATGACAGAGTCAGCAGGAGAGAGAAGTAGTTCTCACCCAGGGTAGCCTGTTTCCCAGCTCTTTAGGACAGGAGCGAATTAAATGTTTGGGACTGCCACAGTAGAAGCACCTCCCCTTGGCACAGTGGACTTCTTGACGATGCTTGGCCAGCTTCACCCGGTTGACTTGGATGAATTGAGAAAGAGTGTCGAAGCTGAGGTCTGCAGCGTGATCGGCCTTTGAAAGGTAGGGGCAAAGTGCATAGGTCTTTTCTCTCAGATAACCCTATGAGTGCTCCTGAAACCGGAGGTTGATCCGGCTAGCCAGGGATACCAGGTCATCAAGAGAGGTGGGAACATCTCAACCAGCCAGCTCATCCTTAATTCTCCCCAACAGGCCCTCCCAGAAGGAGGCTACCAGTGTCTCATTCCAGACAAGCTCTGAGGACATGGTACGAAAACGGATGGCGTACTGGCCCACAGAGAGATTTTCTAGGCGTAATCTGAGGAGGGAGGGTGCTGCGGAGTAAACATGACCTGGTTCATCAAAGATCATGCTGAAGTCTTCTAGGAAAGGTTGGAGGTTGGAGACTAGGGGATCCCCTCTCTCCCATTGAGGGTTGAGCCACACAAGGCACGGCAGATGCAGACAGGTACGGCTGGTATACAGGCAGGCATGGCAGATGCTGGCAGGGATGGCTGGTATACAGGCAGGCACAACAGGTGCTGGCAGGTACGACTGGAATACATGCTGTCACAGCAGGTACTAGCATGTATGGCTAGTATATAGGCAGGCACGTTAGATGCAGGCAGGTACAGACTGGTATACTAGAACAAGGGACCTGAGAACTAGCAAACATGCAAATAAGCAGAGTGATCACTTTGCTCAGGCACCTCCCAACAGGTGGAGGTGCCTTTAATAATAAGTGTCTCCCAGTCATTGGCTGGGGACACTTTAGGATGGTGCGCGCTGTCTCTTTAAGAGACCAGGAGTGCACGCCGTAAGTGCAGTGCTCAGGGATCTGCCAGCCATGCGGAGACCCCGGGAGACCGCAGCAGCAGGAGGAAGTGCGGGCTGAGGGGTGAGGAGTAAGTTGGCACTCCTGCCGGGGGAGAGGAGGATGGGGATCACGCAGGGATGTCGGCGCTACATTTTGAACAGTATTCTATAAAATACAAGAAAGTACACTAAACACAAATTAACAGTGACAGACTGGTACCGAGGACATGGACTCTGCCCACATGGTTTTTAGGTAGCAGACAGTAGGTTAAAGGGACTGTTTAAACTAAGTTCAAGCTTTAGGTGCATGCTTGGCTTGGCCAAACATTTAAGTGTACCCTCCCACCTACTTGTTTTCCATCTATCTCGGCCCTTCTCTGACTATATAAAGCAAAAGCTAGTAAATCCAATAAAGAAAAAATGCCAGGACCAAAAGTACAACAGGATTCTTAAAAAGGTATAAATTTAGTGAGTTAAAAATAAATATTGCTGTAAAAGATCCAATATACAGACAGTAATGCAGACAGATAAGTGAGCACGGAGGAAGCAATTGCGAAATTCGCATTGGGTTTTTGGTGAGCAAGTGATTTCACTATGGAGTGGTCATGAATTGTTTATAAGCTGTTAACTGAGGGACTTTACCTGATCATGTATTTTCTCTGTAATCATGTTGGTTTATAAATTTTGAGAATTATCTATAATTATCTATTTTCACATTGAAAATGCATGTATTTATTGCATATGGTTGATATATACTGTATATTCTTTATGATTTACAAGCACTGTATCACTTTAATTATATGAATTGAGAGCTCCCTCAGTGCTCACTCATCTGTGTGCATTACTCTGTCTGTATATTGGAACTTTTACAGCAGTATCTATTTTTAACTCAATAAATTTATACCTTTCTTGTTGTACTTTTGGTCCTGGCATTTTTTCTTTATTGGATTTACTTAGTTAAATATTCCCTTTGGGACATCATATACGGTATATACCAGGGATTTGTTGCAGTTTTTTAGTAATAAAGCAAAAGCTGTCAATCAAGGAAGTGTCAGAGTGGAGATTAGATGCAAAACAAGCATATGGGAAGGTGTAAATAAATGTTTGACTACACCAAAAGTGGACCGAATTCCTGTACTTCTCTTTCTGTGCTGACAGACTCCCTTTAAAGGATTGGAACAGCTCAATTAGTAATTTGATGGTAGCAGGGCTATTGAAGGTTTTCCTGAAAAGCTTTGATTTTCAAGTTGTGCCTGATGGCTTCAGCTATGGAAGACAATCTGACATGCTGGGGTAATAAGTTCCAGAATATGGGGATTCTCGTGAGGAATCTTAGAGACTGTTGTGTGCGGAAGATACAAGGGCACAGGAATGAATAAGATTTTATTAAAGTCAGAGTTTAAGTGTGGGAAGGTATTGTAAGATTAGGTCAGTGATACTTGGGGGAGACAATGTCTCTGTTAGTATTTTAAACTGAATTCACTTGATAGTTGAAGCCAAAGAAAAGGTAGACTAGTCTGTAATCCTATTTAAAGGGAAAGTTTAAATTCAAACACCCAATCAATAAGATGGGATCGTACGATATCCCCATCCCTGTGCATCCTACCTTTACACTGAACTCAAAAGCATATTGCATGCTGGGGTACAATAAAAGCTTAGGAAGGGTTGATCTCTCTATCCATGCTCAAAATTAAGCGTCATGCAGTGGCTTGTGAAAGTATTCAACCCCTTGGCTTTTTACCTAATTTGGTACATTACAACCTGTGTTTAAATATTTTTCAATGTGATTTGTATCTAATGCATCAGCACTAAATTTTCTAAGTGGGTGAAGTGAAGTGAGAAAATATAAGAAATAAATTCAATTTATGTAATCCAATAACTAAAAATTGGCATCTGCATATGTATTTTATGTCTTTTGCGATGAATCACCTAAATATTTCTGGTGCAATCAATTACTTTCATGTCACATGCTTAGTGAAAGGAAGTTCACCTGTGTGCACTCTAAGATTCACATGGTCTGTCAGTATATACAAACCTTTTCTGAAAGGCCACAGAGGCTGCAACACCATTAGGCAAGAAGTACCACTAACCAAACAACACCAAGAAGACCAAGGAGATCTCAACAAGTCAGGGCCAAAGTTGTTGAGAAGCACAAGTCATGTTGAGTTATAAAAAAAATCCCATTCTCTGATCAACCCCCGGAGTACCATCAAATCCATTATTATTAAATGGAAAGATCATGGTACTGCAATAAACCTGCCAAGAGAGGGCTGCCCACCAAAACTCTCACCCAAGGCAACGAGGGCATTAATCAGAGAGGCAGCTCAGAGACCAAATGTAACCCTGAAGGAGCTGCAGAATTCCCAAGCAGAGACTGGAGGATCTGTCCATATGACCACAATAAGCTGTACACTCTATAGAGGTGACCTTTATGGAAGAGTGGCCAGAAAAAAAGCCTTTACTTATACACAAAAAATTGTAAGGCTCATTTTGAGTTTGCCAAAAGACACGTGGGAGACTCCCCAAATGTATAGAGAAAGGTGCTGTAGTCAGATGAGATCAAAATTAAACTTTTTGGCCACCAACGTAAATGCTGTGTCCAAACCAACACAGCTCATCACCCCAAGAAATTCATCTCCACAGTGAAACGTGGTGGCAGCATCATGCTGTGGGGATACTTTTTTGTAGCAGGAACAGGGAAAATGATCCGAGTCAAGGGGAAGATGAATGGTGCGAAATACAGAGATATTCGTGATGCAAAGTTTGACCCATCCCTAGCCACACCATTTCTTTTTACCCTGGTAGGAGGAGATGTCCGAGGGGCAGTGGAAATGAGGGATATTCATCAGATTGTCTAGTACTGCAGGGCGTAGACCCAAATTCTGCACTATCCCACTGTATACGGGATGATTAGGACTGGAGGTATGTGACGCGCCCCTGGGCCTGTGTCGCGCTGCGTTGCGCACGCGGGAGCTTACCCGGAGCCGGATCTGTTGAGGGTTGTAGTCTCGTGGCGGTGATCCGGTCCGTGCCCAGGGAGTCAGACTAAGTGGCGCTGTTTTAGCGGTAGATGTTGGACGACTACGCCACCCGTTGAGTGCAGCCAGGGAGCTGCTGCTGCAGGGCAGACCGCTGAGGCCGGTGGTAGGATTGTGCAGCGTGATAGTATCACCCCCAACGGGAGGGGTATGGCCTCAGGGCAGCCGACGTGGATGATGGGGGTAGCAGGAACCACTCGGAGACGGTACTGTGTAGTTCAGGGTCTTTACTGGTGACAAAGATAGACCCTCCCGGAGTACTGGCTAGCGATTGGGGCCTGGTCAGTCCTTGAGCAGATGGGATCTCCCCTGGCCAGGCGGAGTTGTAGGCCTCCCAAACTAACGATACTCTTCTGGCTACCTTGCTAGAGGCGGGTATAAGTAGCCCACGTCCCTGAGTGTACCGTGTGGTGCTCACCCGTATGGCCGGTGACTCGGGGCCTTCGGGTTTCTGGGCCAGAGGACCTGCAATCCCCTGCCGGTCGGTTTCTGCTGCTGGGTAGGAGTTAGTCCCCACAGCCTCGGACTCCGGGTCCGGTGATAACTTCTCAGTCAGGGCGAGCTCTGCAGCTGCCAGCCCCTGACTCCTTGTAGCACTGCTCCCACAGAGCTCCTGTTGTTTCTTCCTATATTTGCTTCTTTTCTCTGCTTCTTCTCTACTCCTCACCCTGCCTCAGCCCTAGGTTTATATAGGGGAAGTTCTTCCCTCCCAGGACTGGGCAGGAGGTGCGGCATGCATAGGATCCCTGACCAAGAGACCTCCCACCTGCTCTCAGACATAACATTGCTGTTACTGTGGAAAACCAGACCCCTGGGGTGCCACATTCCCCCCTAGTGAAATTTAGTACTCCGGGACTAAACATATTTTAGAAAAACATAACAAGATATAACAATAACAATAAAGAAACACATAAAGGTGGTCACGGCATGTCCGTAACCGGGTGCAGTCTTTGAAGAAAGCAAGGTGTCCATTTCACCAAAACAGGGAGACGTAACCAGGTAGGGGTCTGTCCTGCCCCGAGTCCTTAACAGTCTTTAGTCCGTCCTGGGTTACGCTCCAACTATGTACAAAGGATTCCCGGTAAATCCACCAAGGACTCCTAAAAATAACTAGAAACACATAATTATACACAAGCAACAATAAACAGGTAACCACAAATAAAACAATTTATACACTTCAAATCCTCCAACGTGCGGGTAACTGGCCCCTAGTGGCCCTAGTGGACCTACGGAGCTGACTGTCTGGCCCTGAACTACAGGGTGTAGGAGCTGTTAAGGGTAAACTGGGCAGCGGTCTACGGGCCCTTTGGCTCACTAGGGATATGGCAGGCTCACTGCAAGCAGAGGGTTGATCCTCCTGGTCTGCTGGTGTGGGGTCTTCTGCCTCCTGGACCGGCTGTTCTTCCAGCTCTACCTGTTGCTCCGTAGGTGCTTGGGATGCTGGTTGGAGGAAGGTGAGTACGGGTACCACAACTGCACCATTGACTTGAGTCCAAGACCGAGGGAAGTCTCCGAGCACAGTATTAACCATGTCTTCCCTTACCTCTACGGGTCGAGGGTCTTCTTGTTCCTCTTCAGGGTTCCGTAGCTGTTCGGGACACTTCTTCAGGTGATCCCGGGATACAATGGTTGTGGTTTCCCCTCCGTCTTTACTGATGGTACAGACCTTTGGGTTGTCGTGGCTTGAGGGCAGTACGGTGTACGGGTCCTTCTCCCACTGGTCGTCCAACTTGTGGAGCCGTCTTTTTCTCTTCAAGACCTGCTCTCCGGGTACCAGGGGAACAGCGGGAGCATACTGGTTGTAAGTTTTCTCTTGTCTTTCCCTAGCCTGACAGAGACTTCGCTCCACGCTCTCCTGTACTCTCCGGTACTGCTGCTGCCTCTCTGTGTCCCAGTCTGCTTCTGGTGAAGTGTCCTCAGGTGTCAGGACTCCCATTTCCAGGTCAACAGGTAACTTACCAGGTCTCGCCCTCATTAGGTAAGCCGGGGTACAGTTGGTGGAACCTACCGGGATGTGGTTGTATAGGTCCACCAGATCGGGCAGCTTCTCAGGCCACAGACTGCGTTCTTCCAGGGGCAACGTTTTCAGAAGATCCATTACCACCTGGTTCATTTTCTCACAAAGTCCATTAGTTTGCGGATGATAGGGTGTCGTCCTTATCTTCCGGCAGCCATACAGAGTGCAGAATTCTTGGAAGACCTCCGCTTCAAAGGCAGGTCCCTGGTCTCTCAACACTTGGTCCGGGTACCCGTGTGGACGGCAGAAATGCTGCTGGAAGGCTCTCGCTGCTGTTCGAGCTGTTAAGTCCTTGACGGGGACGACAACCAAGAACCGGGAGTAGTGATCCACGATGGTTAGTGCGTAGACGTAGCCACTTCTGCTTGGGGTCAGTTTTACATGATCCAAGGCTACCAGTTCCAACGGCTGCCGGGTGACGATGGACTGCAGGGGAGTCTTCTGGCTGGCACGGTCCTTCCTTCTTAGGTTGCACGGGCCACAGTCTCTGCACCACCTCTCGATGGTTCCCCTCATGCCTACCCAGTGGAACCGCTCGCGCAGCAGGAACTCCAGCTTCTTCCATCCGAAGTGTCCAGCCCCGTCGTGGTATGCCTCCATCACCATGGCTGCGTCTCTTCGTGGCACCACTACTTGCCAGATTAGTTCATGCGTCCGGGAGTTAACCATTCTGCGGCACAACTTCCCCTTATAAAGGAACAGTCGACTCTTCTCAGCCCACAGTTGCTTGGCTTCCTCCGGAGCGTCTGGGTCAAGGCGAGCCTCTGGCCGAGTCAGCATCTCCTTCACCAGTCGGACGGCAGGGCCACTGTCTTGCGTTTCCTCCCAGTTGTAGTGAGGCAAGGGGTTAAACGTAGCGGCTTGCTTACTCCTTACCCGGTGGGAATACTGGATAGTCCCATGCCGGTGGAACGCAGGGAGTTCGACTTCTTCCAGTCCCTCTGGATCTTCTCCTACGTCCGGTAGGTTTGGCATCCTGGACAGGGCGTCCGCGTTGGTATTGGAGCGTCCTGCCCGGTATTTGATTGTGAACTCGTAGTTGGACAGACGGGCCATCCATCTCTGCTCTAGGGCACCGAGTCTTGCTGTGTCCAGGTGTGTCAACGGGTTGTAATCCGTGTACACGACGAACCGGGAAGAAGCGAGGTAGTGCTTAAAGCGTTCGGTGACTGCCCACACCACTGCCAGGAACTCTAGCTTAAATGAGCTGTAATTCTCAGGGTTTCTCTCGGTGGGTCGCAGTTTTCGGCTGGCGTAAGCGATTACTCGTTCTTTCCCCTGCTGGATCTGGGACAGCACGGCTCCTAGCCCGATGTTACTTGCGTCGGTGTAGAGGATAAAGGGCTGGCTGTAATCCGGGTACGCCAGGATTTCATCCCCCGTGAGGGCCATCTTCAGCTGGCGGAAGGACTCCTCTTCCAACTTCTCCCATCTGAAGGGCGGCTTCTGGTTCTTGGCCTTCCGGGACTGGCCTATCAGGAGGTCCTGCATAGGAGCTGCCTTTTTGGTGAAACCGGGGATGAACCTGCGGTAGTAGCCTACCAACCCGAGGAACTGCCGCACTTCCTTTACACTGGAGGGACTTGGCCATTCCTTAATTGCGGTGATCTTATCAGGGTCGGGAGCCACTCCGTCAGCGCTCACCACGTGTCCCAGGTACTGCACCTTTGGTTTCAGGAGGTGACACTTGGAGGGTTTCACCTTTAGGCCGTAGCTTGCCAGAGCTTCGAACACTTCCGCCAGGTGTTTCAGGTGGTCCTCATAAGTCTTAGAATATACGATGACATCGTCCAGGTACAACAGGACCGTCTCGAAGTTTCTATGGCCCAGACAGCACTCCATTAATCGTTGGAAGGTTCCTGGTGCGTTGCAGAGTCCGAACGGCATGCAGGTAAACTCGCTAAGTCCCATCGGGGTGGTGAATGCGGTCTTCTCCCGGTCCGCCTCTGCTACAGGAACCTGCCAGTACCCACTAGTGAGATCCAAGGTAGAGAAGAAGTTAGCAGATCTTAAAGCAGCCAAAGACTCCTCTATCCTTGGTAAGGGGTACGCATCCTTGTGTGTGATACGGTTGATTTTCCGGTAATCTACACACATCCTCATGGTGTTGTCTTTCTTTTTGACTAAGACTAGTGGAGCTGCCCAGGGGCTACAGCTATCCCTGATCACCCCAGCCTCCTTCATGTCTCTAAGCATCCCCTTGGCGTGTTGGTAGTGTGCAGGGGGTATGGGTCGATACCTCTCTTTTATGGGAGGATGGTCTCCCGTGGGGATGTGGTGTTCTACCCCCTTGACTCGCCCGAAGTCTAACGGGTGTTTACTAAACACTCTCTCGTACTCTTGAACCACCCGATAGACTCCCTGTTTCTGATGTGAGGGAGTGGAGTCAGTACCCAAATGTAGTTGCTGACACCAGTCCTCCATTGTTTTCTTAGAGCCGTTACCTTCCTCCGGGTGAGATGGAGGCAAGGGTTCCACAGATTGTATAGCATTTTGGTTAATGGTATATAATTTGGCTAGCGTGGCATACCGGGGCAGGTACACTTCCCTCTTCCCGATATTGATTATGCGAACGGGCACCCTCCCATGGCGTACATTAACCACCCCCCGTGCTGTCAAGATGGTGGGCCTACTGTCTGAGTAAACTGGTTCTACCATTGCCTGGTAATCTCTACCTCTCAGACCAATAGATGCCCGGCACCAAATCATCATTTCACTTTTTGGGGGCATGGCAATAGGGAAAGGGTCACACATTCTCACGCTACCAATCTCACCTCCGGAGAGTTCCACCTGTTGCCGTCGCATCAGTGCCCGGATCTCTTTTTGGAGCACTCGCTGCTCGCCGGAGCTGGCGTTCTTGGCAACCTGCTGTAAAAGGAAAATCACCTCTGCAAGACAAATTTCAATTACATTAGTTCCTAGAGTTATCTTTGGGTGACTCTCGCGCTTGTCAATGTCTACAATGATCAGTCCCTGTGCTGCCAGTTCAACTCTACCAATTTTAATGGTCACCTCTTTAAATCCGATCTGTGGCACGGGCTGACCATTGCTGGCGATGATACTCAAGTCGTCGTCAGGGTAGCGGGTAATATCCGAGTCATTCCAGTACTGCTTGAAGAGCACGTACGGGATGGTGGTGACCTGTGACCCGGTGTCCAGTAGGGCACTCATGGGAATGCCATCCAGTACCACAGGCAAGACTGGACGTCCTCCCACATATTTGTCGCGCCAGTTTGATGGGCCTGATGATCTTTTTCCTAGGGGTTGGCCCTCTACCCTAGGTTGTGCCAGTTTAAAGGACAGTACCTTGCCATATGTCCGGGTTGATTACAGCGGCGGCAGATGGGTCGTCCGTCCTCGTTGTATCGGTCGCTGGGTCTTCCTCTGGCCGGTGGGGTCCTCCTTGGTCGACGCCACGGGATGTCCTCCGGTCCGGATGCCAGCTGGATCTTCCCTGGAGTGGAAACCTGTAAAGACTGCACAGTTCGGGTTAGCGCAGCAACGCTTTTAGCTAGCTCTTGGACCTGATGGTGCAGGTCTGGAGCCGAGTCATTGTTCAAAGCCTGCGCATCAGCTCCCACAGGCCCTGCCGACAAGGGCGCCGCCTCCTGGTGGTAGGTGGTAGTGGGGCGTCTGTGGGTCACAACGCCACCTGGTGCCGGTTCTCGGAGCACCCGGATGGCTCTGTCCTTGAACTGTGCAAATCCCAGATGAGGGTCCTGTAAGGCCATTGCCCGCAACTGGGTTCGGTGGGCATTGCAATATAAACCCTCTATAAATTGTTCAGTTAACAGCCTGTCCTCATCTCCCACGCCGTCAGGGTCGGTCTGCTTAATGGCTCTCAGGGCCTCTTGTAGGTTCAGGGCATAGTCCCTTATACTCTCATGTGCCCGCTGTTTGCACCCGTAGAATCTAAGCTTGATCTCGGCTGAGGTGCGGGTATCAAAGGTGTCCCTCAGCCGGGTTAGTATCCCTGCGACAGTCCTCCCCCCAGGTGGCCAGGACTTTACCTCCCTTTGGGCTGCCCCGGTTAATTGGGCCACCAGGATGCTTACTTTTTGCTCTTCTGTGAGGGGGTACACCTGGAAGAGGCTATCCAGTTTTTCTCTAAAGTCCTGCAGGGTATGTGACTCCCCTGAGTACTGGGGTAGCCAGGCTGCCCCCGGGATATAGGGCATGGTGAAAGGCATGACCGCAACAGCGGTGGCGCTGGCGGGGGTTAGAGCGGTGAAGCTCTCCTCCGTATCCGACATCCTTCTCCCCCCTAGTGGACCGTGGCCTACCTTGCGATGATCCTCTTCCGTAGGCCGCGGCTCCGCAGTGGATCGTCAGGGTTGAGGACCTTCCGTCGCGCTCCTGTGACGTCGGCGTCTGCTGGGCTCCTTCCAGGACCTTACGCAACGTCCGGACGTGAGGCGGGGCTTCAGTTCTCGCGCGTTTTCGGAGTCCACGCCCCTCTTCTTCCCGCGCGGCGTCCTCAAGATGGCGTCCAATGGCGGGAAAACTCCACGGATGGCGGGAAGAAGGCCGAAGATGGCGCCGGATGGCGGGAAAACTCCACCGATGGCGGGAAGAAAGCGAAAGATGGCGCCGGATGGCGGGAATCTTCACCACGGGTAAGTTTTCACAGTCTTTTTCAGGCACGCAGTACCCGGTGGTTGCGGGCACGAGATCCTGCCGACTACGCCAAAAGTTGACGCGCCCCTGGGCCTGTGTCGCGCTGCGTTGCGCACGCGGGAGCTTACCCGGAGCCGGATCTGTTGAGGGTTGTAGTCTCGTGGCGGTGATCCGGTCCGTGCCCAGGGAGTCAGACTAAGTGGCGCTGTTTTAGCGGTAGATGTTGGACGACTACGCCACCCGTTGAGTGCAGCCAGGGAGCTGCTGCTGCAGGGCAGACCGCTGAGGCCGGTGGTAGGATTGTGCAGCGTGATAGTATCACCCCCAACGGGAGGGGTATGGCCTCAGGGCAGCCGACGTGGATGATGGGGGTAGCAGGAACCACTCGGAGACGGTACTGTGTAGTTCAGGGTCTTTACTGGTGACAAAGATAGACCCTCCCGGAGTACTGGCTAGCGATTGGGGCCTGGTCAGTCCTTGAGCAGATGGGATCTCCCCTGGCCAGGCGGAGTTGTAGGCCTCCCAAACTAACGATACTCTTCTGGCTACCTTGCTAGAGGCGGGTATAAGTAGCCCACGTCCCTGAGTGTACCGTGTGGTGCTCACGCGTATGGCCGGTGACTCGGGGCCTTCGGGTTTCTGGGCCAGAGGACCTGCAATCCCCTGCCGGTCGGTTTCTGCTGCTGGGTAGGAGTTAGTCCCCACAGCCTCGGACTCCGGGTCCGGTGATAACTTCTCAGTCAGGGCGAGCTCTGCAGCTGCCAGCCCCTGACTCCTTGTAGCACTGCTCCCACAGAGCTCCTGTTGTTTCTTCCTATATTTGCTTCTTTTCTCTGCTTCTTCTCTACTCCTCACCCTGCCTCAGCCCTAGGTTTATATAGGGGAAGTTCTTCCCTCCCAGGACTGGGCAGGAGGTGCGGCATGCATAGGATCCCTGACCAAGAGACCTCCCACCTGCTCTCAGACATAACATTGCTGTTACTGTGGAAAACCAGACCCCTGGGGTGCCACATATGCAATGGCTAGAAAAGAGGCCTGCAAATCAGTTACTTTTCAGAGTCCTGGACACGGCTTTTGATTAGCCAAATCCGGCGCGATATCATCTGTGCATCATGTCGCACAGATGTCGTCGCTCCAACCTTGACATCCAATTTCCTCATTAGGGACGCCGGAACTGAAAGGTAACAATCTTTGTCATAAGCTTCACTATACGGCATCTTGCATTTTTGTGTCTGTAATGCCATTTTCACACATTGCGCAAATGCTGTGTTTTTTGTTTTCTGCGGATGTCTGCACTAAAGTACGAAATGACAATCTTGTATGGTAATTGCATTTTTGCTGCATTTTATCTGATTTGAAGCAGCGATTTTAATGTGTTTTTTTATAATACAGAAAAGTTTTGATTTTTGACTTAAAAAGGTAACTGCATTTTATGTACGCATTTTTTATATGCAGTTATTACACACATTTTTTCGGGCTCCCCATTGAAGCCTATTGAGAAAAAAAAAGCCACACAACTGCACAATTTAACAGCGTCTTTAGATGCAAAGTGGGTAGAGTTTTCGTGAAATCACTCCCAATTTGCTTGGACAAAAAAAGCAGCAGAAAAAATGCAGCATAGATGTGATTTCATGAAAACTCCACCCATGGTACATCTAAAGACAATGCTGAACTGGGCAGTTTTGGTGCTCTTTTTCTCAATAAGCTTCTATGTAGAGCCTGAAACAATGCATGTAAAGAATATGTTGTTGCATTTTTAAGTGCAAAATCAAAGTCTTCCTCTCCTTTAAAAAGCATTAAAAACATTGCTTCACATCTGTGCCAAAAATGCATCAAATAAGTGGGAAAATGCATAAAAAATGCAATAATCAGAGAAGATTGTTATTGTGTCGTGGGTGCAGACACCTGCAGAAAAAAAGCAGTCTAAAGAATGTAGCATTTACGCAACATGTGAATATGGCTTATAGTTTTGATGTATTTTTTATGTGTTTAATGGAGAAAAAAATCAATTACGCCATTTTTTCCGCTATTTACCTAACGCTGGTAGGTATGGACCCATTGCACCAGGGGCCCGGGCTTACCCTTGAGGGGCATGACTAAGCAATTAGCTGGTGTTCACTAAAGCCTATGGTGGTGAGGTAAGGCTGGGCCTCAGGTAGTCACCAGGTTTCACTCCAGGGCAGTCTCCAGGACTGCTGCAGCTAATCGAAGGGTCAGAGGCACAGATACGCGGTACGTGGGGGCGAGACAGAGTCGAAGTCAGATGGTCCGAGGTCGAGGCAGGCAGCACAGGATCAGAAAATGTAACCTAGGACAAGAGTGGTGAAGTCAGTCCGGATGGGTAAAACGGTCGGATCTTAAACTGGAATCTGGATACAGGAGGTTGCATGCACATAGACGGAGGGAGCAAAAACCCCATTATAGCAAGGAATGGTGAGTGTAGCTGCCTAAAATAGGCCCTGCTGGAAGGAGATAGGCCAGGGAACCAAATCTCTGCTGCATGTGGAATCCATTTGGCCTTAGTGGGGCGTGGCTGGTTTCTGCAGGAATTTAATACTGCTGTGTCCTGCAGAGAACCTGCACGCCCCACTTAGGCCAGATTGATTCCACATGCAAGAGCAATACAGAGGAGTCCAGGAAGAAAACAATTCAGTGGCATGGCCTGCCACAAGGAGAAACCACACAATGAATGAGGTGGCACTGAGGGTACCCGCTAGTTGCTGCCGCTACACAATTACAGGGGTATCATGCATTTACTGATTTGTAATGTTTATTTAAAAATATGACATTTTTGTATTGTTTTTCATTATTTTTAAGTAAGAAAAAACTCATACTTTTCTTTTCCCTCTAGAATACTAGGCAGATCTGACAACACCCTGTCTCCTTTAACGTCCCTAAATAGGTTCATAAATAAAGGTCCCTAAACATCGCCAAGCAGGAAACCTAATCCCTGACTGCCCCTAGTGATAGGCCCTAGATAGGGAGAATAGGTGTTAAGGGAATATCTAGTGCCCCGAGGGTTCGGTCGCTACAGAGGTATTGCATCTCACCCAGAGGTGTGATATCTCATTTCCAGGTAAGGATGGAGTGTGGCTCAGTACCCTAACACCCACATGCACTACACCACATTTCCGGGGGACAGGGCGACATTGCTCCCAAGAGTGAGCACAACAGTAATCCGGCTGAGGACTGGGAGCAGCCAACCTCTTTTCTATCCGGCTGAGGACTGGGAGCAGCCACATCTGTAAATAGTTGCACTTCTTAAAGTGCCCTCTACTGGTTTTATACACACCTACCTCAAAAGATACCTAAAGGTGTTTGTTGCACTTAGAAGAATTGCACCTTGTTGGGTGACATGGACACCTGGTCGCAGCAAGGACTGTGACCTGCTAAAGAGACTTCGTCGCAAGAATGCTGCTGAAAATAATTTGTGTTTTCTACTTGAAGAAATGTTTATATACATATATATGCAAAGAGTTAGATATAAAATTTTCTTTCAAATATATATTAAAAAGTAACAGGAGAAGTTACCTCCCATAAAGGGGAAGAAAAATGTTGAATTGCTTTTGTATGGTTGCATTTAAAAATGTTTTTGCATGTCTTTTGCTCTGTTCCAGCCCGCGGACGTGCTGTGTTTTACCAGGGGGGAATATAGTGCCCCGAGGGTTCGGTCGCTACAGAGGTATTGCATCTCACCCAGAGGTGTGATATCTCACTTCCAGGTAAGGATGGAGTGTGGCTCAGTACCCTAACACTCACATGCACTACACCACATTTCCGGGGGACAGGGCGACAATGCTTCCAAGAGTGAGCACAACAGTCCCTGTCCCTTGCTGGAGTGGGGGGAGTGAACACCTAGAAAGGGGGAACCCAGTAGTGTGTGGGTGGGGAGAGTAGATCCCGGATACACTGTATAGGGGAGTATATATGGTGGGCACCATCTTAGAGTCAGTGTAGAAAGAAGTAGAAGGCAGAAGAAGCAGAAAGTGAGAGGGAGCAGAGGCTCTGCATGGGCTCTGCTCCGCAGGCAGGCCAAGTCTCAAGGCCTGGTCCTGGAGGAGAGAAACGGAGAGAAGAATGGAGGAAGCTCTAAGAGAAGACTGAAGGGACCCCAGGGGTGCGGACTGGCCAGCCACCACTGCACACCCACTGCTACCAGAGTAGGGGGGTCAGGCCAAGAAAAGGGAACCGGATCCCTCATCTAGTGGAGGAGAGCAACTACCCTCAGCTAGTAACCGGAGGCCGTGGCATTATACATGCACGGCCCCTCACTACACCCATTAGGAAGGCACCATATAGGACCCAGGGAAACGGAACATACGTTTGCCCGCCAAGGCCCGAGGCAGCTGGACAGAAACGTGGTCAATTGTGGGGTACGACAGGCCAGAGAAAGGACACATGAAGGGGGTTCTGAAAAGCGCTCCAAAGGTACCTGGGAGTTGGCCGAGCCCCTCACCGGGTGATCACATCACGACGTGGGCAGCCATCATCTGCAGAAGTGGCTTGGAGTGTAAAACTGTGAGTAAAGACCCTGAATTGCATCACTGGACTCTGAGTCATCACTGCTGCTCCCGCGCACCATCACCCCCATCATCTGCACTCACTGCCCTGAGGCTATACTCCTCCCGTGGTGAGTTATACTACCCCCTGCTGCACACACAACATCAACCTCAGCTGTCTGCCCGCAGAGGTGGTTCTCAGTGACCGCAATCCACGGGTGGCGTAGTCGGACATTTAAATATCATAAAAACCACATAAATAGACTGCCACTGTTTTAACCACCCTGAGCCACGGGACCGGGTCGCCGCCATGGAGACTACAACCCCCAGCATCCACAAAAAGGCCCGGTTCCGGGTATTCCCCTTACACACACAGCCCAGGGGGCGCGTCAAATACACTACACTACACAGATGAAAAGATCAAAAAGGTGCCTGCAGAGCCAAGTGCAATGACCTTCTACAGCTGGATCCAGAACCACTGTCTGACACACCAGTGACATAACCCCCCCCTTCTGCGAGTGGCCTCCGGACACTGAGAACCAGGTTTCTCATGATGAGAGGTATGGAACGAATGATCCAGCCTAGGGGTGCAGCAAAACCTTTCCAGTGCAGCAAATACTTCAGGGAACGACGCTGGAGACGTGAATAATTCTTGAAATTTGGACCTCCAAATTACCACCGACCATGATTAGGGGTGGGGGGGGGTGGATGGGGAGAGGACTCAAGAGGTTCTATATATTTCCTGAGCAGAGACCTGTGAGACACATTGTGGATCTTAAGGGCCTGCCGTAGCTCAAGACGAAACGCTGCTGGGTTAATGACAGTGGTTATTTTTAAGGGACCAATAAATTTAAGTCCCAGCTTCCAGGAAGGAACCTGCAACTTGATATTCGTGGTAGACCACCACACAAAGTCATTCACACTCAGGTTAGGACCTGGCAAGTGTTTCCTGTCAGCCATACATTTGTACCTGTCTCCCATAATCTTCAAATTACTCAGAACCACCGCCACACAGAGGAGAGCGACGAAGCAAATCGTTCCACCTCCAGAACTCCCAAAGCCCCTCTCTCACTAAAAGTACCAAACTGTGGATGGAAACCGTATGCACCAAAGAACAGTGACCTGCAGGTAGATTCTTGGCTATGATTATTAATAGCAAATTCTGCCAACGGTAAGTAAGATGCCCAATCATCCTGGTTTTCGGAGACAAAACACCTGAGGTAAGTCTCTAAGTTCTGATTAATGCGCTCTGTTTGTCCATTCCATGGAAGGCAGAGGTAAAGGACAGCTGCACCCTCAGTCGAGTATGAGTCAAGTACAGTCCCAATCAGGTACAGCATGGACCTTTCCCGGAACCATCCAAAAATCTGAAGATGACAACAGGTACCCCAAAAACTGCACCTCCTGGACAGTGAAAACACATTTCTCTAGTTTGACATATAGTTTGTTATCCCTTAATATCTGTAGCACCTATTTAACATGCCCCTGTTGTGTCACAAAATAAGGTGAGTAAACCAAAATATCATCCAGACAGACCACCACAAACCTGCCCACCAAATGATGAAAAATATAATTTATGAAATGCTGGAACACCGCAGGTCAGATCAAAAGACATAACCAGACTCATGGTTGTCCCTCAAGGGTATTGAACGCCGTTTTCCATTCATCCCCTTCTCTGATTCTAACCAGCTTGTAGGCCCCCTTTAAATCCAACTTGGAGAACAGCTTAGCTCCCACAATGTAGCTGAATAAATCTGGAATCTCGGATGGTAATTTGATTAGATTCCCAGAAATCTAAGCAGGAATGGAGACCGCCATCTTTCTTCTTCACGAAGAAGAACCCTGCCACCACGGGCGAAGATGAGGATCTGATATGTCCCTTCAGACTCTCAGCAATAAAATCCTTCATGGATTGTCTCTCAGGGCCAGAAAGATTGTACCGTCTGAACTTCGGTACTTTAGTTCTGGGGGTCAGGTTAATAGGACAGTCATATGCACAATGAGGAGGCAAATCTTGACACCCCTTCTCAAAAATTAGTCCTCAAAACCAGACGAAAACGCAGGTAAGGTCTCCGTAGAGACTGCAGAGAGGGAAATGTTTAAGCAGTTCTCATGGCAGTAATCTCTTCATTCAACAATCTCCCTGGATTGCCAATCCACTATCGGATTATGTTTCACCAACCAGGGTAAACCCTGTACAATTGGAGTGGGAAGACCCTCCAGGACATAACAAGGAATTACCTCATAATGAAAAGACCCCACCCTCAGTCTTATATTATGTACAATCTGAGTCAAAGCTCTCTGCGCAAGTGGTGCTGGGTTGATGGCATTAATAGGAATGGGCTCAGCTAAAGTACAGCAAGCAACCCATGAGTTCTTGCAAACTCAGCATCAACCATGCTGACTCCAGCTCCATGCTGACTCCATGCTGACTCCAGCTCAGTCCTCCTCTCTAGCACCACTTCTGCCATCAGACCGAGAACTGCTGGTTGAAGACAAACATACCCCTTGATTATCCACCTCCATACTCCAAACGGTTAACCGAGTCTCTTTTTGCTTAGGAATCAAGGGACAGGCCCCAATAAAATGTCCCTTTTTTCCACAAAAAAAACACACTCTCTTTTTCTTGCGGATCTCAGGAGAAACATATGATGCAGAAGCACCCCCTAACTGCATGGGTTCCTCTAACTCCACAAGTAATGGTTCACCCCCAGACCACCCCCCTACAAAGGGGCATTGCCCCAGAAAGTGGGCTTAGGAGAAGGTGGTGTCACCCACCTATCCCACAGGCGTCTATCCACATGTATAGCCAATGACACGGCATCCTCCAAGGACTTCAGAGTTTCGTACACTGCCTAAGCATCTTTCAACCTTTCTGTAAGGTCCTGACAAAACTGGCTTCTAAGAGCCAGATAATTCCATTTGGTATCAGTTGCCCACCTATGGAATTCAGAGCTATAAGTCTCCTCTGCTGAAGGCGACACAGCCTGGATTCAGTCAAGCATATTTGGTCAGGATAATCATAGATTTACAGCTGGTGATAATGTCACACAAGGTGCGGGAAAGACTAAGTGCAACACGATTGGTAGAGGGGGAGGAAGCCCAAACACCAGGGAAAGGGGGAGTGGAGACTCCTAGGCTGATTGGTCAACACCCTGTCTCCTATGATGTCCCTAAATAGGTTCTGCACCTATTGCTGAGCAGGAAACCTAATCCCTGACTGCCCCTAGTGATAGACCCTAGATAGGAAGGGGACAGGATGAGCTCTAGTCAGCCCCCACTGCAACTAAAGACAAACAGGTAAACAGACAAGAGAATACACTTAGCTTGAGAAGACACCAGAGAGATCACGCCAACTATCCCCCAAGGGAACTCCAAGAAGACACTAGCCAACTACTAGTACTTGAAGCCTGGACAGAGGAGAATAGCGCTATCACCGGTGACTCTCTGGAGAGACTGAAGGTCATTCAGCAACGGTGTGTCAATTAGCAGATCGTGGAGGTTGTTGCTAGGTCATAGAGGAAGAAGGGTATCACTACAATACAGAGATGAAAAGTTCAAGAAGGTGCCTGCAGAGCCAAGCGCAATGACCTTCTACAGCTGGATCCAGAACGACTGTCTGCACACCTGAAAGACTCGTGACACAAAGTGAGTGGAAGTTGAGGCATAGCCCTGACCTCCCAGGACAGTGGGACTGCTCCTTCCAATCGGGACAGTCCTTCTGGCTCTGGGACAGTTGGAAGCTATGCCACAAATTAACAAAATTGGAGAGAGATTTCTGGAAGAGCTTCCTTCCTTTTCCGTGTAAGTGCAACCAAAACCGATTGCAATGGGCATCCAATTGTGGTATTCGTCCGGAGGATTAAACCATCATAAGCAAGGTGAGCATGTAGAACTTGATGATTTACTAGGATAAAATTGCAAAACATTTAAATTCCACACTCAGGAATCTTCCTCAGGCATAAAAATATATTAGTTTGATTCTAAATATAAACTAACTAATATCTAACATGTGTTTCATGGAATTTTGCCCCTCTAACAGTGGAAATGTACTGCAGTCCAGTGCACAGATTGAAAAGGAAATGTTGCTAGTAGTGTTGAGCGAGCACTAAAATGCTCGGGTGCTCGAAGCTCGGGCCGAGCTCACCCTGATACTTGGGTGCTCGACCCGAGCAACCAGCCCAATGTTAGTCTATGGGAGACCCGAGCATTTTTGCGGCGGCACTCCCGGCAGTCTGTAGAAAGCCTAAAATGTGCCCAAAACGATAGTGACAGTGCTCAATGACATGGGGACAGCATGGGGATCGCCCCTGGAAGCATTTATGACCCCCAGGTCACTGCTGTCAACAACGTGATCAGAGGTATTAAGCCACTTTTACGGGCTCACAATAAAACATACAAAAACGAAAGTGAAACTGCTTTCCTGTGAAATATGCAAAGGAACATCCTTTCCAGGGTAAAGACTTGTGTATAAGGTAAAATAAATAACCAAAAGCAAAAATACTCCTCCACACCTTGGGCTATGTTCACAAGTAGCATTTTTTATGCGTTTTTGCACTTTTTTATTGCTTTCAACCGTGACAAATGCATTCACCGGGAAATGTTATTTTAACATTTTACAACCTTATCTGGCCATGTGCTGTGTGACACATGCATACAGTGCTGAAAAGACATGGGAACAGCATGGGGAAGACCCCTGGAAGAATCTCTGACACCCAGGTCACTGCCTAAAAGTGTGCCCATCAGAAGTGATCCTTGCCGCATCAAAAGATGCAGACTTGCAACTATCCCTGTGCAAGTCCTTGTTCCAGGGCAGTGCTCAATTCTACCTCCCCCTTTCCTTGCAATGCAAGCGCAAGTATGCAGCCTGCCACCCACCCACCCCCAGGCTGCAATACCATACTGCTTGCTTGCACTTGAAATGGGGCCTTTAAGGCATGTGGAAGCGGAATCTGGCCACCACGTCATGGCTGCGTCGGCGGCCTGGTATCCATGCTCAGTCCCCAGCTGCCTGGTGGCTGGGTGTCCACGCTTGGTCCCCAGCCGCCAGGGGGCGGCCAGGTGTCCATACTCGGTCCCCAGCCGCCCCTATTTGTCCCAGTAACCTTCCCCACACTTTTCTTAGTCTGGCCTGCTTTAGGGCAGCATTGACCAAGCCCACCAGACAACCAGACTCCTCTGGCGGGCCCTGGCTTCTCCATCAGGGGAGTTGAGAGTTCCAAGTTGAGGAGCATGATGATAGAAGTTAGCATCTGCTTTGTTTTCTTGGAATGGAAGCGGAAGTGTGCAGCCTGCCACCCACCCACCCCCAGGCTGCAATACCATACTGCTAACTTGCTTGCACTTGAAATTAGGCCTTTTAGGCTTGTGGAGGCAGACGCAAGCCACCATGTCATGGCTTCGTCGGCGGCCTGGTATCCATACTCAGTCCAGAGCCGCCCAGCGGCCGGGTGTCCACACTTGGTCTCCAGCCACCACGGGGCGGCCGGGTGTCCATACTTGGTCCCCAGCCGCCCCTATTTGTCCCAGTAACCTTCCCCACACTTTTATTAGCCTGGCCTGCTTTAGGGCTGCATTGGCCGAACCCACCAGACAACCTGACTCCTCCGATGGGCCCTGGCTTCTCCATCAGGGGAGTTGAGAGTGGCAAGGTGAGGAGCATGACGATAATGATAGAAGTTAGCATCTGCTTTGTTTTCTTGGAATACAAGCGTAAATGTGCAGCCTGCCACCCACCCACCCCTAGGCTGCACACCATACTGCTAGCTTGCTTGCACTTGAAATGAGGCCTTTTAGGCTTGTGCAGGCAGACGCCGGCCACCATGTCATGGCTGCGTCAGTGGCCTGGTATCCATACTCAGTCCCCAGCTGCCCAGCGGCCGGGTGTACACAACAGGTCCCCAGCCACCAGGGGGCGGCCGGGTGTCCATACTCGGTCCCCAGACGTCCCTATTTGTCCCGGTGCGCCTTATACACATGCGTGCATACCAAAACATTATCTGTGCCCTCCCCAGTGCATTTAGTGGGAAGGACTGCATAACCACAAACACGTGGACAGGTGAATGTGGCCAGGGATGGTCCATCTCACTGACGCCTTCACACTGGGTTAATATTGTGGAAGCCGGGACACAGTTGGACACTGGGATGCAACATGTCCTCCAGACATAGAGGATTGCGGGTCCTGGGTCAATCATGCTTCAACACAAAGTTCAGAAGCTAAACAGCAGCAGTGGTCAGCCTCCTACACAATGAGTAAATTATTCATGATCATGAGGCCATCCATCTCCTTAGCTTTCTGTTCCTTGGAATGCAAGCGCATGTATGTAGTAGCGGCTAGGCCTGAAGTGGTCAGCGTTTTGGCGCATATCCTACCTCCTCTGAGGATTGCTGGATGTTTTCCTGCTACTATCCCAGTTCTATGACTCCCGTTAAAACAAAGCTTCAGGTGATGAATGATGGATGAGGTGGTGGCAAAGGAGAAAGAGCAGGAGGAACAGGGACCATTCACATCAATATCAGGCCAGTCAACCACACATGTCTTGTAGTATATATTTCTATACCAAAAGGAGCAGTTCGGCTACACAGTTATAGGGCATACAGTGAGTGCAATGCCTACCAAAAATTTCGAAGCACTCCAATGCCCCTTGGAAGTGACATGGAGGTCAGAGGGCCCTAACTAAACTGTTTTTTCCATTTATAGCAACTGGGTCTTCTGTACACTGTTGGCCTAAGCAGTGAATGGAAGGCTTTCCAAAAATTATGAGGAACTGCAATGCCCCTTGAAACAGACGTGGATTACAGCGTACTAAAAACCTTCAACCCATTATTGGGGAGTGGGTCTCCCTTAGTGTTCGCCTATGCATTGAAAAGCAAAAGCTCACTAAAATTAGGAGGAAAAGCAATGCCCGTTGGAAGAGTCGTGGAGGTTAGAGGTAATTAAAAACAACATTTCAATGCCACTTGGAAGAGCTGTGGAGTTCAGAGTGGTTTAACGAGACAGTTTTAATGCCCCGTGGAAGAGACGTGGAGGTCACAGTAGCTTAACAAGGCCGTTTTAATGCCCCTTAGAAGAGTGGTGGAGGTCGCAGTGGAATAAAAAGACAATATCAATGCCCCGTGGAAGAGACGTGGAGGTCACAGTAGCTTAACAAGATGGTTTTAATGCCCCTTGGAAGAGTGGTGGAGGTCGCAGTGGAATAAAAAGACAATATCAATGCCCCTTGGAAGAGTGGTGGAGGTCGCAGTGGAATAAAAATACAATATGAATGCCCCTTGGAAGAGTGGTGGAGGTCGTAGTTGAATAAAAAGACAATATCAATGCCCCTTGGAAGAGTGGTGGAGGTCGCAGTGGAATAAAAAGACAATACCAATGCCCCGTGGAAGAGACGTGGAGGTCACAGTAGCTTAACAAGACGATTTTAATGCCCCTTTCAAGAGCCATGCAGTACAGCATATTAAAAACATTATTTCCATTATTGGGGAGTGGGTCTCCCATAGTCTTTGCCTATGCCTTCCAAGCAAAAGCTGCCAAAAATTAGGACGGAGGAACTTGCAATGCCCCTTACAAGAGCCATGCAGTACAGCATATTAAAAATATTATTCCCATTATGGGGGAGTGGGTATCCCATAGTCTTGGCCTATGCCTTCCAAGCAAAAGCTGCCAAAAATTAGGACGGAGGAACTTGCAATGCTGGCAACATGGACCACGGTCACCCTGGTGATATAGTGGTGGTGGAGGCTGAGGATAAGGAGAAGAGCAAAAAACAGCATAAATAAGGAAGCGTATACCCATGTGTGGGTGTGAAGCGGTACATGGGAATACACCTCCCGAAAAAACACAGTGGATTTGATTTTATGTTACTCTGCTGTCATTTGGTGGTGATGAGAAGTCTGGCCCAATCCAGACCTTGTTAATTTTGATAAGGGTCGGCTTGTCAGCATTGTCAGTTGACAGGCGAGTGCGCTTATCAGTTATAATTTCCCCAGCGGCACTGAAAACACGCTCCGATAACACGCTAGTGGCAGGGCAGGCCAGGACCTCCAAGGCGTACAGAGCGAGTTCATTCCAAGTGTCCAGCTTGGTTACCCAATAATTAAAAGGCACAGAGGAATCAAGGAGGACGCTGGTACGGTCGGCAAGGTACTCCCTCAACATCTTTTGAAACTTTCCACTCCTTGTGAGAGTACCCCGCGCCTCAGAGTCTGTAAGCTGGGCGGGTCTCAGAAAACTGTCCCAGAATGTTGATAGTGTTCCCCTGCCTCTGCTGGATTGGAGTTGCGTCTTTCTCGCCTTTACGCCTTGGTTGGTCAACGAACTTTGACCTCTGCAGCTAGCGTGCTCAGATGGGAATTTTTTTTAACAGTTCTTCAGCAAGGGCCTTCTGGTACAGACCCATTTTTGTAGACCTCTCCACCTCAGGAATAAGAGAGTGAAATTTCTCCTTGCAGCGGGGGTCTAAAAATGTCACCAACAAGTAATGACTGTCACTCAACAGTTTGACAACTCAAGGGTCACGGTTAAGGCAGCGTAACATAAAGTCAGCCATGCGTGCCAGACTGGTAACGGGCAAGACTTCTGTGTCCTCACCAAGATGATGACTGACCATGCTCTCCTCCTCCTCCTCTTCCTCCTCCCCCCGGTCCTCAGGCCACCCACGCTGAACCGACGGTATGACAGTTGTACAGGTACTACCGTCTACAGCGCATGATACCAGCTCCTGTTCTTCCTCCTCCTCCTCTCCCTCATTGTCCCCCAATGCACGTTGGGATGAGATGAGGCTGGGCTGTGTGTAATCGCCTCCTACGGCTTCTTGATCCATCTCATCATACTCTGACTGTAATGCCTCCTCTTAAATTCTCTGCAGAGAGCGTTGCAAAAGACAGACAAGTGGGATGCTGACGCTAATGATGGCGTCATCGCCACTAACCATCTTGGTAGTCTCCTCAAAGTTTGTCAGGATGGTACATATGTCAGACATCCAGGTCCACTCCTGAGGTCTTATGTGTGGAGTCTGACCTGAATATTGACGGCCTTGTTGCATCTGGTACTCCAAAACTGCTCTCTTCTGCTCACAAATACTTTGCAACATGTGGAGGCTAGAGTTCCAACGTGTGGGGACATCACACATCAGTCGGTGTGCCGGAAGCTGCAAACGCTGCTGCAACATGGCAAGGGCGGCGGAAGCTGTAGCCGACTTCCTAAAATGAGCTGACAGGCAGCATACTTTGACGAGCAGATCTGGCAACTCGGGGTGCGATTTAAGAAACCGCTGATCCATGAGGTTAAGCACATGAGCCAGGCATGGTACGTGTGTGATCTCGCCTCGCCTCAGAGCCGCCAACAGGATTACGGCTATTGTCACCAACGACCATGCCTGGATGTAGGTTCAGCGGTCTCAGCCACAGATCTCCCTGCTTTTTCACAGCTGTCCACAACTCACAAGCAGTGTGAAGTTTATCACCTAAGCTTATGAGTTTCAGCACAGCCTTTTGCTGCTTGGCTGAGGCAGTACTGCAGTTCTTCCAGCTTGTAAATGATGTGGTGATATCTGAGATGGAGGCTGAACATTAGGAGGAGGAGGAGGATGATGAGCAGGAGCTGTACACTGTGGGGGCAACTCTGACTGACATAGGGCCCGCAATCCTCGGTGTGGGGGGATGTGTTCCGTCCCAAGGTCCGACTGGGTCCCGGCTTCCACTATGTTTTCCCAATGTGCCATCAGGGAGATGTACCGTCCCTGGCCACAAGCACTTGTACACGTGTCCGTTGACAGGTGGACTCTCCCAGTAACTGCGTTGTTGATGGCACGGCAGATGTTTTGGGACACGTGCTTGTGTAGTGTGGGGATGGCACACCGAGCAAAATAGTGTCGGCGGGGGACCGAGTACCGAGGGACGGCCACCGCCATAAGGTTGCGGAAGGATTCCGTCTCCACCAGCCTAAAAGGCAGCATTTCCAATGCAAGCAGTTGTGAAATGTGCGAATTTTGGACTGTGGCCTGTGGGGCGTTGGCTGCGAATTTGTGCTTATGTTCAAAGGTCTGGGATATGGACAATTGAACGCTGCGGTGGGACGTGGACGTGGACGTTGATGCTGTTTCTTGAGAAACTGCCATAACAAGTGAAGACTGAGAGGAGGGGGCATCTTTGCATGCAGTTTGGACAGGGGATTGCCTTGCATGCACAACAGGGGTTCTCATACACGCACAACAGTGGACGAAGCAGTGGTGACACCCGCTGACACTGGTCGTGGACCCTGGGGTTCACCCCACAAAGTCGCGTGCTTTGCTGACATGTGCCTGATCATGCTGGTGGTGGTCAGGCTGTTAGTTTTGACACCCCTGCTGATGCTGGCCTGGCAGGTGGTACAAATGGCCTTTTTGGGGTTATCAGCTGAGTCTTTAAAAAATTCCAGACTCTGGAAGACCTACCGGTTGTACTGGCAACGTCCCTCGTGTTGGCGTTACGGGGAACGGTTGCCCGCCTTCTGTCTGCGGCCACCACACTGCTTCTTCCTGCCTGTTGGGGTACTCTGCCTTCCTCCCCCTGTGTGCTGCTGGCTTCGCTCTGCGTGTCCTCTTGCCACGTTGGGTCAGTTACTAGATCATCCACCACCTCCTCCTCTTCCACCTCCACACCACGGTCCTCCTCCTCACTTCGTGGCAATTGTGCCTCGTCATTGTCCACCTCTTGTGACAAATTGCCAGCGTCGCCTTCCTGTGGCCGTGGCTGTTCAAATATTTGGACATCGCTACATGGGATCTCCTCTTCCATCACTTCAAGCGGAGCAGGCGAGGGGCCCAAATATGGAAATGGACCAGGGAACAGCTCCTCAGAGTGTACAACTGTGGGATCAGTTGCAGTCTGACGACACTCGGCATGGTGGGAGGTAGGAGTATCAGGGTGAGGAGGAGTACGCAGTCGAGACTCATGACTACTAACACTTGACCGTGTGGAAGACAGACCGGTGGTGGTGGTGCCCAGGTGAGTGGAAGTATTATATGCTATCCATTTAATAACCTGTTCACACTGATCTGTTCGCAATAGTGGTGCTGTTGTGTGCTTCCCTAGTATTTCGGTCAAGAACTGGGAGCGAGAAGATGTGGCTGATTGGTTGTGGCACATTTTCACCTTGGCCACGGTCCCGTCCTCTGCACGCACCATCACCAGAACGTCCAGTTCCACGTCACTTGCCACGCGCCTTGCCCATTGTAAATGAAGTAAAATAGCTTACACTCGCACTATCAATGGCAAAAGGGTAATAAAAAGGAGATTTGAACCGTGTAAGAGGAAAACCACAGTTCTAGTTATCTGGCCTACACTAGAATCTTTTAAACAGATATATTTGTGTCTGAACATTTAGCGAGACACTGAAACTGTTTTTTTTGTATGCAAAAAGGTGGATTACACCCTGATTTGAACTGTGGAAGAGGAAAACCACAGTTCTAGTTATCTGGCCTACACACAAATCTTTTAAACAGATATATTTGTGTCTGAACAGTCAGCAAGACACTGAAACAGTTTTTTTTTAATGCAAAAAGGTGGATTACATCCTGATTTGAACCATGGAAGAGGAAAACCACAGTTCTAGTTATCTGGCCTACACCAGAATCTTTTAAACAGATATATTTGTGTCTGCACAGTCAGCGACACACTCAAACTGTTTTTTTTTTATGGAAAAAAGGCAAAAAGGTTGATAACACCCAGATTTGAACTGTGGAAGAGGAAAACCAAAGTTCTTTTTCTCTGGCCTACACCAGAATCTTTTAAACAGCTATATTGGTGTCTGAACAGTCAGCGAGACACTGAAAATGTTTTTTTTTAAGGAAAAAAGGCAAAAAAGTGGATAAAACAGAGATTTGAACCGTGGAACTGCAATACCACAGTTATAATTTCCTGGTGTATACCAGACTTGTTAAAATAGAAATATTTGTGTCTGAACAGTCAGCGACACACTCAAACTGTTTTTTTTTTTATGGAAAAAAGGCAAGCAGGTTGATAACACCCAGATTTGAACCGTGGAAGAGGAAAAACACCTTTCTATTTCTCTGGCCTACACCAGAATCTTTTAAACAGATATATTTGTGTCTGAACAGTCAGCGACACACTCAAACTGTTTTTTTTTATGGAAAAAAGGCAAGCCGGTAGATAACACCCAGATTTGAACCGTGGAAGAGGAAAAACACAGTTCTATTTCTCTGGCCTACACCAGAATCTTTTAAACAGATATATTGGTGTCTGAACAGTCAGCGAGACACTGAAAATGTTTTTTTTATGGAAAAAAGACAAAAAAGTGGATAATACAGACATTTGAACTGTGGATCTGCAAAACCACAGTTATAATTTCCCGGTGTATACCAGACTTGTTAAAATAGAAATATTTGTGTCTGAACAGTCAGCGACACACTCAAACTGTTTTTTTTTTATGGAAAAAAGGCAAGCAGGTTGATAACACCCAGATTTGAACCGTGGAAGAGGAAAAACACAGTTCTATTTCTCTGGCCTACACCAGAATCTTTTAAATAGACATATTTGTGTCTGAACAGTCAGCAACACATTCAAACTGTATTTTTTTATGGAAAAAAGGCAAGCAGGTTGATAACACCCAGATTTGAACTGTGGAAGTGGAAAGTCACAGTTCTATTTCTCTGGCCTACACCAGAATCTTTTAAACAGACATATTGGTGTCTGAACAGTCAGTGAGACACTGAAAATGTTTTTTTTAATGGAAAAAAGACAAAAAAGTGGATAACACTGAGATTTGAACCATGGAACTGTAAAACCATAGTTATAATTTCCTGGTGTATACCAGACTTGTTAAAATAGATATATTTGTGTCTGAACAGTCAGCGACACACTCAAACTGTTTTTTTTATGGAAAAAAGGCAAGCAGGTTGATAACACTCAGATTTGAACCGTGGAAGAGGAAAAACACAGTTCTATTTCTCTGGCCTACACCAGAATCTTTTAAACATATATATTTGTGTCTGAACAGTCAGCGACACACTCAAACTTTTTTTTTTATGGAAAAAAGGCAAGCAGGTTGCTAACACCCAGATTTGAACCGTGGAAGAGGAAAAACACAGTTCTATTTCTCTGGCCTACACCAGAATCTTTTAAATAGATATATATTGGTGTCTGATCAGTCAGCGAGACACTGAAAATGTTTTTTTTTTATGGAAAAAAGACAAAAAAGTGGATAAGACAGAGATTTGAACTGTGGAACTGCAAAACCACAGATGTAATTTCCTGGTGTATACCAGACTTGTTAAAATAGATATATTTTGTGTCTGAACAGTCAGCGACACACTCAAACTGTTTTTTTATGGAAAAAAGGCAAGCAGGTTGTTAACACCCAGATTTGAACCGTGGAAGAGGAAAAACACAGATCTAGTTATCTGGCCTACACCAGACTCTTTTAAACAGATATATTTGTGTCTGAACACTCACAGACACACTAAATTTTTTTTGAGGGGGGGGAATACCAAAAGGTTAATAAGACGAGTATTTGTACAGTCTGACTGAGGAAAAAAGCAAACCAACAGGATTTAGATGATAGAAAAAAGGATTTTTCCTGGCCCCTGAGACCTTGGGATAAGTCTAGCAATTTGACCAGCAGGAGCACACAGGACTGTAATGCAGTGTTTGTTGGTATAACCACTGCATCTCTTATACAGCCTGCCTGCCTGATATCTGGGATGGATATTAGTCCTGAGAAGGACTGTTTGTTTGATTTTGCAGGCTTTAGAGATCCTACACTACCTATTTCTTAGTATAAATCTCTCCCTAGCTCAGCAGCACTTTCCCTACACTGTCTGATCCGGAGCGACTGTGTCCAAGATGGCGGCGCCCGGTTTTAAATACTCGAGGTGACGCTGTGCGGCCAGCCAATCCCTGTAATGCCCACAAACAACATGGCTGCGGCATTACAGTGACTGGCTGGCAATCCCTGCATCTTTATTGGCTCTGTAAAGAGCGCCAAACATGCAAGGTGGAGACCCGAGCTCCCGCCTGAGTAACCCGGAAATGCTCGGTGCTCGCCAAACATCTCGAGTAGTGAGATGCTCTGGCGAGTACTGAGCAGTGTCGAGCATGCTCGCTCAACACTAGTTGCTACAGATGAGCGTTCAGGCAAAATTTGAATTTGCATGTTTGTGCTGACTTTCCCTGGACATTCGATTCTCAGAAAAGTTATTCCCCACAAATTTAACCTTCTGTTCATTGCAACAAATTACTTACACTAGTAGTCCATGCGACCCCAGTCAACAAATTGAAAAAGAAACATCTATTAAAGAAGAATTTTTACTTTATTTAAGAACTTAAGGGGTTATCCTACCAGACCAACCCCTTCTTGATCTATATGTTTCACCCTGGTAAATTAAAAAAGTTTACACTCACTCCAGTGCTGGTGCCACTACAGCGGTATGCCTGCTGAGGGAGCACAAAAAACACCCACAATGTGTCGAACTACCTTCCTGTCCCAATTTCTAGTGGGCTGCACTATTGAAGCCAGAGCAGTGTGAAAAGGTTGTTGGTTGGATAAAAGATAAAGTTTCCAGTCAGTTTGCCACCACCACCACCCTTTCTTCCATACTGTCCAGTCGCAGTAGCCGTGAGTCTGGACCACATTGTTATTATTACTATAGCGCCATTTATTCCATGGCACTTTACTTAATCATAGAATCATAGAATCATAGAATGGTATTGTTGGAAGGGACCTCCTGGGTCATCTGGTCCAACCCCCTGCTCAAAGCAGGATTCACTAGATCATCTCAGACAGATGTCTGTCCAGCCTCTGTTTGAAGACGTCCATTGAAGGGGAACTCACCACCTCTCGTGGCAGCCTGTTCCACTCATTGATCACCCTAACTGTCAAAAAGTTTTTTCTAATATCTAATCTGTGTCTCCTCCCATTTAGTTTCATCCCATTGCTTCTAGTCTTTCCTTGTGCAAATGAGAATAAAGATGATCCTTCTACAATGTGACAGCCCTTGACATATTTGTAGACAGCTATTAAGTCTCCTCTCAGTCTTCTTTTTTGCAAGCTAAACATTCCCAAATCCTGCAACCGTTCCTCATAGGACATGGTTTGCAGACCAGTCACCATTCTGGTCGCTCTTCTCTGAACTTGCTCCAGTTTGTCTATGTCTTTTTTAAAATGTGGTGCCCAAAACTGTACACAGTATTCCAGATGAGGTCTGACCAAAGAGGAGTAAAGACCGATAATGACTTCACGTGATCTAGACTGTATGCTTCTGTTAATACATCCCAGAATTGTATTTGCCTTTTTTGCTGCTGCATCACACTGTTGACTCATGTTCAGTCTATGATCTGTTAGTATACCTAAGTCTTTTTCACATGTACTGTTGCTTAGCTCTATTCCTCCCATTCTGTATATGCTTTTTTCATTTTTATTGCCCAGATGTAGTACTTTGCATTTTTCCCTGTTAAAAACCATTCTGTTGGTTGCTGCCCACTGCTCCAGTTTATTTAGGTCTTTTTGAATCCTCTCTCTCTCTTCTCTAGTATTAGCTATCCCTCCTAGCTTTGTGTCATCAGCAAATTTAATCAGTTTACCCTCAATTCCTTCATCTAAATCATTGATAAAGATGTTGAACAATACAGGTCCCAGGACGGAGCCCTGTGGTACCCCACTTGAGACATTCATCCAGCTGGATGTGAAGCCATTTACAACCACCCTTTGAGTCCGATCACTAAGCCAATTATGAATCCACCTAACAGTTGCCTGGTCCATTGCATACTTGGTCATTTTTTCAATAAGGATGGTGTGAGATACTTTGTCAAATGCTTTGCTGAAGTCAAGATATACTATATCTACAGCATTTCCCTGATCCACCCAGTCAGTGATTCTGTCATAGAAGGAAATTAAGTTAGTCTGACATGACTTGTTAGTTACAAACCCATGCTGACTCTGGTTAATCACTTCATTCTTATCCATGTACTTGTGAAAAGGGGGTATATATTGCAAAAACAATTACAATAATCTTGAAAAAAAATGTGACATTGACTGGTACAGGAGAGGAGAGGACCCTGCCTTTGAGGGCTCACAGTCTACAAGGGATGGGTGAGGATACAGTAGGTGAGGATATAGCTGTTTGTGCTTTGGTATGGTGGAGTAAGGGTTGCTGCAGGTTGTACACTTGTCGGAAGAGGTGGATCTTCAGGTGTCTTTTGAAGGTTTCAACAGTAGGTGAGAGTGAGAAATGTTGGGGTAGAGAGTTCCAGAGTAGGGGGATACAAGGGAGAAATCTTGTATGCGATTGTGGGAAGAGGAGATAAGAGGGGAGTAGAGAAGGAGATCTTGTGAGGATCGGAGGTTGCATGCAGGTAAGTACCAGGAGACTATGTCACAGATGTATGGAGGAAGCAGGTTGTGGATGGCTTTGCCAAGGTTAGGGTTTTGAAGTGAAGTCTCTGGGCAATGGGGAGCCAGTGAAGGGATTAGCAGAGAGGAGAGGCCGGGGAATAGGAAGGGGACAGGTGAATTAGTCGGACAACAGAGTTTAGGATACATTGGAGGGGTGTGAGAGTGTTAGAAGGGAATCCAAAGAGCAGGAAGTTGCAGTCGTTGAGGCAGGAGATGATGAGGACGTGCACTAGTGTTTTTGTAGATTCGTAGTTGAGGAATGTGCGGATCCGGGAGATTTATTTTACTTGGAGTCGACATGTTCCTCATCCTGATCCTCCTTCCTCCCACCTTTCCGAGTGCCCTGAGACAACTGATTCCACACTTGGACACCCCGAAGAGCTGTTTTGTTCATCTTTCTATTTATAGATCCTGGTCTCTCGCTCGGTCTGCTCGGAAGTGGAAAGAGCTTGGATATGTGGTTTGAAGGAGAAATTAGATTCCAGGGTTACCCCAAGAGCTGTTCACATTTCCAGTTATAGATTAGGGCCTCTCGCCCAGCCAGCTTCAAGCTGGGCAACAGAACATCGCATGTAGCGATGCCCAAATATTTCAGCAGCCATGGTCACCCAAAGGTGACGGCGGGAAAGTGCAATTATTGTTACAAGAGGTGGATGATGATGAGACAGAATGGACAGAAAGTCAGAGGAGGACCAGGGTGCGGAAGTGGAAGATGAAGCGGTGGACAATGAAGTCACTGACCCAACCTTGCAAGTGAACATGCAGAGCGGAGACAGCAGCACACAGGGGGAGGAAGGTGTAGCATAACAACAGGCAGGAACAAGCAGTGTGGTGGCCACAGACACATGGTGGGCAACTGTTCCCCGGATCATCAACACTACGGAAGTTGCCAGTACAACTGTTAGGTCTTCCCGAATCTTGTTTTTTTTAAAGACTGTTTAGATAACCCCAACATCTTCCAGGCCAGCATCTGCCAGAGCACCAAAACTACCAGCCTGACCACCACCAGCATGCTCAGGCACATGACAGCAAAGCACCCAACTAACTGGGCTGAACGCTAAGGTCCAGAAACAGTGTCTGCGTGGGACACCACTGCTTCTTCCGCTGTTGTGCATGCACGCCAATCCCCTGTCCATGGAGCATGCAAAGATGCCTCCCACCCTGCACCTGTCATTGCAAACTTGCAACCATCACTGTCCATGTCCTTGTACCAGCACAGCATTCAGTTGTCTCTATCCCAGTCATTGGAATGCAGGCGCAAATATGCAGCCAGCCGCCCACCCACAGGCCGCAATTCTAAAGTGTCACATTTCTGAACTGTTTGCACTAGAAATTTTGCCTTTTAGGCTCGTAGAGGTGGAAGCTTTCCACAACCTCATGGCGGTGGCCGGGGCTCAGTCTCCATCTGCCACCATTTCTCTTGGTGTTGTCCCCGCCTCACACAAGCACGGGTCCCAGAACATTACCCATACCCTCCCAAGTACAGTTAGTGGAAAGGACACGTGAACAAGTGCTTGTGGCCAGGGACGGTATATCTCACTGACGCATTTAACTGGGTTAATATTGTGGAAGCTGGGACCCAGTGGGACCCTGGGACGGAATACGTCCTCCCGATGCAGAGGATTGTGGGTCCTGGGTCAATCAGGGTTGCCCCACATTCTACAGCTCCTGCCCCTGCCAGCACCTCCTCCTCCTCCTCTTCAGCTCCATCTCCATCACTTGATTCATTTTTTTCAGGAGATATTCCAGATTATGTACTTAAACTTCATGGGTGCCAATAACAATAAGCAGGTCTGTAGGACTGTATGCTTAGGGGACAAACCGCACACCGTTGCAGAGTTGGTGAAAGCTGTATCAGAGAAGTCAGATCTGTGGCTCTCACCGCTGACCATACAGCCTGGCTTGGTCGTGTGTGACAATGGCCGGAACCTGGTGGCGGCTCTGAAGCTAGGTAAGCTTGCACATGTACCATGCCTGGCCCATGTGCTCAACTTAGTGGTTCAGCGATTTCTCAAAACCTACCTGGATCTGCCAGAGTGGCTTGTGAAAGTATGCCGCATGTGTGCCCATTTCAGAAAGTCAGCTACAGCTTCCGCAGCCCTGGCAGGGCTTCCGCAGTGTTTGCAGCTTCCCACTCACCGACTGGTGTTCGATGTGAACATGCAGTGGAAATCAATGTTGCAGGTGTTTGGAATGATTTTGAGCAACAGAGAGCAGTTGTTGAGTACCAGCTTCAACACGCCCATTGGCATTCAGGTGTCACGGGTGTGTCAGAAGTGACAGACAGTCACCCTGCATTTTATTGCAGGAGATCTCTGCGTTTGGCATTACAGAAATCTTCTTAGAGGCTGGCTGTCTCTAGGACCCAGCAGATACCTCCCTCTGGCTAATTAGCTTCCTGGCCTGGGTGTATAAATACCTGGTGTGTCTGAGAGGGAGGTGCCGCGATATTCATTACTATTTGTGAGGCTTTAGCAAGAGCAGTTCTTCGTCCTCTCTGGAGCTTGAGGCTGTGTGCGCATTTGTTTGGAGTCATCTAAAACTAAGCAATTCCCCCCTATTTGTCTACCTCTGTTGTCTATTGAGTTTAATGAAGATCAACTAGTGCTCATCTCCTTCCTTCCCTAGCCTTAGCCATACACCAGGGAAAGTTAGGGCGAGGTACAGTACAGACCAAAAGTTTGGACACACCTTCTCATTTAAAGATTTTTCTGTATTTTCAAGACTCTGAAAATTGTACATTCACACTGAAAGCATCAAAACTATGAATTAACACATGTGGAATTATATACTTAACAAAAAAGTGTGAAACAACGGAAAATATGTCTTATATTCTAGGTTCTTCAAAGTAGCCACCTTTCGCTTTGATGACTGCTTTGCACACTCTTGGCTTTCTCTTGATGAGCTTCAAGAGGTAGTCACCGGAAATGGTCTTCCAACAATCTTGAAGGAGTTCCTGGAGATGCTTAGCATTTGTTGGCCCTTTTGCCTTCACTATGCGGTCCAGCTCACTCCAAACCATCTCAATTGGGTTCAGGTCTGGTGACTGTGGAGGCCACGTCATCTGGCGTAGCACCCCATCACTCTCCTTCTTGGTCAAATAGCCCTTACACAGCCTGGAGGTGTGTTTGGGGTCATTGTCCTGTTGAAAAATAAATGATGGTCCAACTGAACGCAAACTGGATGGAATAGCATGCCGCTGCAAGATGCTGTGGTAGCCATGCTGGTTCAGTATGCCTTCAATTTTGAATAAATCCCCAACAGTGTCACCAGTAAAGCCCCCCCACACCATCTCACCTCCTCCTCCATGCTTCACGGTGGGAGCCAGGCATGTAGAGTCCATCCGTTCACCTTTTCTGCGTCGCACAAAGACACGGTGGTTGGAACCAAAGTTCTCAAATTTGGACTCATCAGACCAAAGCACAGATTTCCACTGGTCTAATGTCTATTCCTTGTGTTCTTTAGCCCTAACAAGTCTCTTCTGCTTGTTGCCTGTCCTTAGCAGTGGTTTCCTAGCAGCTATTTTACCATGAAGGCCTGCTGCACAAAGTCTCCTCTTAACAGTTGTTGAAGAGATGTGTCTGCTGCTAGAACTCTGTGTGGCATTGATCTGCTCTCTAATCTGAGCTGCTGTTAACCTGCAATTTCTGAGGCTGGTGACTCGGATAAACTTATCCTCAGAAGCAGAGGTGACTCTTGGTCTTCCTTTCCTGGGGCGGTCCTCATGTGAGACAGTTTCTTTGTAGCGTTTGATGGTTTTTCCAACTGCACTTGGGGACACTTTCAAAGTTTGCCCAATTTTTCAGACTGACTGACCTTCATTTCTTAAAATAATGATGGCCACTCGCTTTTCTTTACTTTGAATTTGTATTATGGCAAGAAAAAAGCAGCTTACAGTCTATTCAGTAAGACTATCAGCTGTGTATCCACCTGACTTCTGCACAACACAACTGATGGTCCAAAACCCATTTATAAGGCAAGAAATCCCACTTATTAAACCTGACAGGGCACATCTATGTGGTTTAAACCATTTCCAGTGACTACCTCTTGAAGCTCATCAATAGAATGCCAAGAGTGTGCAAAGCAGTCATCAAAGCTAAAGGTGGCTACTTTGAAAAACGTAGAATATAAGACATATTTTCAGTTGTTTCACACTTTTTTGTTAAGTATATAATTCCACATGTGTTAATTCATAGTTTTGATGACTTCAGAGTGAATGTACAATTTTAAAAGTCATGAAAATACAGAAAAATCTTTGAATGAGAAGGTGTGTCCAAACTTTTGGTCTGTACTGTATGCGTGCAGCGATTGGTGAAGAGCCAATATAGGGATGGAAGTTGAGACAGGGTGACACTAGACCAGACTAGGAGGTCTCCACTCCCCCCTTTCCCTAGTGTCTGAGTTCCCTTTCCCTCTTCCCCCTGTGTTTCACTAAATCTTTCCCACACCCTGCGTGACATTATCGCTGGCCGATCATGTTTTGAAAAGAAAAAAAAACTGACATTTTTTTTTTCTCTCTGTGTGTTTTTGAGTGTGGACCTTTTTTTTCCTTTCTCCTTTGGTATGGGTTCAGTTGCAGAGCTTGCAGAGCGGCTGCACAGGCTGTCTCTGGAGGTGAATGTCCTCCGCTGTGAGGTACAGCAGCAGTATCAGTGGCTACAGGTCACCATTATGGGGACTCTGCAGTTAGGCCTGCCCAGCCTGAACCCAAGGTTGCCCTCCCGGACAGGTTTGAGAAGCAACGGGTTGGAATTGTGATCTCTCTACTGCAGGGCTATCTTCAATCCTGGGCTTCTATTTTACCTCAGGACTCGGTTTGTCTCCAGTCTGTGGAGGGGAATTTCGGGGCTCTGGCCCTTTTCTATAATGACCCTGACCGAATTGCCTTGGCTGAGTCTAGGCTACGTCACCTTCAGCGGGGAACTCGGACAGTGGAGATGTACAGTTCGGAATTCCGCAGATGGGCTACGGATTCCAAATGGAATGACTCAGCACTTAGAAGTCAATTTTGTGAGGGGCTTACTGAAAGGTTAAAAGATGCCTTGGCAGTATATGAAACCTCTCAGTCCTTGGAGGCTGTCATGTCTTTGGCCATACATCTCGATAGACCCCTTCATAAAAGATGGGTGAGACCATCTTCTCCGGGACCTTCTTGTTGGAGTTGTGTACCTCTGCCAGGGTAGTGGTCTAGGGGTGGACCAGTATTGGGGGAGGTGGAGGAACCCATGATGTTGGGGGGTGTCTCTGCATCATACTTCTCCCCGGAGATTCGCAAGAATAAAGGCGTATTTTTTTGTGTGGGAAAAAGGAACATTTTATTGGGACCTGTCCTTCAATTCCTAAACAAAAGAAGACTCAATTAACTCTTGGTAGTCTGGAGGTGGATAAACAAGGGGTGCATTTGTGGCCAAACTGTAGTTTCCGCTTTGTCCTCACAGCAGAGGTGGTGCTAGAGAGCAAAACTGAGAAAATTTCTGTGTTGGTTGACAGTGGAGCCAGCTTGGTGGATGCTGAGTTTGTGAAAACTCATGGTCTTACTTGCTGTACTTTAGATAAGCCTATTTCCATTTTCGCCATCGACATGGCGCCACTTGCACAGAAAGCATTTACTCAGATTGTACATAATGTAAAACTGAGGGTTGGGGTCAGTTCATTGTGAAATAATCCCTTGCTATGTTCTGGACAATCTTCCCACACCGATTGTCTTGGGTATTCCTTGGCTTGTTAAACATAATCCGTTGGTGGATTGGTAAGCCGGGGAAATTATTGAATGGGAAAATTACTGCCATGAGAACTGTTTAGATATTTCCCTTGCTACTGTTTCTACGGAAATATTACCTGCTTTTCTGTGTGGTTTTGAGGACGTTTTGTCTGAGAAGGGGTGTCAGGATTTGCCTCCTCATCGTGCTTATGACTGTCGTATTAACCTGACCCCCGGAGCTAAACTACCGAAGTCCATACTGAATAATCTTTCTGGCCCTGAGAGACAAGCCATGAAGGATTTCATTGCGGAAAGTCTGGAGAAGGGACATATCAGACCCTCATCTTCGCCCATGGCGGCAGGGTTCTTCTTTGTGAAGAAAAAAGACGTCCCTGTTTAGATTTCCGGCAATTAAATCAAATTACCATCCGTGATTAATACCCTCTTCCTCTGATTCCTGATTTGTTCAGCCAGCTTGTGGGAGCTAAGGTATTCTCCAAGTTGGATTTAAGGAGAGCCTACAACCTGGTTAGAATCAGAGAAGGGGATGAATGGAAAACAGCGTTCAATACCCTGGAAGGACATTTTGAGAGTCAGGTTATACCTTTTTTGTTTGACCAATGCACCTTCGGTATTCCAGCATTTCATAAATTACATTTTCTATCGTTTGGTGGGGAGGTTTGTAGTGGTCTATCTGGACAATATTTTGGTTTACTCACCTGATTTTGAGACTCATGTGAAGCAGGTGCTCCAGATATTAAGGGATAACAAACTTTATGCCAAACTAGAAAAATGTGTTTTTGCTGTTAAGGAGGTGCAGTTTTGGGGTACTTGTTGTCATCTTCGGGTTTTCGGATGGATTCGGAGAAGATCTGTGCAGTCCTTGACTGAGAACATCCCAAGAACCTGAAGGCTCTTTTTGGGCTTCACTAATTTTTACCAGAAATTCATCCAAAATTACTCTGTTATAGTGAAACCCCTTACTGACATGACTAAGAAGGGGTCTGATTTTTTCAAATGGTTGGATGCTTCCCTCCAGGCTTTTTCTTCCTTTATATTGCCACTGCACCTATGCTCAGCCAACCGATGTTTCTCAACCCTTTATTGTGGAGGTTGATGCGTCGGATATCGGGGTTGGGACTGTGTTGTCTGTAACATCCCTGGCGGCGTGCTTGCATAGGGCACCACCTCCCGCTATGCAAGACCACAATCTTACCTGTCAGTCCAGCCTGCAAACAGTGCTATTGTTCATGCTGTGTGTGACTCGCCCAGGGGAAATGGGAATTACTCGGTTACCCGGGCCTTTGGCCTTAAGGAGGTCGCGGTGGTCGGCTCCCGGGCCCGTACCCTGGGGTCCCTCTTTAAAAAGGCGTTGATAAATGTTAAGTTTTATTAAAGAGTTCGTGACACCACCTGTGGTTTCTGATGATATTCACCAGCGCTGCGGCAGTCCACTGAGGCCGATGATAAGGCAGCTAGATGGTATGGCTCCCCACAGGTGGAGCTAGGCTTCAGGGCAGGGTATGAATGGGGAATGCAGGACGGAGAGACTTGGCCGGGTCAGAGCAAGAACGGGGACGGACACGACAGTCACTTCATTACCTTTTACTGGTGGAAATTTAGGCACATCCCGGAGCACTGTAGGGTGAAGGGTGCATGTCAGGATCCTCCCCAAAGAGCAGGTGTTAGGCCTCCTGTTTCTTGCTTCTGCGTAGTAAGTTTCTGACCTGCCTGGAGCTAGGCCTAACTTTGTCTCTGTCCTGCGCTGGCTGACCTTGTGGTAGGGCCTTCTCTTGGAGCGCACGCTCCCGACTTACGGGGCCTATGTGTCTCCTGGCTCTGTTACGTATCAGCACTTTAGCGATCCTGGGACTTGTAGTTCTCCAGGGATTCCGGTTTATCTTACTGGGTCATAGAGATCCCGGTAAACTTCGGACCCGGTGTCCGGTAGCTGCTTCTTCTTTGGGGTGAGCTAGTTAAGCTCCTCTGCCCCCTATGTACTAACTCGCTCTACTCGCCTTCGGCCTACTCGGGCCCTCAATAGGCTACTCACACTAACGGCAGCTTTCCGCGCTTCACTGATCTTATGGCGCCGGCACACCTAAAGCTCACCTCTCTGAGCTACACCGAGTCTTGATCGGAATAAGCTCCACTGCAGGATAGCAATTGCAGGAGCTAGAACAGGCTTTTGTCCTCTGAGGTAACTCTTCTCAGACTGCACTGGACTCACTGCTAAACCAGACTGAACTTGATTCTAGCCACAGCTAGACTCTCACTGCCTGCTGCGTGGCTCCACCTTCCCTTTTATATCCCTAACGGGCTGCCTCTGGTGGTCTGAGGTGGAAGGTGGAGATGTGTGAATGGTTATGGGGGCCTCTTGTGGAGGAATCCTTCAATACACCCTTCTAGGATTTGTGATACCAAGCGCAGCTGGGAGTCATATGTGCATGTCACTTGACTGACTGCTTAGGGCGGTGGCCCGGTTACTTCCTGATTCTTATAGCTGCTGTGGGCGCACCCCTAATGCGTCTCCAGCTTATTGCTGTGAGTCACTGGATATTTATACCCCCTCCACCCAGTAGGAGGTGCCTGAGCAACACTAACATTCAATGTGCTCCTTGTCTCTGAAGTTGCCAGGTCCAGTTCTGTGTCTTCTTGTCTGTTTCCGCCATCTCTAGGGGCTGCATACCCAGACCTGTTTTCTGTGCCTTCTTGTCCGTTTCCGCCATCTCTGGGGATTGTATACCCAGGCCTGTTCTTGCATCTCTTTGCAGTTGCAGTTCCTGTCTGAACTGTATCCTAGCCTGTTATCTGTTTTTTTCTATGTCTGTACCTTCCCTTTTCCTGCAGTACCTAACTCCTACTTGTTGTCTCTGTACTTCTGTTTGTGAGTTTTGTGTCCACTCGCTACTTCATAGTAAGTACCTTGTGTGTATCTGGTTCTGCTTGTCCCTTTTCCCTTCCTCCATATCTTCCTGTATTTTCCAGTCTGTTCCATGTGAACAGAGCCCTGTCCTCTCTGCCTTGTCCACCACACCTGCAGTTTCGCTCCGCTCTGTCTTGCCCACCGCTCCAGCGGTTTCTCTCTGCTCTGACTTGCATACCGCTCCGGAGGTTTCTCTCTGCTCTGACTTGCCCACCGCTCTGGCGGTTTCCCTCTGCTCTGTTAGAACCTTGCTGTTAGGTTTTTTTTTTCCTTTGCTGGTCACATGACCTTGTTGGCCTATTTAGTCCTGCTCCGCCCTTCTGGCTTTGCTGGACTTCATTGTATATCTACTTTCTAGCTAGCCTGTGCTCTGTATCTAACTCTGTTAGTTTGCTTGGTCTACGGACCTCTATGTTCTATCTATTTTGTTTGTTCGTCTGTCTGCTACTATTTCTGTTAGGAGGTGTCCCATATTCCTCCCAGTCCTTAGTACTTGTAGGGATTCCCTCCCCACATCTATAGGTCTCCGTACAGACTAGATTAGGACTTTAGCAGGTCTGATCGCAGGATCAGGTTCCCTGTTACATCGTAGGGATTCAGCTGAGTCCTATAGTAGGGACAGATCTCCTCTCTTTCCTTAGCTTTGGTAGCAGAACATAACAGTAAGTCCAGCCAGCAAATTCTCTAAGGAAAGATTTTTCTGTTCCATCATGGTGTCGGTTCAGGATTTGGCTCATCGCCTGCAGGGACTCTCTCTGGAGGTGGCCGAGCTCCGTCAGCACGTGAGTAACTGTCCTGGAGCACATTTCTTGGAGCCTAAGGTATGTTTGCCGGATTTATTTTTTGGTGAACACCGAGAATTTTTTTCATTTAAAAATGCTTGCTTATTGTATTTTCGTTTGAGACCTAAGTCCTCTGGGGATGAATCCCAGCGCGTAGGGTTCATAATGTCACTTTTGCGCAAAGAGCCTCAGGAGTGGGCCTTTTCTTTGCAACCTAGTGATTCATGCTTCAGATCAGTGGATAGTTTTTTTTCTGCTTTGGGACTATTATATGATGATCCTGACCGTGTCGCATCAGCTGAGACTGAGTTGAGACGTTTAAAACAAGGATCGGGTAATGTGGAAAAATATTGTACACATTTTCGTCGTTGGTCCACTCAAACAGGGTGGAACGATTCTGCTCTGAAAAGTCTATTTCTTGCTGGGCTCAGTGAAAGGGTTAAAGACCTGCTAATTGCTTATCCTACACCTGAGGATTTGCAACAGGCTATGCAATTAGCTATACGGGTGGATAGAAGACTGCGTGCTAGGGTTAATGAGAGCAAATCCTCTGCTATGTCAGTTTCTGGTTATGATAATGTGTGTATTAACAGTGGTGAACCGATGGAGATTGGATCGGTGGCACCTCGCTCTCAAGAAAAAGACCGTCGTTTTTCGGAAGGCTTGTGTTTCTATTGCGGAAAATCTGGTCATTTGATTAAAGGCCGTGAGCTTCGTATGAAGAAAGAAAAAAAAATGGTCAGTCACGCCCGTATTGCCTGTTTAAATTCCAAGGGTATATTTTTAGCTGCTTCCACGATTGCTCAGGAAAAATTGATGGAATTTCGGGTGTTTGTTGATTGCGGGTCTACACTGAATGTAATTGATGGGGGATTCGTGGAAAAACTCAATTTAAAACCTGAACCTTTATCATCCCCCATTGCTGTGGTTTCTGTGGATGGCTCCCCTTTGAAGAATATTACTCTCAAGGTCAGTGAATTTCCTCTCACTATTAATGGTGTTCACCATGAGAAATTGGATTTGGTAGTGTTGAATAACTTGCCTTCTCCAGTAATATTGGGTTTGCCCTGGTTAAAATTTCACAATCCTGTACTGGATTGGTCTACCAGTGAAATTAAATCCTGGAGCCATAAATGTTATGACACGTGTTGTAACGGGCGTATTGCAGCTTTGGATAGGGGAGAATTGCCTGTTCCTATTCAGGATTTTTGGAGAGTTTTTTCTGAGAAAGAATCGCAGGTTTTGCCTCCCCATAGAGACTATGATTGTTCTATTGAATTTGTCCCTGGAGCGACTCTTCCTAAGAGTCGTTTATTTAACCTTACTATTCCTGAGAGGAAGGCTTTGGAGGAATACATACAGACAAGCTTGGCCGCCGGTCACATTAGGCCCTCTAAGTCTCCTGTGGCGGTTGGATTTTTTTTTGTAAAAAAAAAAGGATGGCGGTTTACGTCCTTGTCTGGATTTTCGTGAGATTAACAAAATTACGGTACGCAATCCTTACCCACTGCCATTGATTCCTGATCTGTTTAACCAGTTATTGGGGGCCAAGTGGTTCTCTAAAATTGACCTTAAGGGGGCATACAATCTGTTGCGCATGAAGGAGGGTGATGAATGGAAGACTGCTTTTAACACTCCTGTGGGTCATTTTGAGAATCTGGTTATGCCTTTTGGTCTTACTAATGCTCCTGCATTTTTTCAGAATCTGATTAATGACATCCTTAGACCTTTGATCGGTAAAAATGTGGTTGTGTATTTGGATGACATTTTGATTTATTCGCCAGATCTGGAGTCTCATTGGCGGAGCGTGCGTGAGGTATTACAGTTATTAATGGACAATTCGCTTTTTGCTAAGCTGGAGAAATGTGAGTTCGCTGTACAGAGAATTAGTTTTTTGGGCTACATTATCTCCAGCAAAGGTTTTGAGATGGATCCGGTTAAGGTTCAGGCTGTGCAGGAATGGCCTAGGCCTATTGGTTTGAAATCGATACAGAGGTTTTTGGGTTTCGCCAATTACTATAGAAAATTCATAAAAAAATTTTCTAGTATTGTCAAACCTCTGACTGATCTCACCAGGAAAGGTGCTGATGCGGTTCAGTGGTCTTCTGAGGCCATTGAAGCTTTTGTGTGTCTCAAGGAGAGGTTCACCTCTGCTCCCATCCTTATGCAGCCTGATGTTACTAGGCCGTTTTTGGTTGAGGTTGATGCTTCCTCTGTGGGGGTTGGCGCAGTATTGTCTCAGGATAACGGTGATGGATTACATCCCTGTGCCTTTTTTTCAAAAAAATTTTCGGAGACTGAACTGAATTACGATATTGGTAATCGGGAATTATTGGCTATTAAACTCGCATTTGAACACTGGCGCCACTTCTTGGAAGGTGCGGAATTTCCCGTTCAGGTTCTTACGGATCATAAAAATCTGATATATCTTGATGCTGCCAAGCGCCTGAATGCCCGTCAGGCTAGGTGGGCACTGTTTTTCTCGCGGTTTAATTTCTCCGTTACTTACATCCCTGGTACTAAGAATGTTAAGGCGGATGCCTTGTCTCGCAGTTTTTCTCCCATAGTCGGTGGTGAGAAAGAGGAGAACATTTTACAAGAAGGTGTTGTGATAGCTGTTTTAGACTCCGTTTTGGAAGATGAGATTCTTAAAGCTCAGGAGAATGCCCCATCTAACACTCCTCATGGGAGGTTGTTTGTGCCTGGGACCTTTAGGAGAGATTTGTTTGTTGAGTGTCACGAATCTCGGTTGGCAGGTCATCCCGGAATCTCTGAGACCAAGAGACTGGTGGGTCCCAAGTTTGTAGGGCCCTTTAAGGTGCTTCAGGTTGTCAACCAATCTGCTGTTAGGTTGGAGGTTCCTACCTCCTGGAGAATTAATCCGGTCTTTCATGTCTCTCTGTTAAAAAAAGCTGTTGTGTCGGATGGTGACGCCTCTGCCTCTGTTCCTCCGGTGGTGGAGGACGGGGAATATGAAATTTCTCGCATCCTTGACTCTAGACGGTATAGAGGTAGTTTGCAGTATCTTGTGGCCTGGAAAGGTTTCGGACCCGAGGATAACTCTTGGGTGAGGTCAGATGATGTTTCCGCGTCCAGACTTATCAGAGCGTTTCACAGGAGATTTCCTGATAAGCCTGGTCCTAGGGGATCCGGAGGATCCTCTTAGAAGGGGGGGTACTGTTAGAACCTTGCTGTTAGGTTTTTTTTTCCTTTGCTGGTCACATGACCTTGTTGGCCTATTTAGTCCTGCTCCACCCTTCTGGCTTTGCTGGACTTCATTGTATATCTACTTTCTAGCTAGCCTGTGCTCTGTATCTAACTCTGTTAGTTTGCTTGGTCTACGGACCTCTATGTTCTATCTATTTTGTTTGTTCGTCTGTCTGCTACTATTTCTGTTAGGAGGTGTCCCATATTCCTCCCAGTCCTTAGTACTTGTAGGGATTCCCTCCCCACATCTATAGGTCTCCGTACAGACTAGATTAGGACTTTAGCAGGTCTGATCGCAGGATCAGGTTCCCTGTTACATCGTAGGGATTCAGCTGAGTCCTATAGTAGGGACAGATCTCCTCTCTTTCCTTAGCTTTGGTAGCAGAACATAACATGCTCTGCTTACCCACTGCTCCGGCGGTTTCTCTCTGCTCTGACTTGTCTACCGCATCTGCGGCTCTGTACCTGTCTCCCGGTCTGTACTGGACCATATCCAGCCTGCGCCCCAACCTGCTAGTACCTCCCGGTCTGCATACCAGCCGTGCTTGCCAGTGCCCACCTGTCTGCATACCAGCCGTACTTTCCAGTACCCACCTGTCTGCATACCAGCCGTGCTTGCCAGTGCCCACCTGTCTGCATACCAGCCGTACTTCCCAGTACCCACCTGTCTGCATACCAGCCGTACTTGCCAGTACCCACCTGTCTGCATACCAGCCATACTTGCCAATACCCACCTGCCTGTATGCTAGTCTACCTGCCTGTTTCTGCATTCCCAGGTGTGGGTCAACAACTGTGAATGGGGTCTGACCTGGAGTCGCACCAAGTCCCTCTGCTCGGTTCCTGCTTGGTCCACGGAGTTGACTATGCCACCGTGCGACCTTGGTCAGATTGGGTTGATGCTTAGTTACGCCCCTCCAGGCACTCCTCAGTTCATGGTACAGTGGGATCACTAATCACGCTCACGCCAGTCAGTCCGGGCGCGAGTGTAACATTGTCTCAGTGTTCGTCCCCTGGTAAATGGCGTCCATGCGCCTTCTTTTCTAAAAAATTGTCTTCCTCTGAGAGAAATTATGACGTGGGTAATAGGGAACTTTTGGCGATCAAATTGGCATTCAAGGAATGGCGACATTGGTTGGATGGGGCTGTCCATCCTATTACTGATGTAACTGACCATAAGAACCTGTCATATCTCCAGTCAGCTAAATGTCTCAATGTTTGGTGGCCGGGGTTGCATCGGGATGTATTTGAACACGCAGCTGCTTGTAGTATTTGTGTGTGTTCTAAGATTTTGCATACCTGTCAGTCTGGTACTCATCTTCCGCTACCTATTCATAGTAGGCCATGGACACACTTGTCCATGGATTTTATTACTGACCTACTGGTTTCTGCAGGCAAAACAGTGGTTTTGGTGGTAGTAGATAAGTTCCGTAAAATGGTTATTTTTTTCACATTGCCTGCGCTTCCAAATGCAGTAACACTTGCTCAGGTGTTCATAAATCAGATTGTGAAGCTTCACGGGGTTCCCTCCGATGTGGTGTCAGATCGGGGGACCCAGTTTGTTTCCAAGTTATGGAAGGCATTCTGTTCTCGACTGGGGGTGCAGCTGTCCTTTTTCTTTGCCTTTCACCCTCAGTCGAATGGACAGACCGAGCGTGTCAATCAGAATTTGGAGACCTACCTCAGATGTTTCGTTTCTGAAAATCAGGAGGATTGGGCATCATACCTACCACTGGCAGAATTTGCCAGTAATAATCATCGTCAAGAATCCACAGGCAGATCACCGTTCTTCGGTGCATAGGGTTATCACCCACAGTTTGGTACCTTTAGTGGGGGAGAAGCTTCAGGAGTTCCTGAGGAAGAATGGTTTGCTTCGTCGCTCTCCTCGGTATGGCAGTGTGTGCTGAATAATTTAACCCCTTTATGACATAGGGCGTATTAGTACGTATTTGTGCCCTGGGACTTATGGACCAGATACATATTTATACGCCCTGTTGATTTCGCCCGCACACAGGCTGTGTGGGTGCGATCGCCGCCGGGTGTCAGCTGATTGTCACAGCTGACACCCGGTGCTATGTGCAGGGAGCGGTCCCGCACCACTCCGGGCACATTAGCCCCCGCAATGCTGTGATCGAATTCGATCGCAGTCGATTGCAGCATTGCGGTGGCAAGGGGAGGTGACCGCCGATACTCACCTCCTCTTCCGGCCTCCAGCGCTGTCTGCCGTGGCTTCCAGGATGTTGCCATGACGACCCAATGTCGTCATGACAACATCCGGGTCACCAGACAGCAGGAAGATTTTTTGGACATGCGCAGTGCATCTCCAAACTATCTTCTCCCTGTCCAGCGCTGACAGCCTGCATGGCACAGGGATGGTGCTCCATTCCTGTGCCATGCAGGCGATCAGAGAAAAAAAAGTGAAAGTCCCATAGTGGGACAAAGTAAAAAAGTAAAAAAAGTGTCATAAAGTGAAAAAAAAAAAAAAAATTGTAAAAATATAAAAAAAAAAAAAAAAAAATAATCCACCAAAAATAAAAATATAATGTACCCATCAATAAATATTATTATAGAAAAAAAAGCAAAAAAAACAATAAAAGTACACATATTTGGTATCGCCGCGTCCAGAACGACCTGACCTATAAAACTGTCCCACTAGTTAACCCCTTCAGTGAACACGGTAAAAAAATAAAATAAAAAACGAAGCAAAAAACAATGCTTTATCACCATACTGCCAAACAAAAAATGGAATAACACGCAATCAAAAGACGAATATAAATAAAAATGGTAACGCTGAAAACGTCATCTCGTCCCGCAAAAAACAAGCTGCCAGACAGCTCCATCAGCCAAAAAATAAAGAAGTTCTAGCTCTCAGGATAAAGCGATGCTAAAAAATAATTTTTTCCATAAAATTGCTTTTATTATGTAAAAATGCAAAACATAGAAAAACAATATAAATGTGGTACCGCTGTAACCGTAGTGACCCGAAGAATGAAGCTGCCTTATCAATTTTACCACACGCGGAACAGAAAAAAAAAAAAACAATTCCTGAATTGTTGGTTTTTGTTTATTCTGTCTCCCAAAAATCAGAATAGAAAGCGATCAAAAAATGTCACGTGCCTGAAAATGGCACCAATAACAATGCCAACTCATCCCGCAAAAAACAAGCCATCACATGACTGTCTGCCAAAATCTGGAAAAATTATAGCTCTCAAAATATGGCGATGCAAAAACTAGATTTTACAAAAAATGCGTCTTTTAGTGTGTGACAGCTGTCAGTCATAAAAACCCCATATGATTCTGGTATCGCTGTAATCGCACCGACCCGAAGAATAAAGTCATCTAATCACTTATACCGCACGAGGAACGGCGCAAAAAATAAATTCTCTGGTTAGGGTTGTGCTAGGGTTAGAGTTGGGCTAGGGTTAGGGCTAGGCTTAGGGCTGGGTTTGGGGTTAGGGTTGTGATGGGGTTGGGATTTTTTTCAAAAGTAAGAAAAAAAGATGACGATATGGCGACTAGTGTTGAGCACAAGTGCTCGCTACTTGAGTTTGCATCGGGTGCCCTGGTATGCATTGAGTATCGTGGGTATTTGAGTGACATGCTCGAGTCTCCGCCCCATATGCTTCGCTGCCAAAAAAACTTTGCGGGGAGTGCCTGCCATGCACGAGAGATCCCCGCATGTTTTTTTTTGGGTGTCTAATAACCATGAAACATGTGGGGCAGGGACTCGAGCATGTCACTCGAGCACACGCAGTAAATGGTGCATACCTGAGTACCCGATGCAAACTCAAGTAGCAAGCACTTGCGCTCAAGACTAATGACAACTTATTCAATATGATGACCTAATGTTATCAAATTCTGTGTCGTATCTCTGGGTTTAAAATATTCACTATACCCCTTAATAAAATCCTTGAGGGGTATAGTTTCCAAAATGGGGTCACTTGTGGGGGAGCTCCACTGTTTAGGCACATCAGGGGCTCTCCAAACGCGACATGGTGTCTGCTAACAAATTGAATGGAAAATCGGCTCAAATTGTTAGCGGACGCCATGTTGCGTTTGGAGAGCCCCTGTGTGCCTAAACATTGGTCAAGGAGATGGTCTATTCTCATCAGATCTATATCCACAGGTGTACACCACCAAAAATAATCATGTTAGATAGGGGGAAGGGGAAGTAGGAGAAGTGAGGATATATAGAAAAATTTAAAATTCATAACCTTTATTAATTTATTAAATCTTTAAAATACAAAATATCTAATGCATCTATAGATGCATATAAGGTAACCATCTATTAGAGTATAAAGATGGTACCCACTAATAAGTCTGGCTAGATGCAGTGTAGGGCAAATTAGGGATGCCTCTGTCCAGTCCCTCTAATATAGGACCGAGGTTATACAGTTATATGAAAAAGCACCCCTTTTAATCTTAAGCTTAATGTTTTATAAAAATTGGTGTTTTTGCAACAGCTATTTCAGTTTGATATATGTAATAACTGTTGGACACAGTAATGTTTCTGCCTTGAAATGAGGTTTATTGTACTAACAGAAAATGTTCAATCTGCATTCAAACAAATTTTTACAGGTGCATAAGTATTGTCACCTCACCAGAAAAGTGACATTAATATTTAGTAGATCCTCCTTTTGCAAAATAACAGCCTCTAGTCGCTTCCTGTAGCTTTTAATGATTTCCTGGATCCTGGATGAAGGTATTTTTGACCATTCCTCTTTACAAAACAATTCCAGTTCAATTAAGTTTGATGGTCGCCGAGCATGGACAGCCCTCTTTAAATGATCCCACAGATGTTCAATGATATTCAGGTCTGGGGACTGGGATGGCCATTCCAGAACATTGTAATTGTTCCTCTGCATGAATGCCTGAGTAGATTTGGAGCGGTGTTTTGGATCATTGTCTTGCTGAAAGATCCATCCCCTGCGTAACTTCAACTTTGTCACTGATTCTTGAACATTATTGTCAAGAATCTGCTGATACTAAGTGGAATCCATGCGTCCCTCAACTTTAACAAGATTCCCGGTGCCGGCATTGGCCACACAGCCCCAAAGCATGATGGAACCTCCACCAAATTTTACTGTGGGTACCAAGTGTTTTTCTTGGAATGCTGTGTTTTTTTGCCGCCATGCATAACGCCTTTCTGTATAACCAAACAACTCAATCTTGGTTTCATCAGTCCACAGCACCTTCTTCCAAAAAGAAATTGGCTTCTCCAAATGTGCTTTTGCATACCTCAGCCGACTCTGTTTGTGGCGTGCTTGCAGAAACGGCTTCTTTCGCATCACTCTCCCATACAGCTTCTCCTTGTGCAAAGTGCGTTGTATAGTTGACCGATGCACAGTGACACCATCTGCAGCAAGTTGATGCTGCAGCTCTCTGGAGGTGGTCTGAGGATTGTCCTTGACTGATCTCACCATTCTTCTTCTCTGCCTTTCTGATGTTTTTCTTTGCCTGCCACTTCTGGCCTTAACAAGAACTGTCCCTGTGTTCTTCCATTTCCTTACTATGTTCCTCACAGTGGAAACTGACAGGTTAAATAGCTGAGACAGCTTTTTGTATCCTTCCCCTGAACAACTATGTTGAATAATCTTTGTTTTCAGATCATTTGACAGTTGTTTTGAGGAGCCCATGATGCCACTCTTCAGAGGAGATTGAAACAGGAGAACAACTTGCAAGTGGCCACTTTAAGTAGCTTTTCTCATGATTGCATACACCTGGCTATGAAGTTCAAAGCTCAATGAGGTTACAAAACCAAAAAAAGTGCTTTAGTAAGTCAGTAAAAAGTAGGTAGGAGTATTTAAAACAAGAAAGTGATAAGGGTGCCCATACTTATGCACCTGTCAAATTTTGTTTGAATGCAGATTGCACATTTTCTGTTAGTACAATAAACATCATTTCAAGGCAGAAACATTAATGTGTCCAACAGTTATTACATATATCAAACTGAAATAGCTGTTGCAAAAACACCAATTTTTATAAAACATTAAGCTTAAGATTAATAGGGGTGCCCAAACTTTTTCATATAACTGTATGTAAATGATATCCCCATATATTGGAATAACCTCAATGCTGTGCTCGTTTGGCACAGCGGGCTGCTCCTCAGTGTCATAAGATTTATGATCGCTTGGCAGTGAGGTTTTCCTCCTGCCAAAGATTTCAAGTGGTGCCGGCTCCGTTATTACAAGCACTAATACACACACAGTGCACTTTATTATGGACTACTGCGGTATTGGGCAGAGTTAGTGATTATAGCTGACATCTATCACTACCATAATATTACAAACCTCTAGACTAATGTCATCTAATTTTTATGGGATAATCAGGGGGTGTACAGTTGTGTCCCAAGGCAGATTTATACATGACAGTGAAATAATTTGCCAAGATAACAATTAATTTTCCTATTCATTGGATTTGTATAACTGCTCCACCTGATATTAGCATTGAGGCTATTCCAATATATGGGGATAACGTTTACATATAACCTTGGTCCTATATTAGAGGGACTGGACAGAGGTGTCCCTAATTTGCCCCACACTGCATCTAGCCAGACTTATTAGTGGGTACCATCTTTATACTCTAATAGATGGTTACCTTATATGCATCTATAGATGCATTAGATATTTTGTATTTTAAAGATTTAATAAATTAATAAAGGTTATGAATTTAAAATTTTTCTATATATCCACACTTCTCCTACTTCCCCTTCCCCCTATCTAACGTGCCTAAACATTGGAGCTCCCCCACAAGTGACCCCATTTTGGAAACTAGACCCCCAAAGGCACCTATCTAGATGCATAGTGAGCACTTGTAACCCCCAGGTGCTTCACAAATTGATTCGTAAAAATGAAAAAGTGTTTTTTTTCCACTTTTTCATTTTTACTAATCAATTTTTGAAGCACCTGGGGGTTCCAAGTGCTCACTATGCATCTGGATAGGTGCCTTGGGTAGTCTAGTTTTCAAAATGGGGTCACTTGTGGGGGAGCTCCAATGTTTAGGCACACAGGAGCTCTCCAAACGCGACATGGTGTCCACTAACAAATTGGAACCATGTCGCGTTTGGAGAGCCCCTGTGTGCCTAAACATTGGAGCTCCGCCAGAAGTGACCCCATTTTGGAAACTAGACCACCCAAGGCACCTATCTAGATGCATAGTGAGCACATGGAACTAGCAGGTGCTTCACAAATTGATTAGTAAAAATGAAAAAGTGAAAAAAAAAACACTTTTTAATTTTTACGAATCAATTTGTGAAGCACCTGCTAGTTCCACGTGCTCACTATGCATCTAGATAAGTGCCTTGGGTGGTCTAGTTTCCAAAATTGGGTCACTTGTGGGGGAGCTCCAATGTTTAGGCACACAGGAGCTCTCCAAACGCGACATGGTGTCCGCTAACAAATTGGAACCATGTCACGTTTGGAGAGCCCCTGTGTGCCTAAACATTAGAGCTCCCCCACAAGTGACCCCATTTTGGAAACTAGACCACCCAAGGCACCTATATAGGTGCATAGTGAGCACTTAAAACCCCCAGGTGCTTCACAAATTGATTCGTAAAAATGAAAAAGTGGAAAAAAAAACACTTTTTAATTTTTACAAATCAATTTGTGAAGCATCTGGGGGTTCCAAGTGCTCACTATGCATCTAGATAGGTGCCTTGGGTGGTCTAGTTTCCAAAATGGGGTCACTTATGGGGGAACTCCAATGTTTAGGCACACAGGGGCTCTCCAAACGCATCATGGTGTCCTCTAACAATTTGAGTCGATTTTCCATTCAATTTGTTAGCGGACACCATGTTGCATTTGGAGAGCCCCTGTGTGCCTAAACATTTGAGCTACCCCACAAATGACCCCATTTTGGAAACTAGACCCCCCAAAGCACCTATCTAGATGCATAGTGAGCACTTGGAACCCCCAGGTGCTTCACAAATTGATTCGTAAAAATGAAAAAGTGGAAAAAAAATACTTTTTCAATTTTACGAATCAATTTGTGAAGCACCTGGGGGTTCCAAGTGCTCCAATGTTTAGGCACATCAGGGGCTCTCCAAACGCAATATGGCATCCGCTAATTATTCAAGCAAATTTTACAATCAAAAAGTCAAATGGCGCTCCTTCCCTTCCAAGCCCTGCCGTGCGCCCAAACAGTGGTCTTTCCCCACATATGGGGTATATGCGTGCCCAGAGGAAATTGCACAACAAATTTTGGTGTCCAGTTTTTCATGTTACCCCTGTGAAAATAAAAAAAATTGGGTCTAAAGTAACATTTTTGTGAAAAAAGTTAAATGTTCATTTTTTTCTTCCACATTCCAAAAATTCCTGTGAAGCACCTGAAGGGTTAATAAAGTTCTTGAATGTGGTTTTGAGCACCTTGAGGGGTGCAGTTTTTAGAATGGTGTCACTTTTGGGTATTTTCTGTCATAAAGACCTCTCAAAGTGACTTCAAATGTGATGTGGTCCCTAAAAAATTGGTTTTGTAAATTTTGTTGGAAAAATGAGAAATCGCTGGTCAATTTTAACCCTTATAGCTCCCTAACAAAAAAAAAATTGGCTCCAAAATTGTGCTGATGTAAAGTAAACATGTGGGAAATGTTATTTATTAAGTATTTTGTGTGACATAGCTCTCTGATTTAAGGGCATAAAAATTTAAATTTTGAAAATTGCAAAATTTTCAAAATTTTCACCAAATTTCCGTTTTTTTCACAAATAAATGCAAGTGATATCGAATAAATGTTACCAAAATCATGAAGTACAATATGTTACGAAAAAACATTCTCAGAATCAGGGGGATCCGTTGAAGCGTTCCAGAGTAATTACCTCATAAAGTGACAGTGGTCAGAATTGTAAAAATTGGCCTGGTCATTAACGTGCAAATCACCCTCGGGGGTAAAGGAGTTAAATATCATGGGAGACAGGTACAGTATAAACGTATGGCTGACAGAAAACGTTTGCCTCGACCTGAATGTGAATGACTTTGTGTGGTTGTCTACCAGTAATATAAGATGGAAAGTTCCTTCTTGGAAGCTGGGACCTAGGTTTATTGGCCCCTATAAAATAACTGCCGTCATTAACCCAGCAGCGTTTCATCTTGAATGCTCTCAAGGGCTGTCACATTGTAGAAGGATCATCTTTATTCTCATTTGCACAAGGAAAGACTAGAAGCAATGGGATGAAACTGGATGGGAGGAGACACAGATTAGATATTAGAAAAAACTTTTTGACAATTAGGGTGATCAATGAGTGGAACAGGCTGCCACGAGAGGATGGACGTCTTCAAACAGAGGCTGGACAGACATCTGTCTGAGATGATTTAGTGAATCCTGCTTTGAGCAGGGGGTTGGACCAGATGACCCAGGAGGTCCCTTCAAACTCTACCATTCTATGATTCTATGATTCTATGATTCCTCAGGCCCTTAAAGTCCACAACGTGTTCCATAGTTCCTTACTTAAAAAATATGTGGAACCTCTAGAGCCCTCGCCTCTACCACCGCCCCGAGTAATTGTTGATGGTAATCTGGAGTTCCAGATTTTTAGGATTGAAGATTCTCGTCTCCAACGTCGTTCTCTACAATACTTGGTGCACTGGAAAGGCTGTGGTCCAGAGGAGAGGATGTGGTTTTGTTTTCAGCATCAGAGGTGAAAGCTCCCAGATTGGTTTGCTCATTTCACATCTATTTTCCTGAGAAACCCGGTCCTGAGTGTCCGGAGGCCACTCGTAGATGGGGGGAACTCTCACGGGTATGTCAGAGGTGACAGACAGTCGCCCTGAAGTTGGTTGCAGGTTATCTCTATGTTTGGCATTACAGACATCTTCTTAGAGGCTGTCTGTCTCTCGGACCCAGCGGCTACCTCCCTCTGGCTAAATAGCTCCCTGGCCTGGGTGTATAAATACCTGGTGTGTTCTAGAGGAAAGTGCCGGCGATATTCATTACTACTGGTGAAGGCTTTAGCATGAGCAGTACTTCGTCCTCTCTGGAGCTTGAGGCCTTGTGCGCATTTGTTTGGAGTTGTCTAAAGCTAAGCAATTCCCCCCTGTTTGTCTACCCTTGTTGTTTATAGAGTTTAGTGGAGATCGACTAGTGCTCATCTCCCTCCTTCCCTAGCCTTAGCCATACGCCAGGGAAAGTCAGGGCGAGGCACGCGTGCGGTGGCTGGTGAAGAGCCAATATAGCGTCGGTAGTTGAGACAGGGTAACACTAGACCAGACTAGGAGGTCTCCACTCCCCCCCCTTTCCCTAGTGTCTGGGCTCCCTTTCCCTCTTCCCTCTGTGTTGCATTAAGTCTTTCCCACACCCTGCGTGACATCAGGTCAGCCTCCGCACATAAGAGCTGATCAGTGGGCATGGATGTCTGACATCTGTGCTGTCGTCCAAAACTTTGAGGACTCCACCAAGATGGTGAGTGGCGATGATGCCATAATTAGCATCACCATCCCGCTTCTCTGTCTACTGAAACACTTGCTGGTCACAGTTAAAGAGGAGGCATTGCAGGCGGAGAAAAGTAGCTATACAGGGTGATGCTACTCAGCCCAGCGTCATCTCATCTCAATGCGGATTGGGTGATAATGAGGAGGAGGAGGAAGAGAACATGGACCGTCGTCCTCTTGGTGAAAACAGGGAAGTCTTGGCTGTTGGCTGTCTGGCACACATGGCCGACTTTATCTTCTGCTGCCTATACCGCGACCCTCACGTTGTACACATTTTGGGCATTACAGGAAACTGGGGTGGCACGAGAGAATTCTTGGAGACAGATGTGTGAGGTTCTTATTAAGGAGGATGTCAGTTTTAGATCAGCTGCAGAACGTCCTCCGTGATTTCTCTGTGCCTTATAATTATTGGGTATCCAAGCTGAACACATTGAATGAACTGGCTCTCTATGCCTTGGAGGTCTTGGGCTGTCCTGCCGCTAACGTTTTATCAGAGCGGGTTTTTAGTGCCGCTAGTGGCGGGTGACAATCATGCCATGCCCACATAATTTTTTTAAGGGTATTTCTGAAAAGACACCATGTATTTGTCAAATATTGCCGAAAGCCATTGGATTCAATGGGGGCCAAAACCAAATGCATACACAACAAAAGGGACCAAAAGTTGCCAAAACACATCAATTTAGGGTCAGACACCAGGAAAGTGCCATCAATTGATCCAGAGTGCAAGTAGTAAAATTATTATTATTTATTATTATAGCGCCATGTATTCCATGGTGCTTTACATGTGAAAAAGGTCACCGACTGGTACAAGAGGAGAGAGGACCCTGCCCGTGAGGGCACACAAACAGTCTATTAGGGATGGGTGAGGATACAGTAGGTGAGGGTACAGCTGGTCGTGCAGCGGTATGGTGGAACGAGGGTTGCTGCAGGTTGTAGGCTTGTCGGAATAGGTGGGTCTTCAGCTTCCTTTTCAAGGTTTCATCAGTAGGCGAGAGTCTGAAATTTTTGGGTAGAGAGTTCCAGAATAGGGGGGGGGGATGCACGGGATATATCTTGTATGCGATTGTGGGAAGAGTAGATAAGAGGGGAGTAGAGAAGAAGATCTTGTGAGGATCAGAGGTTGCATGCAGGTATGTACTAGACTAGGTCACAGATATTTGGAGGAGACAGGTTGTGGATGGCTTTGCATGTCATGGTAAGGGTTTTGAACTGGAGTCTCTGGGCAATGGGGAGCCAGTGAAGGGATTGGCAGTGAGGAGAGGCCGAGGAATAGTGGAGAGGGGCAGGTGGATTAGTCGGGCAGAAGAGTTTAGGATAGATTGGAGGCGTGCGAGAGTGTTGGAAGGTGCAATAGTGTTGGAAGGGAGGCCACAAAGCAGGAGGTTGCAGTCATTGAGGCGGGAGATGATGAGATGATGAGGGTGTGCACTACTATTTTTTCAGATTCGTGGTTGAGTAATGTGCGGATCTGGGAGATTTATTTTACTTGTAGTCGGAATATCCCTCACCCTGATCCTCCTTCCTCCCACCATTTCGAGTGCCCTGAGACAAATGATCCCACACTTGGACACTCCAAAGACCTGTTTTATTCATTATTCATCTTTTCATTTATAGATTCTGGCCTCTCGCTCGGTCCGCTCGGAAGTGGAAAGAGCTGGGATATGTGGTTTGAAGGAGAGATTAGAGTCCAGGGTTACCCCAAGAGCTGTTCACTTTTCCATTTATAGGTTCGGGCCTCTCACCTGGTCCACTTCAAGCAGGGCAACGGTAGATTGCATGTAGTGATGCCCAAAAATTTCAGCAGCCGTGGTCACCTTTGGGTGACGGCAGGAAAGTGCAATTACTGTTGCAAGAGGTGGATGATGATGAGACACAATGGACAAAAAGTCAGGAGGAGGACCAGGGTGAGGAAGTGTAAGACAAGGTGGTGGATGATGAAATCGATGGGTCAAACGTCAGGGTCCAGAAATAGCCTCCGTCCATGATGCAGTCGAAAATGCCCTGCACCTGTCATTGTACTCATGCAACAGTCACATCAGCAACCACGTCCTTGTCCCAGCGCAGCGTTCATTTGTCCCTACCCCAGTCCTTGGAACACAAGCACAAATATGCAGCCAACCACCCACAGGCCACGCTATAAAACTGCCACATTTCCTGACTGCTTGCACTAGAAATTTAGCCTTTTAGGCTCATGGAGGTGGAAACTTTCCGCAACCTCATGGCAGCGGCTGGCCCTCGGTCCCCGGCCACCACTATTTCTCCCGGTGTTGTCCCCACCTTCTACAAGCACGGGTCCCAGAACATTACTTGTACCCTCTAGCGCAGTTAGTGGGAAGGACCACCTAACCACAGACACGTGGACAAGTGAATGTGGCTAGGGACTGTACATCTCACTGACGCATCACTGGGTTAACATTGTGGAAGCCGGGACCCAGTGGGACCCTGGAATGGAACACATTTTCCCGACGCATAGGATTGCGGGCCCTAGGTCAATCAAGCTTCAACACAATATTCACAAGGTAGACAGCACCAGTAGTCGGTCTCCTAGTCAACGAGCAAGCTATTCATGATGATAGAGGCCACCATCTCCTTAGCTTGCTGCTGGTACTTTTCTGTGGGAATCAGCTTGGCTCCAACCAGCCTGGAATATTTCTAGTGAACTATGGCATGACGCCATGGTATTAGCAGTGCACCCAGTACCAGTAGCGAAGTCATCCACAATTTCCTTTTCAGGACTGAGTGGCTGGCCAAATACATTAGTTTCTCACAAAAGAGCTGAAGACACTGAGTGGCAGTAGGTGCAAGTTTCTCCAGCATGTTAGATATCATAGGGAGAACAGAGAAGGCAGCACAGTGGTTCAGTGGTTAGCACTGAAGCCTTGTAGCACTGGGGTCCTGGGTTCGAATCCCACCAAGGACAACATCTGCAAGGATTTTGCATAGGTTTCCCCCTCAGTAAAAAAGCAGCCATAGAGTGTCCAGGAACTTTCACACAGACCTTTCTTGGCCCGGGCTGCTTCTCGGCAGGGATGGACAGACCCACCAGAGAACTAGAGAATCCTCCGGTGGGCCCTGGCTTCTCCATCAGGAGAGTTCATAGAGCAACTTTTGCAGCTGCTATGGGACTCTTGACTGAGGGAGAAAGGTGGGCCTTCAGAATCAAATCCTCTGGTAGGCCCAATGTTTTTCAGTCTGACACTTCTCGGTGAGAGTTGCATTTCACCACAGCCATATTCTTTAGCTCAGTGAAAGGACTGGCATAGAGGGAAGCCATGTCTACTCCGGCTGTCATTGCTCCACCACCAGGTTCCGGACATTGCCACACACGATCATACCTGGCTGTATGTTCAGCAGTGAGAACCACAGATCTGTCTGATGTGTTACAGCTTTCAACAACTCTGCAGCAGTGTGCATTTTGTCACCTAAGCATAAACATATTGTCTTCAGCACAGTCTGCTGTCACTTGTCTGAGGCAGTGCTGCAGTGCTTCCAGCTTGTGACTGATGTGGTCATTTCGGAGATGGAGGCTGAACAGGAGGAGGAGAAGATGCAGGAGCTGAACAATTTGATTACATTGAGGTTATATTGGTGAGTCTCTTTTTTATACTAAAGATCCAACTGTGTTTTTAAATTTTTCTTTTTTTTACGTCTCTTCAAATGTGTATTGGAGTGCGTCCTAATTTTTGAAAGCCCTTGAACTTGCTGCATATGCAATAACAGTATAGGAGACCCACTCCTTAATAATGGGAAGGACAATTCAAACAGATTTTATATTCTAGAATATTAACTGTGTTATCTGAAATTCGTTCACGGGTGAGGTGTCGCAGTATGGATAGCCTATTACACTGATCCAGCCAGGTATTATTGCCTTATACTGCGTGCTGCTGGTGCTGCCCAAAAAAATGTAAAATCTATTCTATTCCCTATCGATAACGCTGTTAAATGCATTTACAATAGGGCAGGGGCGGACACTGACTGCTTGAGGCCTCTGTGCAAGAAATGTGTCTGGGCCCCCCACCTCTTATGGGGTCAAATCTACACATGTATATATAGCCACGCACACACATATACCTCTTACATAGCCTCCTTTATTATGTATATTGCCTTCCCTTATTACACAGTGCCCTCTCTTGTTATGTACAGCACCGCACCTTACATATTGGATTATTTATAGCCCCCTGTCTTTATTACATACCGTCCTCTTTTGTTAGATATGTAATGCAATAACAACTGATGGAGCATGGGAAAGATTCTTTTCTGATGGAGGAGCTGATGGACTGGTCTTCTGGTCACTGGCTGCTCCATCAGCAGTCATTATATATCTAACAAGAGACGACTGTTTAATAAAGAGAGGGCGCTGTGACTGACAAAAATAACAAGAATACGCTATGTAAGGGACAGCACTGTACATAACAGCAGAGGAAGCTATATAATAAGAGACGGATCCATATATAACTAGACAGTATGGTAGGTAATAAGAGAGGGTGTTATACATAATAAAAGAGGAAACTATATAACTAAGGATGGCGCTATACATAATAAGTGAGTACACTATATACTAAGGGACTGTGCTATACATAATAAGGCTACATTCCTGTATTCGTGTGCAGTGTCAGTGTGCTGCCCGCTTTTACAGACGCATTCATCATGTCCTATTCTAATCCTCAAAATCAGATCAAAACAGTCATTCTCTGACCCTCACAGATCTCATTCTCAGATCCGTGATTTTCATGGATGTGTGAATGGATCTATAATACTATGAGTTCGTGGACTATCCGATAAAAAAATCTGGCAGCACACGGACATTTCACACAAATGTGAGAATGCAGCCTAAGGGATTTTACAGATAACATTATCACTCCAATTCACACAGTGCAGATACAGAATAATATTTACATCTGCTGCTTCTTCTCCATCTGGTCAGACCTTCATGTCGACATCTCCCAGCCTAGAAAATAACAAGGCCACATATATTGTATATATACATGTGGCTCCCCCGCACTGTGCCCCTGAATACAGATATATACCCTCCCATTAATATACTAATGAGCCACTGAGTAATCAAAATATAAAGTGATAAGCAGCACTGAGTCCCCCATTAACTATAATCTCCACCGGCCAATAATATAAATTATTCAGTGTCTGTGACTCTCTTCAATTAACTCTAAAGCTATGTGCACATGAAAAATATACAAGGCTTTACTGTACAAGCAAAGTGAAACCCCCATTATTGCTCTCTCCCAGCACCCCCATCATTGCTCTTTCCCAACACCTTCATCATTGCTCACTCCCATCACCCCCATCAATGCTCTCTCCCAGCACCCCCATCATTGCTCTCTCCCAGCACCCCTGTCATTGCTCTCCCCATCCCCACCGTCCTCACCATTGCTCTCCCCATCCCCACCATCCTCATCATGGCTCTCCCCATCCCCATCATTGCTCTCCCCAGCCCCATCATTGCTCTCCTCAGCCCCATCATCTTCATCATTGCTCTCCCCAGCCCCATCATTGCTCTCCCCATCCCCATCATTGCTCTTCCCATCCCCATCATTGCTCTTCCCATCCCCACCATCCTTGTCATTGCTCTCCCCATCCCCACTATTGCTCTTCCCAGCCCCATCATTGCTCTCCCCAGCCCCATCATTGCTCACCCAAGCCCCACCATTGCTCACCCCAGTCCCACAATTGCTCACCCCAAGTCCATCATTTCTCTCCCCAGCCCCTTCATTGCTCTTCCCAGCTCCATCATTGCTCTCCCCAGCCCCATCATTGCTCACCTCAGCCCCATAGCATTGCTCACCCCAGCCCCATCATTGCTCTTTCCAGCCCCATCATTGCTCTTCCCATTCCCATCATTACTCTCCACAGCCCGATCATTGCTCTCTCTAGCCCCATCATTGCTCACCCCATCCCCATCATTTCTCCCCCATCCCCATCATTGCTCACCTAAACTCCATCATTGCTCACCCCAACCTCATCATTGCTCTCCCCAGCCCCGTCATTGCTCACCCCAGCCCCATCATTGCTCTCCCCCCACCTTACTTCATTCTCCTGTTCCTCTCCCAGCATTTCAGTATAAAAAAAAAACACAAACAACTTACCTCTCAGCCCGCTCCCCAGCAGCATCCTCCTCATCTCCGGTAACTTTCTCCCTGACACAGGCTCACGCTGCATGATGACATCATCAAGAGCAGGCCTGTGTCAGGGAGGAAGCGCCAGGCAGGAAGCAGAGGTGAGGACGGATCCCTGCAGCTCAGCTCGCTGCCATTTTCCTCCTGTCAGCAGCAGAGCGGAGGGATCTCTCCCTACCCGCCGCATATGATGAGGGCAATCTGGCCATAGGCCCCCCAGAGCCTGGGGCTCCGAGAAGCAGGCCAGATTGCCCTCATCATTAGCCGCCCAGCAAGGGCCCCCCTGCACCGCCGGCCCCAGTGCAGTTCCACTGGTGGTAAGTCTGCCTCTGCAATAGGGACAGGTGCTAGGTGGTATCATCAGGTCCAGATGAGTGTTCATTCTGGTCGCATAAATGTCTTCCACAGTCCATAACTTTTCTTTTTATTATTTCTTTGGCCTTATATAGAAGTCATTACCTTGTAAAGAAACATTTCTTAACATTTTTTCCATTTTAGCTTGTTTTTTATATATTTTTTTATTGTCAGTCCGTAAAAGTGGCATGATACTCTGACAACATTGTTCACAGATATGATATTTGTCAGCGACAAACTGTGAATAAGTTTGAACCCACAACTGCAATACTTTAAATGGAGTATAATATTTGACACGTTCACAAAAATTGCTAGATTATTAGGGCAGTCATATGGAATCACATCTGATGACCACGGTTTCAGGCAGTCACCTCATAGTATAGTATTTGTCAGCAACCAAGTGTCAATAGTTTGGAACAACATACACCTGGCAGACTTTAACCCTAGAACGCATGACCATAAAAATCTACACTTTCACATACCTGGGGCCTTTAAGTCCCATGTGCAAATAACATGGAATAACACAAACAAAAATGACAAACAACTATATACCTGAGGAATACCTAGAGTTTCAAAATTCTAACTAAAGTAATCTTGCAGAAAAGAGAAAACAATTAACAGGGCGGGCCTGCGAGGCCCCAGGTATGCGTTCTAGAGTTAAATGCAATGTAATATATGACACATTCCCCAAAAATTCTGTATTATTACAGCAGTAATATGGGATCACGTCTGATGGCCACTGTTTCAGGCAGTCGCCTAATAGTATGGTATTTGTCAGTGACCAAATGTCAATTGGTTCTACAAAACACAGCTGGATGACTTTAAATTCAGTGGAATATTTGGCACGCTCCCCAAAATTTCTGTATTATTACGGCAGTCATATGAGATAATGTCTGTGTCACGGGTGTGTCAGACATGACAGACAGTCACCCTGCAGTTGGTTGCAGGAGATCTCTATGTTTGGCATTACAGACATCTTCTTAGAGGCTGTCTCTAGGACCCAGTGACTATCTTCCTCTGGCTAATTAACTCCCTGGCCTGGGTGTATAAATACTTGGCATGTTCTAGAGGGAAGTGCCGGTGATATTCATTACTGCTGGTGAAGGCTTTAGCAAGAGCAGTACTTTGTCCTCTCTGGAGCTTGAAGACGTGTGTGCATTTGTCTGAATCGTCTAAAGCTAAGCAATTTCCCCCTGTTTGTCCTTCCTTGTTGTCTATAGTGTTTAGTGGAAATCAACTTGTTCTCATCTCCTCCCTTCCCTAGCCTGAACCAAACGCCAGGATTTGCCTCCTCATCGTGCTTATGACTGTCCTATTAACCTGACCCCCGGAGCTAAACTACCAAAGTCCAGACAGTATAATCTTTCTGGCACTGAGAGACAAGCCATGAAGGATTTCATTGTGGAAAGTCTTGAGAAGGGACATATCAGATCTTCATCTTCGCACGTGGAGGCAGGGTTCTTCTTTGTGAAGAAAAAAGATGGCGGTCTATGTCCCTGTTTGGATTTCCGGGAATTAAATCAAATTACTATCTGTGATCCATACCCTCTTCCTCTGATTCCTGATTTGTTCAGTCAGGTTGTGGGAGCTAAGGTATTCTCCAAGTTGGATTTAAGGGGAGCCTACAATCTGGTTAGAATCAGAGAAGGAGAAGAATGGAAAACAACGTTCAATACCCCGGAAGGACATTTCGAGAGTCTGGTTATGCCTTTTGGTTTCACCAATGCACCTGCGGTATTCCAGCATTTCATAAATGATATTTTCCATCATTTGGTGGAGAGGTTTGTGGTGGTCTATCTGGACGATATTTTGGTTTACTCACCTGATTTTGAGACTCATCGGGGGCATGTTAAGCAGGTGCTGAAGATTTTAAGATATAACAAACTTTATGCCAAACTGGAAAAATGTGTTTTCGGTATTCAGAAGGTGCAGTTTTTAGGGTGCTTGTTGTCATCTTTGGGTTTTCGGATGGATCCGGAGAAGATTCGTGCAGTCCTTGATTGGGAAAGTCCCAAGAACCTAAAGGCTCTATAACGTTTTCTGGGCTTTACTAATTTTTACTGGAAATTCATCCAAAATTAATCTATTATTGTGAAACCCATTGCTGACATGACTAAGAAGGGGTCTGATTTTTCCAAATGGTCGGATGTTTCCCTCCAGGCTTTTTCTTCCTTAAAGAATCATTTTGCCACTGCTCATACACTCAGTCAACCCAATTTTTCTCAACACTTTATTGTGGAGGTTGATGGATGACGGGGTTGGAGCTGTGTTGTCTCAGGGCTCGTCCCCTGGTACATGGCGTCCATGCGCCTTCTTTTCTAAAAAATTGTCATCAGCTGAGAGAAATTATGACATGGGTAATAGCGATCAAAATGGCGTTTGAAGAATGGCGGCATTGGTTGGAGGGGGCTGTCCATCATATTACTGTTATTAATGACCATAAGAACCTGTCAAAGCACCTGTCAGCTAAACGTCTCAATCCTAGGCAAGCCAGATGGTCTCTGTTTTTTACTAGGTTCAATTTTGTTAGTCACTTTTTGTCTAGGGGTCAAAAATGTCAAGACTGGTGCTTTGTCCCAGAGCTTCTCTAGTGGTGACCATGAGAATCCTCCCCCGATTTTACAGAAAGGGGTAGTCATTTCGGCACTGTATCCTCAACCGGAGGGTGAGGTGTTAGAGGCTCAGGGGGACGCCACTGTCTCCTGCCCTTTAGGAAGGTTATTTGTACTATCTAATCTGCGCCGCAAAGTTATTGCTGGGCATCCAGGTGGTAAGGCAACCGCGGAACTCCTCTCTCGTCGTTTTTGGTGGCCGAGAAATGAAGTAGCTGCTTGTAGTATTTGCGCGCATTCTAAGGTTTTGCATACCCGTCCGTCTGGTACTCTTCTTCCTCTACCTATCCCTAGTAGGTAGTGTTGAGTGAGTATGTTCTGTCCGAGTATGCTCGGGCTGAGCTCCGAGTATTTATAGCTGCTCGGTGATATGCTTGAATCCCTCCCGTGTGCATGATTTGCAACTGTTTGGCAGCTTTATTACATGCGAGGAATGTGTAAGAAATAGACATTCCTCCCATGTAATAAAACTATCAAACAGTCACAAATCATGCACACAGGAGTGATTCAAGCATATAAGATAAGATAAGATAAGATATACTTTATTTATCCCGTAGGAAATTGCGGTATCACAGCAGCAGAACACAGATCTCGAACATGACACATATGATAACATAACATTTGGAATACTTTAGACATTGCTTTTCAGACATTTGTTAAACACCCCCATAGCTGTTGGAACAAACGATCTCCTGTATTTTTCCTTTTTACACCTTAGTTGTATTAGGCGATTGCTGAATGTGCTCTTCTGTTTCGCAAACAGTTCATAAAGCGGGTGTGTGTTGTTGCCCATTATAGCTCTGCACTTCTTCTTAATCCTTTCCTCTACCACCTCTTCAAAAGTCCCAAGCTGTAGGCCCACCGTCGCGCTAGCCTTCTTTATAAGTTTGTTGAGCTTGTTGGCGTCAGCAACACGCACACTGTTACCCCAGCAAATTATTGCCGCAAAGGTGGCACTAGCCACAATGGATTGGTAGAACACCTCAAGCATTTTGCCACACACATTAAAAGACCTTAACTTCCTTAGGAAGTACAATCTACTCATCCCCTTCTTGTAGACCTTCTCCACGTGGCACTTCCAGTCTAGCTTGCTATCCAGGTAAACCCCCAAATATTTGAAACTGTCCACCATCTCCACATCCTGACCGTCAATGGTAACAGGTAGGCATACCTTCTTGCACCTTCCATAGCTCATCACCAACTCCCTGGTTTTCTTAACATTTAGTTCTAGATGGTTAGCCTGGCACCATACTACAAAGTCCGCAACCACCCTTCTATATTCCTCTTCATCCTGGTCCTTCCCAATACCGCCAACTATCACAGAGTCATCCGAGTACTTCTGGAGGTAACAACGGTCTGATTTATACTGAAAGTCAGCTGTGTACAATGTAAAGAGGAATGGCGACAGCACTGTTCCCTGCGGGGCTCCGACACTGCTCAGTACACTATCTGATGTAGCCGTCCCCCACCTAACAAACTGTGGCCTATCCGACAGGTAGTCAATTATCCAATTCACAAGTCCCTCATCCACCGCCATTTTAATCAACTTTCCACGCAGTAAGAGTGGCTGTAATGTGTTGAACGCACTAGAGAAATCAAAGAACAAAGCACGCACTGTGGTTCCATCATTGTCCAAAAAGGAATGTACTGTTTGTAGCAGAGACGCTACAGCATCGTCCACCCCCAGTCCCTGCCGGTACGCAAACTGAAGAGCATCAGTATGCGCCATCACCCTCGGACACAAGTGAGCAAGTACTATTCTCTCTAAGGACTTCATCGCATGCGATGTTAAGGCCACCGGTCTATAGTCCCCCGGGGAAGTCGGGAAGGTAGTCTTGGGAACCGGCACCAGGCAGGAAGTCTTCCATAGCACTGGTACTCTCTTTGATTGTAAGCTCTGGTTAAAGAGATGCTGGAAGACAATATCACCGAGCAGCTTTAAATACTCGATGCTCGCCAGAGCGCACTCGGCGAAAGGGTTAACAGAACATACTCGCTCAACACTACTAATGGGCCATGGACACAGTTGTCCATGGATTTTATTACTGACCCACTGGTTTCTGCATGCAAAACGGTGATCTTGGTGGTAGTAGATCAGGTTCAGTAAAATAGTTCACTTTGTCGCATTGCCTGCACTTCCAAATGCCAAGACACTTGCTCAGGTGATCATAAATGAGATTGTGAAGCTTCACGTGGTTCCCTCCGAAGTGGTCTCAGATCGGGGGACCCAGTTTGTTTCCAAGTTCTGGAAGGCATTCTGTTCTCGACTGGAGGTGCAGCTGTCCTTTTCCTTTACCTTTCACCCTCAGTCGAATGGACAGACTGAGCGTGTCAATCAGAATTTGGAGACCTATCTCAGGTGTTTCGTCTCCGAAAATCAGGAGGATTGGTCATCCTACTTACCGCTGGTAGAAATTGCCATTAATAATCATCGTCAAGAATCCACTGGCAGGTTACCGTTCTTCGTTGCATAGGTTTATCACCCACAGTTTGGTACCTTTAGTGGGGGAGGAGCTTCAGGAGTTCCTGAGGAGGAACGGTTTGCTTCATCGCTCTCCTTGGCATGGCAGGGTGTTCTGAGTAATTCAAAGATCATGGGAGACAGGTATAAACGTATGACTGACAGAAAACGCTTGCCAGGTCCGGACCTGAATGTGACTTTGTGTGGTTGTCTACCAGGAATATAAAATTAAAAGTTCCTTCTGGAAGCTGGGACCTAGGTTTATTGGTCCCTATAAAATAACTGCCGTCATTAACCCAGCAGCGTTTCGTCTTGAACTTCCTCAGGCCCTTAAGGTCCACAACGTGTTCCACAGGTCCTTACTCAAAAAGTATGTAGAACCTCTTGAGCCCTCACCTCTACCACCGCCCCCAGTAATGGTTGATGGAAATCTGGAGTTCCAGATTTCGAGGATTATAGATTCTCATCTCCAATGTCATTCTCTACAATACTTGGTGCACTGGAAAGGCTATTGTCCAGAGGAGATGATGTGAGTTTCAGCATTAGAAGTGAGCGCTCCCAGGTTGGTTTGCTCATTCCACATCTCTTATTCTGAGAAACCCGGTCCTGAGTGTCCGGAGGCCACTTGTAAAGAGGGGGGTACTGTCTCGGGTGTGTCAGAAGTGACAGACAGTCGCACTGCAGTTGATTGCAGGAGATCTCTACGTTTGGCATTACAGACATTTTCTTAGAGGCTGTCTCTCGGACCCAGCGGCTACCTTCCTCTGGCTAATTAACTCCCTGGACTGGGTGTATAAATACTTGGTGTATTCTAAAGGGAGGTGCCGGTGATATTCATTACTACTGGTGAAGGCTTTATCAAGAGTAGTACTTTGTTCTCTCTGGAGCTTGAGGATGTGTGCGCATTTGTCTAAGTCGTCTAAAGCTAAGCAATTTCTCCCTGTTTGACCTTCCTTATTGTCTATAGTGTTTAGTGGAGATTCACTTGTGCTCAAATCCTCCCTTACCTAGCCTGAGCCAAACGCCAGGGAAAGACAGGCGAGGTACGCGTGAAGAGCCAATACAGGGACGTTAGGGGAGACAGGGTGATGCTAGATCAACCTTGGAGGTCTCCACTTTCCCCCCTTTCCCTAGAGTATGGGCTCCCTTTCCCTCTTCCCTTTGTATTGCACCTTGCGTGACAGTCTGATGGCCATGGTTTTAGGCAGTCGCCTAAAAGAATGGTATTTGTCAGAGACCCAGTGTCAATTGTTTCAAAAAAACACAGCTGGCTGACTTTAAATTCAGTGGAATATTTGGCACACTTCACAAAATTTCTGTATTATTATGGCAGTTGTATGGGATAACATCTGATGGCCACGTTTTCAGGCAGTCGCCCAATATTATGGTACTAGCAATTGAGCCCATTCTACGCCCGGGTGGAGAGCAATTTTATTGGTATATGGTCTCCCATGCTGGTATGTGCTGCCCCCATCCTGGTATTTCTGCTACCCCCATCCTGATACTTGTGCTCCCCAATCCTGTTCCTCCATCCTGTTATGTGCTGCCCTCATCACTATCCTGGTATGCATGGCATGCCTCATACCTATCCTGGTATGCATGGAACCCCTCACCACTAATCCTGGTATGCATGGCACCCCTCACCCCCAATCCTGGTATTCATGGCACCCCTCACCCCAAATTCTGGTATGTATGGCACCACTCACCCTCAATCCTGTATGCATGGCACCCCTATCCCCAATCCTGGCATGCATGGCATCCCTCATCCCCAATCCTGGCATGCATGGCGCCCCTCATGCTGGTATGCATGGCTCCCTCATACCCAATCCTGGTATGCATGGTACCCCATCCCTCATCCCTATCCTGGTGTGTATGGTACCCCTCATCCTGGTATGCATGGTACCCCTCATCCATATCCTGGTATGCATGGCCCCTCATCTGAATCCTGGTATGCATGCCCCCCTCAGATCCCTATCCTGGTATGCATGGTACCTCTAATCCCTATCATGGTATGCATGGCACCCCTCATCCCAAATCCTGGTATGAATGGCACCCCTCATCCCCAATCCTGGTATGCATGGCACCCCTCATCCCCAATCCTGGTATGCATGGCACCCCTCTTCCCCAATCCTGGTATGCATTGCACCCCTCATCCCCAATCCTGGTATGCATGGCACCCCTCATCCCCAATCCTGGTATGCATGGCACCCCTCATCCCCAATCCTGGTTTGCATAGCTCCCCTCATCTCCAGTCCTGGTTTGCATGACACCCCTCATCCCCAATCATGGTATGCATGGCACTCCTCATCCCCCATCCTGGTTTGCATGGCACCCCTCATCCCCAATCCTGGTATGCATGGCACCCCATCTCTCATCCTGGTATGCATGGCCCCCTCATCCCAAATTTGATATACATGGCACCCCTCATCCCAATCCTGGCATGCATGGCGCCCATCATCCTGGTATGCATGGCTCCCTCATACCCAATCCTGGTATGCATGGTACCCCATCCCTCATCCCTATCCTGACATGTATGGTACCCCTCATCCTGGTATGCATGCCCCCCTCAGATCCCTATCCTGGTATGCATGGTACTTCTCATCCCTATCATGGTATGCATGGCACCCCTCATCCCAAATCCTGGTATGCATGGCACCCTTCATCCCCAATCCTGGTATGCATGGCACCCCTCATCCCCAATCCTGGTATGCATGGCACCCCTCATCCCCAATCCTGGTATGCATGGCACCCCTCATCCCCAATCCTGGTTTGCATGGCGCCCCTCATTCCCAATCCTGGTTTGCATGGCACCCCTCATCCCCAATCATGGTATGCATGGCACCCCTCATCCCCAATCCTGGTATGCATGGCACCCCATCTCTCATCCTGGTATGAATGGCCCCCTCATCCCAAATTTGATATACATGGCACCCCTCATCCAAATCCTGATATGTATGGCACCCCTCATCCCCCAATCCTGGTATGTATGGTACCCAATCCCTCATCCTTGTATGAATGGCTTCCTCATCCCCAATACTGGTATGCATGGTACCCCTCATCCCCAATCCTGGTATGTGTGGCCCCTTCATCCCCCAATCCTGGTATGTGTGGCCCCCTCATTCCCCAATCCTTGTGTGTGTGGCCTCCTCATCCCCCAATCCTGGGATGTGTGGCCCCCTCATCCCCCAATCCTGGTATGTGTGAAGACACACTGCAAATATGTCTTCAGTAAAACGGTGCCGGATAGCAACATGCGCAAGTGCCGATTCCGATGCCTTCACTCCTGCCCCGGTCTCCGGCGAGAAGAAAGGCACCGCGGCAAAGCTCCTCACATCAGGTAAGTATGTAAGTATGGCGCCGAAGATTGCGGTATGCGTTCAGTGCCTACACATGCCGCGATCTCTGGCACCATACACACTCCTCTTACCTGTAACGGCTCCATGCGTTCTTCTGTCTGGAGCCAGACTGCGCAGGCTTGTCGCACTTGTGCAGTCTATAGAGGCTTCAGACAGAGGGACGCTTGAAGCATTATATTATAGATTTGTCAGCGACCATAATTTCCCTAGAGTATGGGCTCCCTTTCCCTCTTCCCTTTGTGTTGCACCTTGCGTGACAGTTTGATGGCCATGGCTTCAGGCAGTTGCCTAATAGTATGGTATTTGTCAGAGACCAAGTGTCAATTGGTTCAAAAAAACACAGCTAGCTGACTTTAAATTCAGTGGAATATTTGGCATGATCCACAAAATTTCTGTATTATTACAGCAGTCATATGGGATAACATCTGTTGGCCACAGTTTCAGGCAACCTGTAAATACTCAGCGAGCACCGAGCATGTCGAGCAGTGTGATGCTTGGGTGAGTGAGGAGCAGTGGCAAGCATGCTCGCTCATCACTAGCACTTAGCACATGAATTGGCCAATGTATATGAGCCCAACAGCTAACATCAAAGCGTACCTAGTTGTTGGATACCTGTCCTGATAAGAAACCTCTCTTGGACTAAAAAGCCTACAATTTATAAGGCAGGAAGAAACCAGCTAATTAAAACCACCTCGAACTGATGGGAATATTAGTGCACATGTCACTGTTTTTGTATTTGTAGCATTCCTGTGACATCTGCACTTCTATTCCCATCAGCCAAAGGTGGCTTTAATTAGCTGGTTCCTTCCTGCCTCATAAATTGTAGGCTTTTTAGTCCAAGAGAGGTTTCTTATCAGTACAGGGGCCCAACAACAATGTACGCTTTGACGTTAGCTGTTGGGCTCCTATACATTGGCCAATTTGTGTGCTAAGTACCTTCCTTCTGCTGTACATTTTTCAAGAGCAATATTGCAGTTACATTTTTCCAAAAATCCATATGTACATTATATAGCTCTTCTGTATTTTTCATGGCAGTAATGTAGTTCCAATTGCCAAAAATATTTAGATTTGAGAGTCCTCAGTGGTTGATAACCTTTTAATGGCTAACCGAAAAGATGGTAACAAATTGCAAGCTTTCGAGACTAACTCAGGTCTCTTCATCAGGCATAGTATACCACAAAATCTGAAGAGTCACATATTTATACACAATAAGACACAAAAATAAAGCATTTTGGTTCATCCCTGTACCTTCACACCCCGGTGTTTCCCTCTGTTATACAGTATGTGTGTGAATATTTTGTGTGCCTGTAGTTTTCTGTTAACCCCCATCTGTGTTGCCCTGTTTGTCGGGTTGATGTACTATGATGCACACTAGTGCCTCTTTTCCCTGGGGGAGGGAGGAGATCAAATGGAGAGCTAACTCAAGAGTTAGAGCGAGGGCGGACGCCACGGCATCCTCACCTTCAGAGGTATTTTGTGGACTAGGGCAAGCTAGGGCACCCCTAGTGTTAGGGTCAGGGTAGGTGCCCCTGATCCCTGGTCACCTGACAGCTGTGTGGTGACATTATCTCTGAACAGAACCGTTTCAGCTCCATTATGCATCCTATCACTGCTTTAACGGGGCAATTGCAGTAGCTCAGTATGGAGGTGGCGGATTTGTGTATGATGGTTTTGCAGCCCCCTAATACATCTGGTGTGGGTGTCTCTCAGGCAAACCGTAGTGGAGCCTAAGATTGCATTGCCTGACAGGTTCTCTCGGGGGCGGGACAAATTTGTGGTTTTCAGAGAGGCCTGTAAACTGTACTTCAGGTTTCGTCTTGTTTCCCCAGATTCAGAGGAGCAGTGTGTGGGCATAATAACCTCGCTCCTTCAGGGGGATCCACAAGCATGCGCGTTTTCCCTCCCGTCGGACTCACAGTCCCTCCAGATGGTGGAGAGTTTTTTCGGGCTCTGTGCCTTATATATGATGAGCCCGATCGTGTCTCCTTAGCTGAGTCCACACTGCGCCAACTGCAGCAAGGAGACCGTCCGGCGGAGGAATATTGGTCCAAGTTTCGGAGGTGGGCCACAGATACCATATGAAATGACCCTGCACTCCGTAGTCTCTTTTGTGAGGGGCTCTCGGCAAATTTGAAGGATGCCTTGGCCCTGTATAAGACTCCTGACTCCCTTGAGACAGCCATGTCTCTGGCAATACGGGTTGATCAACATCTTCGCCAGAGACATAGGGAGTCACCTCCGTGTGTGGGGGATCCGGGGTCAAGGGAGGTCAGCATTAAGCCTACTGTGGAACCCATGCAGGTGGGAGCGTCATCCTCCGCTGGTAAGGTGTCAGTATTCCGGTGTAAGGGGGGGAGTATTTTTTGTGTGGGAAAAGGGGACATCTCGTAGCCACGTGTCTTTCCCTACCCCAGTGTAAGCCACTGCTGGAGAAATTTGATAGCCCGGAATGCAGGGAGGTTAGCAACCCAGGTGTATTCATCACCCCTGTGGGTAAGGCACAATTTTTGCTACCTGCCGCTGTTCAGGTGGGTGGAGTTAAGGTGAGGTGTCTGCCTTTCTGGACAGTGGGGCGGGGTTAAATTTGATTGATTCGAGGTTCATCCAGGTCCAAGGTTTCATCCCACATACGCTGTCCAGACCCATACCCATTATCGCTATCGACTCCGCCCCTTTGAGACAAGGGCACTTTACTCAAGTTGTCCGTGACGTGCGGCTTCAGGTGGGGGCTATGCACACTGAGGTGTTAGACTGCTACGTGTTAGAGGGTCTGCCCTCACCTGTAGTACTGGGACACCCTTGGCTCGCCCTGCACAATCCTGTGGTCAATTGGCAGACTCAGGAGATTATTAAATGGAGTTGGTATTGTCAAGAGCACTGCTTGGGTACCCAGTTAGCCAGGATGGATACCCAGTCTGTGCCTAATTACTTGTCAGATTTTGGGGATGTGTTCTCAGAGCAGGAGTGCCAAGAACTCCATCCCCATTGTCCTTATGATTGCGCCATAAATCTTGTTCCGAGGGCTAAGCTGCTAAAGAGCAGACTCTATAACATATCTGGTCTGGAGAGACAGGCCATGAAGGACTACATCACAGGCTAAGGGTCATGTCAGACCATCCTCTTCCCCCATTGCCGCTGGTTTCTTTTTTGTGAAGAAAAAATATGGGGGGTTAAGCTCTTGCCTGGATTTCCGTGAACTCAATGCGATCACTGTCCGTGATCCTTATCCACTTCCTCTCATTCCTGACCTCTTTAATCAAATTGTAAGCGCAAAATGGTTCTCTAAGATGGACCTCAGGGGGGCATATAATCTCATACGCATTAAAGAGGGAGATGAGTGGAAGACCGCGTTTAATACGCCAGAAGGACACTATGAGAATTTTTGTGATGCCTTTTGGGCTGGCTAACGCGACCGCCATATTTCAACATTTCATAAATTACATCTTTAGCCACCTTATAGGCAGGTTTGTGGTTATCTACCTTGATGACATATTAATTTATTCACCTGACTTGGAGTCACACCACGTACACGTCAGGCAGGTGTTACATATACTTCGAGATAATAAAATGTCAAACCTGAGAATTGTATGTTTTCAGTTGAAGGCTATGTGCTCACATAGCAGTTTTGATAAACAGCGTTTTTGCCTCTCTGCATGCAGATTTACATGCGTTTTTTCTGCCAGACAGAAGCATTTTTTCAGTGTTTTTACATGCGTTTTCGCATGCGTTTTTTCAAGCACTTTTCCAAGCGATTTTGAGCATCACTTGGAAAAGTGCTTGACAAGTTGGTCACACAATATAAATCCATGCAACTGGCATGGATTTAGAATATTGTGTGACCAACTTAGATGCTTTAAATGCTGCATCTACAGTAAAAAAAAAAGAATTAAAAAGTTAAAAATAAAAAAAAACCCTGTATACTCACCTCTCCAGTCTCCTCCCGGTGGCGATCCTCTCTCCTCGGCGTCCCGCGGTGTACTGGCAGGACCTGTGGTGACGTCATTTAGTCCGCTGATGGTCACGCGACCATTACCTGACCGCTGACGTCAGCAGTCGCGTGACCATCAGCTGACTAAATGACGTCACCGCAGGTCCTGCAAGTACACCGCAGGACGCCGAGTAGTGAGTATACAGGTTTTTTTTATTTTTAACTTTTTTATTTCTTTTTTTACCATGTGGTAGCCTGGATGAAGAGAAGTTGTAGTCTCCTGGGTTCCACACGCACCGCGATTACACCGCAAATTCGTAGATTTAATTGAAACGCAGAAAATCCACATATACCTGCGGGTTTGCTGCGTTTCAATGTTCCTCAATGGCCGCGAATTTGCTGCGTAATCGCGGTAGAAATGGTCATTGTGCGTTTTGCAACGCAATGCAAATTCGGCGTACTAATTAGCGCATCATGTGCACAGCACATCCGAATTCACATTGCTTTGCATGGCAGACAGTTTTACAAGCGTTTTCACTGCATTTTCGTGGCTGTAAAAACACCGCAAAAACTCTACAAGAACGCTACGTGGGCACATAGCCGAAGAGATCCCTTTCTTTGGATACATATTGTCCTCCACCGGTTTTCACATGGATCAAGCGAAAATCCGGGTGGTATTGGATTGGGCTCGTCTGGAGAATTTGAAGGCATTACAAAGGTTTTTAGGTTTCGCCAACTACTGCCGCAAGTTCATAAAGAATTTTTCAGTAGTAGCTAAACCTCTAACTGATATGACCAAGAAGGGGAGGGACTTCTCTAGGTTGTCCAGTCCTGCCAGTGAGGCATTTGATACGTTGAAAAGGTGTTTTGCTTCTGCGCCAATTCTTATACAGTCAGACGTCTCTCAACCTTTTATACTGGAGGTCGATGTGTGTGAGGTGGGGGCTGTATTGTCGCAGGGTGAGTCTCCTGGTAAATGGCAACCTTGTGCTTATTTCTCTAAAAAACTGTGACCTGCCGAAAGAAATTATGACATTGGGAACAAGGAACTCTTGGCTATCAAGTGGGCTTTTGAGGAGTGGCATCATTTTTTGGAGGGGGCGGTCCACCCTGTGGTGGTAATCACGGATCATAAAAATTTGATATACCTGGAATCGGCGAAGCGTCTAACACCTCGTCAAGATAGATGGACGTTGTTCTTTACCAGGTTTAACTTCTTTGTCACGTATAAACCAGGGGACAAAAACATTAAGGCAGATGCCTTTTACCGTTGTTTTCCTGGGGGAGGAGAGAGGTGTGAACTGGTACCTATTCTTCAAAAGGGGGTGGTTATGGCATCTATATGCTCCGATTTGGAAAGAGAGGTTGTTGACGCTCAGGTGCACGCCCCTGCTGCCTGTCCACTTGGTAAACTGTTTGTTCCTGTAAATCTCCATCTTAGAGTCCTCAGCAAACATCATGATTCGGTGTTAGCCTGACATCCTGTTAATAAAGTCACTGCGATTCTGCTTACTCAGCGGTTCTGGTGGCCAGGTGATCATAAGGATGTCCGGGAGTACACTACCGTTCAAAACTTTGTGGTCATTTAGAAATTTCATTATTTTTGAAAGAAAAGCACATTTTTTTCAATGAAGCTAACATTAAATGAATCAGAAATTCACTCTATACATTGTTAATGTGGTAAATGACTATTCTAGCTGCAAACGTCTTGTTTTTATTGCAATATCTACATAGGTGTATAGAGGCCCATTTCCAACAACCACCACTCCAGTGTTTTAATGGTATATTGTGTTTGCTAACTGTGTAAGAAGGCTAATGGATGTTTAGAAAACCCTAGAAAACCCTTGCACAAGTATGTTAACCCAGTTGAAAACTGTTTGGCTGATTTGAGAAGCTATAAAATTGACCTTCCTTTGAGCTAGTTGAGAATCTGGAGCATTACATTTGTTTGTTCTATGAAACTCTCAAAATGGCCAGAAAAAGAGAATTTTCATGTGGAACTCAACAGTCTATTCTTGTTCTTAGAAATGAAGGCTATTCCATACGAGAAATTGCCAAGAAACTGAAGATTTCCTACAACGGTGTGTACTACTCCCTTCAGAGGAGAGCACAAACAGGCTCTAACCAGATTAGAAAGAGAAGTGGGAAGCCCTGCTGCACAACTGAGCAACAAGACAAGTACATTAGAGTCTCTAGTTTGAGAAATCGACGCCTCACAGCTCCTCAACTGGCAGCTTCATTAAATAGTACATGCAAAACGCCAGTGTCAACTTCTACAGTGAAGAGACGACTCCGGGATTCTGGCCTTCAGGGCAAAGTCGCAAAGAAAAAGCCATATCTGAGACTGGCTAATTAACCTCTTTACCCCCGAGGGTGGTTTGCTTGTTAATGACCAGGCCAATTTTTACAATTCTGACCACTGTCACTTTATGAGGTAATTACTCTGGAACGCTTCAACGGATCCCCCTGATTCTGAGCTTGTTTTTTCGTGACATATTGTACTTCATGACTGTGGTAAAATTTCTTTGATATCACTTGCGTTTATTTGTGAAAAAAATGGAAATTTGGCGAAAATTTTGAAAATTTTGCAATTTTCAAAATTTGAATTTTTATGCCCTTAAATCAGAGAGATATGTCACACAAAATAGTTAATAAATAACTTTTCCCACATGTTTACTTTACATCAGCACAATTTTGGAACCAATTTTTTTTGTTAGGGAGCTATAAGGGTTAAAAGTTGACCAGCGATTTCTCATTTTTCCAACAAAATTTACAAAACCAATTTTTTAGGGACCACATCACATTTGAAGTCACTTTGAGAGGTCTTTATGACAGAAAATACCCAAAAGTGACACCATTCTAAAAACTGCACCCCTCAAGGTGCTCAAAACCACAGTCAAGAACTTTATTAACCCTTCAGGTGCTTCACGGGAATGTGGAAGAAAAAAATGAACATTTAACTTTTTTCACAAAAATGTTAATTTAGACCCAATTTTTTTAATTTTCACAGGGGTAACAAGAAAAAATGGACCCAAAAATTTGTTGTGCAATTTCTCCTGGGCAGGAAGATACCTCATATGTGGGGAAAAACCACTGTTTGGGCGCACGTCAGGGCTCGGAAGGAAAGGAGCGCCATTTGACTTTTTGATTGTAAAATTTGCTTGAATAATTAGCGGACACCTTGTTGCGTTTGGAGAGCCCCTGATGTGCCTAAACAGTGGAAACCGCCCACAAGTGACCCCATTCTGGAAACTAGACCCCCCAGGGAACTTATCTAGATGGGTGGTGAGCATTTTTATCCCCCAAGTGCTTCACAAATTAATCCGTGAAAATGAAAAAGTATTTTTTTTCCACTTTTTCATTTTTATAAATCAATTTGTGAAGCACCTGGGGGTTCCAAGTGCTCACTATGCATCTAGATAGGTGCCTTGGGGGGTCTAGTTTCCAAAATGGGGTCACTTGTGGGGAATGTCCAATGTTTAGGCACACAGGGGCTCTCCAAACGCAACATGGTGTCCGCTAACAAATTGAATGGAAAATCGGCTCAAAATTTTAGCAGACACCATGTTGCGTTTGGAGAGCCCCTGTGTGCCTAAACATTGGAGCTCCCCCACAAGTGACCCATTTTGGAAACTAGACCCCCAAAGGCACCTATCTAGATGCATAGTGAGCACTTGGAACCCCCAGGTGCTTCACAAATTAATCCGTAAAAATAAAAAAGTGTTTTTTTTTTCCACTTTTTCATTTTTACAAATCAATTTGTGAAGCACCTGGGGGTTCCAAGTGCTCACTATGCATCTAGATAGGTGCCTTGGGGGGTCTAGTTTCCAAAATGGGGTCACTTATGGGGGAGCTCCAATGTTTACGCACACAGGGGCTCTCCAAACGCGACATGGTTCCAATTTGTTAGCGGACACCATGTCATGCTTGGAGAGCCCCTGTGTGCCTAAACATTGGAGCTCCCCCACAAGTGACCCCATTTTGGAAACTAGACCCCTCAGGGAACTTATCTTGATGTCTGGTGAGCACTTTGAACCCCCAAGTGTTTTGAAAAGGTTTATGACGTAGAGCCGTGAAAAAAAAGTCATTTCTTTCCCCACAAAAACACTCTTTTAGCCGCAATATTTTTATTTTCACGAGGGTACTAGGAGAAATTGGACCCCAAAAGTTGTTATGCAATTTCTCCTGAACACGCTGATACCCCATGTGTTGGATAAAACTACTGTTTGGGCGCATGTCAGGGCTCGGAAGGGAAGGAGTGACGCTTTGGAATGCAGACTTTGATGGAATGGTCTGCGGGCGTCATGTCATGTTCTCAGAGCCCCTGATGTGCCTAAACAGTGGAAATGCCCACAAGTGCCCCCTTTTTGGAACGGATACCTGATTTGTCAATTTTATAATGTAGTGTTATACGCCAGTTGTGTAGGACAACCTGAAAAACACTACACAACTGAAGTATGACAACCTGACAAACACTACGTCAGCTGTGTAGTGTTCGTCAGGTTGTCATACGTCAGAAATTAATTCAATAGTGCATGGAAGTATGGTACCTTTTGAAGCAGTCTTTCATGCAGAGGCCAGGTTTGTCGGGGCAGGAGTCAGATTGGTAAATGGTGTCCTTGCGTATTCCCCTTCGATAACACACTCGGCACTTCTTTTGTGACTTACCTTTTTTTCCGCTGTGAGGGATCTGCCCCGGGAAATGCTGGCCCGGTACAATTCGAGGTCCTTCAGTTCCAGAAATAGTGGGGCCTGCTCCACCACCGCTGCCAAATATCAGGGCCTTGATAACTGTCTCCTGAAAGTGAAGATACGACGCAGAAGTCTGGACTGCACATTTTGAGCGTTGTGCATTGCCATCTGAACAATGTGCACGGCCAGCTTCTTATACCATACCTTTGCCTTTCTCAAAGCACTGTATGGCTGGAGGACTTGATCGGAGAGATCAACTCCCCCCATGTACTTGTTGTACCCCACTATACAGTCTGGTTTGGCGACCTGTGTTGTGGAACCTCTTACAGTGCTGAGAGTGCTGCCATCACCATGTATGGTGGTCAAGAGAAGGACATCCCTCTTGTCCTTGTACTTGACCACCAACAGGTGGTCGCTACATTGGGCTCTGCTCTCACCCCTTCTGAGCAGCTGCCCAATTAACGTCTTTGGGAGGCCTTTCTGATTTTTGTGGACAGTACCGCAAGCTGCGGTATGTCGCGCAGAGAGGGACTTGAAGAGCAGGATACTTGTATAAAAGTTATCCACGTACAGGTGATAACCTTTATCCAGCAGTGGGTGCACCAAGTCCCACACAATTTTCCCACTCACTCCCAGAACAGGGGGGCATTCAGGGGGTTCAATCCGGGAGTCCTTCCCTTCATAAACTCTTAACTTGTGAGTGTACCCAGAGGTACTCTCACAAAGTTTATACAGCTTGATCCCGTACCTGGACCTTTTACTGGGCAGGTATTGCCGGAATTCAAGCCGCCCCTTAAAAGAAATTAAGGACTCATCCACGCAGATGTCCCTTTGGGGCACGTACACTTCACCAAACTTGTTGTTGAAGTGCTCCATGACCGGCCGAACTTTGAAAAGACGATCAAAGTTCGGGTCATCGCGTGCAGGACACCATGCATTATCTTGGCAATGCAAGAACTTGCGGATGGCCTCAAAACGTGTCCGGGTCATGACCATTCGGAACACTGGAGTGTTATACAAAACGTCAACACTCCAGTATTGCCGAACCTCTGTTTTTTTCAGGATCCCCATATGAAGGACCTGGCCCCAAAACTTCATCATTTCTTCTGCGTCTACAGGAGACTAGTTAGAAAATGATGAAGAGGGGTTTTGTTCCAAAAATTGATGAGCATACAAATTAGTTTGGCCCACCATGAGGTTTATAAAATCCTCAGAGAATAAGACTTTGAAAAAGTCTATTTCTGTGAGGCCGGTGGTGTAAAACTTGATTCCTGATTCAGCCACGAAATCAGGAATCAGTGGCTCAAAATTTTCGAGGGACGAGGTCCATATGGGTTCAGCAGTGGGGGGCGCTGGAACATCTTCTCTCCTGCGACAACTGCGGGCGGTCCAGCAGCACCTGAGGAGGAAGAGGAGGAAGAAGAGGAGGAAGAGGAGGACGATGAGGAGTCGGAAAAGTAAAGAAATGTGGGATCCTCGCCCTCGCTGTCAGTCTGTGTCGGAGGCAACAATAGCGTATGCCTCCTCCACTGAATAGTGAGTTTTGGATGAGCCGGACATTTTTTCTTTCTCGTGTATGTGGTGCGTGTGTGTCAGTACTTTATTTAGAGTGTGTGTGTGTCAGTGTGCTTGGTTTGAACTTTTTTTTCTGAAAAAAAAAAGAGAAAAAAAGGAACTACCGCAAGTGGTGCAAACAGCGAGCACGAGTGCGGATCGGTGAACTATGTCACCAATCAACTCTCGGCAGCTGCTGGGTGTGTGCGCGGATGTGGTGCAAAGGTGGGGGGGTAGAGTTGACAGGGACAAGAAAAAGTCCTGAAAAGCAGCGAGCACGGATGTTGATCAGTGACGTAGACACTGCTCGGCGCTCGGCCGCTACAGGACGCACGAAAAAATTGGGGGTAAAAGGAGGGGGGGGGAGGAGGGGGAGAGGGGTGGATGAGGGGAGAACAGAGATGGACTTACCAAAGTCTTCTCTGTTCTTCTTTCAGCAGGATCAGCAACAGGTTCTGGAAGAGGCTCTGGAGCAGGATCCGCAGCAGCAGGATAAGGAGCTGGAGACCCAGGACCCTGAAGACAGCAGCAGGACGCCGAAGCTGGAGACCCAGCAAGGATACTGGAGCAGGAGATCCCTGACCCTGGAGACCGCAGCAGGATGCTGGAGCAGCAGCAGCGACTGGAGCAGGTAGGAGAAAGGTCTTGTAGTGTAACAGAAGATTCTGTGGCACTACAAGGCCTAGCACAGCGCAGATCATACGTGACCGCTCTGTAGAAATCCTCACCAAGTGTGAGGATCTGCAGGGCGGTCACAGGGGGGTGACAGGCAGGTCACAGGCCGGTCACCTCCCGGTCATGCACTCAGATTGGTGCGATCGATGATGACATCGATCTCACCAATCAGAGATGGCTGGGGCCTGGGCACGCACCACGGAAGGCCACAGGGAGGTGACAGGCAGGTCACAAGCTGGTCACCGCACTGTGACCGCCCTGTCACCTGTGTTTAGGTACTCTGATTGGAGAAATCGATGTCATCATCGATCGCTCCAATCAGAGCTGGCTGGGGCTTCTATGACATCATAGGGGGTCATGGGGAGGTGACAGGCAGGTCACAAGCCGGTCACTGCCCCGTGACCGCCCTGTTACTGCGTGGTCCCGCTGTGATCGGTGCGATCGATTTGATCGGCGATCACACCGATCCTAGCAGTTTGGGGAGAGGGCTGGGGTTACTAGGCAACAGCCTAGGATTGGTGCTCTAAGGAGCACCGATCCTAGGCTGCACATCACTGTTTCTGGCAATCTGAAATGCTGTGATTAGCTGTTCAGAAATGAACAGCCAATCACAGCGATCGTGGGTGTGAAGGGGCGGCGACACACCCCGTGATGCCGGCGCCATCTACCCTAAGGTAAGATGGCACCGGAATTTTAATGCTATCACCGCGACTTCGGTCACGGTGCCGCATGAAAAATAGGGCGTATTAATACGTATTTGGTCCATAAGGCCCAGGGCACAGATACGTACTAATACGCCCTATGTCATAAAGGGGTTAAAGGAAAAGATTAATATGGGCAAAAAAACACCGACATTGGACAGAGGAAGATTGGAAAAAAGTTTTAAGGACAGACGAATCAAAGTTTGAGGTGTTTGGATCACACAGAAGAACATTTGTGAGACGCAGAACAACTGAAAAGATGCTGGAAGAGTGCCTGACGCCATCTGTCAAGCACGAAGCATGGTGGAGGTAATGTGATGGTCTGAGGTTGCTTTGGTGCTGATAAGTGGGAGATTTGTACAAGGTAAATGAGATATTGAATAAGGAAGGCTATCACTCCATTTTGCAACACCATTCCATACCCTGTAGACAGCACTTGATTGGAGCCAATTTCATCCTACAACAGGACAATGACCCAAAGCACACCTCCAAATTATGCATGAACTATTTAGGGAAGAAGCAGGCAGCTGGTATTCTATTTGTAATGGAGTGGCCAGCGCAGTCACCAGATCTCAACCCCATTGAGCTGTTGTGGGAGCAGCTTGACCGTATGGTACGCAAAAAGTGCCCATCAAGCCAATCCAACTTGTGGGAGGGGCTTCAGGAAGCATAGGGTGAAATTTCTCAAGATTTCCTCAGCAAATTAACAGCTAGAATGCCAAAGGTCTGCAATGCTGTATTTGCTGCAAAGGGAGCATTCTTTGACAAAAGCAAAGTTCGAAGGAGAAAATTATTCTTTCAAATAAAAATCATTATTTCTAACCTTGTCAATGTCTGGACTATATTTTCTATTCATTTTGCAACTCATTTGATAAATAAAAGTATGAGTTTTCATTGAAAACACAAAATTGTCTGGGTGACCCCAAACTTTTGAACGGTAGTGTATGTAGCCGTCTGCAGTGTCTGTGCGCGTTCAAATAACAAAGAAAATGATGGCACTTCCACTATAAGAAATAGATGTGAACAGGTGCTTACTAAGAGGAGCTACCTCCATATACAATGAAAAAACAAAGTAGCACTCTGTAACGCTGAGTATGTGAATATGAAGTATGAAATATGAATAGTATTACTGCTGTAGAAAATAGAAATAAATGAAAAATATTTGAAAAATTTTTTGCGCGTGTAAATATGAAGTATGAAATATGAATAGCATTACTGATGTAGAATCTAGAAATAAATGAGAAATCTTAGCGCATAAATTGGCCAATTCATGTGTACCTGACAGCCGCGATAAGGCGTTTCTCGATGTCAGGACCTACCAATGTGAATACCTCTATAAGGGACATCCGTCTGCTTATGTGTGGGAAAGTAAGATCCTGATGCAATTAAAACCACCTGAGGCATGGGGGTGGAGTGCTCAGTCAATGCTTAAATCTAGTAACAAAGAAAATGACGGCACTTCCACTATAAGAAAGAGATGTGAACAGGTGCTTACTAAGAGGAGCTACCTCCATATACATTCTTTGTTACACATGAATTGGCCAATTTAGGCGCTAAGATTTCTCATTTATTCATATTTCATACTTCATATTTACACGCGCAAAAAAATTTTCAAATATTTTTCATTTATTTCTATTTTCTACAGCAGTAATGCTATTCATATTTCATACTTCATATTCACATACTCAGCGTTACAGAGTGCTACTTTGTTTTTTCATTGTGCGCATTCAAAGACGCCTCATACTCGTCCGTCGGGGGCTCCTCAAGCTTTGGAGATTCCCAGTAGACCTTGAACTCACATATTGGTCAGTTTCATTACGGATCTACCCGTTTCAGCGGGGAATACTGTAATCCTTGAGGTGGTTGATAGATTCAGTAAGATGTCTCATTTTGTTGCTTTACCGGCATTACCGAATGACAAAACTTTGGCGCAAGTTTTCATCAGGGAAATAATTTGATTACATGGGATACCGACCGACATTGTTTCAGATCGGGGTGGTGCACCTTGTTTCCAAGTTTTGGAAGGCATTTTGCACCCGTTTGGGGATCCACTTGTCATTTTCTTCCCCTTCTCACTCACAGTCTCATGCGCAGATGGAACGGGTTAACCAGAATTTGGAGACGTATTGCAGGTGTTTTCTGTCTGAAAACCAGGAGGACTGGGTCACTTATTTACTGCTAGTTGAATTCACTGTAAATAATCGGTGTCAGGAATCGACTGGTAAGTCCCCGTTTTTCGGGGCGTATGGATTCCATCCTTAGTTTAGTTCTTTTAATGGTAATCAACCTTCTGGATTACCAGAGGAGGAACAGTTTTCATCTTCTATTTCCACAATATGGCGGGGGGTTACTAGTAATTTGAGGAAGATGGGATCCAAATATAAAAGTGTGGCTGATCGGAGACTTTTGGTGGGTCCAGACCTGTTTGTGGGTGACTTGGTGTGGCTGCCCTCTAGAAACATTAAGTTGAAAGTTCCGTCTTATAAAATGGGTCCCAGGTTTATCGGTCCTTATAAAATCTTGGCCGTTGTTTATCCCGTAACGTTTTGCCTTGCTTTACCATCTACCTTTAGCATCCATAAAGTTTTTCATCTTTCTCTCCTCAAAAAATACGTTGCATCTTCTGTACCGTCACCTCTAGTTCCATCAACTGTCATTGTCAATAGGAATTTGGAGTTTCAGATTGCTAAGATCTTGGATTCTCGTTTTGTTCGTCGGTCGCTTCAGTATCTGGTACACTGGGTACACTGGAGGGGGTACGGTCTTGAGAAGAGGATGTGGGTACCAGCATCTGAGGTCCATGCGACCTGACTGGTCCGGGCTTTTCATGCGGCTCACTCTGATAGGCCTGGTCCTGAGGTTTCGGAGGTCCCTCGTAAACGAGGGGGTACTGTCACGGCTTTACCGCGACAGGTTGGAGCCGGGAGACCTCAACGCCAGAGGGCTCCTGCTCCACCTCCGAGAAGAAGCACTTCTCCATCATTTTAAATGTGTTTATTTTCTTCCAGCAGAACAGGGAATAAGTGGCCATGTTGGATTTCGCTGTCTTTTTTTTCTCACAAAAGTGTAATTTTTAGAATAAATTTTCATTACATAGTGAGAGGTGAAGAAATGAACCCCAAAATTTCCAGAGATATTCCTTTTGTGCACAAACGTAACCCTATGAGTATAGTTTGAACGATCGGACCGAAAAGATATGGAGCACCCTGTATTTTTTAGTTCATAAATTCATATATATGGGGTACAATGTCCCTAGCATCACATTTGCCAGTAAATACCACAGAGCATACCACAGTTATTTCATTAGAGTTGGAAAAAATTGCTTTGAAATATTGAAATGAAAGGTAACATGTTTCATAATGGAGTAGTGTAACAATGTTGCAAAGCTGAGCACGTTCACAGGATAAAAGAACATCCAGGGCTACTGCTACACTTTTAAAAAAATGGACTAGTTGTACAATGTCTCTATAGCACAATCAATCCCTATATGAGGGATGAATGTGCCATGTGACGCTGGCACTCTATAGCAGGTCCCTGCCCGGTAAGGTAGGAACCGCCATGTGCGCATCCTTTTACAGAATATATAAAAAGGCAGCATGCCACAGTACATGAGGGCAGTTTTAGCAGCTATAATGGATTTTAGAACACCCAAATAAAACAATGAGAAAGCCCATTCTTTATAGTCCAGGAACAGCTAGTGTACTAGGTATCCTCCATGAAAAACACCGAGTCTATATACCAAACGGTAGAAAGGTTCAGAATGACTGCTTTAGATGGCACGGCATAGTCAAACTGGAGACAAAGAAAAGCTATGTTATTTCAGCAAATTACCCTCACAGTATTCATCAAGGGGTGTAGTGAGCATTAACTTTGTACTCAAGGGGCGAAGAAGAAATAAAAAGTGAATACAGTAGAGAGAAAATGTCAGAAGGTGACAAGGGTAAAAACCAAAAAATAAAGCCAGTTATTCTAGGGATGTATGTTAGCGACTGAAGCATTCCATAATGCAGAGACAAGGCTTATCAGGACTTGTGTCACACTGGTGGTTGGTTTCCCTCCTAACTCCATCTTTATAACACACCCAGCATCTCTTTTGGGGTCGACCTTTTTTGGCTGTCGGTGGCACTTGTGAGGGAAAATGCTGACCAGGGACAATTCTGCTGGCCGCGCTAGATGATTCTCCCCCCACTCTCCCTTGGTCTTCAAATATTAAATGTTTTATGACTTTTTCCTGGAACTCAATGTAAAATCCTTGGTTCCCATTTTTCCGGTATAGTATAAAGGAATTATATAGGGCCACTTGGATAAGGGGTACCGCAAGAGACTTGCGAACAGTGCTCTAGGGCTGCAGCATCTGGTCCGCAAGGTCCACGCCACCCATAAACTTATTGTAGTCCTGTAGACAGACAGGCTTCTGGACAGTAGAACTTCCCCCGCGTACATAGACTTGGCTGCGTCTGTCAGCATGGATTGATGACAGCATGAAGACATCTTTTTTGTCACAAAATTTGACAAGCAGCATGTCATCATTGCAGAGCGCCTTAATTTCACCTGCCTTTAAGTTTTGGGTGACCAGTTGTGATGGGCAAGCACTAAAATGCTTGGGTACTCGTTGCTCGGGTTGAGCAAATTGGAGTACTTGGGTGCTTGACCCGAGCAACGAGCCCAATATAAGTCTATGGGAAACTCGAGCATTTTTCAGGCGGCTCCCCCCGGCGGTCTACAGAGGGCCTAAAAGTTGCCCAAATTGATGGGAACAGTGCTCAAATGACATGGGAACAGCATGGGGAAGACCCCTGGAAGCATCTCTGACTCCCAGATCACTGCTGTCAGCAACGTGGTCAGAGTATTACGCCACTTTTACGGACTCACAATAAAACATACAAAAACAAAACCAAAATGGATTTTCCTGGGAAATATGTTAGGGAACATCATTTTCAGGGTAATGACTTGTATATAAGGTAAAATAAGTAACCAAAAACAAAAATACTCCTCCACAACTTGGGCTATGTTCACACGTAGCGTTTATGATGCGTTTTTGCACTTTTGGATTGCTTTCAACCAAGACAAATGCATTCACCAGAAAATGTAATTTTAACATTTTACAACCTTATCTGGCCATGTGGTGTGTGACACATCATCAGACACATGCATACAGTGCTGAAAAGACATGGGAACAGCATGGGGAAGACCTCTGGAAGCATATCTGACTCCCACGTCACTGCCTAAAAGTGTGCCCATCTTAAGTGATCCTTGGCGCATGCGAAGATGCCTCCCGCCATGCACCTGTCATTGCAGACTTGCAACAATCACCGTCCACGTCCTAGTCCCACTGCAGCATTCAGTTGTCCCTACCCCATTCATTGGAATGCAATTGCAAGTATGCAGGCAGCCACGCACCCACAGGCTGCAATACTATACTGCCAAATTTTTGACAGCTGCTTGCACTTGAAATGTGGCCTTTTAGGCTCGTGGAGGTGGGAGCTTTTCACAACCTCATGCCAGCGCCGTCTGGGTGTCCATACTCGGTCACCAGCCACCACTATATTTCCCGGTATCGCCTCCGCCTTCCACAAGCACGGGTCCCACAACATTGCACTTAGTGGGAAGGACCGCCTAACCACAAACACATGGACAGGTGAATGTGGCCAGGGATGATGCGGAGCCAGTCCAAAACTTTTTTTTGCTGAGAGTTGTATTTAGCTCGGTGAAAGGACTGGCATAGATGGAAACCGTATCTACCCTGCGTGTCATTTCTCACAGGAAGTCCTCTAAAGCTGCTTGCACTTGAAATATGGCCTGAACATTACTGCTGGTACTTTTCTGTGGGAATTTGCTTGTCTCCTACCAGCCTGGAATTTTTCCAGCAAACTATGGTACGACGCCATGGTATTAGCACTGCCCCCAGTACCAGTAGCGAAGCCATCCCCAATTTCCTTCCCAAATACATTTTCTCACAAAGGAGCTGAAGATAGAGTGGCAGTAGGTGCAAGTTTCTCCAGCCTGTTAGATATTAGAGGGTGAACGGCAGCACATTGGATCAGTGGTTAGCACTGAAGCCTTGCAGGGCTGGGATACTGGGATCAAATCCCAGCAAGGACAACATCTGCAAGGACTTTGCATGTTCTCCCCGTGTTTGCGTGTGTTTCTTCCTCAGTAAAAAAGCAGCCATAGAGTGTCCGGGAACCTTCCCACACACTTTTTTTAGCCAGGACTGCTTCTCGGCAGGGTTGGACGGTCCCACCAGAGAATCCTCTGGTGTGCCTTGGCTTCTACCTCGGGAGAGTTCATGATAGCTCTAACTTTGCAGCTGCTATGGGGCTCTTGAGCAGGTGAGAAAGGTTAGCCCTCAGAATCAAATCCTCTGGTGGGCACAATGTTTTTCAATCTGAAACAGCTTCTCAGTGGGAGTTGCATTTCACCACAGCCATATTCTTTAGCTCGGTGAAAGGACTGGCATAGAGGGAAACCATATCTACCCCGGCTGTCATTTCTCCGTCACCAGGTTCCGCCCATTGTCACACACGACCATGCCTGGCTGTATGTTCAGCAGTGAGAGCCACAGATCAGGCTGCTGTGTTACAGCTTTCAACAACTCTGCAGCGCTGGTTGGTTTGTCAATTAAGCATTAAGCATATTAGCTTCAGCACAGCCTGTTGCCGCTTGGCCGAGGCAGTGCTTCCAGCTTGTGACTGATGTGGTCATTTCGGAGATGGAGGCTGAAGAGGAGGAGGAGGCTGAGGAGGATGAGGTGCAGGAGCTGTAGACCGTGGGGGCAACCCTGATTGACCTAGGGCCGGCAATCCTTGGCATCGGGAGGACGTGTTCCGTCCCAAGATCTGACTGGGTCTCGGTTTCCACTATGTTAAACCAGTGTGCCGTCAGCGAGATGTACCGTCCCTGCCCACAAGCATTTGTCCACGTGTCCGTGGTTAGATGGACTTTATGGTAACTGCATTGTTGAGAGTACGGTTAATGTTTTGGGACACGTGCTTGTGTAATGCGGGGACGACACACAGGGAGATATAGTGGCGGCTGGGGACCGAGTACTGAGGGACAGCCGCCGCCATCAGGTTGCGGAATGCTTCCGTCTCCATGAGCCTAAAAGGCAACATTTCGAGCGCAAGCAGTCGTGAAATGTGAGAATTGAGTAGTGTGGCCTGTGGGGCGTGGGCTGAATATTTGCACTTGCATTCCAAGGACTGGGGTATGGACAACTGAATGCTACACTGGGACAAGGACATGGACGTGCTTCCTAATGCTGCTACTTGAGAGTGTGCAATGACAGGTGCAAGGCAGGAGGCGTCTTCGCATGCACCATGGACAGGGGAGTGGCTTGCATGCACAACAGCTGAAGAAGCAATGGTGCCACCCGCAGACACTGTTCCTGGACCCTGGGATTTGGCCCACAAAGTCGGGTGCTTTGCTGCCATGTGCCTGATCATGCTGGTGGTGGTCAAGCTGGTCGTTTTGCCACCCCTGCTGATGCTGGCCTGGCAGGTGGTGCAAATGGCCTTTTTGGGGTTATCGACAAGTCTTTAAAAAACAACCAGACTCGGGAAGACCTAACAGTTGTACTGGCAACTTCCTTCGTGTTGGTGTTAGGGGGAATGGTTGCCTGCCTTCTGTCTGCGGCCACAACACTGCTTCTTCCTGCCTGTTTGGGTGCTCTGCCTCCCTCCCCCTGTATCCTGCGCTCCTCGCTCTGCATGTCCTCCTGCCAGGTTGGGTCAGTTACTATATCATCCACCACCTCGTTTTCCACTTCCGCACCCTGGTCCTCTTCCTGACTTTCTGGCAATTGTGTCTCATCATCGTCCACCTCTTGTGACACTTTCCCACCGTCTCCTTCGTGTGACTGTGGCTGCTCAAATATTTGGTCATCGCTACACGCGATCTCCTCTTGCCCCGCTTCAAGTGGACTGGGCAAGAGGCCCAAATCTATAAATGGAAAGTGAACAGCTCTTCAGAGTGTCCAAGTGTGGGATCAGTTGTCTCTGGGTACTCGGCATGGTGGGAGGATGGAGGATCAGGGTGAGAAATATGTGGTCTAGACTCACGGCTACTGAGACTTGACCGTGTGGAAGACAGGGTGGTGGTGGCTAAGTGACTGGAAACATTATCCGCTATCCAGCCAACAACCTTTTGACACTGCTCTGGGTTCAATAGTGGTGTGCTGCGGTCCCCTAGAAATTGGGACAGGAAGGTCAGGCGAGAAGATGTGGATGTTTGTTGTGGCTCAATTTCGGCTTGCCCATGGCCTTGTCCTCGGCCTCAGCATGCACCATTACCCTCATGTCCAGTTCCCCGTCCCTTGCCACATGCCTTGCCCATTTTAAATGGAGGACATTATCTTCCACGCTCACTACAAATGACTGAGTTTGGAGCAAACTTATATGTGATCCGTGTGATAGAGAAAACAGAGTTTTAAATACCTGGCCTGTGGGAAAGTAGTTTGAACAGCAAACTGCGGTGAATTTCTTCAATGACGCACTAAAGGAAATTTTTAACGGAGGCCAGGAATGGCAGTATTCTCTGACAACGTATATGTGATCCGTTTGATGGAGAAAACAGAGTTTTAAATACCTGGCCTGTAGGTAAGTAGTTTGAACAGCAAACTGCGGTGAATTGCTTCAATGACGCACTAAAGGAAATTTTTAATGGAGGCCAGAAATGGCAGTATTTTCTGACATCGTATATGTGATCCGTTTGATGGAGAAAACAGAGTTTTAAATACATGACCTGTAGGTAAGTAGTTTGAACAGCAAACTGCGGTGAATTGCATCAATGACGCACTAAAGGAAATTTTTAATGGAGGCCAGAAATGGCTGTATTTTCTGACAACGTATATGTTATCCGTTTGACAGAGAAAACACAGTTTTAAATAGCTGGATTTCTAGCTCTCTAATATGGAAAGGACCTGGCTGTATTCTGCAGTGCCAACAAGCAAATTGCGCAGAAAAAAATGGTGTTCTCTGGATTGCTTTTTAAGCAAATAATGAGGATTAAGATCCAAAGAAAAGTATTCCTGGCCCCTAAGACCTGGGCCTTTGTATAGAAATATCTAACAGCAGCAGAAGGCAGAATTGGAATGGAGCCTATATGCACTGCAGTCTGCTATATACACTGCCTGCCTATACACCCTGCCTGCCTGATATCTCTGCAGATGGATTAATCCTCAGAAGGACTGTTTGTTAAGACTAGTGTTGAACAAGCATGCTCGACACTGCTCGGCACTCGCCCGAGCATCTCAATACTCGGGATGTTCGGCGAGCACCGAGCATTTTCGGGTTACTCGGGTGGGAGCTCGGGTCTCTGCCCTGCACCTTTGTCGCTCTTTACAGAGCCAATGAACATGCAGGGATTGCCAGCAAGTCACTGTAATGCCGCAGCCATGTTGGTTGCGGGCATTACAGTGATTGGCTGGCCGCACAGCGTCACCTTGAGTATTTAAAACCGGGCGCCTCCATCTTGGACACAGTTTCTCCGGATCAGACGATGTAGGGAGAGTGCTGCTGAGCTAGGGAGAGATTTATACTGCATTGTAGGGTCTCTAAAGCCTGAAAAATCAAACAAACAGTCCTTCTCAGGATTAATATCCATCCCAGATATCAGGCAGGTGGGCAGGCTGTATGGGAGACGCAGTGGTTATACCAAAAAACACTGCATTAAAGTCCTGTGTGCGGCTTTTCAAATTGCTAGACTTAGCCCCAGGTCTCAGGGGCCAGGAAAAATCCTTTTTTTTTCATCTAAATCCTCTTTTTTTTTTCCCTCAGTCAGACTGTAAAAATACCCGTCTTATTAACCTTTTGGTATTTTTTCCACCCCCCCTAAAAAAATGTAGTGTGTCTGTGAGTGGTCAGACACAAATATATCTGTTGAAAAGAGTCTGGTGTAGGCCAGATAAAGAGAACTGTGGTTTTGTAGTTCCACAGTTCAAATCTCTGTATTATCTACTTTTTTGCCTTTTTTCCATGAAAAAAAACAGTTAGAGTGTCTCGCTGACTGTTCAGGCACAAATATATCTGTTTAAAAGATTCTAGTGTAGGCCAGAGAACTAGAACTGTGGTTTTCCTCTTCCACGGTTCAAATCTGGGTGTAATCCACCGTTTTGCCTTTTTTACATAAAAAATTACAGTTTGAGTATCTCGCTGACTGTTCAGACACAAATATATCTGTTTAAAAGATTCTGGTGTAGGCCAGAGAACTAGAACTGTGGTTTTCCTCTTCCATGGTTCAAATCTTAGTGTAATCCACTTTTCTGCATAAAAAAACAGTTTCAGTGTCTCGCTGACTGTTCAGACACAAATATATTTTTTTAAAAGATTCTGGTGTAGGTCAGAGAACTAGAACTGTGGTTTTCCTCTTTCACAGTTCAAATCTAGGTATAATCCACCTTTTTGCATAAAAAAAAATAAGTTTCAGTGTCTCGCTGACTGCTCAGTCACAAATATATCTGTTTAAACGATTCTAGTGTAGGCCAGAGATCTAGGACTATGGTTTTCCTCTTCCACTGTTCAAATCTGGGTGTAATCCACCTTTATACATAAAAAAAACAGCTTGAGTATCTCGCTGACTGTTCAGACACAAATATGTCTGTTTAAAAGATTCTGGTGTAAGCCAGAGAACTAGAACTGCGGTTTTCCGCTTCCACGGTTCAAATCTGGGTGTAATCCACCTTTTTGCCTTTTTTGCATAAAAAAAAACAGTTTGAGTGTCTCGCTGACTGTTCAAGCACAAATATATCTGTTTAAAAGATTCTGGTGGTAGATCAGAGAACTAGTACTGTGGTTTTCCTCTTCCTCGGTTCAAATCTGGGTGTAATCCACCTTTTTTCATAAAAAAAACAGTTTCAGTGTCTCGCTGACTGTTCAGACACAAATATACCTGTTTAAAAGATTCTGGTGTAGGCCAGAGAGCTAGAACTGTGGTTTTATTCTTCCACGGTTCAAATCTGAGTGTAATCCACCTTTTTGCATAAAAATAACAGTTTCAGTGTCTCGCTGACTGTTCAGACACAAATATATCTGTTTAAAAGATTCTGGTTTTGGCCAGAGAACTAGAACTGTGGTTTTCCTCTTCCACGGTTCAAATCTGGGTGTAATCCACCTTTTTGTATAAAAAAAACAGTTTGAGTGTCTCGCTGAGTGTTCAGACACAAATATATCTGTTTAAAAGACTCTGGTGTAGGCCAGAGAACTAGAATTGTGGTTTTCCTCTTCCACCGTTGAAATCTGTGTGTAATCCACCTTTTTGCATAAAAAAAAACAGTTTGAGTGTCTCGCTGACTGTTCAGACACAAATATATCTGTTTAAAAGATTCTGGTGTAGGCCAGAGAACTAGAACTGTGGTTTTCTCTTCCACAGTTCAAATCTGGGCGTAATCCACCTTTTTGTATAAAAAAAACAGTTTGAATGTCTTGCTGACTGTTCATGTAACATGTTTACATGTCTTTGTGGTAATGAGCTCATATTTATGACAGTGTAAATTTCTCCTGCGATGACTTAGTCCGGCTATTAGGGGTCAGCAAGGAACAAGTAAAGAAAAAGCCCGGGAAACACAGAACCAGGAAGTTCTCTAAAGAAGGCTACGTGCGTGCTGGGGCTGTTTGGACTTGGAGAGCTTGTACACATTGGAGCCAGACTTTGTCTTCCAGGAGAAGATGTGACTTGTGAGTAACTGAAATATGTGACCGGTCACCGACTGTGTAGTCAGTTAGGGAAAGATAGTTAGTGATTCCAGTAGTACTGAGAACTGCCTGGTGTATATCACTGCTGATGGACTGAGCAGGCTTGATCCAGAGATTGTGGAGGATCTGACATACTAATACTGTGTATGTGGATACTACAAAGGAGCCCTGTTGGGAACTACACTTTGGGACTGAGATTGATTCTAATTCCTGCTGACACCTGGATGTGCTGGAGAGCTTGGTGAGAAGGAAAAGCTGATCAAACCCTGTGGCCGGAAATCAGGGTCTAGTTAAAGGTTTAGTTTGTTAACTGTTTGTATATGGATTAAGTCTGAGAGATTTCTCTTTGCTCTTGTAAGAAGAGAAACTGTACACTGTATAGGTCACACGTTGGCTAAATATATATATATATATGAGTGTTCTCTAAGGGGAAAACAAGGTACCCAGATCTCATTGTATTAGTGTGGGAGGGGGGTGTAAGGTTATATTCCTGGGAGGACCACGTGCCACGACCGCGGTGACGTCCTGGGTAGGCCCTGTACTGAATAAGGGTGGGAGCGGCATAGCCCAGGGGTAGTTTAGCTCATCCCCGCGAGATTGGCACTTGGGCTCTCTCGGGTTGCATAACTTGTAAATTGTGTTAGTGGCTGTTGTGGCCCATATTTTGTAGAATTGTTTATCCTTGCCATTCTTGTTATCAGTAAAAAAAAGTGTTCTGCCACTATACAGGGTCGGTGTCATTCATAGCAGTGCCGTATTGCTCATACACATTCGACCGGCGTTCCGGTCGTTACATCTTGGCGTAGTCGGCAGGATACGGTGCTCGCCATGAATAGTGACAGTAGCGCGGAAGGTACTGCCGCGTCCGCTGTAGTACTCCACCCCCCTTCTCCTGTTGTGATTGGTAGGGATCGGTTAGTTGGTTGCTCTGCAACGGGCGCACTACTTAACCACCTGGCCAAGTTTGATGGGTATAACTTGCTGTTCAGTGATTGGGTAGGCAGGTTGAAGAATGCCATTGCCTTGCACGGTGTCAGCTCCCAGCTGCAACCGGAAGTCGCGCTGAATGCTCTGGAGGGGGATGCCCGTAAAGTTGTCTTGTTAAAACCTGAGGATAGGCGAAAGACGGTTGACGACATCATCTGGATACTAGGGAAAGCTTTTGATCATGTGGCAGCGGCAGGGCAACTACGAGTACAGTTTTTCGCCCGGACCCAGAGAGACGGAGAAAGCCTGATCCAGTATGCTATAGCGCTGGAGGAATTGCATCAAGAGATCAAAAAGAAATCACCTGTAACCGTGGGTACTGAAGCCGATGTCGACAGCATTCTTCGGGATCAGTTCATCGAGGGGATACGGAGTGAGGCGCTAAGGAGCGAATTGTTGCTGAAGGCACGGAATACCCCTGGTGTCACCTATGCCGAAATACAGGAAGAGGCGGTAGCACGGACTTTGGAAGTGAAGCCTGCTATTCAGTGGAGTAGCCTGCAAGTGGCTAACACAAGATAGCCGAGACCAGATCCTGTGCAGGCACAGCTGGCTGCTTTGCAGAAAACCGTGGAAAACCTGACGGAACAGGTACAACAGATGCAAGTTTGGGGAACGCCTCCGATATGCTCGGCCTTGATGAATCCCTCTATTCCCCTTTATGATCAACCCCCCTACACCTCAGGAAGGACGCCGACTGCTCCTAGACCTGAGGCACCCTTAGGTATTGCGCATACACATTCGACCGGCGTTCCGGTCGTTACATTCAGACACAAATATATCTGTTTAAAAGAATTTGGTATATGCCAGAGTACTAGAACTGTGGTTTTCCTCTACCATGGTTCAAATCTGGGTGTAATCCACGTTTTTGCATAAAAAAAACAGTTTAGGTGTCTCGCTGACTGTTCAGACACAAATATATCTGTTTAAAAGATTCTGATGTAGGCCAGAGATCTAGAACTATGGTTTTCCTCTTCCACGGCTCAAATCTGGGTGTAATCCACCTTTTTACATAAAAAAAACAGTTTTAGTATCTCGCTGACTGTTCAGACACAAACATATCTGTTTAAAAGATTCTGGTGTAGATCAGAGAACTAGAAAAGTGGTTTTCCTCTTCCACGGTTCAAATCTGGGTGTAATCCACCTTTTTGCCTTTTTTTGCATAAAAAACCCAGTTTGAGTGTCTCGCTGACTGTTCAGACACAAATATATCTGTTTAAAAGATTCTGGTGTATGCCAGAGAGCTAGAACTGTGGTTTTCCTCTTCCACGGTTCAAATCTGGGTGTAATCCACCTTTCTGCATAAAAATAACAGTTTCAGTGTCTCGCTGACTGTTCAGACACAAATATATCTGTTTAAAAGATTCTGATGTAGGCCAGAGAACTAGAACTGTGGTTTCCCTCTTCCACGGTTCAAATCTGGGTGTAATCCACCTTTTTGCATAAAAAAAAACAGTTTAAGTGTCTCGCTGACTGTTCAGACACAAATATATCTGTTTAAAAGATTCTGGTTTTGGCCAGAGAACTAGAACTGTGGTTTTCCTCTTTGATGGTTCAAATCTGGGTGTAATCCACCTTTTTGCCTTTTTTACATGAAAAAAAAAACAGTTTGAGTGTCTCGCTGACTGTTCAGACACAAATATATCTGTTTAAAAGTTTCTGGTGTAGGTCAGAGAACTAGAACTGTGGTTTTCCTCTTCCACGGTTTAAATCTGGGTGTAATCCACCTTTTTGAATAAAAAAAAACAGTTTCAGTGTCTCGCTGACTTTTCAGACACAAACATATCTGTTTAAAAGATTCTGGTGTAGATCAGAAAACTAGAACTGTGGTTTTCCTCTTCCACGTTTCAAATCTGGGTGTAATCCACCTTTTTTCATAACAAAAAACAGTTTTAGTGTCTCGCTGACTGTTCAGACACAAATATATCTGTTTAAAAGATTCTGGTGTAGGCCAGAGAGTTAGAACCGTGGTTTTCCTCTTCAACGGTTCAAATCTGAGTGTAATCCACCTTTTTGCATAAAATTAACAGTTTCAGTGTCTCGCTGACTGTTCAGACACAAATATATCTGTTTAAAAGATTCCGATGTAGGCCAGAGAACTACAACTGTGGTTTCCCTCTTCCACGGTTCCAATCTGGGTGTAATCCACCTTTTTGCATAAAAAAAAACAGTTTGAGTGTCTCGCTGAGTGTTCAGACACAAATATATCTGTTTAAAAGATTCTGGTGTAGGCCAGAGAACTAGAACTGTGGTTTTCCTCTTCCACGGTTCAAATCTGGGTGTAATCCACCTTTTTGCATAAAAAAAACAGTTTGAGTGTCTCGCTGAGTGTTCAGACACAAATATATCTGTTTAAAAGATTCTGGTGTAGGCCAGAGAACTAGAACTGTGGTTTTCCTCTTCCACGGTTCAAATCTGGGTGTAATCCACCTTTTTGCATAAAAAAAACAGTTTGAATGTCTCGCTGAGTGTTCAGACACAAATATATCTGTTTAAAAGATTCTGGTTTTGGCCAGAGAACTAGAAATGTGGTTTTCCTCTTCCACGGTTCAAATCAGGGTGTAGTCCACCTTTTTGTACAAAAAAAAACAGTTTGAGTGTCTCGCTGACTGTTCAGACACAAATATATCTGTTTAAAAGATTCCGATGTAGGCCAGAGAACTACAACTGTGGTTTCCCTCTTCCACGGTTCCAATCTGGGTGTAATCCACCTTTTTGCATAAAAAAAAACAGTTTGAGTGTCTCGCTGAGTGTTCAGACACAAATATATCTGTTTAAAAGATTCTGGTGTAGGCCAGAGAACTAGAACTGTGGTTTTCCTCTTCCACGGTTCAAATCTGGGTGTAATCCACCTTTTTGCATAAAAAAAACAGTTTGAGTGTCTCGCTGAGTGTTCAGACACAAATATATCTGTTTAAAAGACTCTGGTGTAGGCCAGAGAACTAGAATTGTGGTTTTCCTCTTCCACCGTTGAAATCTGTGTGTAATCCACCTTTTTGCATAAAAAAAAACAGTTTGAGTGTCTCGCTGACTGTTCAGACACAAATATATCTGTTTAAAAGATTCTGGTGTAGGCCAGAGAACTAGAACTGTGGTTTTCTCTTCCACAGTTCAAATCTGGGCGTAATCCACCTTTTTGTATAAAAAAAACAGTTTGAATGTCTTGCTGACTGTTCATGTAACATGTTTACATGTCTTTGTGGTAATGAGCTCATATTTATGACAGTGTAAATTTCTCCTGCGATGACTTAGTCCGGCTATTAGGGGTCAGCAAGGAACAAGTAAAGAAAAAGCCCGGGAAACACAGAACCAGGAAGTTCTCTAAAGAAGGCTACGTGCGTGCTGGGGCTGTTTGGACTTGGAGAGCTTGTACACATTGGAGCCAGACTTTGTCTTCCAGGAGAAGATGTGACTTGTGAGTAACTGAAATATGTGACCGGTCACCGACTGTGTAGTCAGTTAGGGAAAGATAGTTAGTGATTCCAGTAGTACTGAGAACTGCCTGGTGTATATCACTGCTGATGGACTGAGCAGGCTTGATCCAGAGATTGTGGAGGATCTGACATACTAATACTGTGTATGTGGATACTACAAAGGAGCCCTGTTGGGAACTACACTTTGGGACTGAGATTGATTCTAATTCCTGCTGACACCTGGATGTGCTGGAGAGCTTGGTGAGAAGGAAAAGCTGATCAAACCCTGTGGCCGGAAATCAGGGTCTAGTTAAAGGTTTAGTTTGTTAACTGTTTGTATATGGATTAAGTCTGAGAGATTTCTCTTTGCTCTTGTAAGAAGAGAAACTGTACACTGTATAGGTCACACGTTGGCTAAATATATATATATATATATGAGTGTTCTCTAAGGGGAAAACAAGGTACCCAGATCTCATTGTATTAGTGTGGGAGGGGGGTGTAAGGTTATATTCCTGGGAGGACCACGTGCCACGACCGCGGTGACGTCCTGGGTAGGCCCTGTACTGAATAAGGGTGGGAGCGGCATAGCCCAGGGGTAGTTTAGCTCATCCCCGCGAGATTGGCACTTGGGCTCTCTCGGGTTGCATAACTTGTAAATTGTGTTAGTGGCTGTTGTGGCCCATATTTTGTAGAATTGTTTATCCTTGCCATTCTTGTTATCAGTAAAAAAAAGTGTTCTGCCACTATACAGGGTCGGTGTCATTCATAGCAGTGCCGTATTGCTCATACACATTCGACCGGCGTTCCGGTCGTTACATCTTGGCGTAGTCGGCAGGATACGGTGCTCGCCATGAATAGTGACAGTAGCGCGGAAGGTACTGCCGCGTCCGCTGTAGTACTCCACCCCCCTTCTCCTGTTGTGATTGGTAGGGATCGGTTAGTTGGTTGCTCTGCAACGGGCGCACTACTTAACCACCTGGCCAAGTTTGATGGGTATAACTTGCTGTTCAGTGATTGGGTAGGCAGGTTGAAGAATGCCATTGCCTTGCACGGTGTCAGCTCCCAGCTGCAACCGGAAGTCGCGCTGAATGCTCTGGAGGGGGATGCCCGTAAAGTTGTCTTGTTAAAACCTGAGGATAGGCGAAAGACGGTTGACGACATCATCTGGATACTAGGGAAAGCTTTTGATCATGTGGCAGCGGCAGGGCAACTACGAGTACAGTTTTTCGCCCGGACCCAGAGAGACGGAGAAAGCCTGATCCAGTATGCTATAGCGCTGGAGGAATTGCATCAAGAGATCAAAAAGAAATCACCTGTAACCGTGGGTACTGAAGCCGATGTCGACAGCATTCTTCGGGATCAGTTCATCGAGGGGATACGGAGTGAGGCGCTAAGGAGCGAATTGTTGCTGAAGGCACGGAATACCCCTGGTGTCACCTATGCCGAAATACAGGAAGAGGCGGTAGCACGGACTTTGGAAGTGAAGCCTGCTATTCAGTGGAGTAGCCTGCAAGTGGCTAACACAAGATAGCCGAGACCAGATCCTGTGCAGGCACAGCTGGCTGCTTTGCAGAAAACCGTGGAAAACCTGACGGAACAGGTACAACAGATGCAAGTTTGGGGAACGCCTCCGATATGCTCGGCCTTGATGAATCCCTCTATTCCCCTTTATGATCAACCCCCCTACACCTCAGGAAGGACGCCGACTGCTCCTAGACCTGAGGCACCCTTAGGTATTGCGCATACACATTCGACCGGCGTTCCGGTCGTTACATTCAGACACAAATATATCTGTTTAAAAGAATTTGGTATATGCCAGAGTACTAGAACTGTGGTTTTCCTCTACCATGGTTCAAATCTGGGTGTAATCCACGTTTTTGCATAAAAAAAACAGTTTAGGTGTCTCGCTGACTGTTCAGACACAAATATATCTGTTTAAAAGATTCTGATGTAGGCCAGAGAACTAGAACTGTGGTTTTCCTCTTCCACGGTTCAAATCTGGGTGTAATCGACCTTTTTGCCTAAAAATAACAGTTTCAGTGTCTCGCTGACTGTTCAGACACAAATATATCTGTTTAAAAGATTCTGGTGTAGGTCAGAGAACTAGAACTGTGGTTTCCTCTTTGATGGTTTAAATCTGGGTGTAATCCACCTTTTTGCCTTTTTTGCATAAAAAAATACAGTTTGAGTGTCTCGTTGACTGTTCAGTCACAAATATATCTGTTTAAAAGATTATGGTGTAGGCCAGAGATCTAGAGCTATGGTTTTCCTCTTCCACGGCTCAAATCTGGGTGTAATCCACCTTTTTACATAAAAAAAACAGTTTTAGTATCTCGCTGACTGTTCAGACACAAACATATCTGTTTAAAAGATTCTGGTGTAGATCAGAGAACTAGAAAAGTGGTTTTCCTCTTCCACGGTTCAAATCTGGGTGTAATCCACCTTTTTGCCTTTTTTTGCATAAAAAACCCAGTTTGAGTGTCTCGCTGACTGTTCAGACACAAATATATCTGTTTAAAAGATTCTGGTGTATGCCAGAGAGCTAGAACTGTGGTTTTCCTCTTCCACGGTTCAAATCTGGGTGTAATCCACCTTTCTGCATAAAAATAACAGTTTCAGTGTCTCGCTGACTGTTCAGACACAAATATATCTGTTTAAAAGATTCTGATGTAGGCCAGAGAACTAGAACTGTGGTTTCCCTCTTCCACGGTTCAAATCTGGGTGTAATCCACCTTTTTGCATAAAAAAAAACAGTTTAAGTGTCTCGCTGACTGTTCAGACACAAATATATCTGTTTAAAAGATTCTGGTTTTGGCCAGAGAACTAGAACTGTGGTTTTCCTCTTTGATGGTTCAAATCTGGGTGTAATCCACCTTTTTGCCTTTTTTACATGAAAAAAAAAACAGTTTGAGTGTCTCGCTGACTGTTCAGACACAAATATATCTGTTTAAAAGTTTCTGGTGTAGGTCAGAGAACTAGAACTGTGGTTTTCCTCTTCCACGGTTTAAATCTGGGTGTAATCCACCTTTTTGAATAAAAAAAAACAGTTTCAGTGTCTCGCTGACTTTTCAGACACAAACATATCTGTTTAAAAGATTCTGGTGTAGATCAGAAAACTAGAACTGTGGTTTTCCTCTTCCACGTTTCAAATCTGGGTGTAATCCACCTTTTTTCATAACAAAAAACAGTTTTAGTGTCTCGCTGACTGTTCAGACACAAATATATCTGTTTAAAAGATTCTGGTGTAGGCCAGAGAGTTAGAACCGTGGTTTTCCTCTTCAACGGTTCAAATCTGAGTGTAATCCACCTTTTTGCATAAAATTAACAGTTTCAGTGTCTCGCTGACTGTTCAGACACAAATATATCTGTTTAAAAGATTCCGATGTAGGCCAGAGAACTACAACTGTGGTTTCCCTCTTCCACGGTTCCAATCTGGGTGTAATCCACCTTTTTGCATAAAAAAAAACAGTTTGAGTGTCTCGCTGAGTGTTCAGACACAAATATATCTGTTTAAAAGATTCTGGTGTAGGCCAGAGAACTAGAACTGTGGTTTTCCTCTTCCACGGTTCAAATCTGGGTGTAATCCACCTTTTTGCATAAAAAAAACAGTTTGAGTGTCTCGCTGAGTGTTCAGACACAAATATATCTGTTTAAAAGATTCTGGTGTAGGCCAGAGAACTAGAACTGTGGTTTTCCTCTTCCACGGTTCAAATCTGGGTGTAATCCACCTTTTTGCATAAAAAAAACAGTTTGAATGTCTCGCTGAGTGTTCAGACACAAATATATCTGTTTAAAAGATTCTGGTTTTGGCCAGAGAACTAGAAATGTGGTTTTCCTCTTCCACGGTTCAAATCAGGGTGTAGTCCACCTTTTTGTACAAAAAAAAACAGTTTGAGTGTCTCGCTGACTGTTCAGACACAAATATATCTGTTTAAAAGACTCTGGTGTTGGCCAGAGAACTAGAACTGTAGTTTTCCTCTTCCACAGTTCAAATCTGGGTGTAATCCACCTTTTTGCATAAAAAAACAGTTTGAATGTCTCGCTGACTGTTCAGACACAAATATATCTGTTTAAAAGATTCTGGTGCAGGACAGAGAACTAGATCTGTGGTTTTCCACTTCCACGGTTCAAATCTGGGTGTAATCCACCTTTTTTCCGTTTTTAGATTAAAAAAAACAGTTTCAGTGTCTCGCTGACTGTTCAAGCACAAATATATCTGTTTAAAAGATTCTGATGTAGGCCAGAGAACTAGAACTGTGGTTTTCCTCTTCCACGGTTCAAATCTGTGTGTAATCCAACTATTTGCATAAAAAAACAGTTTGAGTGTCTCGCTGACTGTTCAGACACAAATATATATGTTTAAAAGATTCTTATGTAGGCCAGAGAACTAGAAGTGTGGTTTCCCTCTTCCACGGTTCAAATCTGGGTGTAATCCACCTTTTTGCCTTTTTACATTTAAAAAAACTGTTTGAGTATCTCACTGACTGTTCAGACACAAATATATCTGTTTAAAAGATTCTGGTGTAGGCCAGTGAACTAGAACTGTGGTTTTCCTCTTCCACAGTTCAAATCTGGGTGTAATCCACCTTTTTGCATAAAAAAAGACAGTTTCAGTGTCTCGCTGACTGTTCAGACACAAATATATCTGTTTAAAAGATTCTGGTGTAGGCCAGAGAGTTAGAACCGTGGTTTTCCTCTTCAACGGTTCAAATCTGAGTGTAATCCACCTTTTTACATAAAATTAACAGTTTCAGTGTCTCGCTGACTGTTCAGACACAAATATATCTGTTTAAAAGATTCCGATGTAGGCCAGAGAACTACAACTGTGGTTTCCCTCTTCCACGGTTCCAATCTGGGTGTAATCCACCTTTTTGCATAAAAAAAAACAGTTTGAGTGTCTCGCTGAGTGTTCAGACACAAATATATCTGTTTAAAAGATTCTGGTGTAGGCCAGAGAACTAGAACTGTGGTTTTCCTCTTCCACGGTTCAAATCTGGGTGTAATCCAACTTTTTGCATAAAAAAAACAGTTTGAGTGTCTCGCTGAGTGTTCAGACACAAATATATCTGTTTAAAAGATTCTGGTGTAGGCCAGAGAACTAGAACTGTGGTTTTCCTCTTCCACGGTTCAAATCTGGGTGTAATCCACCTTTTTGCATAAAAATAACAGTTTCAGTGTCTCGCTGACTGTTCAGACACAAATATATCTGTTTAAAAGATTCTGGTGTAGGTCAGAGAACTAGAACTGTGGTTTCCTCTTTGATGGTTTAAATCTGGGTGTAATCCACCTTTTTGCCTTTTTTGCATAAAAAAAAACAGTTTGAGTGTCTCGTTGACTGTTCAGTCACAAATATATCTGTTTAAAAGATTATGGTGTAGGCCAGAGATCTAGAACTATGGTTTTCCTCTTCCACGGCTCAAATCTGGGTGTAATCCACCTTTTTACATAAAAAAAACAGTTTTAGTATCTCGCTGACTGTTCAGACACAAACATATCTGTTTAAAAGATTCTGGTGTAGATCAGAGAACTAGAAAAGTGGTTTTCCTCTTCCACGGTTCAAATCTGCGTGTAATCCACCTTTTTGCCTTTTTTTGCATAAAAAACCCAGTTTGAGTGTCTCGCTGACTGTTCAGACACAAATATATCTGTTTAAAAGATTCTGGTGTATGCCAGAGAGCTAGAACTGTGGTTTTCCTCTTCCACGGTTCAAATCTGGGTGTAATCCACCTTTCTGCATAAAAATAACAGTTTCAGTGTCTCGCTGACTGTTCAGACACAAATATATCTGTTTAAAAGATTCTGATGTAGGCCAGAGAACTAGAACTGTGGTTTCCCTCTTCCACGGTTCAAATCTGGGTGTAATCCACCTTTTTGCATAAAAAAAAACAGTTTAAGTGTCTCGCTGACTGTTCAGACACAAATATATCTGTTTAAAAGATTCTGGTTTTGGCCAGAGAACTAGAACTGTGGTTTTCCTCTTTGATGGTTCAAATCTGGGTGTAATCCACCTTTTTGCCTTTTTTACATGAAAAAAAAAACAGTTTGAGTGTCTCGCTGACTGTTCAGACACAAATATATCTGTTTAAAAGTTTCTGGTGTAGGTCAGAGAACTAGAACTGTGGTTTTCCTCTTCCACGGTTTAAATCTGGGTGTAATCCACCTTTTTGAATAAAAAAAAACAGTTTCAGTGTCTCGCTGACTTTTCAGACACAAACATATCTGTTTAAAAGATTCTGGTGTAGATCAGAAAACTAGAACTGTGGTTTTCCTCTTCCACGTTTCAAATCTGGGTGTAATCCACCTTTTTTCATAACAAAAAACAGTTTTAGTGTCTCGCTGACTGTTCAGACACAAATATATCTGTTTAAAAGATTCTGGTGTAGGCCAGAGAGTTAGAACCGTGGTTTTCCTCTTCAACGGTTCAAATCTGAGTGTAATCCACCTTTTTGCATAAAATTAACAGTTTCAGTGTCTCGCTGACTGTTCAGACACAAATATATCTGTTTAAAAGATTCCGATGTAGGCCAGAGAACTACAACTGTGGTTTCCCTCTTCCACGGTTCCAATCTGGGTGTAATCCACCTTTTTGCATAAAAAAAACCAGTTTGAGTGTCTCGCTGAGTGTTCAGACACAAATATATCTGTTTAAAAGATTCTGGTGTAGGCCAGAGAACTAGAACTGTGGTTTTCCTCTTCCACGGTTCAAATCTGGGTGTAATCCACCTTTTTGCATAAAAAAAACAGTTTGAGTGTCTCGCTGAGTGTTCAGACACAAATATATCTGTTTAAAAGATTCTGGTGTAGGCCAGAGAACTAGAACTGTGGTTTTCCTCTTCCACGGTTCAAATCTGGGTGTAATCCACCTTTTTGCATAAAAAAAACAGTTTGAATGTCTCGCTGAGTGTTCAGACACAAATATATCTGTTTAAAAGATTCTGGTTTTGGCCAGAGAACTAGAAATGTGGTTTTCCTCTTCCACGGTTCAAATCAGGGTGTAGTCCACCTTTTTGTGCAAAAAAAAACAGTTTGAGTGTCTCGCTGACTGTTCAGACACAAATATATCTGTTTAAAAGACTCTGGTGTTGGCCAGAGAACTAGAACTGTAGTTTTCCTCTTCCACAGTTCAAATCTGGGTGTAATCCACCTTTTTGCATAAAAAAACAGTTTGAATGTCTCGCTGACTGTTCAGACACAAATATATCTGTTTAAAAGATTCTGGTGCAGGACAGAGAACTAGATCTGTGGTTTTCCACTTCCACGGTTCAAATCTGGGTGTAATCCACCTTTTTTCCATTTTTAGATTAAAAAAAACAGTATCAGTGTCTCGCTGACTGTTCAAGCACAAATATATCTGTTTAAAAGATTCTGATGTAGGCCAGAGAACTAGAACTGTGGTTTTCCTCTTCCACGGTTCAAATCTGTGTGTAATCCACCTATTTGCATAAAAAAACAGTTTGAGTGTCTCGCTGACTGTTCAGACACAAATATATATGTTTAAAAGATTCTTATGTAGGCCAGAGAACTAGAAGTGTGGTTTCCCTCTTCCACGGTTCAAATCTGGGTGTAATCCACCTTTTTGCCTTTTTACATTTAAAAAAACTGTTTGAGTATCTCACTGACTGTTCAGACACAAATATATCTGTTTAAAAGATTCTGGTGTAGGCCAGTGAACTAGAACTGTGGTTTTCCTCTTCCACAGTTCAAATCTGGGTGTAATCCACCTTTTTGCATAAAAAAAGACAGTTTCAGTGTCTCGCTGACTGTTCAGACACAAATATATCTGTTTAAAAGATTTTGGTGTAGGCCAGAGAACTAGAATTGTGGTTTTCCTCTTCGACGGTTCAAATCTTGGTGTAATCCACCTTCTTGCCTTTTTTACATGAAAAAAAAAACAGTTTGAGTGTCTCGCTGACTGTTCAGACACAAATATATCTGTTTAAAAGATTCTGGTGTAGATCAGAGAACTAGAAATGTTGTTTTCCTCTTCCACGTTTCAAATCTGTGTGTAATCCACCTTTTTTCATAAAAAAAAAACAGTTTCAGTGTCTCGGTGACTTTTCAGACACAAACATATCTGTTTAAAAGATTCTGGTGTAGATCAGAGAACTAGAAATGTGGTTTTACTCTTCCACGTTTCAAATCTGTGTGTAATTCACCTTTTTTCATAAAAAAAACAGTTTCAGTGTCTCGCTGACTTTTCAGACACAAACATATCTGTTTAAAAGATTCTGGTGTAAGCCAGAGAACTAGAACTGTGGTTTTCCTCTTCCACTGTTCAAATCTGGGTCTAATCCACCTTTTTGCCTTTTTACATTAAAAGAAACAGTTTGAGTGTCTCGCTGACTGTTCAGACACAAATATATCTGTTTAAAAGATTATGGTGTAAGCCAGAGAACTAGAACTGTGGTTTTCCTCTTCCACTGTTCAAATCTGGGTGTAATCCACCTTTTTGCATAAGAAAAGACAGTTTCAGTGTCTCGCTGACTGCTCAGACACAAATATCTGTTTAAAAGTTTCTGGTGTAGGCCAGAGATCTAGTACTGTAGTTTTCCTCTTCGACGGTTCAAATCTGGGTGTAATCCACCTTTTTGCCTTTTTTATATAAAAAAAACAATTTGAGAGTCTTGCTGACTGTTCAGACACAAATATATCTGTTTAAATGTTTCTGGTGTAGGTCAGAGAACTAGAACTGTGGTTTTCCTCTTCCACGGTTTAAATCTGAGTGTAATCTACCTTTCTGCATAAAAAAAAACAGTTTCAGTGTCTCGTTGACTGTTCAGACACAAATATATCTGTTTAAAAGATTCTGGTGTAGGTCAGAGAAATAGAACTGTCGTTTTCCTCTTTCTCGGTTCAAATCTGGGTATAATCCACCTTTTGCATAAAAAAACAGTTGCAGTGTCTCGCTGACTGTTCAAGCACAAATATATCTGTTTAAAAGATTCTTATGTAGGCCAGACAACTAGAACTGTGGTTTCCCTCTTCCACGGTTCAAATCTGGGTGTAATCCACCTTTTTGCATAAAAAAAGATAGTTTCAGTGTCTCGCTGACTGCTCAGACCCAAATATATCTGTTTAAAAGATTCTGATGTAGGTCAGAGAACTAGAACTGTGGTTTTCCTCTTTCACGGTTCAAATTTGGTTGTAATCCACCTTTTTGTATTAAAAAAAAAAGTTTGAGTGTCTCGCTGACTGTTCAGACACAAATATATCTGTTTAAAAGACTCTGGTGTAGGCCAGAGAACTAGAACTGTGGTTTTCCTCTTCCACGGTTCAAATCTGGATGTAATCCACCTTTTTCATTAAAAAAAACAGTTTCAGTGAGTCGCTGACTGTTCAGACACAAATATATCTGTTTAAAAATTTCTGGTGTAGGTCAGAGAACTAGAACTGTGGTTTTCCTCTTCCACGGTTTAAATATGGGTGTAATCCACCTTTCTGCATAAAATTAACAGTTTCAGTGTCTCGCTTACTTTTCAGACACAAATATATCTGTTTAAAAGATTCTGATGTAGGCCAGAGAACTACAACTGTGGTTTTCCTCTTCAACGGTTCAAATTTGGGTGTAATCCACCTTTTTGCCTTTTTACACTAAAAGAAACAGTTTGAATATCTCGCTGACTGTTCAAACACAAATATATCTGTTTAAAAGATTCTGGTGTAAGCCAGAGAACTAGAACTGTGGTTTTCCTCTTCCACGGTTCAAATCTGGGTGTAATCCACCTTTTTGCATAAAAAAAGACAGTTTCAGTGTCTCGCTAACTGCTCAGACACAAATATCTGTTTAAAAGATTCTGGTGTAGGCCAGAGAACTAGTAGTGTAGTTTTCCTCTTCGACGGTTCGAATCTGGGTGTAATCCACCTTTTTGCCTTTTTTATATAAAAAAAAACAGTTTGAGTGTCTCGCTGACTGTTCAGACACAAATATATCTGTTTAAAAGTTTCTGGTGTAGGTCAGAGAACTAGAACTGTGGTTATCCTCTTCCACGGTTTAAATCTGAGTGTAATCTACCTTTCTGCATAAAAAAAAACAGTTTCAGTGTCTCGCTGACTGTTCAGACACAAATATATCTGTTTAAAAGATTCTGGTGTAGGTCAGAGAAATAGAACTGTGGTTTTCTTCTTTCACGGTTTAAATCTGGGTATAATCCACCTTTTGCATAAAAAAAACAGTTGCAGTGTCTCGCTGACTGTTCAAGCACAAATATATCTGTTTAAAAGATTCTGATGTAGGCCAGACAACTAGAACTGTGGTTTTCCTCTTCCACGGTTAAAATCTGGGTGTAATCCACCTTTTTGCATAAAAAAAAACAGTTTGAATGTCTCGCTGACTGTTCAGACACAAATATATCTGTTTAAAAGATTCTGGTGTAGGTCAGAGAAATAGAACTGTGGTTTTCCTCTTTCACAGTTCAAATCTGTGTGTAATCCACCTATTTGCATAAAAAAAACAGTTTGAGTGTCTCGCTGACTGTTCAGACACAAATATATCTGTTTAAAAGATTCTGCTTTTGGCCAGAGAACTAGAACTGTGGTTTTCCTCTTCGACGGTTCAAATCTTGGTGTAATCCACCTTTTTTCCTTTTTTACATGAAAAAAAAAACAGTTTGAGTGTCTCGCTGACTGTTCAGACACAAATATATCTGTTTAAAAGTTTCTGGTGTAGGTCAGAGAACTAGAACTGTGGTTTTCCTCTTTCACCGTTCAAATCTGGGTGCAATCCACCTTTTTGCTTAAAAAAAACAGTTTGAGTGTATCGCTGACTGTTCAGACACAAATATATCTGTTTAAAAGATTCTGGTGTAGGTCAGAGAAATAGAACTGTGGATTTCCTCTTCAACAGTTCAAATCTGGGTGTAATCCACCTTTTTGCCTTTTTACATTTAAAAAAACAGTTTGAGTGTCTACCTGACTGTTCAGACACAAATATATCTGTTTAAAAGATTCTGGTGTAGGCCAGAGAACTAGAACTGTGGTTTTCCTCTTCCACAGTTCAAATCTGGGTGTAATCCACCTTTTTGCATAAAAAAAGACAGTTTGAGTGTCTCGCTGACTGTTCAGACACAAATATATCTGTTTAAAAGTTTCTGGTGTAGGTCAGAGAACTAGAACTGTGGTTTTCCTCTTTCACGGTTCAAATCTGTGTGCAATCCACCTTTTTGCTTAAAAAAAACAGTTTCAGTGTATCGCTGACTTTTCAGACACAAACATGTCTGTTTAAAAGATTCTGGTGTAGGCCAGAGAGCTAGAACTGTGGTTTTGCTCTTCACCGGTTCAAATCTGAGTGTAATCCACCTTTTTGCATAAAATTAACAGTTTCAGTGTCTCGCTGACTGTTCAGACACAAATATATCTGTTTAAAAGATTCTGATGTAGGCCAGAGAACTGCAACTGTGGTTTTCCTCTTCAACGGTTCAAATCTGGGTGTAATCCACCTTTTTGCCTTTTTACATTAAAAGAAACAGTATAAATATCTCGCTAACTGTTCAGACACAAATATATCTGTTTAAAAGATTCTGGTTTTGGCCAGAGAACTAGAACTGTGGTTTTCCTCTTCCACGGTTCAAATCTGGGTGTAATCCACCTTTTTGCATAAAAAAAAACAGTTTGAGTGTCTCGCTGACTGTTCAGACACAAATATATCTGTTTAAAAGATTCTGGTGTAGGTCAGAGAAATAGAACTGTGGTTTCCCTCTTCCACGGTTCAAATCTGGGTATAATCCACCTTTTGCATAAAAAAAACAGTTTGAATGTCTCGCTGACTGTTCAGACACAAATATATCTGTTTAAAATATTCTGGTGTAGGTCAGAGAACTAGAACTGTGGTTTTCCACTTCCACGGTTCAAATCTGGGTGTAATCCACCTTTTTTCCTTTTATAGATTAAAATAAACAGTTTGAGTATCTCGCTGACGGTTCAGATACAAATATATCTGTTTAAAAGATTCTGGTGTAAGCCAGAGAACTAGAACTGTGGTTTTCCTCTTCCACGGTTCAAATCTGGGTGTAATCCACCTTTTTGCATAAAAAAAACAGTTTGAGTGTCTCGCTCACTGTTCAGACACAAATATATCTGTTTAAAAGATTCTGGTTTTGGCCAGAGAACTAGCACTGTGGTTTTCCTCTTCCACGGTTCAAATATGGGTGTAGTTCACCTTTTTGTATAAAAAAAAAGAGTTTGAGTGTCTCGCTGACTGTTCAGACACAAATATATCTGTTTAAAGACTCTGGTGTTGGCCAGAGAGCTTGAACTGTGTTTTCCTCTTCCACAGTTCAAATCTGGGTGTAATCCACCTTTTTGCATAAAAAAAGATAGTTTCAGTGTCTCGCTGACTGCTCAGACCCAAATATATCTGTTTAAAAGATTCTGGTGTAGGTCAGAGAACTACAACTGTGGTTTTCCTCTTCCACGGTTTAAATCTGAGTGTAATCCACCTTTCTGCATAAAAAAAAACAGTTTGAGTGTCTCGCTGACTGTTCAGACACAAATATATCTGTTTAAAAGATTCTGGTGTAGGTCAGAGAACTAGAACTGTGGTTTTCCACTTCCAAGGTTCAAATCTGGGTGTAATCCACCTTTTTTCCTTTTTTAGATTAAAAAAAACAGTTTGAGTATCTCGCTGACTGTTCAGACACAAATATATCTGTTTAAAAGACTCTGGTGTAGGCCAGAGAACTAGAACTGTGGTTTTCCTCTTCCACGGTTCAAATCTGGGTGTAATCCACCTATTTGCATAAAAAAAACAGTGAGTGTCTCGCTGACTGTTCAGACACAAATATATCTGTTTAAAAGATTCTGGTTTTGGCCAGAGAACTAGAACTGTGGTTTTCCTCTTCCACGGTTCAAATCTTGGTGTAATCCACCTTTTTGCCTTTTTTACATGAAAAAAAAACAGTTTCAGTGTCTCGCTGACTTTTCAGACAGAAACATATCTGTTTAAAAGATTCTGGTGTAGATCAGAGAACTAGAAATGTGGTTTTCCTCTTCCATGTTTCAAATCTGGGTGTAATCCACATTTTTCATAAAAAAAAATGTTTCAGTGTCTTGCTGACTGTTCAGACACAAATATATCTGTTTAAAAGATTCTGGTGTAGGGCAGAGAGCTAGAACTGTGGTTTTGCTCTTCACCGGTTCAAATCTGAGTGTAATCCACCTTTTTGCATAAAATTAACAGTTTCAGTGTCTCGCTGACTGTTCAGACATAAATATATCTGTTTAAAAGATTCTGATGTAGGCCAGAGAACTACAACTGTGGTTTTCCCCTTCAACGGTTCAAATCTGGGTGTAATCCACCTTTTTGCCCTTTTACATTAAAAGAAACAGTTTAAATATCTCGCTAACTGTTCAGACACAAATATATCTGTTTAAAAGATTCTGGTTTTGGCCAGAGAACTAGAACTGTGGTTTTCCTCTTCCACGGTTCAAATCTGGGTGTAATCCACCTTTTTGCATCAAAAAAAACAGTTTGAGTGTCTCGCTGACTGTTCAGACACAAATATATCTGTTTAAAAGATTCTGGTGTAGGTCAGAGAAATAGAACTGTGGTTTCCCTCTTCCACGGTTCAAATCTGGGTATAATCCACCTTTTGCATAAAAAAAAAACAGTTTGAATGTCTCGCTGACTGTTCAGACACAAATATATCTGTTTAAAATATTCTGGTGTAGGTCAGAGAACTAGAACTGTGGTTTTCCACTTCCACGGTTCAAATCTGGGTGTAATCCACCTTTTTTCCTTTTATAGATTAAAATAAACAGTTTGAGTATCTCGCTGACGGTTCAGATACAAATATATCTGTTTAAAAGATTCTGGTGTAAGCCAGAGAACTAGAACTGTGGTTTTCCTCTTCCACGGTTCAAATCTGGGTGTAATCCATCTTTTTGCATAAAAAAAACAGTTTGAGTGTCTCGCTCACTGTTCAGACACAAATATATCTGTTTAAAAGATTCTGGTTTTGGCCAGAGAACTAGCACTGTGGTTTTCCTCTTCCACGGTTCAAATGTGGGTGTAGTTCACCTTTTTGTATAAAAAAAAAGAGTTTGAGTGTCTCGCTGACTGTTCAGACACAAATATCTGTTTAAAAGATTCTGGTGTAGGCCAGAGAACTAGTACTGTAGTTTTCCTCTTCGACGGTTCAAATCTGGGTATAATCCACCTTTTTGCCTTTTTTATATAAAAAAAAACAGTTTGAGTGTCTTGCTGACTGTTCAGACACAAATATATCTGTTTAAAAGATTCTGGTGTAGGTCAGAGAAATAGAACTGTGGTTTCCCTCTTCCACGGTTCAAATCTGGGTATAATCCACCTTTTGCATAAAAAAAACAGTTTGAATGTCTCGCTGACTGTTCAGACACAAATATATCTGTTTAACATATTCTGGTGTAGGTCAGAGAACTAGAACTGTGGTTTTCCACTTCCACCGTTCAAATCTGGATGTAATCCACCTTTTTTCCTTTTATAGATTAAAAAAAAACAGTTTGAGTGTCTCAGTGAGTGTTCAGACAAAAATATATTTGTTTAATAGATTCTGGTTTTGGCCAGAGAACTAGAACTGTGGTTTTTCTCTTCCACGGTTCAAATCTGGGTGTAATCCACCTTTTTGCATTAAAAAAACAGTTTGAGTGTCTCGCTGACTGTTCAGACACAAATATATCTGTATAAAAGAATCTGGTGTAGGTCAGAGAACTAGAACTGTGGTTTTCCTCTTTCACGGTTCAAATATGGGTGTAATCCACCTTTTTGTATAAAAAAAAAAGTTTGAGTGTCTCGCTGACTGTTCAGACACAAATATATCTGTTTAAAAGACTCTGGTGTAGGCCAGAGAACTAGAACTGTGGTTTTCCTCTTCCATGGTTCAAATATGGATGTAATCCACCTTTTTGCATAAAAAAAAACAGTTTCAGTGAGTCGCTGACTGTTCAGACACAAATATACCTGTTTTAAAAATTTCTGGTGTAGGTCAGAGAACTAGAACGGTGGTTTTCCTCTTCCACGGTTTAAATCTGAGTGTAATCCACCTTTTTGCATAAAAAAAGCAGTTTGAGTGTATCGCTGACTGTTCAGACACAAATATATCTGTTTAAATGATTCTGATGTAGGCCAGAGAACTAGAACTGTGGTTTTCCTCTTCCACGGTTCAAATCTGGGTGTAATCCACCTTTCTGCATAAAAATAACAGTTTCAGTGTCTCGCTGACTGTTCAGACACAAATATATCTGTTTAAAAGATTCTGATGTAGGCCAGAGAACTAGAACTGTGGTTTCCCTCTTCCACGGTTCAAATCTGGGTGTAATCCACTTTTTGCATAAAAAAAAACAGTTTGAGTGTCTCGCTGACTGTTCAGACACAAATATATCTGTTTAAAAGATTCTGGTGTAAGCCAGAGAACTAGAACTGTGGTTTTCCACTTCCACCGTTCAAATCTGGGTGTAATCCACCTTTTTGCATAAAAAAAGACAGTTTCAGAGTCTTGCTGACTGCTCAGACACAAATATCTGTTTAAAAGATTCTGGTGTAGGCCAGAGAACTAGTACTGTAGTGTTCGTCTTCGACGGTTCAAATCTGGGTATAATCCACCTTTTTGCCTTTTTTATATAAAAAAAAACAGTTTGAGTGTCTCGTTGACTGTTCACACACAAATATATCTGTTTAAAAGATTCTGGTGTAGGTCAGAGAACTAGAACTGTGGTTTCCCTCTTCCACGGTTCAAATCTGGGTATAATCCACCTTTTGCATAAAAAAAACAGTTTGAATGTCTCGCTGACTGTTCAGACACAAATATATCTGTTTAAAATATTCTGGTGTAGGTCAGCGAACTAGAACTGTGGTTTTCCACTTCCACAGTTCAAATCTGGGTGTAATCCACCTTTTTTCCTTTTATAGATTAAAAAAAACAGTTTGAGTGTTTCGCTGAGTGTTCAGACAGAAATATATTTGTTTAAAAGATTCTGGTTTTGGCCAGAGAACTAGAACTGTGGTTTTCCTCTTCCACGGTTCAAATCTGGGTGTAATCCACCTTTTTGCATTAAAAAAACAGTTTGAGTGTCTCGCTGACTGTTCAGACACAAATATATCTGTTTAAAAGATTCTGGTTTTGGCCAGAGAACTAGAACTGTGGTTTTCCTCTTCCACAGTTCAAATCTGGGTGTAATCCACCTTTTTGCATAAAAAAGATAGTTTCAGTGTCTCGCTGACTGCTCAGACCCAAATATATCTGTTTAAAAGATTCTGGTGTAGGTCAGAGAACTAGAACTGTGGTTTTCCTCTTTCACGGTTCAAATATGGGTGTAATCCACCTTTTTGTATAAAAAAAAAAGTTTGAGTGTCTCGCTGACTGTTCAGACACAAATATATCTGTTTAAAAGATTCTGGTGTAGGCCAGAGAACTAGAACTGTGGTTTTCCTCTTCCATGGTTCAAATCTGGATGTAATCCACATTTTTGCATAAAAAAAAACAGTTTCAGTGAGTCGCTGACTGTTCAGACACAAATATATCTGTTTAAAAATTTCTGGTGTAGGTCAGAGAACTGGAACGGTGGTTTTCCTCTTCCACAGTTTAAAGCTGAGTGTAATCCACTTTTTTGCATAAAAAAAGCAGTTTGAGTGTATCGCTGACTGTTCAGACACAAATATATCTGTTTAAATGATTCTGATGTAGGCCAGAGAACTAGAACTGTGGTTTTCCTCTTCCACGGTTCAAATCTGGGTGTAATCCACCTTTCTGCATAAAAATAACAGTTTCAGTGTCTCGCTGACTGTTCAGACACAAATATATCTGTTTAAAAGATTCTGGTTTTGGCCAGAGAACTAGAACTGTGGTTTTCCTCTTCCACGGTTCAAATCTGGGTGTAATCCACCTTTTTGCATTAAAAAAACAGTTTGAGTGTCTCGCTGACTGTTCAGACACAAATATATCTGTTTAAAAGATTCTGGCTTTGGCCAGAGAACTAGAACTGTGGTTTTCCTCTTCCACAGTTCAAATCTGGGTGTAATCCACCTTTTTGCATAAAAAAAGATAGTTTCAGTGTCTCGCTGACTGCTCAGACCCAAATATATCTGTTTAAAAGATTCTGGTGTAGGTCAGAGAGCTAGAACTGTGGTTTTCCTCTTTCACGGTTCAAATATGGGTGTAATCCACCTTTTTGTATAAAAAAAAAAGTTTGAGTGTCTCGCTGACTGTTCAGACACAAATATATCTGTTTAAAAGACTCTGGTGTAGGCCAGAGAACTAGAACTGTGGTTTTCCTCTTCCATGGTTCAAATCTGGATGTAATCCACATTTTTGCATAAAAAAAAACAGTTTCAGTGAGTCGCTGACTGTTCAGACACAAATATATCTGTTTAAAAATTTCTGGTGTAGGTCAGAGAACTGGAACGGTGGTTTTCCTCTTCCACAGTTTAAAGCTGAGTGTAATCCACCTTTTTGCATAAAAAAAGCAGTTTGAGTGTATCGCTGACTGTTCAGACACAAATATATCTGTTTAAATGATTCTGATGTAGGCCAGAGAACTAGAACTGTGGTTTTCCTCTTCCACGGTTCAAATCTGGGTGTAATCCACCTTTCTGCATAAAAATAACAGTTTCAGTGTCTCGCTGACTGTTCAGACACAAATATATCTGTTTAAAAGATTCTGATGTAGGCCAGAGAACTAGAACTGTGGTTTCCCTCTTCCACGGTTCAAATCTGGGTGTAATCCACTTTTTGCATTAAAAAAAACAGTTTGAGTATATCGCTGACTGTTCAGACACAAATATATCTGTTTAAAAGATTCTGGTGTAGGTCAGAGAACTAGAACTGTGGATTTCCTCTACAACGGTTCAAATCTGGGTGTAATCCACCTTTTTGCCTTTTTACATAAAAAAAAACAGTTTGAGTATCTCGCTAACTGTTCAGACACAAATATATCTGTTTAAAAGATTCTGGTTTTGGCCAGAGAACTAGAACTGTGGTTTTCCTCTTCCACGGTTCAAGTCTGGGTGTAATCCACCTTTTTGCATAAAAAAAAACAGTTTGAGTGTCTCGCTGACTGTTCAGACACAAATATATCTGTTTAAAAGATTCTGGTGTAGGTCAGAGAAATAGAACTGTGGTTTCCCTCTTCCACGGTTCAAATCTGGGTATAATCCACCTTTCGCATTAAAAAAACAGTTTGAATGTCTCGCTGACTGTTCAGACACAAATATATCTGTTTAAAATATTCTGGTGTAGGTCAGAGAACTAGAACTGTGGTTTTCCACTTCCACGGTTCAAATCTGGGTGTAATCCACCTTTTTTCCTTTTATAGATTAAAAAAAACAGTTTGAGTATCTCGCTGACTGTTCAGATACAAATATATCTGTTTAAAAGATTCCGGTGTAGGCCAGAGAACTAGAACTGTGGTTTTCCTCTTCCACGGTTCAAATCTGGGTGTAATCCACCTTTCTGCATAAAAATAACAGTTTCAGTGTCTCGCTGACTGTTCAGACACAAATATATCTGTTTAAAAGATTCTGATGTAGGCCAGAGAACTAGAACTGTGGTTTCCCTCTTCCACGGTTCAAATCTGGGTGTAATCCACTTTTTGCATAAAAAAAAACAGTTTGAGTGTCTCGCTGACTGTTCAGACACAAATATATCTGTTTAAAAGATTCTGGTGTAAGCCAGAGTAATAGAACTGTGGTTTTCCTCTTCCACTGTTCAAATCTGGGTGTAATCCACCTTTTTGCATAAAAAAAGACAGTTTCAGTGTCTCGCTGACTGCTCAGACACAAATATCTGTTTAAAAGATTCTGGTGTAGGCCAGAGAACTAGTACTGTAGTTATCCTCTTCGACGGTTCAAATCTGGGTATAATCCACCTTTTTGCCTTTTTTATATAAAAAAAAACAGTTTGAGTGTCTCGTTGACTGTTCAGACACAAATATATCTGTTTAAAAGATTCTGGTGTAGGTCAGAGAAATAGAACTGTGGTTTCCCTCTTCCACGGTTCAAATCTGGGTATAATCCACCTTTTGCATAAAAAAAACAGTTTGAATGTCTCGCTGACTGTTCAGACACAAATATATCTGTTTAAAATATTCTGGTGTAGGTCAGAGAACTAGAACTGTGGTTTTCCACTTCCACCGTTCAAATCTGGGTGTAACACACCTTTTTTCCTTTTATAGATTAAAAAAAACAGTTTGAGTGTCTCGCTGAGTGTTCAGACAGAAATATATTTGTTTAAAAGATTCTGGTTTTGCCAGAGAACTAGAACTGTGGTTTTCCTCTTCCGCGGTTCAAATCTGGGTGTAATCCAACTTTTTGCATTAAAAAAACAGTTTGAGTGTCTCGCTGACTGTTCAGACACAAATATATCTGTTTAAAAGATTCTGGTTTTGGCCAGAGAACTAGAACTGTGGTTTTCCTCTTCCACAGTTCAAATCTGGGTGTAATCCACCTTTTTGCATAAAAAAAGATAGTTTCAGTGTCTCGCTGACTGCTCAGACCCAAATATATCTGTTTAAAAGATTCTGGTGTAGGTCAGAGAACTAGAACTGTGGTTTTCCTCTTTCACGGTTCAAATATGGGTGTAATCCACCCTTTTGTATAAAAAAAAAAGTTTGAGTGTCTTGCTGACTGTTCAGACACAAATATATCTGTTTAAATGATTCTGATGTAGGCCAGAGAACTAGAACTGTGGTTTTCCTCTTCCACGGTTCAAATCTGGGTGTAATCCACCTTTCTGCATAAAAATAACAGTTTCAGTGTCTCGCTGACTGTTCAGACACAAATATATCTGTTTCAAAGATTCTGATGTAGGCCAGAGAACTACAACTGTGGTTTCCCTCTTCCACGGTTCAAATCTGGGTGTAATCCACTTTTTGCATAAAAAAAAAAACAGTTTGAGCGTATCGCTGACTGTTCAGACACAAATATATCTGTTTAAAATATTCTGGTGTAGGTCAGAGAACTAGACCTGTGGATAACCTCTTCAACGGTTCAAATCTGGGTGTAATCCACCTTTTTGCCTTTTTACACTAAAAAAAACAGTTTGAGTGTCTCGCTGACTGTTCAGACACAAATATATCTGTTTAAAAGATTCTGGTGTAGGTCAGAGAAATAGAACTGTGGTTTCCCTCTTCCACGGTTCAAATCTGGGTATAATCCACCTTTTGCATAAAAAAAACAGTTTGAATGTCTCGCTGACTGTTCAGACACAAATATATCTGTTTAAAATATTCTGGTGTAGGTCAGAGAACTAGAACTGTGGTTTTCCACTTCCACGGTTCAAATCTGGGTGTAATCCACCTTTTTTCCTTTTATAGATTAAAAAAAACAGTTTGAGTATCTCGCTGACTGTTCAGATACAAATATATCTGTTTAAAAGATTCTGGTGTAGGCCAGAGAACTAGAACTGTGGTTTTCCTCTTCCACGGTTCAAATCTGGGTGTAATCCATCTATTTGCATAAAAAAAACAGTTTGAGTGTTCAGACAGAAATATATTTGTTTAAAAGATTCTGGTTTTGGCCAGAGAACTAGAACTGTGGTTTTCCTCTTCCACGGTTCAAATCTGGGTGTAATCCACCTTTTTGCATAAAAAAAACAGTTTGAGTGTCTCGCTGACTGTTCAGACACAAATATATCTGTTTAAAAGATTCTGGTTTTGGCCAGAGAACTAGAACTGTGGTTTTCCTCTTCCACAGTTCAAATCTGGGTGTAATCCACCTTTTTGCATAAAAAAAGATAGTTTCAGTGTCTCGCTGACTGCTCAGACCCAAATATATCTGTTTAAAAGATTCTGGTGTAGGTCAGAGAACTACAACTGTGGTTTTCCTCTTCCACGGTTTAAATCTGAGTGTAATCCACCTTTCTGCATAAAAAAAAACAGTTTCAGTGTCTCGCTGACTGTTCAGACACAAATATATCTGTTTAAAAGATTCTGGTGCAGGTCTGAGAACTAGAACTGTGGTTTTCCACTTCCAAGGTTCAAACCTGGGTGTAATCCACCTTTTTTCCTTTTTTAGATTAATAAAAACAGTTTGAGTATCTCGCTGACTGTTCAGACACAAATATATCTGTTTAAAAGACTCTGGTGTAGGCCAGAGAACTAGAACTGTGGTTTTCCTCTTCCACGGTTCAAATCTGGGTGTAATCCACCTATTTGCATAAAAAAAACAGTGAGTGTCTCGCTGACTGTTCAGACACAAATATATCTGTTTAAAAGATTCTGGTTTTGGCCAGAGAACTAGAACTGTGGTTTTCCTCTTCCACGGTTCAAATCTGGGTGTAATCCACCTTTTTGCCTTTTTTACATGAAAAAAAAACAGTTTCAGTGTCTCGCTGACTTTTCAGACAGAAACATAACTGTTTAAAAGATTCTGGTGTAGATCAGAGAATTAGAAATGTGGTTTTCCTCTTCCATGTTTCAAATCTGGGTGTAATCCACATTTTTCATAAAAAAAAAACGTTTCAGTGTCTTGCTGACTGTTCAGACACAAATATATCTGTTTAAAAGATTCTGGTGTAGGCCAGAGAGCTAGAACTGTGGTTTTGCTCTTCACCGGTTCAAATCTGAGTGTAATCCACCTTTTTGCATAAAATTAACAGTTTCAGTGTCTCGCTGACTGTTCAGACACAAATATATCTGTTTAAAAGATTCTGATGTAGGCCAGAGAACTAGAACTGTGGTTTCCCTCTTCCACGGTTCAAATCTGGGTGTAATCCACTTTTTGCATTAAAAAAAACAGTTTGAGTATATCGCTGACTGTTCAGAAACAAATATATCTGTTTAAAAGATTCTGGTGTAGGTCAGAGAACTAGAACTGTGGATTTCCTCTTCAACGGTTCAAATCTGGGTGTAATCCACCTTTTTGCCTTTTTACATAAAAAAAAACAGTTTGAGTATCTCGCTAACTGTTCAGACACAAATATATCTGTTTAAAAGATTCTGGTTTTGGCCAGAGAACTAGAACTGTGGTTTTCCTCTTCCACGGTTCAATTCTGGGTGTAATCCACCTTTTTGCATAAAAAAAAACAGTTTGAGTGTCTCGCTGACTGTTCAGACACAAATATATCTGTTTAAAAGATTCTGGTGTAGGTCAGAGAAATAGAACTGTGGTTTCCCTCTTCCATGGTTCAAATCTGGGTATAATCCACCTTTCGCATTAAAAAAACAGTTTGAATGTCTCGCTGACTGTTCAGACACAAATATATCTGTTTAAAATATTCTGGTGTAGGTCAGAGAACTAGAACTGTGGTTTTCCACTTCCACGGTTCAAATCTGGGTGTAATCCACCTTTTTTCCTTTTATAGATTAAAAAAACAGTTTGAGTATCTCGCTGACTGTTCAGATACAAATATATCTGTTTAAAAGATTCCGGTGTAGGCCAGAGAACTAGAACTGTGGTTTTCCTCTTCCACGGTTCAAATCTGGGTGTAATCCACCTTTCTGCATAAAAATAACAGTTTCAGTGTCTCGCTGACTGTTCAGACACAAATATATCTGTTTAAAAGATTCTGATGTAGGCCAGAGAACTAGAACTGTGGTTTCCCTCTTCCACGGTTCAAATCTGGGTGTAATCCACTTTTTGCATAAAAAAAAACAGTTTGAGTGTCTCGCTGACTGTTCAGACACAAATATATCTGTTTAAAAGATTCTGGTGTAAGCCAGAGTACTAGAATTGTGGTTTTCCTCTTCCACTGTTCAAATCTGGGTGTAATCCACCTTTTTGCATAAAAAAAGACAGTTTCAGTGTCTCGCTGACTGCTCAGACACAAATATCTGTTTAAAAGATTCTGGTGTAGGCCAGAGAACTAGTACTGTAGTTATCCTCTTCGACGGTTCAAATCTGGGTATAATCCACCTTTTTGCCTTTTTTATATAAAAAAAAACAGTTTGAGTGTCTCGTTGACTGTTCAGACACAAATATATCTGTTTAAAAGATTCTGGTGTAGGTCAGAGAAATAGAACTGTGGTTTCCCTCTTCCACGGTTCAAATCTGGGTATAATCCACCTTTTGCATAAAAAAAACAGTTTGAATGTCTCGCTGACTGTTCAGACACAAATATATCTGTTTAAAATATTCTGGTGTAGGTCAGAGAACTAGAACTGTGGTTTTCCACTTCCACCGTTCAAATCTGGGTGTAACACACCTTTTTTCCTTTTATAGATTAAAAAAAACAGTTTGAGTGTCTCGCTGAGTGTTCAGACAGAAATATATTTGTTTAAAAGATTCTGGTTTTGCCAGAGAACTAGAACTGTGGTTTTCCTCTTCCGCGGTTCAAATCTGGGTGTAATCCACCTTTTTGCATTAAAAAAACAGTTTGAGTGTCTCGCTGACTGTTCAGACACAAATATATCTGTTTAAAAGATTCTGGTTTTGGCCAGAGAACTAGAACTGTGGTTTTCCTCTTCCACAGTTCAAATCTGGGTGTAATCCACCTTTTTGCATAAAAAAAGATAGTTTCAGTGTCTCGCTGACTGCTCAGACCCAAATATATCTGTTTAAAAGATTCTGGTGTAGGTCAGAGAACTAGAACTGTGGTTTTCCTCTTTCACGGTTCAAATATGGGTGTAATCCACCCTTTTGTATAAAAAAAAAAGTTTGAGTGTCTTGCTGACTGTTCAGACACAAATATATCTGTTTAAATGATTCTGATGTAGGCCAGAGAACTAGAACTGTGGTTTTCCTCTTCCACGGTTCAAATCTGGGTGTAATCCACCTTTCTGCATAAAAATAACAGTTTCAGTGTCTCGCTGACTGTTCAGACACAAATATATCTGTTTCAAAGATTCTGATGTAGGCCAGAGAACTACAACTGTGGTTTCCCTCTTCCACGGTTCAAATCTGGGTGTAATCCACTTTTTGCATAAAAAAAAAACAGTTTGAGCGTATCGCTGACTGTTCAGACACAAATATATCTGTTTAAAATATTCTGGTGTAGGTCAGAGAACTAGACCTGTGGATAACCTCTTCAACGGTTCAAATCTGGGTGTAATCCACCTTTTTGCCTTTTTACACTAAAAAAAACAGTTTGAGTGTCTCGCTGACTGTTCAGACACAAATATATCTGTTTAAAAGATTCTGGTGTAGGTCAGAGAAATAGAACTGTGGTTTCCCTCTTCCACGGTTCAAATCTGGGTATAATCCACCTTTTGCATAAAAAAAACAGTTTGAATGTCTCGCTGACTGTTCAGACACAAATATATCTGTTTAAAATATTCTGGTGTAGGTCAGAGAACTAGAACTGTGGTTTTCCACTTCCACGGTTCAAATCTGGGTGTAATCCACCTTTTTTCCTTTTATAGATTAAAAAAAACAGTTTGAGTATCTCGCTGACTGTTCAGATACAAATATATCTGTTTAAAAGATTCTGGTGTAGGCCAGAGAACTAGAACTGTGGTTTTCCTCTTCCACGGTTCAAATCTGGGTGTAATCCATCTATTTGCATAAAAAAAACAGTTTGAGTGTTCAGACAGAAATATATTTGTTTAAAAGATTCTGGTTTTGGCCAGAGAACTAGAACTGTGGTTTTCCTCTTCCACGGTTCAAATCTGGGTGTAATCCACCTTTTTGCATAAAAAAAACAGTTTGAGTGTCTCGCTGACTGTTCAGACACAAATATATCTGTTTAAAAGATTCTGGTTTTGGCCAGAGAACTAGAACTGTGGTTTTCCTCTTCCACAGTTCAAATCTGGGTGTAATCCACCTTTTTGCATAAAAAAAGATAGTTTCAGTGTCTCGCTGACTGCTCAGACCCAAATATATCTGTTTAAAAGATTCTGGTGTAGGTCAGAGAACTACAACTGTGGTTTTCCTCTTCCACGGTTTAAATCTGAGTGTAATCCACCTTTCTGCATAAAAAAAAACAGTTTCAGTGTCTCGCTGACTGTTCAGACACAAATATATCTGTTTAAAAGATTCTGGTGCAGGTCTGAGAACTAGAACTGTGGTTTTCCACTTCCAAGGTTCAAACCTGGGTGTAATCCACCTTTTTTCCTTTTTTAGATTAATAAAAACAGTTTGAGTATCTCGCTGACTGTTCAGACACAAATATATCTGTTTAAAAGACTCTGGTGTAGGCCAGAGAACTAGAACTGTGGTTTTCCTCTTCCACGGTTCAAATCTGGGTGTAATCCACCTATTTGCATAAAAAAAACAGTGAGTGTCTCGCTGACTGTTCAGACACAAATATATCTGTTTAAAAGATTCTGGTTTTGGCCAGAGAACTAGAACTGTGGTTTTCCTCTTCCACGGTTCAAATCTTGGTGTAATCCACCTTTTTGCCTTTTTTACATGAAAAAAAAACAGTTTCAGTGTCTCGCTGACTTTTCAGACAGAAACATAACTGTTTAAAAGATTCTGGTGTAGATCAGAGAATTAGAAATGTGGTTTTCCTCTTCCATGTTTCAAATCTGGGTGTAATCCACATTTTTCATAAAAAAAAAACGTTTCAGTGTCTTGCTGACTGTTCAGACACAAATATATCTGTTTAAAAGATTCTGGTGTAGGCCAGAGAGCTAGAACTGTGGTTTTGCTCTTCACCGGTTCAAATCTGAGTGTAATCCACCTTTTTGCATAAAATTAACAGTTTCAGTGTCTCGCTGACTGTTCAGACACAAATATATCTGTTTAAAAGATTCTGATGTAGGCCAGAGAACTAGAACTGTGGTTTCCCTCTTCCACGGTTCAAATCTGGGTGTAATCCACTTTTTGCATTAAAAAAAACAGTTTGAGTATATCGCTGACTGTTCAGAAACAAATATATCTGTTTAAAAGATTCTGGTGTAGGTCAGAGAACTAGAACTGTGGATTTCCTCTTCAACGGTTCAAATCTGGGTGTAATCCACCTTTTTGCCTTTTTACATAAAAAAAAACAGTTTGAGTATCTCGCTAACTGTTCAGACACAAATATATCTGTTTAAAAGATTCTGGTTTTGGCCAGAGAACTAGAACTGTGGTTTTCCTCTTCCACGGTTCAAGTCTGGGTGTAATCCACCTTTTTGCATAAAAAAAAACAGTTTGAGTGTCTCGCTGACTGTTCAGACACAAATATATCTGTTTAAAAGATTCTGGTGTAGGTCAGAGAAATAGAACTGTGGTTTCCCTCTTCCACGGTTCAAATCTGGGTATAATCCACCTTTCGCATTAAAAAAACAGTTTGAATGTCTCGCTGACTGTTCAGACACAAATATATCTGTTTAAAATATTCTGGTGTAGGTCAGAGAACTAGAACTGTGGTTTTCCACTTCCACGGTTCAAATCTGGGTGTAATCCACCTTTTTTCCTTTTATAGATTAAAAAAAACAGTTTGAGTATCTCGCTGACTGTTCAGATACAAATATATCTGTTTAAAAGATTCCGGTGTAGGCCAGAGAACTAGAACTGTGGTTTTCCTCTTCCACGGTTCAAATCTGGGTGTAATCCACCTTTCTGCATAAAAATAACAGTTTCAGTGTCTCGCTGACTGTTCAGACACAAATATATCTGTTTAAAAGATTCTGATGTAGGCCAGAGAACTAGAACTGTGGTTTCCCTCTTCCACGGTTCAAATCTGGGTGTAATCCACTTTTTGCATAAAAAAAAACAGTTTGAGTGTCTCGCTGACTGTTCAGACACAAATATATCTGTTTAAAAGATTCTGGTGTAAGCCAGAGTACTAGAACTGTGGTTTTCCTCTTCCACTGTTCAAATCTGGGTGTAATCCACCTTTTTGCATAAAAAAAGACAGTTTCAGTGTCTCGCTGACTGCTCAGACACAAATATCTGTTTAAAAGATTCTGGTGTAGGCCAGAGAACTAGTACTGTAGTTATCCTCTTCGACGGTTCAAATCTGGGTATAATCCACCTTTTTGCCTTTTTTATATAAAAAAAAACAGTTTGAGTGTCTCGTTGACTGTTCAGACACAAATATATCTGTTTAAAAGATTCTGGTGTAGGTCAGAGAAATAGAACTGTGGTTTCCCTCTTCCACGGTTCAAATCTGGGTATAATCCACCTTTTGCATAAAAAAAACAGTTTGAATGTCTCGCTGACTGTTCAGACACAAATATATCTGTTTAAAATATTCTGGTGTAGGTCAGAGAACTAGAACTGTGGTTTTCCACTTCCACCGTTCAAATCTGGGTGTAACACACCTTTTTTCCTTTTATAGATTAAAAAAAACAGTTTGAGTGTCTCGCTGAGTGTTCAGACAGAAATATATTTGTTTAAAAGATTCTGGTTTTGCCAGAGAACTAGAACTGTGGTTTTCCTCTTCCGCGGTTCAAATCTGGGTGTAATCCACCTTTTTGCATTAAAAAAACAGTTTGAGTGTCTCGCTGACTGTTCAGACACAAATATATCTGTTTAAAAGATTCTGGTTTTGGCCAGAGAACTAGAACTGTGGTTTTCCTCTTCCACAGTTCAAATCTGGGTGTAATCCACCTTTTTGCATAAAAAAAGATAGTTTCAGTGTCTCGCTGACTGCTCAGACCAAAATATATCTGTTTAAAAGATTCTGGTGTAGGTCAGAGAACTAGAACTGTGGTTTTCCTCTTTCACGGTTCAAATATGGGTGTAATCCACCCTTTTGTATAAAAAAAAAAGTTTGAGTGTCTTGCTGACTGTTCAGACACAAATATATCTGTTTAAATGATTCTGATGTAGGCCAGAGAACTAGAACTGTGGTTTTCCTCTTCCACGGTTCAAATCTGGGTGTAATCCACCTTTCTGCATAAAAATAACAGTTTCAGTGTCTCGCTGACTGTTCAGACACAAATATATCTGTTTCAAAGATTCTGATGTAGGCCAGAGAACTACAACTGTGGTTTCCCTCTTCCACGGTTCAAATCTGGGTGTAATCCACTTTTTGCATAAAAAAAAAACAGTTTGAGCGTATCGCTGACTGTTCAGACACAAATATATCTGTTTAAAATATTCTGGTGTAGGTCAGAGAACTAGACCTGTGGATAACCTCTTCAACGGTTCAAATCTGGGTGTAATCCACCTTTTTGCCTTTTTACACTAAAAAAAACAGTTTGAGTGTCTCGCTGACTGTTCAGACACAAATATATCTGTTTAAAAGATTCTGGTGTAGGTCAGAGAAATAGAACTGTGGTTTCCCTCTTCCACGGTTCAAATCTGGGTATAATCCACCTTTTGCATAAAAAAAACAGTTTGAATGTCTCGCTGACTGTTCAGACACAAATATATCTGTTTAAAAGATTCTGGTGTAGGTCAGAGAACTAGAACTGTGGTTTTCCTCTTCCACGGTTCAAATCTGGGTGTAATCCACCTTTCTGCATAAAAATAACAGTTTCAGTGTCTCGCTGACTGTTCAGACACAAATATATCTGTTTAAAAGATTCTGATGTAGGCCAGAGAACTAGAACTGTGGTTTCCCTCTTCCACGGTTCAAATCTGGGTGTAATCCACTTTTTGCATAAAAAAAAACAGTTTGAGTGTCTCGCTGACTGTTCAGACACAAATATATCTGTTTAAAAGATTCTGGTGTAAGCCAGAGTACTAGAACTGTGGTTTTCCTCTTCCACTGTTCAAATCTGGGTGTAATCCACCTTTTTGCATAAAAAAAGACAGTTTCAGTGTCTCGCTGACTGCTCAGACACAAATATCTGTTTAAAAGATTCTGGTGTAGGCCAGAGAACTAGTACTGTAGTTATCCTCTTCGACGGTTCAAATCTGGGTATAATCCACCTTTTTGCCTTTTTTATATAAAAAAAAACAGTTTGAGTGTCTCGTTGACTGTTCAGACACAAATATATCTGTTTAAAAGATTCTGGTGTAGGTCAGAGAAATAGAACTGTGGTTTCCCTCTTCCACGGTTCAAATCTGGGTATAATCCACCTTTTGCATAAAAAAAACAGTTTGAATGTCTCGCTGACTGTTCAGACACAAATATATCTGTTTAAAATATTCTGGTGTAGGTCAGAGAACTAGAACTGTGGTTTTCCACTTCCACCGTTCAAATCTGGGTGTAACACACCTTTTTTCCTTTTATAGATTAAAAAAAACAGTTTGAGTGTCTCGCTGAGTGTTCAGACAGAAATATATTTGTTTAAAAGATTCTGGTTTTGCCAGAGAACTAGAACTGTGGTTTTCCTCTTCCGCGGTTCAAATCTGGGTGTAATCCACCTTTTTGCATTAAAAAAACAGTTTGAGTGTCTCGCTGACTGTTCAGACACAAATATATCTGTTTAAAAGATTCTGGTTTTGGCCAGAGAACTAGAACTGTGGTTTTCCTCTTCCACAGTTCAAATCTGGGTGTAATCCACCTTTTTGCATAAAAAAAGATAGTTTCAGTGTCTCGCTGACTGCTCAGACCAAAATATATCTGTTTAAAAGATTCTGGTGTAGGTCAGAGAACTAGAACTGTGGTTTTCCTCTTTCACGGTTCAAATATGGGTGTAATCCAACCTTTTGTATAAAAAAAAAAGTTTGAGTGTCTTGCTGACTGTTCAGACACAAATATATCTGTTTAAATGATTCTGATGTAGGCCAGAGAACTAGAACTGTGGTTTTCCTCTTCCACGGTTCAAATCTGGGTGTAATCCACCTTTCTGCATAAAAATAACAGTTTCAGTGTCTCGCTGACTGTTCAGACACAAATATATCTGTTTCAAAGATTCTGATGTAGGCCAGAGAACTACAACTGTGGTTTCCCTCTTCCACGGTACAAATCTGGGTGTAATCCACTTTTTGCATAAAAAAAAAACAGTTTGAGCGTATCGCTGACTGTTCAGACACAAATATATCTGTTTAAAATATTCTGGTGTAGGTCAGAGAACTAGACCTGTGGATAACCTCTTCAACGGTTCAAATCTGGGTGTAATCCACCTTTTTGCCTTTTTACACTAAAAAAAACAGTTTGAGTGTCTCGCTGACTGTTCAGACACAAATATATCTGTTTAAAAGATTCTGGTGTAGGTCAGAGAAATAGAACTGTGGTTTCCCTCTTCCACGGTTCAAATCTGGGTATAATCCACCTTTTGCATAAAAAAAACAGTTTGAATGTCTCGCTGACTGTTCAGACACAAATATATCTGTTTAAAATATTCTGGTGTAGGTCAGAGAACTAGAACTGTGGTTTTCCACTTCCACGGTTCAAATCTGGGTGTAATCCACCTTTTTTCCTTTTATAGATTAAAAAAAACAGTTTGAGTATCTCGCTGACTGTTCAGATACAAATATATCTGTTTAAAAGATTCTGGTGTAGGCCAGAGAACTAGAACTGTGGTTTTCCTCTTCCACGGTTCAAATCTGGGTGTAATCCATCTATTTGCATAAAAAAAACAGTTTGAGTGTTCAGACAGAAATATATTTGTTTAAAAGATTCTGGTTTTGGCCAGAGAACTAGAACTGTGGTTTTCCTCTTCCACGGTTCAAATCTGGGTGTAATCCACCTTTTTGCATAAAAAAAACAGTTTGAGTGTCTCGCTGACTGTTCAGACACAAATATATCTGTTTAAAAGATTCTGGTTTTGGCCAGAGAACTAGAACTGTGGTTTTCCTCTTCCACAGTTCAAATCTGGGTGTAATCCACCTTTTTGCATAAAAAAAGATAGTTTCAGTGTCTCGCTGACTGCTCAGACCCAAATATATCTGTTTAAAAGATTCTGGTGTAGGTCAGAGAACTACAACTGTGGTTTTCCTCTTCCACGGTTTAAATCTGAGTGTAATCCACCTTTCTGCATAAAAAAAAACAGTTTCAGTGTCTCGCTGACTGTTCAGACACAAATATATCTGTTTAAAAGATTCTGGTGCAGGTCTGAGAACTAGAACTGTGGTTTTCCACTTCCAAGGTTCAAACCTGTGTGTAATCCACCTTTTTTCCTTTTTTAGATTAATAAAAACAGTTTGAGTATCTCGCTGACTGTTCAGACACAAATATATCTGTTTAAAAGACTCTGGTGTAGGCCAGAGAACTAGAACTGTGGTTTTCCTCTTCCACGGTTCAAATCTGGGTGTAATCCACCTATTTGCATAAAAAAAACAGTGAGTGTCTCGCTGACTGTTCAGACACAAATATATCTGTTTAAAAGATTCTGGTTTTGGCCAGAGAACTAGAACTGTGGTTTTCCTCTTCCACGGTTCAAATCTTGGTGTAATCCACCTTTTTGCCTTTTTTACATGAAAAAAAAACAGTTTCAGTGTCTCGCTGACTTTTCAGACAGAAACATAACTGTTTAAAAGATTCTGGTGTAGATCAGAGAATTAGAAATGTGGTTTTCCTCTTCCATGTTTCAAATCTGGGTGTAATCCACATTTTTCATAAAAAAAAAACGTTTCAGTGTCTTGCTGACTGTTCAGACACAAATATATCTGTTTAAAAGATTCTGGTGTAGGCCAGAGAGCTAGAACTGTGGTTTTGCTCTTCACCGGTTCAAATCTGAGTGTAATCCACCTTTTTGCATAAAATTAACAGGTTCAGTGTCTCGCTGACTGTTCAGACACAAATATATCTGTTTAAAAGATTCTGATGTAGGCCAGAGAACTACAACTGTGGTTTTCCTCTTCAACGGTTCAAATCTGGGTATAATCCACCTTTTGCATAAAAAAAACAGTTTGAATGTCTCGCTGACTGTTCAGACACAAATATATCTGTTTAAAATATTCTGGTGTAGGTCAGAGAACTAGAACTGTGGTTTTCCACTTCCACCGTTCAAATCTGGGTGTAACACACCTTTTTTCCTTTTATAGATTAAAAAAAACAGTTTGAGTGTCTCGCTGAGTGTTCAGACAGAAATATATTTGTTTAAAAGATTCTGGTTTTGCCAGAGAACTAGAACTGTGGTTTTCCTCTTCCGCGGTTCAAATCTGGGTGTAATCCACCTTTTTGCATTAAAAAAACAGTTTGAGTGTCTCGCTGACTGTTCAGACACAAATATATCTGTTTAAAAGATTCTGGTTTTGGCCAGAGAAATAGAACTGTGGTTTCCCTCTTCCACGGTTCAAATCTGGGTATAATCCACCTTTTGCATAAAAAAAACAGTTTGAATGTCTCGCTGACTGTTCAGACACAAATATATCTGTTTAAAATATTCTGGTGTAGGTTAGAGAACTAGAACTGTGGTTTTCCACTTCCACGGTTCAAATCTGGGTGTAATCCACCTTTTTTCCTTTTATAGATTAAAAAAAACAGTTTGAGTATCTCGCTGACTGTTCAGATACAAATATATCTGTTTAAAAGATTCTGGTGTAGGCCAGAGAACTAGAACTGTGGTTTTCCTCTTCCACGGTTCAAATCTGGGTGTAATCCATCTATTTGCATAAAAAAAACAGTTTGAGTGTTCAGACAGAAATATATTTGTTTAAAAGATTCTGGTTTTGGCCAGAGAACTAGAACTGTGGTTTTCCTCTTCCACGGTTCAAATCTGGGTGTAATCCACCTTTTTGCATAAAAAAAACAGTTTGAGTGTCTCGCTGACTGTTCAGACACAAATATATCTGTTTAAAAGATTCTGGTTTTGGCCAGAGAACTAGAACTGTGGTTTTCCTCTTCCACAGTTCAAATCTGGGTGTAATCCACCTTTTTGCATAAAAAAAGATAGTTTCAGTGTCTCGCTGACTGCTCAGACCCAAATATATCTGTTTAAAAGATTCTGGTGTAGGTCAGAGAACTAGAACTGTGGTTTTCCTCTTTCACGGTTCAAATATGGGTGTAATCCACCCTTTTGTATAAAAAAAAAAGTTTGAGTGTCTTGCTGACTGTTCAGACACAAATATATCTGTTTAAATGATTCTGATGTAGGCCAGAGAACTAGAACTGTGGTTTTCCTCTTCCACGGTTCAAATCTGGGTGTAATCCACCTTTCTGCATAAAAATAACAGTTTCAGTGTCTCGCTGACTGTTCAGACACAAATATATCTGTTTCAAAGATTCTGATGTAGGCCAGAGAACTACAACTGTGGTTTCCCTCTTCCACGGTTCAAATCTGGGTGTAATCCACTTTTTGCATAAAAAAAAAACAGTTTGAGCGTATCGCTGACTGTTCAGACACAAATATATCTGTTTAAAATATTCTGGTGTAGGTCAGAGAACTAGACCTGTGGATAACCTCTTCAACGGTTCAAATCTGGGTGTAATCCACCTTTTTGCCTTTTTACACTAAAAAAAACAGTTTGAGTGTCTCGCTGACTGTTCAGACACAAATATATCTGTTTAAAAGATTCTGGTGTAGGTCAGAGAAATAGAACTGTGGTTTCCCTCTTCCACGGTTCAAATCTGGGTATAATCCACCTTTTGCATAAAAAAAACAGTTTGAATGTCTCGCTGACTGTTCAGACACAAATATATCTGTTTAAAATATTCTGGTGTAGGTCAGAGAACTAGAACTGTGGTTTTCCACTTCCACGGTTCAAATCTGGGTGTAATCCACCTTTTTTCCTTTTATAGATTAAAAAAAACAGTTTGAGTATCTCGCTGACTGTTCAGATACAAATATATCTGTTTAAAAGATTCTGGTGTAGGCCAGAGAACTAGAACTGTGGTTTTCCTCTTCCACGGTTCAAATCTGGGTGTAATCCATCTATTTGCATAAAAAAAACAGTTTGAGTGTTCAGACAGAAATATATTTGTTTAAAAGATTCTGGTTTTGGCCAGAGAACTAGAACTGTGGTTTTCCTCTTCCACGGTTCAAATCTGGGTGTAATCCACCTTTTTGCATAAAAAAAACAGTTTGAGTGTCTCGCTGACTGTTCAGACACAAATATATCTGTTTAAAAGATTCTGGTTTTGGCCAGAGAACTAGAACTGTGGTTTTCCTCTTCCACAGTTCAAATCTGGGTGTAATCCACCTTTTTGCATAAAAAAAGATAGTTTCAGTGTCTCGCTGACTGCTCAGACCCAAATATATCTGTTTAAAAGATTCTGGTGTAGGTCAGAGAACTACAACTGTGGTTTTCCTCTTCCACGGTTTAAATCTGAGTGTAATCCACCTTTCTGCATAAAAAAAAACAGTTTCAGTGTCTCGCTGACTGTTCAGACACAAATATATCTGTTTAAAAGATTCTGGTGCAGGTCTGAGAACTAGAACTGTGGTTTTCCACTTCCAAGGTTCAAATCTGGGTGTAATCCACCTTTTTTCCTTTTTTAGATTAATAAAAACAGTTTGAGTATCTCGCTGACTGTTCAGACACAAATATATCTGTTTAAAAGACTCTGGTGTAGGCCAGAGAACTAGAACTGTGGTTTTCCTCTTCCACGGTTCAAATCTGGGTGTAATCCACCTATTTGCATAAAAAAAACAGTGAGTGTCTCGCTGACTGTTCAGACACAAATATATCTGTTTAAAAGATTCTGGTTTTGGCCAGAGAACTAGAACTGTGGTTTTCCTCTTCCACGGTTCAAATCTTGGTGTAATCCACCTTTTTGCCTTTTTTACATGAAAAAAAAACAGTTTCAGTGTCTCGCTGACTTTTCAGACAGAAACATAACTGTTTAAAAGATTCTGGTGTAGATCAGAGAATTAGAAATGTGGTTTTCCTCTTCCATGTTTCAAATCTGGGTGTAATCCACATTTTTCATAAAAAAAAAACGTTTCAGTGTCTTGCTGACTGTTCAGACACAAATATATCTGTTTAAAAGATTCTGGTGTAGGCCAGAGAGCTAGAACTGTGGTTTTGCTCTTCACCGGTTCAAATCTGAGTGTAATCCACCTTTTTGCATAAAATTAACAGTTTCAGTGTCTCGCTGACTGTTCAGACACAAATATATCTGTTTAAAAGATTCTGATGTAGGCCAGAGAACTACAACTGTGGTTTTCCTCTTCAACGGTTCAAATCTGGGTGTAATCCACCTTTTTGCCTTTTTACATTAAAAGAAACAGTCTGAATATCTCGCTGACTGTTCAGACACAAATATATCTGTTTAAAAGATTCTGGTTTTGGCCAGAGAACTAGAACTGTGGTTTTCCTCTTCCATGGTTCAAATCTGGGTGTAATCCACCTTTTTGCATAAAACAAAAACAGTTTGAGTGTCTCGCTGACTGTTCAGACACAAATATATCTGTTTAAAAGACTCTGCTGTAAGCCAGAGTACTAGAACTGTGGTTTTCCTCTTCCACTGTTCAAATCTGGGTGTAATCCACTTTTTTGCATAAAAAAAGCAGTTTGAGTGTATCGCTGACTGTTCAGACACAAATATATCTGTTTAAATGATTCTGATGTAGGCCAGAGAACTAGAACTGTGGTTTTCCTCTTCCACTGTTCAAATCTGGGTGTAATCCACCTTTTTGCATAAAAAAAGACAGTTTCAGTGTCTCGCTGACTGCTCAGACACAAATATCTGTTTAAAAGATTCTGGTGTAGGCCAGAGAACTAGTACTGTAGTTTTCCTCTTCGACGGTTCAAATCTGGGTATAATCCACCTTTTTGCCTTTTTTATATAAAAAAAAACAGTTTGAGTGTCTAGTTGACTGTTCAGACACAAATATATCTGTTTAAAAGATTCTGGTGTAGGTCAGAGAAATAGAACTGTGGTTTCCCTCTTCCACGGTTCAAATCTGGGTATAATCCACCTTTTGCATAAAAAAAACAGTTTGAATGTCTCGCTGACTGTTCAGACACAAATATATCTGTTTAAAATATTCTGGTGTAGGTCAGAGAACTAGAACTGTGGTTTTCCACTTCCACCGTTCAAATCTGGGTGTAATCCACCTTTTTTCCTTTTATAGATTAAAAAAAACAGTTTGAGTGTCTCGCTGAGTGTTCAGACAGAAATATATTTGTTTAATAGATTCTGGTTTTGGCCATAGAACTAGAACTGTGGTTTTTCTCTTCCACGGTTCAAATCTGGGTGTAATCCACCTTTTTTCCTTTTATAGATTAAAAAAAACAGTTTGAGTGTCTCGCTGAGTGTTCAGACAGAAATATATTTGTTTAATAGATTCTGGTTTTGGCCAGAGAACTAGAACTGTGGTTTTTCTCTTCCACGGTTCAAATCTGGGTGTAATCCACCTTTTTGCATAAAAAAAGATAGTTTCAGTGTCTCGCTGACTGCTCAGACCCAAATATATCTGTTTAAAAGATTCTGGTGTAGGTCAGAGAACTAGAACTGTGGTTTTCCTCTTTCACGGTTCAAATATGGGTGTAATCCACCTTTTTGTATAAAAAAAAAAAGTTTGAGTGTCTCGCTGACTGTTCAGACACAAATATATCTGTTTAAAAGACTCTGGTGTAGGCCAGAGAACTAGAAATGTGGTTTTCCTCTTCTATGGTTCAAATCTGGATGTAATCCACCTTTTTGCATAAAAAAAAACAGTTTCAGTGAGTCGCTGACTGTTCAGACACAAATATACCTGTTTAAAAATTTCTGGTGTAGGTCAGAGAACTAGAACGGTGGTTTTCCTCTTCCACGGTTTACATCTGAGTGTAATCCACCTTTTTGCATAAAAAAAGCAGTTTGAGTGTATCGCTGACTGTTCAGACACAAATATATCTGTTTAAATGATTCTGATGTAGGCCAGAGAACTAGAACTGTGGTTTCCCTCTTCCACGGTTCAAATCTGGGTGTAATCCACTTTTTGCATAAAAAAAAACAGTTTGAGTGTCTCGCTGACTGTTCAGACACAAATATATCTGTTTAAAAGATTCAGGTGTAAGCCAGAGTACTAGAACTGTGGTAATCCTCTTTCACTGTTCAAATCTGGGTGTAATCCACCTTTTTGCATAAAAAAAGACAGTTTCAGTGTCTCGCTGACTGCTCAGACACAAATATCTGTTTAAAAGATTCTGGTGTAGGCCAGAGAACTAGTACTGTAGTTTTCCTCTTCGACGGTTCAAATCTGGGTATAATCCACCTTTTTGCCTTTTTTATATAAAAAAAAAACAGTTTGAGTGTCTCGTTGACTGTTCAGACACAAATATATCTGTTTAAAAGATTCTGGTGTAGGTCAGAGAAATAGAACTGTGGTTTCCCTCTTCCATGGTTCAAATCTGGGTATAATCCACCTTTTGCATAAAAAAAACAGTTTGAATGTCTCGCTGACTGTTCAGACACAAATATATCTGTTTAAAATATTCTGGTGTAGGTCAGAGAACTAGAACTGTGGTTTTCCACTTCCACCGTTCAAATCTGGGTGTAATCCACCTTTTTTCCTTTTATAGATTAAAAAAAACAGTTTGAGTGTCTCGCTGAGTGTTCAGACAGAAATATATTTGTTTAATAGATTCTGGTTTTGGCCAGAGAACTAGAACTGTGGTTTTTCTCTTCCACGGTTCAAATCTGGGTGTAATCCACCTTTTTGCATTAAAAAAACAGTTTGAGTGTCTCGCTGACTGTTCAGACACAAATATATCTGTTTAAAAGATTCTGGTTTTGGCCAGAGAACTAGAACTGTGGTTTTCCTCTTCCACAGTTCAAATCTGGGTGTAATCCACCTTTTTGCATAAAAAAAGATAGTTTCAGTGTCTCGCTGACTGCTCAGACCCAAATATATCTGTTTAAAAGATTCTGGTGTAGGTCAGAGAACTAGAACTGTGGTTTTCCTCTTTCACGGTTCAAATATGGGTGTAATCCACCTTTTTGTATAAAAAAAAAAAGTTTGAGTGTCTCGCTGACTGTTCAGACACAAATATATCTGTTTAAAAATTTCTGGTGTAGGTCAGAGAACTAGAACGGTGGTTTTCCTCTTCCACGGTTTAAATCTGAGTGTAATCCACCTTTTTGCATAAAAAAAGCAGTTTGAGTGTATCGCTGACTGTTCAGACACAAATATATCTGTTTAAATGATTCTGATGTAGGCCAGAGAACTAGAACTGTGGTTTTCCTCTTCCACGGTTCAAATCTGGGTGTAATCCACCTTTCTGCATAAAAATAACAGTTTCAGTGTCTCGCTGACTGTTCAGACACAAATATATCTGTTTAAAAGTTTCTGATGTAGGCCAGAGAACTAGAACTGTGGTTTCCCTCTTCCACGGTTCAAATCTGGGTGTAATCCACTTTTTGCATAAAAAAAAACAGTTTGAGTGTCTCGCTGACTGTTCAGACACAAATATATCTGTTTAAAAGATTCTGGTGTAGGTCAGAGAAATAGAACTGTGGTTTCCCTCTTCCACGGTTCAAATCTGGGTATAATCCACCTTTCGCATAAAAAAAACAGTTTGAATGTCTCGCTGACTGTTCAGACACAAATATATCTGTTTAAAATATTCTGGTGTAGGTCAGAGAACTAGAACTGTGGTTTTCCACTTCCACGGTTCAAATCTGGGTGTAATCCACCTTTTTTCCTTTTATAGATTAAAAAAAACAGTTTGAGTATCTCGCTGACTGTTCAGATACAAATATATCTGTTTAAAAGATTCCGGTGTAGGCCAGAGAACTATAACTGTGGTTTTCCTCTTCCACTGTTCAAATCTGGGTGTAATCCACCTTTCTGCATAAAAATAACAGTTTCAGTGTCTCGCTGACTGTTCAGACACAAATATATCTGTTTAAAAGATTCTGATGTAGGCCAGAGAACTAGAACTGTGGTTTCCCTCTTCCACGGTTCAAATCTGGGTGTAATCCACTTTTTGCATAAAAAAAAACAGTTTGAGTGTCTCGCTGACTGTTCAGACACAAATATATCTGTTTATAAGATTCTGGTGTAAGCCAGAGTACTAGAACTGTGGTTTTCCTCTTCCACTGTTCAAATCTGGGTGTAATCCACCTTTTTGCATAAAAAAAGACAGTTTCAGTGTCTCGCTGACTGCTCAGACACAAATATCTGTTTAAAAGATTCTGGTGTAGGCCAGAGAACTAGTACTGTAGTTTTCCTCTTCGACGGTTCAAATCTGGGTATAATCAACCTTTTTGCCTTTTTTATATAAAAAAAAACAGTTTGAGTGTCTCGTTGACTGTTCAGACACAAATATATCTGTTTAAAAGATTCTGGTGTAGGTCAGAGAAATAGAACTGTGGTTTCCCTCTTCCACGGTTCAAATCTGGGTATAATCCACCTTTTGCATAAAAAAAACAGTTTGAATGTCTCGCTGACTGTTCAGACACAAATATATCTGTTTAAAATATTCTGGTGTAGGTCAGAGAACTAGAACTGTGGTTTTCCACTTCCACCGTTCAAATCTGGGTGTAATCCACCTTTTTTCCTTTTATAGATTAAAAAAAACAGTTTGAGTGTCTCGCTGAGTGTTCAGACAGAAATATATTTGTTTAATAGATTCTGGTTTTGGCCAGAGAACTAGAACTGTGGTTTTTCTCTTCCACGGTTCAAATCTGGGTGTAATCCACCTTTTTGCATTAAAAAAACAGTTTGAGTGTCTCGCTGACTGTTCAGACACAAATATATCTGTTTAAAAGATTCTGGTTTTGGCCAGAGAACTAGAACTGTGGTTTTCCTCTTCCACAGTTCAAATCTGGGTGTAATCCACCTTTTTGCATAAAAAAAGATAGTTTCAGTGTCTCGCTGACTGCTCAGACCCAAATATATCTGTTTAAAAGATTCTGGTGTAGGTCAGAGAACTAGAACTGTGGTTTTCCTCTTTCACGGTTCAAATATGGGTGTAATCCACCTTTTTGTATAAAAAAAAACAGTTTGAGTGTCTCGCTGACTGTTCAGACACAAATATATCTGTTTAAAAGATTCAGGTGTAAGCCAGAGTACTAGAACTGTGGTATTCCTCTTCCACTGTTCAAATCTGGGTGTAATCCACCTTTTTGCATAAAAAAAGACAGTTTCAGTGTCTCGCTGACTGCTCAGACACAAATATCTGTTTAAAAGATTCTGGTGTAGGCCAGAGAACTAGTACTGTAGTTTTCCTCTTCGACGGTTCAAATCTGGGCATAATCCACCTTTTTGCCTTTTTTATATAAAAAAAAACAGTTTGAGTGTCTCGTTGACTGTTCAGACACAAATATATCTGTTTAAAAGATTCTGGTGTAGGTCAGAGAAATAGAACTGTGGTTTCCCTCTTCCACGGTTCAAATCTGGGTATAATCCACCTTTTGCATAAAAAAAACAGTTTGAATATCTCGCTGACTGTTCAGACACAAATATATCTGTTTAAAATATTCTGGTGTAGGTCAGAGAACTAGAACTGTGGTTTTCCACTTCCACCGTTCAAATCTGGGTGTAATCCACCTTTTTTCCTTTTATAGATTAAAAAAAACAGTTTGAGTGTCTCGCTGACTGTTCAGACACAAATATATTTGTTTAAAAGATTCTGGTTTTGGCCAGAGAACTAGAACTGTGGTTTTCCTCTTCCACAGTTCAAATCTGGGTGTAATCCACCTTTTTGCATAAAAAAAGATAGTTTCAGTGTCTCGCTGACTGCTCAGACTCAAATATATCTGTTTAAAAGATTCTGGTGTAGGTCAGAGAACTAGAACTGTGGTTTTCCTCTTTCACGGTTCAAATATGGGTGTAATCCACCTTCTTGTATAAAAAAAAAGTTTGAGTGTCTCGCTGACTGTTCAGACACAAATATATCTGTTTAAAAGACTCTGGTGTAGGCCAGAGAACTAGAACTGTGGTTTTCCTCTTCCATGGTTCAAATCTGGATGTAATCCACGTTTTTGCATAAAAAAAAAACAGTTTCAGTGAGTCGCTGATTGTTCAGACACAAATATATCTGTTTAAAAATTTCTGGTGTAGGTCAGAGAACTAGAACGGTGGTTTTCCTCTTCCACAGTTTAAAGCTGAGTGTAATCCATCTTTTTGCATAAAAAAAGCAGTTTGAGTGTATCGCTGACTGTTCAGACACAAATATATCTGTTTAAATGATTCTGATGTAGGCCAGAGAACTAGAACTGTGGTTTTCCTCTTCCACGGTTCAAATCTGGGTGTAATCCACCTTTCTGCATAAAAATAACAGTTTCAGTGTCTCGCTGACTGTTCAGACACAAATATATCTGTTTAAAAGATTCTGATGTAGGCCAGAGAACTAGAACTGTGGTTTCCCTCTTCCACGGTTCAAATCTGGGTGTAATCCACTTTTTGCATTAAAAAAAACAGTTTGAGTATATCGCTGACTGTTCAGACACAAATATATCTGTTTAAAAGATTCTGGTGTAGGTCAGAGAACTAGAACTGTGGATTTCCACTTCAACGGTTCAAATCTGGGTGTAATCCACCTTTTTTCCTTTTATAGATTAAAAAAAAACAGTTTGAGTATCTCGCTGACTGTTCAGATACAAATATATCTGTTTAAAAGATTCCGGTGTAGGCCAGAGAACTAGAACGGTGGATTTCCTCTTCCACGGTTCAAATCTGGGTGTAATCCACCTTTCTGCATAAAAATAACAGTTTCAGTGTCTCACTGACTGTTCAGACACAAATATATCTGTTTAAAAGATTCTGATGTAGGCCAGAGAACTAGAACTGTGGTTTCCCTCTTCCACGGTTCAAATCTGGGTGTAATCCACTTTTTGCATAAAAAAAAACAGTTTGAGTGTCTCGCTGACTGTTCAGACACAAATATATCTGTTTAAAAGATTCTGGTGTAAGCCAGAGTACTAGAACTGTGGTTTTCCTCTTCCACTGTTCAAATCTGGGTGTAATCCACCTTTTTGCATAAAAAAAGACAGTTTCAGTGTCTCGCTGACTGCTCAGACACAAATATCTGTTTAAAAGATTCTGGTGTAGGCCAGAGAACTAGTACTGTAGTTATCCTCTTCGACGGTTCAAATCTGGGTATAATCCACCTTTTTGCCTTTTTTATATAAAAAAAAACAGTTTGAGTGTCTCGTTGACTGTTCAGACACAAATATATCTGTTTAAAAGATTCTGGTGTAGGTCAGAGAAATAGAACTGTGGTTTCCCTCTTCCACGGTTCAAATCTGGGTATAATCCACCTTTTGCATAAAAAAAACAGTTTGAATGTCTCGCTGACTGTTCAGACACAAATATATCTGTTTAAAATATTCTGGTGTAGGTCAGCGAACTAGAACTGTGGTTTTCCACTTCCACCGTTCAAATCTGGGTGTAATCCACCTTTTTTCCTTTTATAGATTAAAAAAAACAGTTTGAGTGTCTCGCTGAGTGTTCAGACAGAAATATAATTGTTTAAAAGATTCTGGTTTTGGCCAGAGAACTAGAACTGTGGTTTTCCTCTTCCACGATTCAAATCTGGGTGTAATCCACCTTTTTGCATTAAAAAAACAGTTTGAGTGCCTCGTTGACTGTTCAGACACAAATATATCTGTTTAAAAGATTCTGGTTTTGGCCAGAGAACTAGAACTGTGGTTTTCCTCTTCCACAGTTCAAATCTGGGTGTAATCCACCTTTTTGCATAAAAAAAGATAGTTTCAGTGTCTCGCTGACTGCTCAGACCCAAATATATCTGTTTAAAAGATTCTGGTGTAGGTCAGAGAACTAGAACTGTAGTTTTCCTCTTTCACGGTTCAAATATGGGTGTAATCCACCTTTTTGTATAAAAAAAAAAGTTTGAGTGTCTTGCTGACTGTTCAGACACAAATATATCTGTTTAAATGATTCTGATGTAGGCCAGAGAACTAGAACTGTGGTTTTCCTCTTCCACGGTTCAAATCTGGGTGTAATCCACCTTTCTGCATAAAAATAACAGTTTCAGTGTCTCGCTGACTGTTCAGACACAAATATATCTGTTTAAAAGATTCTGATGTAGGCTAGAGAACTAGAACTGTGGTTTCCCTCTTCCACGGTTCAAATCTGGGTGTAATCCACTTTTTGCATAAAAAAAAACAGTTTGAGCGTATCACTGACTGTTCAGACACAAATATATCTGTTTAAAAGATTCTGGTGTAGGTCAGAGAACTAGACCTGTGGATTTTCTCTTCAACGGTTCAAATCTGGGTGTAATCTACCTTTTTGCCTTTTTACACTAAAAAAAACAGTTTGAGTATCTCGCTAACTGTTCAGACACAAATATATCTGTTTAAAAGATTCTGGTTTTGGCCAGAGAACTAGAACTGTGGTTTTCCTCTTCCACGGTTCAAATCTGGGTGTAATCCACCTTTTTGCATAAAAAAAAAACAGTTTGAGTGTCTCGCTGACTGTTCAGACACAAATATATCTGTTTAAAAGATTCTGGTGTAGGTCAGAGAAATAGAACTGTGGTTTCCCTCTTCCACGGTTCAAATCTGGGTATAATCCACATTTTGCATAAAAAAAACAGTTTGAATGTCTCGCTGACTGTTCAGATACAAATATATCTGTTTAAAAGATTCTGGTGTAGGCCAGAGAACTAGAACTGTGGTTTTCCTCTTCCACGGTTCAAATCTGGGTGTAATCCATCTATTTGCATAAAAAAAACAGTTTGAGTGTTCAGACAGAAATATATTTGTTTAAAAGATTCTGGTATTCGCCAGAGAACTAGAACTGTGGTTTTCCTCTTCCACGGTTCAAATCTGGGTGTAATCCACCTTTTTGCATAAAAAAACAGTTTGAGTGTCTCGCTGACTGTTCAGACACAAATATATCTGTTTAAAAGATTCTGGTTTTGGCCAGAGAACTAGAACTGTGGTTTTCCTCTTCCACGGTTCAAATCTGGGTGTAGTCCACCTTTTTGTATAAAAAAACAGTTTGAGTGTCTCGCTGACTGTTCAGACACAAATATATCTGTTTAAAAGACTCTGGTGTTGGCCAGAGAACTTGAACTGTGTTTTCCTCTTCCACAGTTCAAATCTGGGTGTAATCCACCTTTTTGCATAAAAAAAGATAGTGTCAGTGTCTCGCTGACTGCTCAGACCCAAATATATCTGTTTAAAAGATTCTGGTGTAGGTCAGAGAACTAGAACTGTGGTTTTCCTCTTTCACGGTTCAAATATGGGTGTAATCCACCTTTTTGCATAAAAAAAAAACAGTTTCAGTGAGTCGCTGACTGTTCAGACACAAATATATCTGTTTAAAAATTTCTGGTGTAGGTCAGAGAACTAGAACTGTGGTTTTCCTCTTCCACGGTTTAAATCTGAGTGTAATCCACCTTTCTGCATAAAAAAAAAACAGTTTCAGTGTCTCGCTGACTGTTCAGACACAAATATATCTGTTTAAAAGATTCTGGTGTAGGTCAGAGAACTAGAACTGTGGTTTTCCACTTCCACGGTTCAAATCTGGGTGTAATCCACCTTTTTTACTTTTATAGATTAAAAAAAACAGTTTGAGTATCTTGCTGACTGTTCAGATACAAAGATATCTGTTTAAAAGATTCTGGTGTAGGCCAGAGAACTAGAACTGTGGTTTTCCTCTTCCACGGTTCAAATCTGGGTGTAATCCACCTATTTGCATAAAAAAAACAGTGAGTGTCTCGCTGACTGTTCAGACACAAATATATCTGTTTAAAAGATTCTGGTTTTGGCCAGAGAACTAGAACTGTGGTTTACCTCTTCCACGGTTCAAATCTGGGTGTAATCCACCTTTTTGTATAAAAAAAAGAAAGTCTGAGTGTCTCTCTGACTGTTCAGACACAAATATATCTGTTTAAAAGACTCTGGTGTAGGTCAGAGAACTAGAACTGCGTTTTTCCTGTTCGACGGTTCAAATCTTGGTGTAATCCACCGTTTTGCCTTTTTTACATGAAAAAAAAACAGTTTGAGTGTCTCACTGACTGTTCAGACACAAATATATGTGTTTAAAAGATTCTGGTGTAGGCCAGAGAACTAGAACTGTGGTTTTCCTCTTCCACAGTTCAAATCTGGGTGTAATCCACCTTATTGAATAAAAAAAGACAGTTTCAGTGTCTCGCTGACTGTTCAGACACAAATATATCTGTTTAAAAGATTCTGGTGTAGGCCAGAGAACTAGAACTGTGGTTTTCCTCTTCGACGGTTCAAATCTTGGTGTAATCCACCTTTTTGCCTTTTTTACATGAAAAAAAAACAGTTTCAGTGTCTCGCTGACTTTTCAGACAGAAACATATCTGTTTAAAAGATTCTGGTGTAGATCAGAGAAATAGAAATGTGGTTTTCCTCTTCCATGTTTCAAATCTGGGTGTAATCCACATTTTTCATAAAAAAAAAGCGTTTCAGTGTCTTGCTGACTGTTCAGACACAAATATATCTGTTTAAAAGATTCTGGTGTAGGCCAGAGAGCTAGAACTGTGGTTTTGCTCTTAACCGGTTCAAATCTGAGTGTAATCCACCTTTTTGCATAAAATTAACAGTTTCAGTGTCTCGCTGACTGTTCAGACACAAATATATCTGTTTAAAAGATTCTGATGTAGGCCAGAGAACTACAACTGTGGTTTTCCTCTTCAACGGTTCAAATCTGGGTGTAATCCACCTTTTTGCCTTTTTAAATTAAAAGAAACAGTTTGAATATCTCGCTGACTGTTCAGACACAAATATATCTGTTTAAAAGATTCTGGTTTTGGCCAGAGAACTAGAACTGTGGTTTTCCTCTTCCACGGTTCAAATCTGTGTGTAATCCACCTTTTTGCATAAAAAAAAACAGTTTGAGTGTCTCGCTGACTGTTCAGACACAAATATATCTGTTTAAAAGATTCTGCTGTAAGCCAGAGTACTAGAACTGTGGTTTTCCTCTTCCACTGTTCAAATCAGGGTGTAATCCACCTTTTTGCATAAAAAAAGACAGTTTCAGTGTCTCGCTGACTGCTCAGACACAAATATCTGTTTAAAAAATTCTGGTGTAGGCCAGAGAACTAGTACTGTAGTTTTCCTCTTCGACGGTTCAAATCTGGGTATAATCCACCTTTTTGCCTTTTTTATATAAAAAAAAAACAGTTTGAGTGTCTCGTTGACTGTTCAGACACAAATATATCTGTTTAAAAGATTCTGGTGTAGGTCAGAGAAATAGAACTGTGGTTTCCCTCTTCCACGGTTCAAATCTGGGTATAATCCACCTTTTGCATAAAAAAAACAGTTTGAATGTCTTGCTGACTGTTCAGACACAAATATATCTGTTTAAAATATTCTGGTGTAGGTCAGAGAACTAGAACTGTGGTTTTCCACTTCCACCGTTCAAATCTGGGTGTAATCCACCTTTTTTCCTTTTATAGATTAATAAAAACAGTTTGAGTGTCTCGCTGACTGTTCAGACACAAATATATCTGTTTAAAAGACTCTGGTGTTGGCCACAGAACTTGAACTGTGTTTTCCTCTTCCACAGTTCAAATCTGGGTGTAATCCACCTTTTTGCATAAAAAAAGATAGTTTCAGTGTCTCGCTGACTGCTCAGACCCAAATATATTTGTTTTAAAGATTCTGGTGTAGGTCAGAGAACTAGAACTGTGGTTTTCCTCTTTCACGGTTCAAATATGGGTGTAATCCACCTTTTTGTATAAAAAAAAAAAGTTTGAGTGTCTCGCTGACTGTTCAGACACAAATATATCTGTTTAAAAGACTCTGGTGTAGGCCATAGAACTAGAACTGTGGTTTTCCTCTTCCATGGTCCAAATCTGGATGTAATCCACCTTTCTGCATAAAAAAAAACAGTTTCAGTGTCTCGCTGACTGTTCAGACACAAATATATCTGTTTAAAAGATTCTGGTGTAGGTCAGAGATCTAGAACTGTGGTTTTCCACTTCCAAGGTTCAAATCTGGGTGTAATCCACCTTTTTTCCTTTTTTAGATTAAAAAAAACAGTTTGAGTATCTCGCTGACTGTTCAGACACAAATATATCTGTTTAAAAGACTCTGGTGTAGGCCAGAGAACTAGAACTGTGGTTTTCCTCTTCCACGGTTCAAATCTGGGTGTAATCCACCTATTTGCATAAAAAAAACAGTGAGTGTCTCGCTGACTGTTCAGACACAAATATATCTGTTTTAAAGATTCTGGTTTTGGCCAGAGAACTAGAACTGTGGTTTTCCTCTTCCACGGTTCAAATCTGGGTGTAATCCACCTTTTTGTATAAAAAAAAAAAGTCTGAGTGTCTCTCTGACTGTTCAGACACAAATATATCTGTTTAAAAGACTCTGGTGTAGGCCAGAGAACTAGAACTGTGGTTTTCCTCTTCGACGGTTCAAATCTTGGTTTAATCCACCTTTTTGCCTTTTTTACATGAAAAAAAAACAATTTCAGTGTCTCGCTGACTTTACAGACAGAAACATATCTGTTTAAAAGATTCTGGTGTAGATCAGAGAATTAGAAATGTGGTTTTCCTCTTCCATGTTTCAAATCTGGGTGCAATCCACATTTTTCATAAAAAAAAAACGTTTCAGTGTCTTGCTGACTGTTCAGACACAAATATATCTGTTTAAAAGATTCTGGTGTAGGCCAGAGAGCTAGAACTGTGGTTTTGCTCTTCACCGGTTCAAATCTGAGTGTAATCCACCTTTTTGCATAAAATTAACAGTTTCAGTGTCTCGCTGACTGTTCAGACACAAATATATCTGTTTAAAAGATTCTGATGTAGGCCAGAGAACTAAAACTGTGGTTTTCCTCTTCAACGGTTCAAATCTGGGTGTAATCCACCTTTTTGCCTTTTTACATTAAAAGAAACAGTTTGAATATCTCGCTGACTGTTCAGACACAAATATATCTGTTTAAAAGATTCTGGTTTTGGCCAGAGAACTAGAACTGTGGTTTTCCTCTTCCACGGTTCAAATCTGGGTGTAATCCACCTTTTTGCATAAAAAAAAACAGTTTGAGTGTCTCGCTGACTGTTCAGACACAAATATATCTGTTTAAAAGATTCTGCTGTAAGCCAGAGTACTAGAACTGTGGTTTTCCTCTTCCACTGTTCAAATCTGGGTTGTAATCCACCTTTTTGCATAAAAAAAGACAGTTTCAGTGTCTCGCTGACTGCTCAGACACAAATATCTGTTTAAAAGATTCTGGTGTAGGCCAGAGAACTAGTACTGTAGTTTTCCTCTTCGACGGTTCAAATCTGGGTATAATCCACCTTTTTGCCTTTTTTATATAAAAAAAAAACAGTTTGAGTGTCTCGTTGACTGTTCAGACACAAATATATCTGTTTAAAAGATTCTGGTGTAGGTCAGAGAAATAGAACTGTGGTTTCCCTCTTCCACGGTTCAAATCTGGGTATAATCCACCTTTTGCATAAAAAAAACAGTTTGAAAGTCTCGCTGACTGTTCAGACACAAATATATCTGTTTAAAATATTCTGGTGTAGGTCAGAGAACTAGAACTGTGGTTTTCCACTTCCACCGTTCAAATCTGGGTGTAATCCACCTTTTTTCCTTTTATAGATTAAAAAAAACAGTTTGAGTGTCTCGCTGACTGTTCAGACACAAATATATCTGTTTAAAAGACTCTGGTGTTGGCCAGAGAACTTGAACTGTGTTTTCCTCTTCCACAGTTCAAATCTGGGTGTAATCCACCTTTTTGCATAAAAAAAGATAGTTTCAGTGTCTCGATGACTGATCAGACCCAAATATATCTGTTTAAAAGATTCTGGTGTAGGTCAGAGAACGAGAACTGTGGTTTTCCTCTTTCACGGTTCAAATATGGGTGTAATCCATCTTTTTGTATAAAAAAAAAAAGTTTGAGTGTCTCGCTGACTGTTCAGACACAAATATATCTGTTTAAAAGACTCTGGTGTAGGCCAGAGAACTAGAACTGTGGTTTTCCTCTTCCATGGTTCAAATCTGGATGTAATCCACCTTTCTGCATAAAAAAAACAGTTTCAGTGTCTCGCTGACTGTTCAGACACAAATATATCTGTTTAAAAGATTCTGGTGTAGGTCAGAGAACTAGAACTGTGGTTTTCCACTTCCAAGTTTCAAATCTGGGTGTAATCCACCTTTTTTCCTTTTTTAGATTAAAAAAAACAGTTTGAGTATCTCGCTGACTGTTCAGACACAAATATATCTGTTTAAAAGACTCTGGTGTAGGCCAGAGAACTAGAACTGTGGTTTTCCTCTTCCACGGTTCAAATCTGGGTGTAATCCACCTATTTGCATAAAAAAAACAGTGAGTGTCTCGCTGACTGTTCAGACACAAATATATCTGTTTAAAACATTCTGGTTTTGGCCAGAGAACTAGAACTGTGGTTTTCCTCTTCCACAGTTCAAATCTGGGTGTAATCCACCTTTTTGTATAAAAAAAAAAAAGTCTGAGTGTCTCTCTGACTGTTCAGACACAAATATATCTGTTTAAAAGACTCTGGTGTAGGTCAGAGAACTAGAACTGCGGTTTTCCTCTTCGACGGTTCAAATCTTGGTGTAATCCACCGTTTTGCCTTTTTTACATGAAAAAAAAAACAGTTTGAGAAATGTGGTTTTCCTCTTCCACAGTTCAAATCTGGGTGTAATCCACCTTTTTGCATAAAAAAAAGACAGTTTCAGTGTCTCGCTGACTCTTCAGACACAAACATATCTGTTTAAAAGATTCTGGTGTAGATCAGAGAGCTAGAAATGTGGTTTTCCTCTTCCACGTTTCAAATCTGTGTGTAATCCACCTTTTTTCATAAAGAAAAACAGTTTCAGTGTCTCGCTGACTTTTCAGACACAAACATATCTGTTTAAAAGATTCTGGTGTAGATCAGAGAACTAGAAATGTGGTTTTCCTCTTCCACATTTCAAATCTGGGTGTAATCCACATTTTTCATAAAAAAAAACAGTTTCAGTGTCTCGCTGACTGTTCAGACACAAATATATCTGTTTAAAAGATTCTGGTGTAGGCCAGAGAGCTAGAACTGTGGTTTTGCTCTTCACCGGTTCAAATCTGAGTGTAATCCACCTTTTTGCATAAAATTAACAGTTTCAGTGTCTCGCTGACTTTTCAGACACAAATATATCTGTTTAAAAGATTCTGATGTAGGCCAGAGAACTACAACTGTGGTTTTCCTCTTCCACGCTTTAAATCTGAGTGTAATCTACCTTTTTGCATAAAAAAAACAGTTGCAGTGTCTCGCTGACTGTTCAAGCACAAATATATCTGTTTAAAAGATTCTGATGTAGGCCAGAGAACAAGAACTGTGGTTTCCCTCTTCCACGGTTCAAATCTTGGTGTAATCCACCTTTTTGCATAGAAAAAAAACAGTTTGAATGTCTCGCTGACTGTTCAGACACAAATATATCTGTTTAAAATATTCTGGTGTAGGTCAGAGAGCTAGAACTGTGGTTTCCCTCTTCCATGGTTCAAATCTGGGTGTAATCCACCTATTTGCATAAAAAAAACAGTTTGAGTGTCTCGCTGAGTGTTCAGACAGAAATATATGACGCGCCCCTGGGCCTGTGTCGCGCTGCGTTGCGCACGCGGGAGCTTACCCGGAGCCGGATCTCTTGAGGGTTGTAGTCCCGTGGCGGTGACCCGGTCCGTGCCCAGGGAGTCAAACTGAGCGGCGATGTAACAGCGGTAGATGCAGGACGACTACGCCACCCGTTGAATGCAGCTATGGAGCTGCCGCTGCAGGACAGTCCGCTGAGGCCGGTGGATAGATGGTGCAGCGTAGATGGTATAACCCCCAACGGGAGGGGTATGGCCTCAGGGCAGCAGATGTGGATGATGGGGGTAGCAGGAACCACTCAGAGACGGTGCGGTGTAATTCAGGGTCTTTACTGGTAACAACGATAGACCCTCCCGGAGTACTTGCTAGTGAACGGGGCCTGGTCAGTCCTTGAGCAGATGGGATCTCCCCTGGCCAGGCGGAGTTGTAGGCCTCCCAAACTGACTGTACTCTTCTGGCTACCTTGCTAGAAGCGGATATAAGTAGCCCACGTCCCTGAGTGTACCGTGTGGTGCTCACCCGTATGGCCGGTGACTCGGGGCCTTCTAATGGCTTCCGCTCCACGATGGCGGTGCTGGTCCCACGCGTGTGACCGTGCCTTCGGGTTTCTGGGCCTGAGGACCTGAAATCCCCTGCCGGTCGGCTTCTGCTGCTGGGTAAGAGTTAGTCCCCACAGCCTCGGACGCCGGGTCCGGTAAGAAAGCTTCTCAGTCAGGGCGAGCTCTGCAGCTGCCAGCCCCTGACTCGTAGTAGTATTGCTTCTGCTGTTTCTTGTCTCTACTCTCCTTGACTCCTAACCCTGCTTCAGCCCCGGGTTTATATAGGGGAAGTTCTTCCCCTCCCAAGACTGGGCAGGAGGTGTGGCATGTACAGGATCCCTGACCAAAGGACCTCCCACCTGCTCTCAGACATAACATTACATTACTGTGGAAACCAGACCCCTGGGGTGCCACATTCCCCCCTAGTAAAATTTAGTACTCCGGGACTAAACACATTTTAGAAAAACATAACAAGATATAACAATAACAATACAATAAGAAACACATAAAGGTGGTCACGGCATGTCCGTAACCGGGTGCAGTCTTTGAAGAAAGCAAGGTGTCCATTTCACCAAAACAGGGAGACGTAACCAGGTAGGGGTCTGTCCTACCCCGAGTCCTTAACAGTCTCTAGTCCATCCTGGGTTACGCTCCAACTATGTACAAGGATTCCCGGTAAATCCACCAAGGATTCCTAAAAATAACTGGAAACACAAAATTATACACAAGCAACAATACACAGATAAACATAAATAAAACAATTTATACACTTCAAATCCTCCAGCGTGCGGGTAACTGGCCTCTAGTGGCCCTAGTGGACCTACGGAGCTGACTGTCTGGCCCTGAACTACAGGGTGTAGGAGCTGTCAAGGGTAAACTGGGCAGCTGTCTACCGGCTCTTTGTCTCACTAGGGGTACGGCAGGCTCACTATAAGCAGAGGGTTGATCCTCCTGTTCTGCTTGTGTGGAGTCTTCTGCCTCCTGGACCGGCTGTTCTTCCAGCTCTACCTGTTGCTCCGTAGGTGCTTGGGATGCTGGTTGGAGGAAGGTGAGTACGGGTACCACAACTGCACCATTGACTTGAGTCCAAGACCGAGGGAAGTCCCCGAGCACAGTACTAACCATATCTTCCCTTTCCTCTACGGGTCGATGGTCTTCTTGTTCTTCTTCAGGGTTCCTCAGTTGTTCGGGACACTTCTTCAGGTGGTCCCGGGATACAATGGCTGTGGTTTCCCCTCCGTCTTTACTGATGGTACAAACTTTCGGGTTCTCGTGGCTTGAGGGCAGTACGGTGTACGGGTCCTTCTCCCACTGGTCGTCCAACTTGTGGAGCCGTCTCTTCCTCTTCAAGACCTGCTCTCCGGGTACCAGGGGAACAGCGGGAGCATACTGGTTGTAAGTTTTCTCTTGTCTTTCCCTAGCCTGACAGAGACTTCGCTCCACGCTCTCCTGTACTCTCCGGTACTGCTGCTGCCTCTCTGTGTCCCAGTCTGTTTCTGGTGAAGTGTCCTCGGGTGTCAGGACTCCCATTTCCAGGTCAACAGGTAACTTACCAGGTCTTGCCCTCATTAGGTAAGCCGGGGTACAGTTGGTGGAACCTACCGGGATGTGGTTGTATAGGTCCACCAGATCGGGCAACTTCTCAGGCCACAGACTGCGTTCTTCCAGGGGCAACGTTTTTAGAAGATCCATTACCACCTGGTTCATTTTCTCACAAAGTCCATTAGTTTGCGGATGGTAGGGTGTCGTCCTTATCTTTCAGCAGCCATACAGATTGCAGAATTCCTGGAAGACCTCCGCTTCAAAGGCAGGTCCCTGGTCCGTCAGCACTTGGTCCGGGTACCCGTGTGGACGGCAAAAGTGCTGCTGGAAGGCTCTAGCTGCTGTTTGAGCCGTTAAGTCCTTGACGGGGACGACAACCAGAAACCGGGAGTAATGATCCACGATGGTTAACGCGTAGACGTAGCCACTTCTGCTTGGGGTCAGTTTTACATGATCCAAGGCTACCAGTTCCAACGGTTGCCGGGTGACGATGGACTGCAGGGGAGTCTTCTGGCTGGCACGGTCCTTCCTTCTCAGGTTGCACGGGCCACAGTCTCTGCACCACTTCTCGATGGTTCCCCTCATGCCTACCCAGTGGAACCACTCGCGCAGCAGGAACTCCAGCTTCTTCCACCCGAAGTGTCCAGCTCCGTCGTGGTATGCCTCCATCACCATGGCTGCGTCTCTTCGTGGCACCACTACTTGCCAGAGTAATTCATGCGTCCGGGAGTTAAACATTCTGCGGCACAACTTCCCTTTGTAAAGGAACAGTCGACTCTTCTCTGCCCATAGTTGTTTGGCTTCCTCCGGAGCGTCTGGTTCAAGGCGAGCCTCCGGCCGAGTCAGCATCTCCTTCACCAGTCGGACGGCAGGGTCGCTGTCTTGCGTTTCCGCCCAGTTGTAGTGGGGTAAGGGGTTCAACGTAGCAGCCTGCTTACTCCTTACCCGGTGGGAATACTGGATAGTCCCATGACGGTGGAACGCAGGGAGTTCAACTTCTTCCAGTCCCTCCGGATCTTCTCCTCCGTCCGGCAGGTTGGGCATCCTGGACAGGGCGTCCGCGTTGGTATTGGAGCGTCCTGCCCGGTATTTGATTGTGAACTCGTAGTTGGACAGACGGGCCATCCACCTCTGCTCCAGGGCACCGAGTCTTGCCGTGTCCAGGAGTGTCAACGGGTTGTTATCCGTGTACACGGTGAACCGGGAAGAAGCGAGGTAATGCTTAAAGCGCTCGGTGACTGCCCATACTACGGCCAGGAACTCTAGCGTAAATGAGCTGTAATTCTCGGGGTTCCTTTCGGTGGGTCGCAGTTTTCGACTGGCGTAGGCGATTACTCGTTCCTTCCCCTGCTGGATCTGGGACAGTACGGCTCCTAGCCCGATGTTACTGGCGTCGGTGTAGAGGATAAAGGGCTGGCTATAATCCGGGTACGCCAGGATTTCGTCCCCCGTGAGGGCCATCTTCAGCTGGCGGAAGGACTCTTCTTCCAGCTCCTCCCATTTGAAGGGCGGCTTCTGGTTCTTGGCCTTCCGGGACTGGCCTATCAGGAGGTCCTGCATAGGTGCTGCCTTTTTGGTGAAACCGGGAATAAACCTTCGGTAGTAGCCTACCAACCCGAGGAACTGCCGCACTTCTTTTATGCTGGAGGGGCTTGGCCATTCCTTAATTGCGGTGATCTTATCAGGGTCGGGAGCCACTCCGTCAGCGCTCACCACGTGTCCCAGGTACTGCACCTTGGGTTTCAGGAGGTGACACTTGGAGGGTTTCACCTTTAGGCCGTAACTTGCCAGAGCTTCGAACACTTCCGCCAGGTGTTTCAGGTGGTCCTCATACGTCTTGGAATATACGATGACATCGTCCAGGTACAACAGGACCGTCTCGAAGTTTCTGTGGCCCAGACAACACTCCATTAGTCGTTGGAAGGTTCCCGGTGCGTTGCAGAGTCCGAACGGCATGCAGGTGAACTCGCTAAGTCCCATCGGGGTGGTGAATGCGGTCTTCTCCCGGTCCGCCTCTGCTACAGGAACCTGCCAGTACCCGCTAGTGAGATCCAAGGTAGAGAAGAAGTTAGCAGATCTTAAAGCAGCCAATGACTCCTCTATCCTTGGTAAGGGGTACGCATCCTTGTGTGTGATACGATTGATTTTCCGGTAATCTTCCGGTAATCTACACACATCCTCATGGTGTTGTCTTTCTTTCGGACTAAGACTAGTGGAGCTGCCCAGGGGCTACAGCTATCCCTGATCACCCCAGCCTCCTTCATGTCTCTAAGCATCCCCTTGGCGTGTTGGTAGTGGGCAGGGGGTACGGGTCGATACCTCTGTTTTATAGGAGGATGGTCTCCCGTGGGGATGTGGTGTTCTACCCCCTTCACTCGCCCGAAGTCTAACGGGTGTTTACTGAACACTCTCTCGTACTCCTGAACCACCCGATAGACTCCTTGTTTCTGGTGTGCGGGAGTGGAGTCAGTACCCAGATGTAGTTGCTGACACCAGTCCTCCATGTTTTTCTTAGAGCCGTTACCTTCCTCCGGGTGAGATGGAGGCAAGGGTTCCACAGATTGTATAGAATTTTGGTTAATGGTATATAATTTGGCTAGCGTGGCATACCGGGGCAGGTACACTTCCCTCTCCCCGATATTTATTATGCGAACGGGCACCCTCCCATGGCGTACATCAACCACCCCCCGTGCTGTCAAAATGGTGGGCCTACTGTCCGAGTAAACTGGTTCTACCATTGCCTGGTAATCTCTACCTCTCAGACCAATAGCTGCCCGGCACCAAATCATCATTTCACTTTTTGGGGGCATGGCAATAGGAAAAGGGTCACACATTCTTACGCTACCAATCTCACCGCCGGAGAGTTCCACCTGTTGCCGTCGCATCAGTGCCCGGATCTCTTTCTGGAGCACCCGCTGCTCGCCGGAGCTGGCGTTCTTGGCAACCTGCTGTAAAAGGAAAATCACCTCTGCAAGACAATTTTCAATTACATTAGTTCCTAGAGTTATTTTTGGGTGACTCTCATGTTTGTCAATATCTACAATGATCAGTCCCTGTGCTGCCAGTTCGACTCTACCGATTTTGATGGTCACCTCTTTAAATCCGATCTGTGGCACGGGCTGGCCATTGCTGGCGATGATACTCAAGTCGTCGTCGGGGTAGCGGGTAATATCCGAGTCATTCCAGTACTGCTTAAAGAGCACGTACGGGATGGTGGTGACCTGTGACCCGGTGTCCAGTAGGGCACTCATGGGAATGCCATCCAGTACCACAGGCAAGACTGGACGTCCTCCCATATATCTGTCGCGCCAGTTCGATGGGCCTGGTGATCTTTTTCCTGGGGGTTGGCCCTCTACCCCAGGTTGTGCCCGTTTAAAGAACAGTACCTTGCCATATGTCCAGGTTGATTGCAGCGGCGGCAGATGGGTCGTCCGTCCTCGCTGTATCGGTCACTGGGTCTTCCTCTGGCCGGTGGGGTCCTCCTTGGTCGACGCCACGGGATGTCCTCCGGTCCGGATGCCAGCTGGATCTTCCCTGGGGTGGAAGCCTGTAAAGACTGCACAGTTCGGGTTAGCGCAGCAACGCTCTTAGCTAGCTCTTGGACCTGATGGTGTAGGTCTGGAGCCGGGTCATTGTCCAAAGCCTGCGCATCAGCTCCCACAGGCCCTGCCGACAAGGGCGCCGCCTCCTGGTGGTAAGTGATAGCAGGGCGCTTGTGGGTCACAACGCCCCCCGGTGCCGGTTCTCGGAGCACCCGGATGGCTCTGTCCTTGAACTGTGCAAAGCCCAGATGGGGATCCTGTAAGGCCATTGCCCGCAACTGGGTTCGGTGGGTATTACAATACAGTCCCTCTATAAACTGTTCGGTCAACAGCCTGTCCTCGTTTCCCACTCCATCAGGGTCGGTCTGCTTAATGGCCCTCAGGGCCTCTTGTAGGTTTAGTGCATAGTCCCTTATACTCTCATGCGCTCGCTGCTTGCACCCGTAGAATCTAAGCTTAATCTCGGCTGAGGTGCGGGTATCAAAGGTGTCCTTCAGCCGGGTTAGTATCCCTGCGACAGTCTTCCTCCCAGGTGGCCAGGATTTTACTTCCCTTTTGGCTGCCCCGGTTAGTTGGGCCACCAGGATGCTCACTTTTTGCTCTTCTGTGAGGGGGTACACCTGGAAGAGGCTATCCAGCTTTTCTCTAAAGTCATGCAGGGTATGTGACTCCCCTGAGTACTGGGGTAACCAAGCTGCTCCCGGGATATAGGGCATGGTGAAGGGCATAACTGCAGCAGCGATGGCGCTGGCGGGGGTTGAGGCAATGAAGCTCTCCTCCGCATCCGACATCTTCCTCCCCCCTAGTGGACCGTGGCCTACCTTGCGATGATCCTGTTCCGTAGGCCGCGGCTCCGCAGTAGATCGTCAGGGTTGAGGACCTTCCGTCGCGCTCCGGTGACGTCGGCGTCTGCTGGGCTCCTTCCAGGACCTTACGCAACGTCCGGACGTGAGGCGGGGCTTCAGTTCTCGCGCGCTTTCGGAGTCCACGCCCCTCTTCTTCCCGCGCGGCGTCCTCAAGATGGCGTCCAACGGCGGGAAAACTCCACGGATGGCGGGAAGAAGGCTGAAGATGGCGCCGGATGGCGGGAATCTTCACAGATGGCGGGAAGAAGGCTGAAAATGGCGCCGGATGGCGGGAATCTTCACCGATGGCGGGAAAACTTCACGGATGGTAAGTTTTAAAAGTCTCTTTTTCAGGCACGCAGTACCCGGTGGTTGCGGGCACGAAATCCTGCCGACTACGCCAAAGTTGACGCGCCCCTGGGCCTGTGTCGCGCTGCGTTGCGCACGCGGGAGCTTACCCGGAGCCGGATCTCTTGAAGGTTGTAGTCCCGTGGCGGTGACCCAGTCCGTGCCCAGGGAGTCAAACTGAGCGGCGATGTAACAGCGGTAGATGCAGGATGACTACGCCACCCGTTGAATGCAGCTATGGAGCTGCCGCTGCAGGACAGTCCGCTGAGGCCGGTGGATAGATGGTGCAGCGTAGATGGTATAACCCCCAACGGGAGGGGTATGGCCTCAGGGCAGCAGATGTGGATGATGGGGGTAGCAGGAACCACTCAGAGACGGTGCGGTGTAATTCAGGGTCTTTACTGGTAACAACGATAGACCCTCCCGGAGTACTTGCTAGTGAACGGGGCCTGGTCAGTCCTTGAGCAGATGGGATCTCCCCTGGCCAGGCGGAGTTGTAGGCCTCCCAAACTGACTGTACTCTTCTGGCTACCTTGCTAGAAGCGGATATAAGTAGCCCACGTCCCTGAGTGTACCGTGTGGTGCTCACCCGTATGGCCGGTGACTCGGGGCCTTCTAATGGCTTCCGCTCCACGATGGCGGTGCTGGTCCCACGCGTGTGACCGTGCCTTCGGGTTTCTGGGCCTGAGGACCTGAAATCCCCTGCCGGTCGGCTTCTGCTGCTGGGTAAGAGTTAGTCCCCACAGCCTCGGACGCCGGGTCCGGTAAGAAAGCTTCTCAGTCAGGGCGAGCTCTGCAGCTGCCAGCCCCTGACTCGTAGTAGTATTGCTTCTGCTGTTTCTTGTCTCTACTCTCCTTGACTCCTAACCCTGCTTCAGCCCCGGGTTTATATAGGGGAAGTTCTTCCCCTCCCAAGACTGGGCAGGAGGTGTGGCATGCACAGGATCCCTGACCAAAGGACCTCCCACCTGCTCTCAGACATAACATTACATTACTGTGGAAACCAGACCCCTGGGGTGCCACATATATCTGTTTAAAAGATTCTGGTTTTATCCATAGAACTAGAACTGTGGTTTTCCTCTTCCACAGTTCAAATCTGGGTGTAATCCACCTTTTTGCATAAAAAAAGATAGTTTCAGTGTCTCGCTGACTGCTCAGACCAAAATATATCTGTTTAAAAGATTCTGGTGTAGGTCAGAGAACTAGAACTGTGGTTTTCCTCTTTCACGGTTCAAATATGGGTGTAATCCACCTTTTGCATTAAAAAACAGTTTGAGTGTCTCGCTGACTGTTCAGACACAAATATATCTGTTTAAAAGATTCTGGTGTAGGCCAGAGAGCTAGAACTGTGGCTTTCCTCTTCCACGGGTCAAATCTGAGTGTAATCCTCCTTTTTGCATGAAAAAAACAGTTTCAGCGTCTCGCTGACTGTTCAGACACAAATATATCTGTTTAAAAGACTCTGATGTAGGCCGGAGAACTAGAACTGTGATTTCCCTCTACCACGGTTAAAATCTGGGTGTAATCCACCTTTTTGTATAAAAAAAAAAAGTTTGAGTGTCTCGCTGACTGTTCAGACACAAATATATCTGTTTAAAAGACTCTGGTGCAGGCCAGAGAACTAGAACTGTGGTTTTCCTCTTCCACGGTTCAAATCTGGATGTAATCCACCTTTTTGCATTAAAAAAAACAGTTTGAGTGAGTCGCTGACTGTTCAGACACAAATATATCTGTTTAAAAATTTCTGGTGTAGGTCAGAGAACTAGAACTGTGGTTTTCCTCTTCCACGGTTTAAATCTGAGTGTAATCCACCTTTCTGCATAAAAAAAAACAGTTTCAGTGTCTCGCTGACTGTTCAGACACAAATATATCTGTTTAAAAGATTCTGGTGTAGGTCAGAGAACTAGAACTGTGGTTTGCCTCTTTCACGGTTCAAATCTGGGTGTAATCCACCTTTTTGCATAAAAAAAACAGTTTCAGTGTCTCGCTGACTGTTCAGACACAAATATATCTGTTTAAAAGATTCTGGTGTAGGCCAGAGAAATAGAACTGTGTTTTTCCTCTTCAACGGTTCAAATCTGGGTGTAATCCACTTTTTTGCCTTTTTTACATAAAAAAAAACAGTTTGAGTGTCTCGCTGACTGTTCAGACACAAATATATCTGTTTAAGAGATTCTGGTGTAGGCCAAAGAACTAGAACTGTGGGTTTCCTCTTCCTCGGTTCAAATCTGGATGTAATCCACCTTTCTGCATAAAAAAATCAGTTTCAGTGTCTCGCTGACTGCTCAGACACAAATATATCTGTTTAAAATATTGTGGTGTATGTCAGAGAACTAGACCTGTGGTTTTCCTCTTTCACGGTTCAAATCTGGGTGTAATTCACCTTTTGCATAAAAAAAACAGTTTCAGTGTCTCGCTGACTGTTCAGACACAAATATATCTGTTTAAAAGATTCTGGTGTAGGCCAGAGAGCTAGAACTGTGGCTTTCCTCTTCCACGGGTCAAATCTGAGTGTAATCCTCCTTTTTGTATAAAAAAAACAGTTTCAGTGACTCGCTGACTGTTCAGACACAAATATATCTGTTTAAAAATTTCTAGTGTAGGTCAGAGAACTAGAACTGTGGCTTCCTTCTTCCACAGTTCAAATCTGAGTGTAATCCACCTTTCTGCATAAAAAAAACAGTTTCAGTGTCTCGCTGACTGTTCAGACACAAATATATCTGTTTAAAAGATTCTGGTGTAGGCCAGAGAACTAGAACTGTGGTTTTCCTCTTCGACGGTTCAAATCTGGGTGTGATCCAACTTTTTGTCCTTTTTGCATAAAAAAAAACAGTTTGAGTGTCTCGCTGACTGTTCAGACACAAACATATCTGTTTAAAAGTTTCTGGCGTAGGTCAGAGAACTAGAACTGTGGTTTTCCTCTTCCATGGTTCAAATCTGGGTGTAATCCACCTTTTTGTACAAAAAAACAGTTTGAATGTCTCGCTGACTGTTCAGACACAAATATATCTGTTTAAAAGACTTTGGCGTAGGCCAGAGAACTAGAACTGTGGTTTTCCTCTTCCACAGTTCAAATCTGGGTGTAATCCACCTTTTTGCATAAAAAAAAAACAGTTTGAGTATCTCGCTGACTGTTCAGACACAAATATATCTGTTTAAAAGATTCTGGTGTAGATCAGAGAACTAGAACTGTGGTTTTCCTCTTTCACGGTTCAAATCTGTGTGTAATCCACCTTTTTGTATAAAAAAAAACAGTTTGAGTGTACAGTCATGGCCAAAAGTATTGAGAATGAGACAAATAGTAATTTTTCCAAAGTTTACTGCTTCATTTTTTGTAATGGCAATTTGCATATACTCCTGAATGTCAAAGAGTGATCAGATTAACAGCAATTACTGTACTTGCAAAGTCAATATTTGCCCAGAAAATGAACTTTAACCCCCAAAACACATTTCAACATCATTGCAGTCCTGCCTTAAAAGGAGCAGCTAACATCGTTTTAGTGATTGATCCATTAACACAGGTGTGGGTGTTGATGAGGACAGGGCTGGCGATCAATCAGTCATGATTAAGTAAGAATGACATCAATGGACACTTTAAAAGGAGGCTGGTTCTTGGTATCATTGTTTCTCTTCTGTTAACCTTGGTTATCTCTAAAGAAACACGTGCAGCCATCATTGCACTGCACAAAAATGGCCTAACAGGGAAGAGTTTCGCAGCTACAAAGATTGCACCTCAGTCAACAATCTATCGCATCATCAAGATCTTCAAGGAGAGAGCTTCCATTGTTGTCAAAAAGGCTCCAGGGCGCCCAAGAAAGACCAGCAAGCGCCAGGACCGTATCTTAAAACTGTTTCAGCTGCGGGATCGGACTACCAGCAGTGCCGAGATTGCTCAGGAATGGCAGCAGGCTGGTGTGAGTGCTTCTGCACACACTGTGAGGCGGAGACTCTTTGAGCAAGGGCTGGTTTCAAGGAGGGCAGCAAAGAAGCCACTTCTCTCCAGAAAAAACATCAGGGACCGACTGATATTCTGCAAAAGGTACAGGGAGTGGACTGCTGAGGACTGGGGCAAAGTCATTTTCTCTGATGAATCCCCTTTTCGATTGTTTGGGACATCTGGAAAACAGCTTATTCAGAGAAGAAGAGGTGAGCGTTACCACCAGTCTTGTCTCATGCCAACTGTAACGCATCCTGAAGCCATTCATGTGTGGGGTTGCTTCTCAGCCAAGGGAATCGGCTCACTCACAGTCTTGCCTAAAAACACAGCCATGAATAAAGAATGGTACCAGAATGTCCTCCAAGAGCAACTTCTCCCAACCGTCCAAGAGCAGGTTGGCGCCCAACAATGCCTTTTCCAGCATGATGGAGCACCTTGCCATAAAGCAAAGGTGATAACTAAATGGCTCATGGAACAAAACATAGAGATTTTGGGTCCATGGCCTGGAAACTCCCCAGATCTTAATCCCATTGAGAACTTGTGGTCAATAATCAAGAGACGGGTGGACAAACAAAAACCAACAAATTCTGGCAAAATGCAAGCATTGATTATGCAAGAATCGACTGCTATCAGTCAGGATTTGGTCCAAAAGTTGATTGAGAGCATGCCAGGGAGAATTACAGAGGTCTTGAAGAAGAAGGGGCAACACTGCAAATATTGACTTGCTGCATTAACTCATTCTAACTGTCAATATAACCTATTGGTACTCATAATATGATTGCAATTATATTTCTGTATGTGATATAAACATCAGACAAACACTAATAAAAACCAGAGGCCAGCAGATCATGTGAAAACATAATTTTGGTGTCATTCTCAAAACTTTTGGCCATGACTGTACCGCTGACTGTTCAGACACAAATGTGACACCCCAGGGGTCTGGTTGCCACAGTAATAGAGATATTATGTCTGAGAGCAAGTGGGAGGTTTCTCTGGTCAGGATCCCTAAGCATGCAACACGGTCCGCCCAGACCTGGGAGGGGAGGAATCTGCCCTTATAAACTGGGTCTGGGCGGGATTAGAGCAGTCTGAGTCAGAGTCAGAGTGAAGCTGCAGACACAGGGAAAGTGAGATCAGGAGCTCTGGAGGAGCAGTAGCTGATGTCCAGGGGCTGGAGCTGAGCAGAGTTCGCCCTGGACGAAGATACTAAAACCGGACACAGGAGTCCGAGGCTGTGGGGATATCCAGGTCCAGCAGCAGAAACCAGCCGGCAGGGGATTCCAGGTCCTCTGGCCATAGAAGCCCGGAGGCTCAGTCACAGAGAAGGGACCAGCGCCGCCATCCAGGAGCGGAGGCTAACAGAAGGCCCCAAGTCACCAGCCATACGGGTGAGCACCACACGGTATACTCAGGGACATGGGCTACTTGTAACCGCTGACAGCAAGGTAGCCAGGAAGAGTGCAGATTAACTGGGAGGCCTACAACTCCACCTGGCCAGGGGAACTCCTGCTTGCTCGCAGACTGACCAGGCCCCTTACACTAGCCAGTACTCCTGGGAGGGTCTGTCTTGTACCATCAGTAAAGACCCTGAACTGCACCTCACGTCTCTGTGATTCCTTGCCGCTCCAGCACCATTAGCACTGGGACCCTCACACCATCACTCCCATCATCATCCACATTAGCTGCCCTGAGGCAATACTCCTCCCGTGGGGAGTTATCCCATACTCGGCTGCGCAACCAACATCAGCCTCAGCGGTCGGCAGCGCAGCGGCGGTCCCCACTGACCGCAATCCACGGGTGGCGTAGTCGGACACTTATTTCAACAATTAGACTACCACTGGTTTGACCACCCTGGGCACGGACCGGGTCACCGCCACACGGAGACTACAACCCCCAGCATCCCAGCGATCCGGTTCCGGGTATTCCCCCTGCACAGCAGCAGCAGCACATTCCCAGGGGGCGCGTCACAAATATATCTGTTTAAAAGATTCTGGTGTAGGTCAGAGAACTAGAACTGTGGTTTTCCTCTTCAACGGTTCAAATCTGGGTGTAATCCACCTTTTTGCCTTTTTACATTAAAAAAAACAGTTTGAGTATATCGCTGACTGTTCAGACACAAATATAGCTGTTTAAAAGATTCTGGTGTAGGTCTGAGAGCTAGAACTGTGTTTTTCCTCTTCCACGGTCCAAATCTGGGTGTAATTCACCTTTTTGCATAAAAAAAAAACATTTTGAGTTTCTTGCTGACTGTTCAGACACAAATATATCTGTTTAAAAGATTCTAGTGTAGGCCAGAGAAATAGAACTGTGGTTTTCCTCTTCAACGGTTTAAATCTGGGTGTAATACACCTTTTTGCCTTTTTTACAAAAAAAAAACAGTTTGAGTGTCTCGCTGACTGTTCAGACACAAATATATCTCTTTAAAAGACTCTGGTGTAGCCCAAAGAACTAGAACTGTGGGTTTCCTCTTCCACGGTTCAAATCTGGATGTAATCCACCTTTCTGCATAAAAAAAACCGTTTCAGTGTCTCGCTGACTGCTCAGACACAAATATATCTGTTTAAAAGATTCTGGTGTATGTCAGAGAACTAGACCTGTGATTTTCCTCTTTCACGGTTCAAATCTGGGTGTAATCCACCTTTTGCATAAAAAAAACAGTTTCAGTGTCTCGCTGACTGTTCAGACACAAATATATCTGTTTAAAAGATTCTGGTGTAGGCCAGAGAGCTAGAACTGTGGCTTTCCTCTTCCACGGGTCAAATCTGAGTGTAATTCTCCTTTTTGCATAAAAAAAACAGTTTCAGTGACTCTCTGACTGTTCAGTCACAAATATATCTGTTTAAAAATTTCTCATGTAGGTCAGAGAACTAGAACTGTGGTTTTCCTCTTCCACGGTTCAAATCTGAGTGTAATCCACCTTTCTGCATAAAAAAAACAGTTTCAGTGTCTCGCTGACTGTTCAGACACAAATATATCTGTTTAAAAGATTCTGGTGTAGGCCAGAGAACTAGAACTGTGGTTTTCCTCTTTGACGGTTCAAATCTGGGTGTAATCCACCTTTTTGCCTTTTTTGCATAAAAAAAACAGTTTGAGTGTCTCGCTCACTGTTCAGACACAAACATATCTGTTTAAAAGTTTCTGGTGTAGGTCAGAGAACTAGAACTGTGGTTTTCCTCTTTCATGGTTCAAATCTGGGTGTAATCCACCTTTTTGTATAAAAAAACAGTTTGAATGTCTCGCTGACTATTCAGACACAAATATACCTGTTTAAAAGATTCTGGTGTAGGTCTGAGCACTAGAACTGTGTTTTTCCTCTTCCACGGTTCAAATCTGGGTGTAATCCACCTTTTTGCCTTTTTACAGTAAAAAAAAACAGTTTGAGTATCTCGGTGACTGTTCAGACACAAATATACCTGTTTAAAAGATTCTGGTGTAGGTCTGAGCACTAGAACTGTGTTTTTCCTCTTCCACGGTTCAAATCTGGGTGTAATCCACCTTTTTGCATAAAAAAAAACAGTTTCAGTTACTCGCTGACTGTTCAGACACAAATATATCTGTTTAAAAGATTCTGGTGTATGTCAGAGAACTAGACCTGTGGTTTTCCTCTTTCACGGTTCAAATATGGGTGTAATCCACCTTTTGCATAAAAAAAACAGTTTCAGTGACTCGCTGACAGTTCAGGCACAAATATATCTGTTTAAAAGTTTCTGGTGTAGGCCAGAGTACTAGAACTGTGGTTTCCCTCTTCCACGGTTCAAATCTGGGTGTAATCCACCTTTTTGCATCAAAAAAAACAGTTTGAATGTCTCGCTGACTGTTCAGACACAAATATATCTGTTTAAAAGATTCTTGTGTAGGTCAGAGAAATAGAACTGTGGTTTTCCACTTCCACGGTTCAAATCTGGGTGTAATCCACCCTTTTTCCTTTTTTAGATTAAAAAAAACAGTTTGAGTATCTCGCTGACTGTTCAGACACAAATATATCTGTTTAAAAGATTCTGGTGTAGGCCAGAGAACTAGAACTGTGGTTTTCCTCTTTCACGGTTCAAATCTGGGTGTAATCCACCTTTTTGCATAAAAAAAAAAAAAGTTTCCGTGTCTCGCTGACTGTTCAGACACAAATATATCTGTTTAACCACTTCGCGCCAGAGCCTGTTTTTGCCTTCGTGACCGGGCCAATTTTTTCAATTCTGACCACTGTCACTTTATGAGGTAATTACTCTGGAACGCTTCAACGGATCCCCCTGATTCTGAGATAGTTTTTTTGTGACATATTGTACTTCATGATAGTGGTAAAATTTCTTCGATATCACTTGCGTTTATTTGTGAAAAAATCAGAAATTTGGCGAAAATTTTGAAAATTTTGCAATTTTCAAATTTTGAATTTTCATGCCCTTTAATCAGAGAGATATATCACACAAAATAGTTAATGAATAACATTTCCCACATGTCTACTTCACATCAGCACAATTTTGGAACCAAAATTTTTTTCTGTTAGGAAGCTATAAGGGTTAAAAGTTGACCAGCGATTTCTCATTTTTACAACAAAATTTACAAAAACATTTTTTTAGGGACCACATCTTATTTGAAGTGACTTTGAGGAGCCTTCATGACAGAAAATACCCAAAAGTGATACCATTCTAAAAACTGCACCCCTCAAGGTGCTCAAAACCACATTCAAGAAGTTTATTAACCCTTCAGGTGCTTCACAGGAATTTTTGGAATGTGGAAGAAAACAATGAACATTTAACTTTTTTTCACAAAACTGCTACTTTAGCCTCAAATTTTTAATTTTCACAAGGGCAGCCAGAAAAAATGGACCCCAAAATGTGTTGTGCAATTTCTCCTGAGCACACTGATACCCCATATGTGGTGCAAAGCCACTGTTTGGGCGCACGGCATGGCTCGGAAGGTAAGGAGCGCCATTTGACTTTTGGAATGGAAATTTGACTGGAATCGATAGCGGACGCCATGTTGCATTTGGAGAGCCCCTGAGGTGCCTAAACAGAGGAAACCCCCAACAAGTCACCCCATTTTGGAAAATAGACCCCTCAAGGAACTTATCTAGATGTGTGGTGAGCACCTTGAACCCCCAGGGGCTTCACACAATTTTATAATGTTGAAGGGTGAAAATAAAAAAACACATTTTTATCACAAAACTGCTATTTTAGCCTCAAATTTTTAATTTTCACAAGGGCAGCCAGAAAAAATGGACCCCAAAATGTGTTGTGCAATTTCTCCTGAGCACGCTGATACCCCATATGTGGTGCAAAGCCACTGTTTGGGCGCACGGCATGGCTCGGAAGGTAAGGAGCGCCATTTGACTTTTGGAATGGAAATTTGACTGGAATCGATAGCGGACGCCATGTTGCATTTGGAGAGCCCCTGAGGTGCCTAAACAGAGGAAACCCCCAACAAGTCACCCCATTTTGGAAACTAGACCCCTCAAGAAACTTATCTAGATGTGTGGTGAGCACGTTGAACCCCCAGGGGCTTCACACAATTTTATAATGTTGAAGGGTGAAAATAAAAAAACACATTTTTATCACAAAACTGCTACTTTAGAATCAAATTTTTAATTTTCACAAGGGCAGCCAGAAAAAATGGACCCCAAAATGTGTTGTGCAATTTCTCCTGAGCACGCTGATACCCCATATGTGGTGCAAAGCCACTGTTTGGGCGCACGGCATGGCTCGGAAGGTAAGGAGCGCCATTTGACTTTTGGAATGGAAATTTGACTGGAATCGATAGCGGACGCCATGTTGCATTTGGAGAGCCCCTGAGGTGCCTAAACAGAGGAAACCCCCAACAAGTCACCCCATTTTGGAAACTAGACCCCTCAAGGAACTTATCTAGATGTGTGGTGAGCACCTTGAACCCCCAGGGGCTTCACACAATTTTATAATGTTGAAGGGTGAAAATAAAAAAACACATTTTTATCACAAAACTGCTACTTTAGCCTCAAATTTTTAATTTTTACAAGGGCAGCCAGAAAAAATGGACCCCAAAATGTGTTGTGCAATTTCTCCTGAGCACGCTGATACCCCATATGTGGTGCAAAGCCACTGTTTGGGCGCACGGCATGGCTCGGAAGGTAAGGAGCGCCATTTGACTTTTGGATTGGAAATTTGACTGGAATTGATAGCGGACGCCATGTTGCATTTGGCGAGCCCCTGAGGTGCCTAAACAGAGGAAACCCCCAACAAGTCACCCCATTTTGGAAACTAGACCCCTCAAGGAACTTATCTAGATGTGTGGTGAGCACCTTGAACCCCCAGGGGCTTCACACAATTTTATAATGTTGAAGGGTGAAAATAAAAAAACACATTTTTAACACAAAACTGCTAATTTAGCCTCAAATTTTAAATTTTCACAAGGGCAGCCAGAAAAAATGGACCCCAAAATGTGTTGTGCAATTTCTCCTGAGCACGCTGATACCCCATATGTGGTGCAAAGCCACTGTTTGGGCGCACGGCATGGCTCGGAAGGTAAGGAGCGCCATTTGACTTTTGGAATGGAAATTTGACTGGAATCGATAGCGGACGCCATGTTGCATTTGGAGAGCCCCTGAGGTGCCTAAACAGAGGAAACCCCCAACAAGTCACCCTATTTTGGAAACTAGACCCCTCAAGGAACTTATCTAGATGTGTGGTGAGCACCTTGAACCCCCAGGGGCTTCACACAATTTTATAATGTTGAAGGGTGAAAATAAAAAAACACATTTTTATCACAAAACTGCTAATTTAGCCTCAAATTTTTAATTTTCACAAGGGCAGCCAGAAAAAATGGACCCCAAAATGTGTTGTGCAATTTCTCCTGAGCACGCTGATACCCCATATGTGGTGCAAAGTCACTGTTTGGGCGCACGGCATGGCTCGGAAGGTAAGGAGCGCCATTTGACTTTTGGAATGGAAATTTGACTGGAATCGATAGCGGACGCCATGTTGCATTTGGAGAGCCCCTGAGGTGCCTAAACAGAGGAAACCCCCAACAAGTCACCCCATTTTGGAAACTAGACCCCTCAAGGAACTTATCTAGATGTGTGGTGAGCACCTTGAACCCCCAGGGGCTTCACACAATTTTATAATGTTGAAGGGTGAAAATAAAAAAACACATTTTTATCACAAAACTGCTACTTTAGAATCAAATTTTTAATTTTCACAAGGGCAGCCAGAAAAAATGGACCCCAAAATGTGTTGTGCAATTTCTCCTGAGCACGCTGATACCCCATATGTGGTGCAAAGCCACTGTTTGGGTGCACGGCATGGCTCGGAAGGTAAGGAGCGCCATTTGACTTTTGGAATGGAAATTTGACTGGAATCGATAGCGGACGCCATGTTGCATTTGGAGAGCCCCTGAGGTGCCTAAACAGAGGAAACCCCCAACAAGTCACCCCATTTTGGAAACTAGACCCCTCAAGGAACTTATCTAGATGTGTGGTGAGCACCTTGAACCCCCAGGGGCTTCACACAATTTTATAATGTTGAAGGGTGAAAATAAAAAAACACATTTTTATCACAAAACTGCTACTTTAGCCTCAAATTTTTAATTTTCACAAGGGCAGCCAGAAAAAATGGACCCCAAAATGTGTTGTGCAATTTCTCCTGAGCACGCTGATACCCCATATGTGGTGCAAAGCCACTGTTTGGGTGCACGGCATGGCTCGGAAGGTAAGGAGCGCCATTTGACTTTTGGAATGGAAATTTGACTGGAATGGATAGCGGACGCCATGTTGCATTTGGAGAGCCCCTGAGGTGCCTAAACAGAGGAAACCCACAACAAGTGACCGAATTTTACAATCTACTCCTCTGTATAAATTAATCTAGTGGTGGGAAAATAAGTAGGTAAATGGTCACTAAACCCATAGATGAATTCCCACAGAGGTGTCATTTCCATAATGGGGTCACTTCAGGGGGGATTATGCTGTTCTGGCACTTTTCAGAGTACCAGAGCTAAAGAATCCCCCCTGAAGTGACCCCATTTTGGAAATGACACCCCTCTGGGAATTCATCTATGGGTTTAGTGACCATTTTAACTCGATGGATGATTTCCAGAAACAAGCACGCAATGGAAGGTTTGGATTCTGGAGAACCCCCCCCCCACCCCTGGAAATTAAGTGAGCTCTACTCGAATATGTCATTCACTAAATGAACCAAATGTTTGAATGACAAATTGGGATACATTTTTACAGTTTAAAAACGTGGTTCTGTGTGGTAGATTTTAAAGCAGTCAGTGACGCATAAGGCTGGCAATGATGGGCATTGTGGGCAATAGTAGCGGGTATCACGCCTCATTCCTCTCTTAGTACATACACGACATCTTTTCTGGGGGTTCCTTCTTGTTTCCGTTGCTGGAATAAGTGCAATAAAATGTCGCTCAGTGAGTCTTTTCACATCCTCAGATTCTAATGGATGAGCGGGGCTAACACTTTGAAAGACAAGATTTTCAATTACCTTTTCTTGATAATCAAGAAAAGGATCTGAATTTCCTGCTTTTTTGTACAACACAAAAGAATTGTATGTGGCCACCTGAAACAAATAGATAACCAACTTTTTATACCAGGTATAGGACTTTCTTGATACCTGGTATGGCTGTAGAACCTGGTCTGCAAGGTCCACACCCCCCATGTGTTTGTTGTAGTCAATGACTGACACAGGTTTTTGCTTCGGAGTGGTGGATCCTAGTCCTACAGTGGCCCTTGTGGCATCTGTGTGGATCGAGCTGAGGACAAAAATATCCCTCTTATCCCTATATTTCAGGGCAAGCAGCTCTCCGTTGCGTACAGCCCCTGACTGCCCCTTTTGGAACTTTTGGTTGATCAATGGTTGTGGAAACCCCTGACGGTTTTTACGGATGGTCCCACAAGCCCCGATGTTGTGTTCAACCAGACTTTTAAATAAGGGTATGCTGGTGTAATAATTGTCCACATATAGATTGTAGCCTTTTTGAAAAAATGGACTTATCAGCTCCCAAACAATTTTTCCAGATGTCCCCAGATAAGTAGGGCATCCTGGTGGGTTTAGCTGGCTATCTTTCCCCTCATATATGCGGAAAGCGGATGTGTATCCGGTTGAACTTTCGCACATTTTATAGATCTTTATTCCAAACCTTGCCCTTTTAGATGGGATAAATTGCTTGAGGTGCAGTCTTCCTTTGAATTTTACAAGGGACTCATCTATAGAAATATTTTGTGTTGGGGTGTAGAGGCTTAAGAATTTTTCTGACAAATTTTCAATGATGGGTCTAATTTTATATAACCTGTCATGTTCTGGGGCATTTCTGGGCAGGCATTGACTATTGTCGTTAAAATGCCAAAACCGCATGAGCATTTCATAACGGGTCCTAGGCAGAATGACTGAAAACATATGGGTGGCTTGAACAGGGTGGTTGGACCAGTAGGATCGAATGCTCGGTTTTTTAACAAGCCCCATGGCAAATGTAAGTCCTAAAAATTTTTTTATTTCCGGGACATTAGTTGGTGTCCATAAATTTGCCCTAGCATAGTAAGATCGGGGATTCTGGCTTATGAATTGGGATGCATATAAATTTGTTTGCACGACAATATGCTCTAGCAAGCTGTCTGTAAAAAACAAATTAAAAAAATGAATTGGTCCAAAATCTTCCACCTCCACATTTATACCAGGAGTGGCGTTGAAATCAGGGCTGAATGGAGCAGCCGAATCCGAAGCCTCCCATCTGGGAAATGCTAGATCATGTGGCAAAGCCCCTTGTACACTGGCGTGCGCCAATTCACTATTAGCAGGGACAGCGCTTGTACTGGGCAGTGTTCCCTGATTTGGAGACGTTTGTCCAGTAGCGCTATTTGCCCCTATTGTTGTACTGGTCCTTGGGCTTGAGGATGGACCAGAATCACTGCTCATTTCTGAGCTCTCAGTGTCGCCACTACTAAAGCCCTCAAAATCCACATCTCCATCTGAGATTGCGCTGTCATCAGTGTCAGAACACAGCAGGGCATACACCTCCTCTGCGGTATAAGTCTGACGGGCCATTTTATTTTTAGATTTTTTGACTGGACTGAACGGACCAGACTGAACGGACGGGACTGATCTGACAGGACTGACTGATCTGACAGGACTGACTGACTGATCTGACAGGACTGACTGACTGACAGGACTGACTGACTGACAGATCTGACAGGACTGACTGACTGGATTGATCTGACAGGACTGACTGACTGGACTGATCTGACAGGACTGACTGACTGGACTGATCTGACAGGACTGACAGATCTGACAGGACTGACTGACTGACAGATCTGACAGGACTGACTGACTGACAGATCTGACAGGACTGACTGACTGACAGATCTGACAGGACTGACTGATCTGACAGGACTGACTGACTGATCTGACAGGACTGACTGACTGATAGATCTGACAGGACTGACTGACTGATCTGACAGGACTGACTGACTGATAGATCTGACAGGACTGACTGACTGATAGATCTGACAGGACTGACTGACTGACAGATCTGACAGGACTGATCTGACAGGACTGACTGATCTGACAGACTCACTAACCCTAACTCTTACTTTCTTTTTTATTTTTATTTTTTTTTTTTACTTTCACAGTGGCAAGGCTGACACAGCTCTTGTCACACTGTTTCTCCTCTGCTCTCTCACTGAGATCGGAGGAGAAACAGTGTATTTATCAGGCAGATCGCCCGGGAAAGTTTGTTGCTAAAACAAACTTCCCTGGTGATCTATCTGATTGGCTGGTGTGACGCTGACATCATCGAGACCTGAGCCAATCAGGTCTCAATGATGTCAGAGGTCACAGCACCGGGATCCCCGCCGCTCCTGAGGTATGTGGGTGGTCCCGATCGCCGACCACCAGCTGTTACTATCTTTTAAATGCCGCGATCACTATGGATCGCGGCATCTAGAAGATAGGAACAGGTTAACATCATGGGGACCTGATCCATTCAGGTCCCCATGATGCCACATGTCAGAGCTATCGCTCTGAACCGGTATCGCAGCGCTAGCAGGACCCTGGGGGTCCTGAGCACTGCGGGACCACCCACCGTTTTTAAACGTCGGCGCTGCACAGAGCCCGGGCAGCGCCGACGTTTATGTACAGTGGGCGGTCCTGAACCGGTTAAAAGATTCTGGCGTAGGCCAGAGAGCTAGAACTGTTGTTTTCCTCTTCCACGGTTCAAATCTGAGTGTAATCCACCTTTTTGCATTAAAAAAACAGTTTGAGTGTCTCGCTGACTGTTCAGACACAAATATATCTGTTTAAAAGATTCTGGTGTAGGCCAGAGAACTAGAACTGTGGTTTTCCTCTTCCATGGTTCAAATCTGGGTGTAATCCACCTTTTTGCCTTTTTTACATTAAAAAAAACAGTTTCAGTGTCTCGTTGACTGTTCAGACACAAATATATCTGTTTAAAAGATTCTGGTGTAGGTCAGAGAACTAGAACTGTGGTTTTCCTCTTTCACTGTTCAAATCTGGATGTAATCCACATTTTTGCATAAAAAAAAACAGTTTCAGTGACTCGCTGACTGTTCAGACACAAATATATCTGTTTAAAAGTTTCTGGTGTAGGTCAGAAAACTAGAACTGTGGTTTTTCTCTTCCATGGTTTAAATCTGAGTGTAATCCACCTTTCTGTATAAAAAAAACAGTTTCAGTGTCTCGCTGACTGTTCAGACACAAATATATCTGTTTAAAAGATTATGGTGTATGTTAGAGAACTACACCTGTGGTTTTCCTCTTTCACGATTCAAATCTGGGTGTAATCCACCTTTTGCATAAAAAAATAGTTTCAGAGTCTCGCTGACTGTTCAGACACAAATATATCTGTTTAAAAGATTCTGGTGTAGGCCAGAGAGCTAGAACTGTGGCTTTCCTCTTCCACGGGTCAAATCTGAGTGTAATCCTCCTTTTTCCATAAAAAAAACAGTTTCAGTGACTCGCTGACTGTTCAGACAACAATATATATGTTTAAAAGTTTCTGTTGTAGGTCAGAGAACTAGAACTGTGGTTTTCCTCTTCCACGGCTTAAATCTGAGGGTAATCCACCTTTCTGCATAAAAAAAACAGTTTCAGTGTCTCGCTGACTGTTCAGACACAAATATATCTGTTTAAAAGATTCTGGGGTAGGTCAGAGAACTAGAACTGTGGTTTTCCACTTCCACGGTTCAAATCTGGGTGTAATCCACCTTTTTTCCTTTTTTAGATTAAAAAAAACAGTTAGAGTATCTCGCTGACTGTTCAGACACAAGTATATCTGTTTAAAAGATTCTGGTGTAGGCTAGAGAACTAGAACTGTGGTTTTCCTCTTCCACGGTTCAAGTCTGGGTGTAATCCACTTTTGCATAAAAAAAACAGTTTGAGTGTCTCACTGACTGTTCAGACACAAGCATATCTGTTTAAAAGATTCTGGTGTAGGCCAGAGAGCTAGAACTGTGGTTTCCCTCTTCCACGGTTCATATCTGGGTGTTATCCACCTTTTTGCATAAAAAGAAACATTTTGAATGTCTCGCTGACTGTTCAGACACAAATATATCTGTTTAAAAGACTCTGGTGTAGGTCAGAGAACTAGAACTGTTTTTTTCCTCTCCCACGGTTCAAATCTGGGTGTTATGCACCTTTTTGCATTAAAAAAAACAGTTTCAGTGTCTCGCTGACTGTTCAGACACAAATATATCTGTTTAAAAGATTCTGATGTAGGCCAGAGAACTAGAACTGTGGTTTTCCTCTTCCACGGTTCAAATCTGGGTGTAATCCACCTTTTTGCATAAAAAAAAAAACAGTTTCAGTGACTCGCTGACTGTTCAGACACAAATATATCTGTTTAAAAGATTCTGGTGTAGGCCAGAGAACTAGAACTTTGGTTTTCCTCTTCCACGGTTCAAATCTGGGTGTAATCCACCTTTTTGCGTAAAAAAAGCCTTAGTTACTTACCGGTAACGGGATTTTTCGGAGCCCATGACAGCACCACCTGAGAGAGAGAGAGAGAGGATCCGCCCATCAAGGACAGGAAACCTACAGGTTAAAAAGGGCGGCCCTCTCTTCCCGCCTCAGTTTAGTTAACAGAACATGAGAGTACCGCCAAGGTTAGTTATAACAAAACATAATCACATTAAGTACATTACTTTTCATCATTTTCCCGCAAGGGTGCACAAAAAGAAATCAACTCTACGGGAGTGCACAACACCAGTGAAGGGAGGGAATATACGGGGGCTGTCATGGGCACCGAAAAATCCCGTTACCGGTAAGTAACTAAGGCTTTATTCGGTCTCCCATGACAGCACCACGCGAGAGAATTACAGAGACGAAGGAAATTAGGGAGGGACCACAGCTTTAAGCACCCTTCTCCCGAAAGTGAGATCTGCAGAGCCACCCAGATCCAATCTATAGTGCCTATATAAAGTAGAGTGAGAAGACCAAGTGGCAGCCTTACAAATTTCCTCAATGGAAAGCCCTGTCTTCTCCGCCCAGGAGGTTGATACCGCTCTGGTAGAATGCGCCCTCAATCCCTCCGGTATCTCTTTATCTCCTGAGGAGTATGCGAGGGAAATGGCCTCCTTGATCCATCTAGCGATTGTAGCCTTTGAGGCCTTACAACGCTTTCTATTCCCCTAATAGCAAATAAATAGGGACTTATCCTTTCTAAATCCACGTGATACTACTAAGTACATTAGTACGCACCTCCTAACGTCTAAAGTGTGAAGCCTCTCCTCCTTTTGATTTTTGGGCGGGAAGCAAAAAGTCAGGAGAACTATCTCCTGGGTTCTATGGAATCGAGTGGCCACTTTAGGAAGAAAGGCCGGATCAGGTTTTAATATAATCCTATCGTCCAGAATTTGCGTAAATGGAGGGCATATTGAAAGGGCCTGTAGGTCACTGACTCTCCTGGCTGAAGTTAGGACTACTAACAGGACCGTCTTTAGGAAAATAATTTTGGGGGAGACTAAATCTAGTGGCTCAAAAGGAAGACTGGTCAAGGCATCTAAGACAAAATTCAAATCCCAGGGAGACATCTTTACTTTGGTAATGGGTCTACACCTAAAGGAAGCTTTTATAAAACGGCCTATCCAATAGTTATCTGCAATATTGGAAGAAAATAAAGCCCCCAACGCCGACACCTGTACTTTCAAGGTACTGGTAGAGAGACCCAATTCTAAGCCCCGCTGCAGAAATTCCAGAATTTTCCCAATAGGGGGCCCCTCCTCCACCTTAACTTCTGCAAAGGACAGAAACTTCCTCCAGGTCCTGGCATAAATACGGGTGGTAACAGGTTTTCTGCTAGCCAGGAGAGTATTCACTACATTTGCAGGGAATCCTTTGTTTGTCAATAACACCCTCTCAAATTCCACGCCGTCAAATGCAGACTCGGGGTTGGAGGACGGGAAAGTGGCCCCTGAGTGAGGAGGTCCGGAATCTCCGGAAGAACCCAGGGATCTGATATGGACATCTTCCGGAGACAAGGGAACCACGGTCTTTTGGGCCAAAAGGGGTATATGAGTATCACTCTGGCCTGGTCTGCCCTGATCTTTCTTATCACCGCTGGGAGCAGAATCATGGGAGGGAAGGCATATGCCAGAGGAAATCTCCAGGGAACCATGAAGGCGTCCACTGCCAGGGGTTCTTCTCTGGGGTCTAAGGAAGAAAAATTTTCCACTTTCCGATTGGCTCTTGTTGCGAATAAGTCCACAGTCGGAAGGCACCACATTTCTACGATTCTGGAGAATATTTGCGTATTTAGGGACCACTCTCCCTCTTTTACGGAAGTACGGCTGAGGAAATCCGCTGTGATGTTTTCCTTCCCTTTTAGTTGAGTAGCCGAAAGAGAGGGACAATGATCTTCGGCTTTCAGCAGAAGTGCGTTCGCTACCCTCATCAAGTTTCTTGAGCGGGTTCCCCCTTGGTGGTTTATGTAAGCTACCGTGACTTGATTGTCCGAGAGTATACAGACATGCTGGCCCTGTAAATATATAAGGAACTCGTTGAACGCATGCTGCACCGCCAGAAGCTCCTTAACATTTGATGACAACTGTCGCTCACTGCTTGACCAGGTTCCCTGCACTAATCTCCCTTCAAAGTGAGCTCCCCAACCTGTAGCACTTGCATCAGTGGACAAGACTGCAGTTGGACTACATTCCCAGGGAACCCGTTTAGCAAGATTGTCTTGTCGCAACCACCAACGAAGGGAACTTATGGCACGAGCACCTAGCGTAAACTCACGGTCTAGATGCCCCTCTAAAGCTGCGTTATTGTACAACACATCCCACTGAGAAGCTCTTGAATGTAATTGTGACCAACGAACCGCAGGAAAAGTGGAGGTGAAGGTTCCCAATAGTGACATGGCCTTACGGAGTGACATAGAAGGTTTACGTATACATTGTGCTACCAACCCCCGGATTCTATCAATTTTTTCTTCTGGAAGACAACATAGCTGTTTCCTGGAATCTAATATGACCCCCAGATATTGTTGTACCTTGAGTGGAGATAGTCTAGACTTTTCTAAATTTAGAAACCACCCCAAGCTCTCCCGCAGGTGGGTCTCGCACTGAACCAACGAGTTCCCCACTATCAGGAGATCATCCAGGTAAGGGATAATTAGAATGTCCCTTTCTCTTACATGGGCCATAACTTCCGCCATTACTTTAGTAAAAACTCGCGGGGCTATAACTAAACCGAAGGGGAGTGCAGTGTATTGAAAGTGTTTAACCATCCCGTCAATTTCAATGGCCAGCCTCAAGTATTTCTGATAGTCACTATGAATTGGGATATGGTAATACGCATCTTTGAGATTGAGCACTACCATATAGCAGTGGGGAAAAAGTAACTTTATTACGAATTTTAAAGACTCCATTTTAAAGGTGTGTATTTTAAGGAAATTATTCAGGGATTTCAGATTTATGATTGTCCTGAAACTTCCATCCGGTTTCGGAACCAAGAAGAGCGGGGAGTAGAAACTAAGACCCTTTTCAGCCTCCGGAACCTCAATCAGGACGTGCTTTCTTATTAGGGTTTGTACTTCCGAAACGAGGGCAGCCTGGCGTTCTGGGGAAGAACTGGAGGGAACAACCATGAATCTTTTGTGAGGCAATGCTTTAAATTGAAATTTAAGACCATAGTTAATCAGGCTAAAAATCCAATTACTATGAGAAATCTGTTCCCAAGCTGGGACAAAAAATGACAATCTCCCTCCCACCTGGGCTGATTGTGTAACCCCTGGCTTCTGCTCAATTTTTGGAGATGGACCAAAGAGTAGACCTCTACCTTTTCGACCCCTTTCGTCAGACTTGTCTTGCTCCCTGAAATATCTCTTCCGGAAAAATTTCCTCTTCCGGAACGATCTCTTAAAGGAGGGTAGAGGTACTGATGGAAACCCCCTCTTAGGATCCCTAGCTTTCTCCAATAAGTCATCCATGGTCTGACCAAAGAGGTATTCTCCTTCGCACGGGATTGTGCACAGTCTGGATTTAGTCTGTAAATCCCCTGGCCAGCATTTAATCCACAAGGCTCGCCGAGCCGCATTTGACAGTACTGCTGATTTTGCTGCCAACCTTACTGAGGACACAGATGCATCCTCAAGAAAAGCTGCCGCCCCCTGAACCAGTGGAAGGGAAGAAATAATGTCTTTCCTAGAAGTCCCATCCTTCAACTGACTGTCTAGCTGTTAAAGCCACACCATCAGGGCTCTGGACGTGCAGGTAGCTGCTACTGTTGGTCTCAGTGCTCCCACAGCTGTCTCTCATGCCCCTTTCAAGAAAGTATCAGCCTGTCTGTCTAGGGGGTCTCTCAATGCACCCATATCATCGAACGGGAGGGAAGTTCTTTTCGCTGCTTTGGTAACAGCAACATCCAGCTTGGGTGCTTTTAACCAGGAGGAACACATAGCATCCTCAAACGGATATTTCCTTTTAAAGGATGGAGGAACACTACCCTTCTTGTCAGGTTTCCTCCACTCCTTATCAATGAGGTCTTTCACCTTTGAATTTACCGGAAAGACCCTTCTTTTCTTTAGCCCCAGACCACCAAACATAACATCCTCAGCTGACTTCTCTGCCCTCGTGTCCACTATCCCCATTGTAGATCGGACGGCTTTTACTAGGGCATCGACCTTCTTCAGGGGAAAGCACTGTCTATCTGGCTCACTGTCAGAGGAAGAGAAGGCGGAGGAGGAGGCGATGACCGACAGTTCAGAGTCTGAACCCGGCTGGGTTTCTTGAGGAATATGCCCAGACTCTGAACCCTGCAATGCTTTGCCTATTTCTTCCCTTATTAAAGTTCTTAGGCCTAGGGAAAAATCTGGGGTTTCCTCCGACATCATTTTGCTAATACAAAGCTGGCATAACCTCTTGCTATATGAATCAGGGAGTGGGCAGCTGCATAAGGCACATTCTCTGTGCTTGGATTTCGAGGAACATTTCTTGCTCTAAAAGAAAGTTATAGATAGAAAGAAGGAGGAAACATTAGTAGAACTTTCACGTAGATTCCACTCACCCCACAGAACTTTCGGTACCGTAGAAGCAGAAGAATCCAACATGCATGGCGAGGAATCACGCCGCACTGGACCGTCCTTCCTGCTCTTAGTGGTAGCTCTTCTAGCTGAACGACCAGACCCTAGCCGGGAATGGTGCTGCGCCACTAGTTGTGAGGGCTCCCCAGAGGGCTGCTCCTGCAGCAGATGTTGCCTAGGTGACAGCTCTTGTGAATCTTCCATAACTTACAGTGTAAGAATGGGCTGGGAAGCACCTCTGTATGTTACCAGACACTTTATATACTGGCCATACCGGTACCATGTGTGGGTGTGTGTTCCTCTCTTTTTTTTTTTACCCAGGAGGGCGTTACCTGCTCCTTGGTCTTCCTCCCCAGGTGGCCAGGTAGGTTCCAGGTGGGCTCCTCGCAGCCAGGTCCTTAATCCCCCGGCGTTCAGCTGCTCGCGCGCAAAATTCAAACGAGCTCCACCCCTTCCGGTGACGTCACAGGGACTTCCTGCCCAGCGCACCGGAAGTCACGTCAGTAGGTCGCGCCTGTCACGTGCCCTGCCGGCGCGACCTGGATCTCCTGCAAATTGTAGCGGGGGGAGGAAGCCCGCTAGCGGCCCCACACCTGGCAGACATCTACCTCCCCGTGAGGCGATGTCGCACCCACCGCAACGCACATGGAGGCGCCCCACTGAGCCCTACCGTGGCGTCTCCAGAGGACCGGGACGGACCGGCTCCAACCACCTGCTGTGGCCCTCTCTGGGACAGGAGTCCATCTTCTGCAGGTAAGCCTGCGATGTCTCCCATCATGGACAGGAAACCTAAACTGAGGCGGGAAGAGAGGGCCACCCTTTTTGACCTGTAGGTTTCCTGTCCTTGATGGGCGGATCCTCTCTCTCTCTCGCGCGCAAAATTCAAACGAGCTCCGCCCCTTCCGGTGACGTCACAGGGACTTCCTGCCCGGCGCACCGGAAGTCACGTCAGTAGGTCGCGCCTGTCACGTGCCCCGCCGGCGCGACCTGGATCTCCTGCAAATTGTAGCGGGGGGAGGAAGCCCGCTAGCGGCCCCACACCTGGCGGACATCTACCTCCACGTGAGGCAATGTCGCGTCCACCGCAACGCTCACCGAGGCGCCCCACTGAGCCCTACCGTGGCGTCTCCAGAGGACCGGGACGGACCGGCTCCAACCACCTGCTGTGGCCCTCTCTGGGACAGGAGTCCATCTTCTGCAGGTAAGCCTGCGAGGTCTCCCATCATGGACAGGAAACCTAAACGGAGGCGGGAAGAGAGGGCCGCCCTTTTTAACCTGTAGGTTTCCTGTCCTTGATGGGCGGATCCTCTCTCTCTCTCATGTGGTGCTGTCATGGGAGACCAAATAAAACAGTTTCAGTGTCTCGCTGACTGTTCAGACACAAATATATCTGTTTAAAAGATTCTGGTGTAGGCCAGAGAACTAGAACTGTGGTTTTCCTCTTCCACGGTTCAAATCTGGGTGTAATCCACCTTTTTGCCTTTTTTACATTAAAAGAAACAGTTTGAGTATCTCGCTGACTGTTCAGACACAAATATATGTGTTTAAAAGATTCTGGTGTAGGCCAGAGAACTAGAACTGTGGTTTTCCTCTTCCACGGTTCAAATCTGGGTGTAATCCACCTTTTTGCCTTTTTTACATTAAAAAAAACAGTTTGAGTATCTCGCTGACTGTTCAGACACAAATATATCTGTTTAAAAGATTCTGGTGTAGGCCAGAGAACTAGAACTGTGGTTTTCCTCTTCCACGGTTCAAATCTTGGTGTAATCCACCTTTTTGCATAAAAAAAAAAACAGTTTCAGTGTCTCGCTGACTGTTCAGACACAAATATATCTGTTTAAAAGATTCTGGTGTAGGCCAGAGAATTAGAACTGTGGTTTTCCTCTTCCACGGTTCAAATCTGGGTGTAATCCACCTTTTTGCGTTTTTTACATAAAAAAAAAACAGTTTGAGTGTCTCGCTGACTGTTCAGTCACAAATAGATCTGTTTAAAAGATTCTGGTGTAGGCCAGAGAACTAGATCTGTGGTTTTCCTCTTCCACGGTTCAAATCTGGGGGTAATCCACCTTTTTGCATAAAAAAACTGTTTCAGTGTCTCGCTGACTGTTCATACACAAATATATGTAACTTCCCTGGTGGCGTGCTTGCATGGCTTACCATCTCCCACCATGCAAGACCGCAATCTTACCTATCAGGCCAGGCTGCACACTTTGCTCCAGTACCTGCTGTTTGTATGTCTCTTGTCTGCTGGCTTAGGGCGTCGGTGCTGTTGCTTCCTGATTCTTAAAAATACATTGTGCGCAGTCCTAATGCATCCCCTGTTTCAAGGGGCATTGCAGTTCCTCATAATTTTTGCAAAGCCTTCCATTCACTGCTTAGGCTAACAATGTACAGGAGACACAGTTGCTATAAATGGAAAAAACGGTTTAGTTAAGGCCCTCTGACCTCCATGTCACTTCCAAGGGGCATTGGAGTGCCTCGAAATTTTTGGTAGACATTGCACTCACTGTATGCCCTATAACTGTGTAGCCAAACGGCTCCTTTTGGTACAGAAACATATCCTACAAGACATGTGTGGTTGACTGGCCTGATATTGATGTGAATGGTCCCTATTCCTCCTGCTCTTTCTCCTTTGCCACCACCTCATCCATCCTTCATCACCTGAAGCTTTGTTTTAACGGGAGTCATAGAACTGGGATAGTAGCAGGAAAACATCCAGCAATCCTCGGAGGAGGTAGGATATGCGCCAAAATTCTGACCACCTCAGGCCTAGCCGCTACTACATACACACGCTTGCATTCCAAGGACCAGAAAGCTAAGGAGATGGATGGCCTCATGATCATGAATAATTTACTTGTTGTGTAGGAGGCCGACCACTGCTGCTGTCTACTTTCTGAACTTTGTGTTTTAGCCTGATTGACCCACGACCCACAATCCTCTATGTCTGGAGGCTTGTGTTGCATCCCAGTGTCCAACTGTGTCCCGGCTTCCACAATATTAACCCATTGTGAAGGCGTCAGTGAGATGGACCATCCCTAGCGACATTCACTTGTCCACGTGTTTGTGGTTAGGCTGCCCTTCCCACTAAATGCACTGGGGAGGGCACAGGTAATATTTTGGTATGCGCGCTTGTGTATAAGGCGCACCGGGACAAATAGGGGCGGCTGGGGACCGTTTATGGACACCCTGCCGCCCCCAGGCGGCTGGGAACCGTGTGTGGGCACCCGGCTGCGGGGCGACTGTGAACCGAATATGGACACCCGGCCACCCCCTGGTGGCTGGGGACCAAGCGTGGACACCCGGCCGCTGGGCGGCTGAAGACTGAGTATGGATACCAGGCCGCCGACGCAGCAATGATGTGGTGGCCAGATTCCGCCTCCACATGCCTAAAAGGCCCAATTTCAAGTGCAAGCAAGCTAGCAGTATGGTATTTCATCGTGGGGGTGGGTGGGTGGCAGGCTGCATACTTGCGCTTACATTGCAAGGAATGGGGGAGGTACAAATGAACACTGCCCTGGGACAAGGACTTGCACGGGGATAGTTGCAAGTCTGCATCTTCTGATGTGGCAAGGATCAATTCTGATGGGCACACTCTTAGGCAGTGACCTGGGTGTCAGAGATGCTTCCATGGGTCTTCCCCATGCTGTTCCCATATTTTTTCAGCACTGTATGCATGTGTCACACAGCACATGGCCAGATAAGGTTGTAAAATGTTAAAACGACATTTCCTGGTGAATGCATTTGTCACGGTTGACAAAAGTGCAAAAACGCATAAAAAATGCAAATTGTGAACATAGCCCAAGGTGTGGAGGAGTATTTTTGTTTTTGGTTATTCATTTTACCTTATACACAAGTCTTTACCCTGGAAAGGATGTTCCTTAACATATTTCAAATGAAAAGTTTCAGTTTCGTTTTTGTATGTTTTATTGTGAGCCCGTAAAAGTGGCTTAATACCTCTGACCACGTTGTTGACAGCAGTGACCTGGGGGTGAGAAATGCTTCCTGGGGTGATCCCCATGCTGTCCCCATGTCATTTGAGCACTGTCACTATCGTTTGGGCACTTTTTAGGCTTTCTACAGACTGCCGGGGGTGCTGCCGCAAAAATGCTTGGGTCTCCCATAAACTAACATTGGGCTCGTTGCTCGGGTCGAGCACCCGAGTATCACGGTGAGCTCGGCTCGAGCTTCGAGCACCCGAGCATTTTAGTGCTCGATCAACACTAGTTAAGATGGATATGTGTAATGTACGGTTTTTCTCCCTACACTACCTAATACACAAGCAAATCTGTCCCTGACGCAGCAGCACCTTTCACAAAACAAGCAAATGGCGCAGAAAAACGGTGTTCTCTGGATTGCTTTTTAAGCAAATAATGAGGATTATGATCCAAAGAAAAGTATTCCTGGCCCCTGAGACCTGGGCCTTTGTATAGAAATATCTAACAGCAGCAGAAAGCAGAATTGGAATGGAGCCTCTTGTGCTATATGCACTGCAGTCTGCTATATACACTGCCTGCCTATACACCCTGCCTGCCTGATATCTCTGCAGATGGATTAGTCCTCAGAAGGACTGTTTGTTAAGATGGATATGTGTAATGTACGGTTTTTCTCCCTACACTACCTAATACACCATGAAATCTCTCCCTGACACAGCAGCAGCTCTCCCTAGACTGTCTAATCTGGAGTGCCTGTGACGAGCATGGTGGCGCCAGGTCTGATATAGACCTGATGACGCTGCGCAGCCAGCCAATCACTGTAATGCCCTCAACCAACATGGCTACGGCATTACAGTGCATGGCAGGCAATCCCTGCATGTTCATTGGCTCTCTAAAGAGGGCCAAACATGCAGGGAGGGGACCCGAGTTCCCGCCCGAGCAACCCGGAAATACTCGGCAAGCGCCGAGCATCTCGAGCAGTGAGATGCTCGGGCGGGCACCGAGCAGTAGCAAGCATGCTCGCTCATCACTAGTGACGAGTCTTGGGCAATGCTCTTTGGTTCCGGCGTATGGTTTCACAGGCCAAGTTTTTTTTGGCAACCAGGCATCTGAACAGGGTTACACTTGTGTCATAGTTATATACAGTTATATGAAAAAGTTTGGGCACACCTATTAATCTTAAGCTTATTGTTTTATAAAAATTGGTGTTTTTGCAACAGCTATTTCAGTTTGATATATGTAATAACTGTTGGACATAGTAATGTTTCTGCCTTGAAATGAGGTTTATTGTACTAACAGAAAATGTGCAATCTGCATTCAAACAAAATTTGACAGGTGCATAAGTATGGGCACCTCACCAGAAAAGTGACATTAATATTTAGTAGATCCTCCTTTTGCAAAAATAACAGCCTCTAGTCGCTTCCTGTAGCTTTTAATGAGTTCCTGGATCCTGGATGAAGGTATTTTTGACCATTCCTCTTTACAAATCAATTCCAGTTCAGTTAGGTTTGATGGTCGCCGAGCATGGACAGCCCTCTTCAAATGATCCCACAGATGTTCAATGATATTCAGGTCTGGGGACTGGGATGGCCATTCCAGAACATTGTAATTGTTCCTCTGCATGAATGCCTGAGTAGATTTGGAGCGGTGTTTTGGATCATTGTCTTGCTGAAAGATCCATCCCCTGCGTAACTTCAACTTTATCACTGATTCTTGTACATTATTGTCAAGAATCTGCTGATACTGAGTGGAATCCATGCGTCCCTCAACTTTAACAAGATTCCCGGTGCCAGCATTGGCCACACAGCCCCAAAGCATGATGGAACCTCCACCAAATTTTACTGTGGGTAGCAAGTGTTTTTCTTGGAATGCTGTGTTTTTTTGCCGCCATGCATAACGCCTTTTTGTATGACCAAACAACTCAATCTTGGTTTCATCAGTCCACAGGACCTTCTTCCAAAAATAAATTGGCTTCTCCAAATGTGCTTTTGCATACCTCAGCCGACTCTCTTTGTGGCGAGCTTGCAGAAACGGCTTCTTTCGCATCACTCTCCCATACAGCTTCTCCTTGTGCAAAGTGCGTTGTATAGTTGACCGATGCACAGTGACACCATCTGCAGCAAGTTGATGTTGCAGCTCTCTGGAGGTGGTCTGAGGATTGTCCTTGACTGATCTCACCATTCTTCTTCTCTGCCTTTCTGATGTTTTTCTTCGCCTGCCACTTCTGGCCTTAACAAGAACTGTCCCTGTGTTCTTCCATTTCCTTACTATGTTCCTCACAGTGGAAACTGACAGGTTAAATCTCTGAGACAGCTTTTTGTATCCTTCCCCTGAACAACTATGTTGAATAATCTTTGTTTTCAGATCATTTGACAGTTGTTTTGAGGAGCCCATGATGCCACTCTTCAGAGGAGATTCAAACAGGAGAACAACTTGCAAGTGGCCACTTTAAGTAGCTTTTCTTATGATTGCATACACCTGGCTATGAAGTTCAAAGCTCAATGAGGTTACAAAACCAAAAAAAGTGCTTTAGTAAGTCAGTAAAAAGTATGTAGGAGTATTTAAAACAAGAAAATGATAAGGGTGCCCATACTTATGCACCTGTCAAATTTTGTTTGAATGCAGATTGCACATTTTCTGTTGGTACAATAAACCTCATTTCAAGGCAGAAACATTACTGTGTCCAACAGTTATTACATATATCAAACTGAAATAGCTGTTGCAAAAACACCAATTTTTATAAAACATTAAGCTTAAGATTAATAGGGGTGCCCAAACTTTTTCATATAACTGTACGTACAAGTTGTACCCTATTTACCCTAGTTGTATCTATAAGGGGATGAACCAGGTCCCAGACAATTTTCCCTGCTATGTTTAGGGAGTGGGGGCAATCGGAAGGAACAACGTTGGTGCCTTTTATCTCATACACCCAGAATTTGTGCGTGTAGCCAGTGTCGCTTTCACATAACTTAGATATTTTCAATCCGAATCGGGACCTTTTATTCTGCAAGTACTGCATGAAATACAGCCTGCCCTTGAAAAGGACCAGAGATTCATTCACACAGATACAGGTACATCTCACTAAATTAGACTATCATCAAAAAGTTAATTTATTTCAGTTCAATACAAAAAGTAAAACTCATATATTATATAGAGTCATTACAAATAGAGGGATCTACAATGGGTACGGAAAGTATTCAGTCCCCTTTAAATTTTTCACACTTTGTTTCATTGCAGCCATTTGGTAAATTCTAAAAAGTTAATTTTTTTCTCATTAAAGTACACTCTGCACCCCATCTTGACTGAAAAAAAAAACTGAAATGTATAAATTTTTGCAAATGTATAAAAAAAGGAAAAACTGAAATATCACATGGTCATAAGTATTCAGACTCTTTGCTCAGACACTCATATTTAAGTCACATGCTGTCCATTTCCTTGTGATCCTCCTTGAGATGGTTCTACTCCTTCACTGGAGTCCAGCTGTGTTTAATTAATATGTGAAGCAATATTCTCTCGTCTGATGAGATAGAACTTTTTGGTGATAATTCTAAGCAGTATGTCTGGAGAAAACCAGGCACTGCTCATCACCTGCCCAATAGAATCCCAACAGTGAAACATGTTGGTGGCAGCATCATGCTATGGGGGTGTTTTTCAGCAGCAGGGACAGGACGACTGGTTGCAATTGAAGGAAACATGAATGTGGCCAAGTACAGAGATATCATGGATGAAAACCTCTTCCAGAGTGCTCTGTTCACCTTCCAACAAGACAATGCCGAAGATTTCACTTCTTACATTACATGAGTGATATCTATTTTAAATTCTACAAGAGCTCAGAAACCGGCGAATTCTCTCAACGCACAGTGCAGACCAGACAGTATAGTCCTCCATACAGTATTAGGGGCCCCATATATTGCTCCATGCAGAATACTGGTCCCCATATAACGCTCCATACAGGATACTGGTCCCCATATATCGCTCCATACAGGATACTGGTCGCCATATAATACTCCATACAGGATACTGGTCCCCATATAATGCTCCATAAAGGATACTGGTCCCCATATAACGCTTCAAAAAGGATACTGGCCCCCTTATAACGCTCCATATATAATACTGCCCCCCACATAATGCCCCATGCAGGATGTCACCTCTTTCCCCCATATAATGCCCCATGCGGGATGTTACCTCTCCCTCCCATATAATGCACCCCCCCCATATAATACCCAATGCAGGATGTCACCTCTCCCCCCCCATATAATGCCCCATGAAGGATGTCACCCCCCCATATAATGCCCCATGCAGGATGTCACCTCCCCCAATATAATGCCTCATGCAAGATGTCACTTGTTCCCCCCTCCATATAATGCCCCATGCAGGATGTCACTTGTTCCCCACCACCATATAATGCCCCATGCCTCCATATATATAAAAAAAAATCAAATACTCACCTCACTTCTCACCTGCTGTTGCTGCTCCAGATCCCTCACCCGCGCTGGCGTCTTCCCGCTCTGCTCTGCACTGTGACGGCTAAGGAGAGAGCACGGTGTAAAGACGTGGAAGAGACTGGAGCTGCTGCGGAGGCACAGGGAGAGGTAAGTATTGTGCCAGGGCCCTGAGCAAGCGGGGGGTGGGCGCTGGCAGCGGTACCGCACCGCTCACGGGTCCCATAGCGTGGCAGGGTGCCTGATGGTGAGTAAGGCACTTGCCTGGGTGCGCCGGGTGCTGACGCTGGCCCTGGCTTCAGAGCAACTCTGTGACAATTCTTGACTGGCCCAACCAGAGCCCTGACCTAAACCCAATTGAGCATCTCAGGAGAGACCTAAAAATGGCTGTCCACCAACATTCACCATCCAATCTAACGGAACTGGAGAGGATCTGCAAGGAAGAATGGCAGAGGATCCCCAAATCCAGGTGGGTTGTTTCTGCAATCATCTGTGTTCACTTCCCTTGATTAGTCTTCTACTTAAGCATGTTAGCTCCTTCACCCAGTGTCAATTGTACACTTGCTATTGCCTGTGTAGGACTGATCTCTCTGTGCTCTTTGCCTGACCCAGCCTGACTATTTTCCCTTACCTGGATTTTGACCATTTGCCTGTTATCTGACTACTCTTTAGTCTGCTCCCTTTGTACTGCGCCATCTTCCTGGACTTGACTTTGGATTGTTTGACCTCCCTCTATTTATCTAGTAAGTAGCACTTACAGTATATAATATTTCTTTCAGTAATATTAGTCTCTTCTCTCCTCTTCTTAGACTGTTACAACTAAGTTGCATCATTCCCAAGAAGACTCATGGCTGTACTAGCTCAAAAGGGTGCTTCTACTCAATACTGAGCAAAGGGTCTGAATACTTATGACCATGTGATGTTTCAGTTTTTCTTTTGTAAAAAATTTGCAAAAATGTCTACATTTCTGTTTTCTGTATTTTTTTCAGTCAAGAAGGGGTGCTGTGTGTACTTTAATGAGAAAAAATGAACTTTTTAGAATTTACCAAATGGCTGCAATGAAACAAAGAGTGAAAAATTTAAAGGGGTCTGGATACTTTCCATACCCACTGTATTTTAAGTGTTTATTTCTGTTAATGTTGATGATTATGGCTTATAGCCAATGAAAACACAAAAGTCATTATATCAGTAAATTAGAATACTTTATAACAACAGCTTGAAAAATGTTTTTAAGATCCAAAATGTTGACCTACTGAAATGTATGTTCAGTAAATGCACTCAATACTTGGTCGGGGCTCCTTTTGCATCAATTACTGCATCAATGCGACGTGGCATTGAGGCGATCAGCCTGTTGCACTGCTGAGGTGTTATGGAAGCCCAGGTTGCTTTTATAGCAGCCTTCAACTCGTCTGCATTGTTCGGTCTGGTGTCTCTCATCTTCTTCTTGACAATACCCCATAGATTCTCTATGGGGTTAAGGTCAGGCGAGTTTGCTGACCAATCAAGCACAGTGATACTGTTGTTTTTAAACTAGGTATTCGTACTTTTGGCAGTGTGGACAGGTGCCAAGTCCTGCTGGAGAATGAAATTTCCATCTCCAAAGATGAAGCTCTCTAAAATTTCCTGGTAGATGGCTGCGCTGACTTGTAACGTGACCCAGCGAGGTAGTCATATGTGAGTTGTAGCCCCTGTTCGCTTTGACACCCTACAGACAATTTGTGTCCTCCCTCTGATGTGTGGCTGGGTATGTGACATTCTTCACTTACTTGAAACCATCCGATTGCGGCTGCTTCCAGGCATTTCTCTTCTGGGACCAGGACAGCAATAAATTCAGAGGACACAAAGTTTTTAACTACAACTGGGATTTTACTTGGGGGAGAGGAGTATTATACAGTATTTACAGTCAGGTGCATTGGATAAGGCCCAACAGGTTTTCGTCTCCCATACAGGTGCTAGAAACATCTTCAGCCCTAGTGCTCTCTTTAAGTGAAGCATCTCTCTAACTCTATTCTTAACTGAAGAGAAGTTTATTCACCAGCGACCGTGTATCTGGATCCTATATCTCCTTAATGGCTTAGCGTGGAGTCCTATCTTCCTCAGCTACCTGCAGACTAGAAGTGCCCTGGGGTCCTCAATACCTCTGTTGATTTTCTCCGGCCGGCTAATGGGACTCCTACGTGAAGAGATATTTATACTGCTTATCCACTGTCTGATGATAGGGAACCCCGCCTACCCTAGCAGCCAATTTACCTGGCTGTTCGCCCGTAAGGCTTCCTGTCACAACTTTGACAGGACTCCAACTGACACTTTCTGGGAAATTCTCCAGACATTACCTAGGATGCATCACCCCCTGCGGCAGTTAATTCCTCACTGTCATTCTGATAGCAGGCTCTCACTAACAGCTGTGCCCGACAGTGGCATCTTGTGGCCGATTAAAAGTACTACAGCCTCACAAGGAAATATATCAGGAACAAGCTTTATACACACTTTATGCTTGATCATCGCACTAAGTTCCCCCTCTACTCTACTGGCTGGATCATCACAGCTAACCCCTTAACTGGACCTAATGGCAGCTCAGAGAGATCTAACTATGGGAACATTCTCTTTTAACTCTTTCAGTGTCAAAGGAAGGCTATGTCCTTCCCCACTACTACAGATTTTAGTTTTGATAAAATACAGTGGACCTACACTAGTAGATGACATGGCTCCCCAAACCATCACTGATTGTGGAAACTTCACAATAGACCTCAAGCAGCTTCGATTGTGTGCCTCTCTGCTCTTCCTCCAGACTCTGGGACCTTGATTTCCAAATGAAAATTGGAACTCTGGGACCTTGTGGAGTGTGTGAACGACTGCTTTCTCGATGTGACGCGAGTCACTACAGAAGTAACAGTCTAAGAAGAGGAGAGAAGAGACTAATATTACTGAAAGAAATATTATATAAGTGCTACTTACTAGATAAATAGAGGGAGGTCAAGCAATCCAAAGTCGAGTCCAGGAAGATGGCGCAGTACAAAGGGAGCAGACAAAAGAGTAGTCAGATAACAGGCAAATGTTTCAAAATCCAGGTAAGGGAAAATAGTCAGGCTGGGTCAGGCTCTGCTCCCTTTGTACTGCGCCATCTTCCTGGACTCGACTTTGGATTGTTTGACCTCCCTCTATTTATCTAGTAAGTAGCACAGAGAGATCAGTCCTACACAGGCAATAGCAAGTGTACAATTGACACTGGGTGAAGGAGCTAGCATGCTTAAGTAGAAGACTAATTAAGGGAAGTGAACACAGATGATTGCAGAAACAACCCGGTAAAACCAAAACAGACTGACAGCCTCCACACAATAGTAACATAGCAGACAAGGAAAGTGTGGAGACCGTGACAGTACCCCCTCTTCAAGGGGGGGCCACCGGACCCCAGGTCTCCCAGGAAACCGCCGATGAAACGCCCAGACCAAGCGATCAGCCCTCACAGAATGAGCCGGAACCCAGGACCATTCTTCAGGTCCATACCCCTTCCAATGTACAAGATATTGAAGGGAATTCTGGACCATATGGGAATCAATGATCTTTTGTACCTCATATTCTAAGCTTCCTTCAATAGACATCGGAGGAGGAGGGCGCAAGGGAGACAGAACAGGGGGAATAAATTCCTTTAACAAAGACTTGTGGAACACATTAGGAATACGGAAAGACTGAGGGAGTTGTAATCGGAAGGAAACCGGATTGACCACCTCCAGAATCTCATATGGACCAATTAATCTAGGACCCAAATTCAGCAAGGGTATCTTCAATCTAATATTCTTAGAGGATAACCATACCTTAACCTCCACCTTGAAGGCGGCACCTGATGAGCGTTTCCTATCGGCCTTTTGTTTCTGCCAATGCTGAGCCACCCCAATATTCTTTTTAACCTCCCTCCAGACATCCCCCAACTCTTGAATGGTTACATCTACCCCAGGACACCCAGAACTTATCCTGGAGAACTCACCAAAATGAGGATAAAACCCATAATTACAGAAAAATGGCGAGGTTCCTGTGGACTGATTACCCCGACTGTTAAAGGCAAATTCAGCCAGAGGAAGAAAGGATGACAAATTCTCCTGCTGATCGGCGACAAAACATCTTAAAATTTGTTCCAAAGACTGATTTGTCCTTTTGGTCTGACCATTAGTTTCAGGATGATAAGCAGAGGAAAAGGACAAATCAATCCCCAACCTTCTGCAGAAAGCCCTCCAAAATCTAGAGACGAATTGTACTCCCCTATCAGATACAATATTAAGAGGAATCCCATGCAATCGTACCACATGAGTAATAAACAGTTTGGAGAGAGTCTCTGAATTGGGTAACCCAGATAATGGAACGTAGTGAGCCTGTTTGCTGAATCGATCGACTACCACCCAAATAGCCGTCATCCCCCAGACAGAGGTAAATTGGAAATGAAATCCATGGACAAATGAGTCCATGGTCTTTCTGGAATGGGCAAAGGAGCCAATTCCCCAGCCGGCCGGCAATGTTGCACTTTTGCGCGTGCACAAGTTTCACAAGCAGACACAAAATCTTTAACACTAGAAGTCCCAGAAAGGGGTCATTTAACATTTCTACCTTTGGAACCCAGAGACAGGTCGAATGACCTGAAGGATTTTAGCTAACATCCTATAATCACCGTCTTTTGTTCTGTAATTAAGGCCATTACTGTCGCACCACAGGAGGTTGTTGTTTTCCATTGAGTTTAGCCATTTAGTTTCTAGTTAGTTCTATTCAGTTTATTGTATTTGATAATATAAAGACTATACATATTGTATTTAGTTTAGTTTTATTTGAGCAAAAAAGCACTGAAACAATGAATCATTTTTATATATTTTAAATAGAGAATTAGAAATTTTAGAGCAAGGTACAGCTGTGAGTAATGACCAGAAGCATTTGTGTCTAAGGCCTCAAGCACACTAGCGAAAAAAAATTGCGCGAAAATCACATCGCAATGCGATGTGATTTTTTTCTCTGCGATTTGCCAATGTATTTCAATGGCACCAAGCACACCTGCGATTTTTTTCGTGCGATTTTTTTCATAGGTGCGATTTTCCTGCGATTTTTTTTCGTGCGAAAAAATCCCAGTGGAGTGATCTATATGACCAATGGGACAGATTGCAAAAAAATCGCAAGTAGCTGCGATTTTTTTTGCACCCATTGACTTTTTTTTCGCGAAATTTTTTTTCGTGCAAAATTCACACAAGAGGACTGAAATTTCAGTGTGAAAAATATACAAAAGAGCAACTGTTATTTGTTTCCATGCTGTTTATTTTTTTATTATTTTTATTTTCAATAAAGGGTTATTTCACACCAACATCAAACAAGAGTCACATTTTCAAGATGAGCAGTGTATAAGCGGCATGGCCAAACAAATGTGACAAGACAGTGAACATGAAAACAATATCATCAAATTATAAAACAGGGAGTGATGTTGGGGGCGGAGAAGTGGGAAGAGGGGAGGGGGGGAAGGGCAAAGACAAATACATGGGGGTAGGGGAGTAAAGGAGCACGCATCAAAGGATGCTTTTTATTTTTGTTATAAAAATAATAAAAAAATACAAGGAATAAAACAATTCCACACATATTTACAATAGGCTGCAGTGGGGGGCTGCGTGTGTGTGTGTGAGTGGCATGTCCTTCTTGTGTGACTAGCATTTCAGCACTCACTCAGCAGTCTGTCTGCACTGTCGGAACATACCTGGCACTGCCTGGATATGTCCCTGGTACATTTGCCACACGTGTATTTGTAGCAGTCAACACATCTCTCAGTTGCACAATTGTTCGTGCATTGATGGTTGACCTGACACTTCGCCCTTTTGCCAGGGCTGGGTGTGGAAGGTTGTTGCCGATGGAGTTTCTCCTTGCGTGCCTTCTTTTCAGTCATATGAGAGCCACCTAACTCTTTTGCAAGCTCAACCAGGAAGTCCACCCGTCTCTCCTGCACCCCAGTGCATGCCTGATAAAGAACATGAGCATTCAGTGCTGCCATGTCAATCATGCTGTAGAACACGGCGACTGGCCATCTCCGTGTTCCTGCACGCACGCTGTACTCCCACACCATTTGGTCCATTACATCCACACCGCACTTTGTGTGGTTGTATTATGTGACCGTGTTTGGCTTCCTTTTGTTAGTATCCTCAGTCTCAACCATGCTGTGCATGCTGCTGAGAATGTAGACGGCCTTCTTTCGTTTGGGTGCATACACAGTCAGTGTGGCACCAGTGGTTGAAAACACCTGAGTGGTGAATTCAGTGCGGTCCATCTGTCTAGCGGATTGAGGAATTTCCCGGCGACTCTTGTTGACTGTGCCGAGGATAGTGGTTTTCCGGTTAAGCAGTTGTTGTGCAAGTGACAATGATGTAAAGAAATTGTCCGTGGTTACAGTTTTGCCCTTGTCCATGAATGGTTCCATCAGCCTCATCACAACAGTTTCGGACATTCTCTCCCCGCTGGGATGACTGGGGTCCTTGCCAAGATATGGGAGGACATTACAGATGTACTTTGATTTCAAGTCGCAAGCCACCCAAATCTTGATGCCAAACTTGTCTGGTTTTGTTGCAATGTATTGCAGAAAACAGCAGCGAGTCTTTGACGGGAAAAGCTGTTCATCAATAGTGATGTGTCGGCCAGGGTTGTAGGATGCGATGCAGTTGGTGACAAACGATCTCCACACATCGGAGATTGCAGCAAACTTATCGGTCTCAACTCGCTCACTGCGTGTGAACATGTCATCAAAGCGTAGGTGTTGCATGATGTCTTGGAAGCGGTTTTGGGTCATAGTTGCAATGATCCTTGGGTTTGCCAGGTTTGCTGACCAGCTGTCACATAGTGATGGAACCTTGGTCACCCCCCGCAAGATAATGACTGAAATAAATGCCATTAGTTCTGGGAGACCCATGAACCAATCCATCTGCTCCGTGTTTAGTGCATGTTGAGTAGTCCATTCTTGACTGCTACGAAGCATGTCAAGAGAGATAAAACAGAGGAAGCTCTGAAGGCGACTCCGGACACTTTGTCTGGCCTTAGCACTGGGCTCTCCATCTGTAGGGTACGGTTCTATTGGGGTGAAATGGAGACATTTCCCCACTTGTACTTCACGCCACACTGTGCCATCTTTTGCGGTCTCTGTCGGCTCACTCGCCAACCGAGCTCTCTTTTTTGGTAGAGGAGGAGTCTCCTCATCTGAAAGATAAATAATTTCAAATTAACATTTTGTTTTGGTTCTAAATAAAAAAGATAGTCAGGAAATAAAAATAGATAATTTGAAAAATCTAACCTGAAGACAGCTCAGAGTCCGAATCCGGTTGAAGGACTATGTCTTCTCCATCTGAGTCAGAAGGGTTGGTGTTGCTCAGGATCAGTTCCAATGCCTGTTGAATGGTGTGCCTTCTCTGCATTTTGTTTCTTGTGAACAAAATAGGTGAAGCAGTCACCTATTTATCCCCCACAGCACAAAAGGCTGCATGCAAATTTGCTAAGGTGTTAGCAACCTTATGCATATCCCCTGCACAACAATGCAGCTGGGGGGGTGGGCAGACACACTCAGGAGCAGCTTACATTCTTTTATTTACACTCTCTTACAAGGCCTTTGTTGTGGTGGATCAACACAACACAATTGCCCCCTGCAGATTCCTCATGCAATGGCCACATTTACAAATGAAAGGATGCTAATTGGAGCCATCAGAGTTGTCAGTTTGGACTAAGGGTCATTTGACCCTCTTTCCGGACTTCAGGGGGGAGCTCGACATTTCTGGGACTTCTAGTGTTAATGTCCCTACGCATAGCAGGCCACCAAAAGAGTCTAGCAACTGCCTTCTGGGTGGCAGTAACTCCAGGATGACCACTCAACACAGAATCATGGAATTCTTGCAAAAGGCGTAATCTGAGATACACAGGGACAAACAACTTGCATTCAGGAATATTGGAAGGAGCCAAGGATTGAGCAGTACGAATTTCCACTTCCAGCTCAGAGGAAACCATGGCCACAACTATATCCTGAGGAAGAATGGAGGAAGGAGGCTCCAGAGGAGACACAGAATCAAGGCTACGAGACAGGGCATCCGCCCTCAAGTTCTTGGACCCAGGTCTGAACGTAATGGAAAAATTAAATCTTGAAAAAAATAAAGACCATCTCACCTGTCTAGGTGTCAACCGCTTAGCAGAGTCGATATACGATAGATTCTTGTGATCTGTCACCACGGTGACCAGATGAATGGCTCCTTCCAAAAAATGCCTCCATTCTTCAAAAGCCAATTTGACAGCAAGTAACTCTCGATTACCCACATCATAGTTTCTTTCAGCAGGAGAAAATTTCTTAGAGAAAAAGGCATATGGTCGCAGATTAGTTAAAGTCTTAGGACCTTGAGACAATACAGCCCCCACCCCAACCTCGGAAGCATCCACCTCCACAATGAACTGCCTCTGGAGGTCTGTTTGAACAAGTACAGGAGCAGACATAAAACATTTCTTCAAGTTTTCAAAAGCCCTGACTGCTTCTGACGACCAAACCTTTAGCTCCGCCCCTTTGCGAGTGAGGTCCATAAGAGGCTTGACGATCTGAGAAAAACCTTTAATAAATTTTCTGTAATAATTTGCGAACCCTAAAAAGTGATGTAAAGCCTTAAGGTCGCTGGGTTGAACCCAATCAATGATGGCCTGAACCTTCCCAGGATCCATCTTAAACCCGGAGGCTGACACAATGAAGCCCAAGAATGATATTTCTTGAACAGAAAAGGTACAGTTTTCAATCTTGGCAAACAAACAATTATCTCTTAACCTTTGCAGAACCAAACGGAAATGTTTATCATGAATATCCAGATCAGATGAAAAAATGAGAATATCATCTAAATAAACCACAATAAATCTCCCAATATAATCAGAGAGAATATCATTCATAAAATTCTGAAAAACCGCGAGTGCATTTGTTAGCCCAAAAGGCATGACGAGGTTTTCAAAAAGACCTTCAGAAGTTAAAAACGCTGTCTTCCACTCATCACCCTCTCGAATACGTATCAGATTATATGCCCCTCCAAGATCCAGTTTTGAAAACCATTTGGCCCCCGAAAGCTGATTATATAGATCGGGGATAAGTGGAAGCGGATAAGTATTTTTAACAGTTATCTTGTTTAATTCTCGGAAATCGAGGCAGGGATGGAGACCTCCATCTTTTTTTCTATCAAAAAAGAATCCGGCGGCAACCGGCGATGAGGAAGGACGAACATGACCTTTCCGTAAACTTTCGTTAATATAAGCCTTCATGGATGCCCGCTCAGGGCCAGACAAGTTATACAAGCGAGCTTTGGGTAATTTGGCATTAGGAATGAGATTAATAGCACAGTCATAGGGACGGTGAGGAGGTAAGATCTCAGACTCTACTTCTGAAAAAACATCTCCAAAGTCCTTCAGGTATTCCAGAAGATCCTCCAGACTAACGGAGCAAGCATGCACAGATTTAAGACATTTTTTAATACAATGAGGGTCCCATTTGACAATATCTTTCTGATACCAGTCAATGATTGGATTATGCATGCGCAGCCAAGGAAGACTCAACACAATCCCAGCAGGTAAATTGTCCAAGACATAACAGGAGATTAATTCTGTATGAAGTGACCCCACCTTGAGTGTGAACTCCACCGTAACTAATTGAACCAGATTTTTTAGCAGCGGTGTTATATCAATAGCCACAATTTGAATAGGGTCTTCTAGCTTAACTGTCCCTAATCCTATCTTCTGAACAAGTCCCGAATCAATGAAATTAGCCACGGCTCCACAGTCAATAAAGGCAAATGTTGATAGACACTGTTTTTGAAACAGAAGTTCAGCATTCAACAACACTTTATCGGAGGAGTAAAAGGGTACCTGTAAGTCTGGGTGACCTCCTCGACAATCACCCAGACCTAGGCGTTTCCCGACGGCTTATTCTTTGCAGGTCGTGCCGGGCAATCATTTAAGAGATGTCCAGTTTGGCCACAATACAGACAAAGTCTAAGTTCCAGACGGCGTCTCCTCTCCTTAACCCTTGAGCTGGCAGCTCCAATCTCCATATGTTCTACCTCTGGTAAACGACCCGGGCCCGGTGGACAAAATGGAACCTCGTGTTGAACCTTGCATCTCTCCCGCATCTTCCGATCGATGTGGTTAGCCTGAGTCATGGCCTCCACCAAACAACCAGGTGGAGCATGCAGAGCCAGAGCGTCCTTTAGAGACTCCGAAAGACCCCTGAGGAATTGGCACCTGAGAGCTGCGTCATTCCAGAAAACCTCAGTAGACCACTGACGAAACTCAGAACAGTAGTCTTCCACTGTGTGGTTCCCCTGTGTCAGGTTCATGATCCTTTTCTCTGTCACCTTGACCATGTCAGGTTCGTCATAGATCTGTCCTAAAGCGTCAAAGAAAGTGTCCACAGAAAGATGTTCAGGAGCAAAAGGGGGTAAAGAAAATGCCCAAGTCTGGGGACCCCCCCGCAGAAGTGACATTATAATTCCCACCCGATGTGACTCATTCCCTGATGACCGAGGACGCAAGGTAAACAATAATTTACAACTTTCTTTGAAAGTTCTGAACTGATCTTTCTGCCCCGAAAATTTGTAAGGGAGTGCTATAGCCGGTTCAGGGGGCCTCAAAGATATGTCAGATGGTTCAAAAGTCATGCCAGTGGTCGGAGAGGAAAGATTCTGAGGGACAGTAAACGTACCAGAAATCTGGTCTTGTAACTGAGCCTGTGAGGATGCCAGTTTGTGTTGTTCCAAGGCCAGATCCTGAACAAACTGAGTCAGATTCGCCACCTGATCACACAAAGTATGCAACGGATCCATAGGTGGGAAAAAAAAAAAAAATTAACGGTCAATTGTAATGTGACGCAAGTCACTACAGAAATAACAGTCTCAGAAGAGGAGAGAAGAGACTAATATTACTGAAAGAAATATTATATAAGTGCTACTTGCTGGATAAATAGAGGGAGGTCAAACAATCCAAAGTCAAGTCCAGGAAGATGGCGCAGTAGAAAGGGAGCAGACAAAAGAGTAGTCAGATAACAGGCAAATGGTCAAAATCCAGGTAAGGGAAAATAGTCAGGGTGGGTCAGGCACAGAGCTCAGAGAGATCAGTCCTACACAGGCAATAGCAAGTGTACAATTGACACTGGGTGAAGGAGCTAGCATGCTTAAGTAGAAGACTAATCAAGGGAAGTGAACACAGATGATTGCAGAAACAACCCAGCAAAACCAAAACAGACTGACAGCCTCCACACAATAGTAACATAGCAGACAAGGAAAGTGTGGAGACTGTGACACCTTCCAAGCAAAAGCTGCCAAAAATTAGGAGGAAATGCAATGCCTGTTCGAAGATTCGTGGAGGTTAGAGTTAATTAAAAACAACATTTCATTGCCCCTTGGAAGAGCTGTGGAGTTCAGAGTGGTTTAACAAGACACTTTTAATGCCCCCTGTGAAGAGACTTGGAGGCCCCAGTAGCTTAACAAGACGGTTTTAATGCCCCTCGGAAGAGACGTGGATGTCGCAGTAGCTTAACAAGACGGTTTTAATTCCCCTTGGAAAAGTGGTGGAGGTCACAGTAGCTTAACAAGATGTTTTTAATGCCCCTTGGAAAAGTGGTGGAGGTCGCAGTAGCTTAACAAGACGGTTTTAATGCCCCTTGGAAAAGTGGTGGAGGTCACAGTAGCTTAACAAGACGGTTTTAATGCCCCTCAGAAGAGACGTGGAGGTCGCAGTAGCTTAACAAGACGGTTTTAATGCCCCTTGGAAAAGTGGTGGAGGTCGCAGTAGCTTAACAAGACGGTTTTAATGCCCCTTGGAAAAGTGGTAGAGGTCACAGTAGCTTAACAAGGTGGTTTTAATGCCCCTTGGAAGAGACGTGGAGGTCACAGTAGCTTAACAAAACGGTTTTAATGCCCCTTGGAAAAGTGGTGGAGGTCGCAGTAGCTTAACAAGACGGCTTTAATGCCCCTTGAAAAAGTGGTGGAGGTCACAGTACCTTAACAAGATGGTTTTAATGCCCCTTGGAAGAGACGTGGAGGTCCCAGTGGAATAAAAAGACTATCAATGACCCTTGGAAGAGATATGGAGGTCACCATAGCTTAACAAGACGATTTTAATGCCCCTTACAAGAGCCATGCAGTACAGCATATTAAAAACATTATTCCCATTATTGGGGAGTGGGTCTCCCATAGTCTTTGCCTATGCCTTCCAAGCAAAAGCTTCCAAAAATTAGGATGGAGGAACTTGCAATGCCCCTTACAAGAGCCGTGCAGTACAGCATATTAAAAACATGTAAAAAACTGCAGTAGCGCTGCTACTATAGTACGATCAGATAGGCAAAGAGCCACAATCTCAAAGCACCGTATGACCTGGTGCAAATAACCACAAGGTTAAGTACATGAGCCAGGCATGGTACGTGCGTGATCTCGCCTCGCCTCAGAGCCGCCACCAGGTTACAGCCATTGTCACACACGACCATGCCTGGATGTAGATTCAGCGGTCTCAGCCACAGATCTGCCTGCTTTTTCACAGCTGTCCACAACTCACAAGCAGTGTGAGGTTTCTCACCTAAGCTTATGAGTTTCAGCACAGCCTGTTGCCGCTTGGTGGAGGCAGTATTGCAATGCTTCCAGCTTGTAACTGATGTGGTGATATCTGAGATGGAGGCCGAACAAGAGGAGGAGGAGGATGCGCAGGAGCTGTACATTGTGGGGGCAACTCTGACTGACATAGGGCCCGCAATCCTCGGTGTGGGAAGGATGTGTTCCGTCCCAAGGTCCAACTGGGTCCCGCCTTCCACTATGTTTACCCAGTGTGCCGTCATGGAGATGTACCATCCCTGGCCACAAGCACTTGTCCACGTGTCCGTTGTCAGGAGGACTCTCCCAGTAACTGCGTTGTTGAGGGCACAGCAAATGTTTTGGGACACGTGCTTATGTAGTGCGGGGATGGCACAACGGGCAAAATAGTGTTGGCTGGGGACCGAGTACCGAGGGATGGCCACCGCCATAAGGTTGCGGAAGGATTCTGTCTCCACCAGCCAAAAAGGCAGCATTTCCAATGCAAGAAGTCGTGAAATGTGCGAATTTTGGACTGTGGCCTGTGGGGCGTCGGCTGCGAATTTCCGCTTTCATTCAAAGGTCTGGAATATGGACAATTGAACGCTGCGGTGGGACATGGACGTTGATGCTATTTCTTGAGAAACTGCCATAACAAGTGAAGACTAAGAGGAGGGGCCATCTTTGCATGCAGTATGGACAGGGGATTGCCTTGCACACAACACAGGGGGTTCTATTGCATGCACTACAGTGGAAGAAGCAGTGGTGACACCCGCTGACACTGGTCGTGGACCCTGGGGTTCACCCCACAAAGTCAGGTGCTTTGCTGCCATGTGCCTGATCATGCTGGTGGTTGTCAGGATGGTAGTTTTGTTACCCCTGCTGATGCTGACATGGCAGGTGGTACAAATGGCCTTTTTGGGGTTATCAGCAGAGTCTTTAAAAAAATTACAGACTCTGGAAGACCTACAGGTTGTACTGTCAACGTCCCTCGTGTTGGTGTTACGGAGAACTGTTGCCTGCCTTCTGTGTGCGGCCACCACACTGCTTCTTCCTGCCTGTTGGGGTACTCTGCCTCCCTCCCCCTGTGTGCTGCTGACCTTGCTCTGCATGTCCTCCTGCCACGTTGGGTCAGTTACTAGATCATCCACCACCTCTTCCTCTTCCACTTGCGCACCACGATCCTCCTCCTCACTTCGTGGCAATTGCGTCTCGTCATCGTCCACCTCTTGTGACAAATTGCCAGCGTCGACTTCATGTGGCCGTGGCTGTTCAAATATTTGGGCATCGCTACATGGGATCTCCTCTGACATCATCGAATGACATCATCAGTTGATTATGACATCATCAGATAACATCATCATTTGATTTTGACATCATCAGATGACATCATCAGATGACATTATCAGTTGATTATGACATCATCAGATGACATCATCATTTGATAATGACATCATCAGATGACATCATGAGATGAGATCATAATTTGATCATGCCATCAACAAATGACATCATCGAATGACATCAGTTGATTATGACATCACCAGATGACATCACCAGCTGATTATGACATCATCAGATTAAGTCATCGAATGACATCATCAGTTGATTAAGATATCATCAGATGACATCGTCAGATGACATAATCAGATATTTTCAGTTGATTATGACATCATCGTATGACATCATCAGATGAAATCATCAGTTGATTATGACAACATCAGATGACATCATCAGAAGACATCATCAGATGACATTTTCATTTGAATATGACATCATCAGGTGACATTATCAGATGAGATCATCATTTGATTAAGACACCAACAGATGAAATCATCGGATGACATCATGAGTTGATTATGACATCATCAGTTAACATCATCAGTTGATTATGACATCACCAGATGACATCATCAGATGACATCATTATTTGATTTTGGCATTATCAGATGACATCATCATTTGAAGATGACATCATCAGATCACATCATCAGATAACATCATCAGTTGATTATAACATCATCAGGTGACATCATAAGATGACATCATCATTTAATTATGACATCATCAGATAACATCATCAGTTTATTATAGCATCACCAGATGACATCATCAGATGACATCTTCATTTGATTATTACATCATCATATAACATTATAATTTGATCATGACATCATCAGATGAAATCACCAGATTACATCATTATTTGATTATGACATCATCAGATGACATCATTACTTGATTATGAGATCATCATATGACATTATCATATGACATCAGATGACATCATCAGTTGATTATGACATTATCAGATGACATCATTAGATGACATCTTCATTTGATTATATCATCAGATGACATTTTCAGATGAGATCATCATTTGATTAAGACATCAGCAAATTACATCATCAGTTGATTATGACACCACCAGATGACATCATCAGTTGATTATGTCATCACCAGATGACATCATCAGATGACATCATCAGATGGCATCATCAGATGGCAACATGATTTGATTATGACATCATCAGATGACATCATTATTTGATTATGGCATCATTGAATGACATCATGAGTTGACTTTGTCAGATGATATCAGCAGATGACATCATTATTTGATTATGACATCTTCAGATGACATCATCAGTTGATGATGACATCAACAGATGACATCATCGAATGACATCAGTTGATTATGACATCATCAGATAACATCATCAGTTGATTATGACATCACCAGATGACATCATCAGATTACATAATTATTTGATTATGACATCATCAGATGACATCATCAGATTACATCATTATTTGATTATGACATCATCAGATGACATCATCAAATGGCATCATCATTTGATTATGACATCATCAGATAACATCATCAGATGACATAATTAGATATCATCAGATGTCATCATTTGATTATAACATCATCAAATGATATATGAAATCAGCTGAATATGACATCATCAGATGACATAATCAGTTGATTTTGATATCATCAGATGACAGCATCAGTTTATTATGACATCATCAGATGACATATTCAGATAACATCATTAGTTGATTATGACATCACCAGATGACATCATTATTTGATTATGACATCATCATATGACATCATCAGTTGATTATGACATCATCAGATGACCTCATTAGATGACATCTTCATTTTATTATGACATCATCGGATGACATTTTCAGATGAGATCATCATTTGATTAAGACATCAACAGATGAAATCATCAGTTGATTGTGACATAATCAGATGACAACATAAGATGAGATTGTCAGTTGGATATGACATCATCAGATGACATCATCAGATGACATCTTCATTTGATTATGACTTCATCAGATGCTATTATCATAAGAGATCATAATTTGATTATGACATCAACAGATGATATCATCGAATTACATCATCAGTTAATTATGACATCATCAGATAACATCATCATTTGATTATGACATCACCAGGTGACATCATCAGATGACAGCATTATTTGATTATGACATGATCAGAAGACATCAACATTTCATGATGACATCATTAGATGACATCATCAGTGGATTATGACATCATCGAATGATATATGAAATCAGCTGATTATGAAATCAACAGATGTCATCAGTTGAAAATGACATCATCAGATGACATAATCAGTTGTTTATGACATCATAAGGTGACATCATCAAATGACATCATCAGATGACATCATCAGTTGATTATGACATCATCAGATTACATCATCAGATGAGATCATTTGATTATGACATCAACAGATGACATCATCAAATTACATCTTCAGTTGGATATAACATCTTCAGATGAAATCATCGAATGACATCATCAGCTGACATCAGCTGATTATGACATCATCAGATGACATCATCAGTTGATAATGACATCATCAAATGACATCATCGAATGACATCATCAGATGATATAATCAGCTGATTATGACATCATCAGATGACATCAGTTGAAAATGACATAATCAGATTACATCATCAGTTGATTATGACAACACCAGTTAACATCAAAAGATGGCATTATTATTTGATTATGACATCATCAGAGGACATCATTTGATTATGACATCATCAGATGACTTCTTCATTTGATTATGACATCATCAGATGACATCATCATTTGATTATGACATCAACAGATGACATCATCGAATTGCATCATCAGTTGGATATGACAACATCAGATTACATCATCAAAGGACATCAGCAGATGACATCATCAATTGATTATGACATCATCAGATGACATCAATATTTGATTGTGACATCATCAGATGACATTTTCAGTTGATTATGACATCATCATATGATATCATCAGATAATATCATCATTTGATTATGACATAATCAGATAAGATCATCAGTTAATTATGACATCAACAGATGACTTCATAAGGTGATATCATTGTTTAATTATGACATCTTCAGATGACATCTTTAGTTGATTATGACATCATCAGATGACATCATCAGATGCCATCATCATTTGATTATGACATCATCAGCTATCATCAGATGACATCATCAATTAACATCATCCAATGACATCATCAATTGATTATGACATCATCGAATGATATCATATGAAATCAGCTAATTATGACACCATCAGATGACATCATTATTTGATTATGGCATCATCAGATGACATCATCATTTGAATATGATGTCATCATATGACATCATTAGATTACATCATCAGTTGATTATGACATCATCAGATGACATCATCAGATGACATCTTCATTTGATTATGCCATCAACAGATGACATCATCGAATGACATCATCAGTTGATTATGACATTACCAGATGACATCACCAGAAGACATCATTATTTGATTATGACATCAGATTACTTCACCATTTGATTATGACATCATCAGATTACATCATCGAATGACATCATCAGTTGAAAACATCAGATGACATTTTCAGTTGACTATGACATCCTCATATGATATCACCAGATTACATTATCAGATGACATCATTGAATAGTATCATCAGTTCATTATGACATCACCAGATGACATCATTATTTGATTATGACATCATCAGATGACATAATTTGATGATGACATCATCAGTTAATTAAAACATCATCAGATAACATCATCAGATGACATCATCAGTTGATTATAACATCATCAGATTACATCATCAGATTAGATCATCTTTGATTATGACATCAACAGAAGACATCATCGAATGACATCATCAGTTGATTATAACATCATCAGATAACATCATCAGTTGATTATGACATCACCAGGTGACATCATTATTTGATTATGGCATCATCAGATGACATCATTATTTGATTATGGCATCATCAGATGACATCATCATTTGAATATGATGTCATCATATGACATCATTAGATTACATCATCAGTTGACTATGACATCATCAGATGACATCATCAGATGACATCTTCATTTGATTATGCCATCAACAGATGACATCATCGAATGACATCATCAGTTGATTATGACATTACCAGATGACATCACCAGAAGACATCATTATTTGATCATGACATCAGATTACTTCACCATTTGATTATGACATCATCAGATTACATCATCGAATGACATCATCAGTTGAAAACATCAGATGACATTTTCAGTTGACTATGACATCCTCATATGATATCACCAGATGACATTATCAGATGACATCATTGAATAGTATCATCAGTTCATTATGACATCACCAGATGACATCATTATTTGATTATGACATCATCAGATGACATCATTTGATGATGACATCATCAGTTAATTAAAACATCATCAGATAACATCATCAGATGACATCATCAGTTGATTATAACATCATCAGATTACATCATCAGATTAGATCATCTTTGATTATGACATCAACAGAAGACAGCATCGAATGACATCATCAGTTAATTATGACATCATCAGATAACATCATCAGTTGATTATGACATCACCAGATGACATCATTATTTGATTATGGCATCATCAGATGACATCATTATTTGATTATGGCATGATCAGATGACATCATCATTTGAATATGATGTCATCATATGACATCATTAGATTACATCATCAGTTGATTATGACATCATCAGATGACATCATCAGATGACATCTTCATTTGATTATGCCATCAACAGATGACATCATCGAATGACATCATCAGTTGATTATGACATTACCAGATGACATCACCAGAAGACATCATTATTTGATTATGACATCAGATTACTTCACCATTTGATTATGACATCATCAGATTACATCATCGAATGACATCATCAGTTGATTAAGATATCATCAGATGAGATCATCAGTTGAAAACATCAGATAACATTTTCAGTTGACTATGACATCCTCATATGATATCACCAGATGACATTATCAGATGACATCATTATTTGATTATGACATTACCAGATGACATAATCAGATGACATCATCATTTGATTATGTCATTAGCAAATGACATCAGTTGATTATGACATCATCAGATAACATCATCAGTTGATTATGACATCACCAGATGACATCATCAGATTACATCATTATTTGATTATAACATCATCAGCTGGCATCATCATCTGATTATGACATCCTCAGATTACGTCATCAGATGACATCATCTGAAAACATCATTAGTTGATTATGACAGCATTGAATATTATCACATTAAATCAGCTGATTATGACATCATCAGTTGACATAATCAGTTGATTTTGACATTATCAGATGACATATTCAGATGACATCATCAGTTGATTATGACATCACAAGATGACATCATTATTTGATTATGACTTCATCAGATGACATCATCATTTGATTATGACATCATCGTATGACATCATCAGTTGATAAAGAAATCATCAGATGACATCGTCAGACGACATAATCAGATGATATCATCAGTTGATTACAGCATCAGATGACATCTTCATTTGATTATGACATCATCAGATGACGTTATCAGATGAGATCATCATTTGATTATGACATCAACAGATGACATCATCAAATGACATCATCAGTTGATTATGACATCATCAGATAACATCATCAGTTGATTATGACATCATCAGATGACATAATTTTTTGATTATGGCATCATTAGGCGACATCATCATTTGTAGATGACATCATCAGATGACATCATTAGATGACATCATCATTTGTAGATGACATCATCAGATGACATCAAAAGATGACATCATGAGATGATTATGACATCATTAGATGACATCATCATTTATAGATGACATCATAAGATGACATCATGAGATGATTATGACAACATCAGATGACATCTTCATTTTATTATGACATCATCAGATAACGCTATCAGATGAGATCATCATTTGATTATGACATCAACAGATGACATCATCGAATGACATCATCAGTTGATTATGACATCATCAGATAACATCATTTTTGATTATGGCATCATTAGATGATGTCATCATTTATAGATGACATCATCCGATGACATCATTACATGACATCATCATTTGTAGATGACATTATCAGATGACATCATAAGATGACATCATGAGATGATTATGACATTATTAGATAACATCATCAGTTGATTATGACATCATCAGATGAGATCAGTTGATTATGACATCACCAGATGACATCATTTTTTGAATATGACTTCACCAGATGACATAATTTGATTATGACATCATCAGATGACATGATCAGATGACATCTTCATTTGATTATGACATAATCATATATTATCAGATGACATCATCAGTTGATTATGACATCATCGAATGATATCACATGAAATCAGTTGATTATGACATCAGATGACATATTAAGTTGATTATGACATCATGAGATGACATCATCAGATGACATCATCAGTTGATTATGACATCATCGAATGATATCACATGAAAACATCTGAATATGACATCATCAGATGACATAAAAAGTTGATTTTGACATAATCAGATGACATAATCGTTTGATTATGACATCAGATGAGATCATCATTTGATTATGACATCACCAGATGACATCATCAGATGACATGATCATTTGATTATGACATCATCAGATGAGATCATCATTTGATTATGACATCAACAGATGACATCGCAGAATTACATCATCAGCTGATTATGATATTACCAGATGACATAATTTTTGATTATGACTTTACCAGATGACATCTTCATTTGATTATGACATCATCAGATAACAATGACAGATGATATTATCAGTTGATTATGACATCATCGTATGATATCACATGAAATCAGCTGATTATGACATCATCAGATGACAGAATAAGTTTACTTTGACATTATCAAATGACATCATCAGTTGATTATGACATCATCAGATGACATCATCAGTTGGTTATGACATCACCAGATGACAATATTATTTGACTATGACATCATCAGCTGACATCATAATTTGATTATGACATCATCAGATGAGCTCATCATTTGAATATGACATCATCAGATGACATCATCAAATGACATCTTCATTTGATTATGACATCTTCAGATAGTATTATCAGATGAACTCATCAGTTGATTATGACATCATCAAATGATATCACATGAAGTCAGCTGATTATGACTAGTGTTGAGCCACCCCCGTAGTGTTCGGGTTCGGTTCGGTTCGTCGAACACCGGGATGTTCGAGGAACTGTTTGTCGAACTGTTCGTCGAACACCTTAGAACACCGTCGAACACCGTTAAAACCAATGGCAGGCAAACAAAAACACATAGAAACACATAGAAAACACCTGCAAAGGTGTCCAAAAGCTGACAAACTGCTCAGAAGACACTCTCTTTAAAAAAGCCGGCCGGCAAATTCAGCAGCAGCATACACCGGTACCCGACAATTTAGACAAGAAGGAATAGAGCATCACACATAGATTAGATAGATAGAAACATGTCAGTCACACATATAAGAAGCACAGTGACAGTGTTGGTTACTGCACTTGTCATTTAGTGTAAAGGATTTATTAAAAAAACTATTAGTGTTTTCATGCACCGTCTCTTTAAAAAAGCCGGCCGGCAATTCAGCATCTGTACCCGACAATTTAGAACAGAAAGAATAGAGCTTCACACATAGATTAGATAGATAGAAACATGTCAGTCACATATATATGAAGTACAGTGATAGTGTTGCTTACTGTACTTGTCATTTAGTGTAAAGGATTTATTTAAAAAAATAATAGTGTTTTCATGCACTGTCTCTTTAAAAAAGCCGGCCGGCAATTCAGCAGCGGTACCCGACAATTTAGAACAGAAAGATAGAGCATCACACATAGATTAGATAGATAGAAACATGTCAGTCACATATATATGAAGTACAGCGATAGTGTTGGTTACTGTACTTGTCATTTAGTATTAAAATAAAGGATTTATTATTAAAAAAATTGGCGTGGGGTTCCCCTTAATTTTAGGCTCTAGCGGAGGTTAAGCAGACGGCTGGGGCAGATGTTTGAAGCCTGGGAAGGGGGTAATACCCACGGAGCTTCCCAGGCTACTAATATCAGCCCCCAGCTGAATACATAGCCTTTACTAGCTATTAAAATGGGGGACCCCCCAAAAAAAATGACGTGGGGTCCCCCCTAATTTAATAGCTAGCAAAGGCTAGGCAGACAGCTGGGGGCTGATATTAATAGCCCAGGAAGGGAGCCATGAATATTGGCCCCCTCCCAGGCTAGAAACACCAGCCGTCAGCCGCCCCAGAAATGGCGCATTCATAGGATGCGCCAATTCTGGCACTTAGCCTCGCTCTTCCACGCTGCCCTGGTGCGGTGGCAGGGGGTAATAGGGTTGGGGTTGATGTCAGCTTATAATGCCAGCTGACATCAAGCCCAGGTTAGTAATGGAGAGGCGTCTATAAGACACCCCCATTACTAACCCCATAGTCAAAGTTAAAAAAAACACAAACACCCAGAATAAAGTCCTTTAATTGAAATAAAGACACAATCCTTTATTGTTCTAAATTAAACCATACTTACCATCACGCCCATTCCAGCTGAAGCCAACGATCTCCTGCAATAAAAGAAAAATAATAAAGCAACCTCATCCTTACCTTTCCATGGTTCCCACGACAGCTTCAGCTCTGCTACATCGAGATGACAGGCTGGACCGCAGCAGAACGCTGCCATCCAGCCTGTCATCCCGCAGACACTGAGAAGCGCAGGCTTGCTTGCGCTGCTCAGCGTCTCTCTGTGACGACATCCAGAGGAGCCGAGTTCATGTCCAATGAACTCGGCTCACCTCATGCACGTCACTGACAGCGTGGGAAAATTCTCACGCTGAAGCGCTGATTGCAGGAGAATTTTCCCACGCTGTCAGTGACGTGCAGGAGGTGAGCTGAGTTCATTGGACATGAGCTCACCTCATGCACATCACTGACAGCGTGGGAGAATTCTCCTGCACTCAGCACTTCAGCGTGAGAATTTTCCCACGCTGTCAGTGACGTGCATGAGGTGAGCCGAGTTCATTCTACATGACCTCGGCTCATCTGGATGCCGTCACAGCGAGACAGTGAGGAGCGCAAGCATGCCTGCGCTTCTCAGTGTCTGCGGGATGACAGACTGGATGGCAGCGTTCTGCTGCGGTCCAGCCAGTCATCTCGATGTAGCAGAGCTGAAGCTGTCGTGGGAACCATGGAAAGGTAAGGATGAGGTTGGTTTATTATTTTTCTTTTATTGCAGGAGATCGTTGGCTTCAGCTGGAATGGGTGTGATGGTAAGTATGGTTTAATTTAGAACAATAAAGAATTGTGTCTTTATTTCAATTAAAGGACTTTATTCTGGGTGTTGTGTTTTTTTTAAATACTTTACTAGAAATTCATGGCGGTCATGTCTAATACTGGCGTGACCCCATGAATTTTGGGCTTGGGGCCAGCTGATAATACCAAGCTGGCCCTAACCCCTTTATTACCCAGTGAGCCACCGCACCAGGGCCCTGGATGAGTTGGGTACAGCGCCAGAAGATGGCGCTTCTATGAACGCGCCATTTTCCGGGGTGGCTGCGGACTGCAATTTGTAGCGGGGGGGGCCCAGAAAGCTTGGGCCTCCCTGCGCTGCAGATTCCAGCCCCCAGCTGCCTAGTTGTACCTGGCTGGACACAAAAATAGGGCGAAGCCCCACGTACTTTTTTTTTAATTATTTCATGAAATTCATGAAATAATTAAGAAAAAAAGGCCTTCCCTATATTGTTGTGTCCGGCCAGGTACAAATAGGCAGCTGGTGGTTGGGGGCAGCCCGTTCCTGCCTGCTGTACCTGGCTGGACACAAATATAGTGCGAAGCCCCACTTCAATTTTTTTTAATTATTTCATGAAATTCATGAAATAATTTAAGAAAAATTGACGTGGGGCTTCGCACTATATTTGTGTCCAGCCAGGTACAGCAGGCAGGAACGGGCTGCCCCCAACCACCAGCTGCCTATTTGTACCTGGCCGGACACAACAATATAGGGAAGCCCTTTTTTTCTTAATTATTTCATGAAATAATTTAAAGAAAATTGACGTGGGGCTTCGCCCTGTTTTTGTGTCCAGCCAGGTACAACTAGGCAGCTGGGGGCTGGAATCCGCAGCGCAGGGAGGCCCAAGCTTTCTGGGCCACCCCCGCTGCAAATTGCAGTCCGCAGCCACCCCGGAAAATGGCGCGTTCATAGAAGCGCCATCTTCTGGCGCTGTACCCAACTCATCCAGGGCCCTGATGCGGTGGCTCACTGGGTAATAAAGGGGTTAGGGCCAGCTTGGCATTATCAGCTGGCCCTAAGCCCGAAATTCATGGGGTCACGCCAATATTAGACATGACCACCATGAATTTCTAGTAAAGTATTTAAAAAAAACACAACACCCAGAAAAAAGTCCTTTAATTGAAATAAACACACAATTCTTTATTGTTCTAAATTAAACCATACTTACCATCACGCCCATTCCAGCTGAAGCCAACGATCTCCTGAAATAAAAGAAAAATAATAAAGCAACATCATCCTTACCTTTCCATGGTTCCCATGACAGCTTCAGCTCTGCTACATCGAGATGACAGGCTGGACCGCAGCAGAACGCTGCCATCCAGCCTGTCATCCCGCAGACACTGAGAAGCGCAGGCTTGCTTGCGCTCCACAGTGTCTCTCTGTGAGGGCATCCAGATGAGCCGAGTTAATGTCCAATGAACTCGGCTCACCTCATGCACGTCACTGACAGCGTGGGAAAATTCTCCTGCACTCAGCGCTTCAGCGTGGGAGAATTCTCACACTGAAGCGCTGAGTGCAGGAGAATTCTCCCACGCTGTCAGTGACGTGCAGGAGGTGAGCTGAGTTCATTGGACATGAGCTCACCTTATGCACGTCACTGACAGCGTGGGAAAATTCTCCTGCACTCAGCGCTTCAGCGTGGGAGAATTCTCACGCTGAAGCACTGAGTGCAGGAGAATTCTCCCACGCTGTCAGTGACGTGCAGGAGGTGAGCTGAGTTCATTGGACATGAGCTCACCTTATGCACGTCACTGACAGCGTGGGAGAATTCTCCTGCACTCACCGCTTCAGCGTGAGAATTTTCCCACGCTGTCAGTGACGTGCATGAGGTGAGCCGAGTTCATTGGACATGAACTCGGCTCCTCTGGATGTCGTCACAGAGAGACGCTGAGCAGCGCAAGCAAGCCTGCGCTTCTCAGTGTCTGCGGGATGAGAGGCTGGATGGCAGCGTTCTGCTGCGGTCCAGCCTGTCATCTCGATGTAGCAGAGCTGAAGCTGTCGTGGGAACCATGGAAAGGTAAGGATGAGGTTGCTTTATTATTTTTCTTTTATTGCAGGAGATCGTTGGCTTCAGCTGGAATGGGCGTGACGGTAAGTATGGTTTAATTTAGAACAATAAAGGATTGTGTCTTTATTTCAATTAAAGGACTTTATTCTGGGTGTTTGTGTTTTTTTTAACTTTGACTATGGGGTTAGTAATGGGGGTGTCTTATAGACGCCTCTCCATTACTAACCTGGGCTTGATGTCAGCTGGCATTATAAGCTGACATCAACCCCAACCCTATTACCCCCTGCCACCGCACCAGGGCAGCGTGGAAGAGCGAGGCTAAGTGCCAGAATTGGCGCATCCTATGAATGCGCCATTTCTGGGGCGGCTGACGGCTGGTGTTTCTAGCCTGGGAGGGGGCCAATATTCATGGCTCCCTTCCTGGGCTATTAATATCAGCCCCCAGCTGTCTGCCTAGCCTTTGCTAGCTATTAAATTAGGGGGGACCCCACGTCATTTTTTTGGGGGGTCCCCCATTTTACTAGCTAGTAAAGGCTATGTATTCAGCTGGGGGCTGATATTAGTAGCCTGGGAAGCTCCGTGGGTATTACCCCCTTCCCAGGCTTCAAACATCTGCCCCAGCCGTCTGCTTAACCTCCGCTAGAGCCTAAAATTAAGGGGAACCCCACGCCAATTTTTTTAATAATAAATCCTTTATTTTAATACTAAATGACAAGTACAGTAACCAACACTATCACTGTACTTCATATGTATGTGACTGACATGTTTCTATCTATCTAATCTATGTGTGAAGCTCTATTCTGTCTGTTAGAAATTGTCGGGTACAGATGCTGAATTGCCGGCCGGCTTTTTTAAAGAGACCGTGCATGAAAACACTATTATTTTTTTTGATAAATCCTTTACGCTAAATGACAAGTACAGTAAGCAGCACTGTCACTGTACTTCGTATATATGTGGCTGACATGTTTCTATCTATCTAATCTATGTGTGAAGCTCTATTCTGTCTGTTATAAATTGTCGGGTACAGGTGCTGAATTGCCGGCCGGCTTTTTTAAAGAGACGGTGCATGAAAACACTATTATTTTTTTTGATAAATCCTTTACGCTAAATGACAAGTACAGTAAGCAGCACTTTCACTGTACTTCGTATATATGTGGCTGACATGTTTATATCTATCTAATCTATGTGTGATTCTCTATTCTTTCGGTTCTAAATTGTCGGGTACAGGTGTATGCCGCTGCTGAATTGCCGGCTTTTCATGTTTCACTGTTGGCACTGTTCCCATCGATTTGGGCAATCACTGTAATGCCACAACCACCATGGCTGTGGCATTACAGTGAGTGGCAGACAATCCCTGCATGATTGGTGCTCTAAATAGCTCCAGACATGCAGGACACGCTTTTGGTGCACGAACAGTTATCGAACATAACCTCGAACAGCCGAATTTTTTGCAAATCGTTCGGGTTCGTCGAACAACTCGAACACCGCCCAAAACAGCTCGAATTTGAGATTGGCGAACAGTTCTAGTCGAACACCGCTCATCTCTAATTATGACATCATCAGATGACATAATAAGTGGATTTTGACATCATCAGTTGACATAATCATTTGATTATGACATCATCAGATGACATCATCAGTTGATTATGACATCATCGAATGATATCACATGAAATCAGCTGATTATGACATCATCAGATGACATAATAAGTGGATTTTGACATCATCAGATGACATAATCTTTTGATTTTGACATCATCAGATGACATCATCAGATGAGATCATAATTTTATTATGATATGAACAGATGACATCATCGAATGACATCATCAGTTGATTATGATTTCACCAGATGACATTATTTTTTGATTATGACTTCACCAGATGACATCATCATTTGATTATGACTTCACCAGATGATATCATCATCAGGTGACATCTTCACTTGATCATGACATACTCAGATAACATCATCAGATGAGATCATCATTTGATTATGACATCAACAGATGACATCATCGAATGACATCATCATTTGATTATGACATCATCAGATGACATCATCAGATTATATCTTCATTTGATTATGACATCATCAGATAACATTATCAGATGACATTATCAGTTGATTATGACATCATCGTATGATATCATATGAAATCAGCTGATTATGACATCATCAGATGACAGAATAAGTTTACTTTGACATCATCAGATGACATCATCAGTTGAGTATGATATCATCAGATGACATCATCATTTGATTATGACATCATCAGATGACATCATCGAATGACATCTTCATTTGATTATGACATCTTCAGATAGCATTATCAGATAATCTCATCAGTTGACTATGACATCATCAAATGATATCACTTGAAGTCAGCTGATTATGACATCATCAGATGACATAATAAATTGATTTTGACATCATCGGATGACATCCTCAGTTGATTATGACATCATCAAATGACATCATCAGCTGATTATGACATCATCAGATTACATTATCGAATGACATCATCAGTTGATTAAGATATCATCAGATGACATCTTCGGATGACATCTTCAGATGACATTTTCAGTTGATTATGACATCATCATATGATACCAACAGTTGATTATGACATCATTAGATAATATCATCAGTTGATCATGACATCAACAGATGTCTTTATCAGTTGACATAAATATTTAATTATGACATCATCAGATTACATCATCAGATGACATCATAATTTGATTATGACATCATCAGATAACATCATCAGGGGAGGAGTCCTGAGGAGATAATTTGCATATTCCCACTGCATTTTGGGGTAAGTGAAGAGTCTCTGTGAGCTCAAAGAACACTGGATTTTGGCTGTTGGAGCTGAAAAGAGGACATCGGTAAACCAGGGGAGGAGCCCTGAGAAGATAAGTTGCATATTCCCACTGCATTTTGGGGTAAGTGAAGAGTCTCCGTGAGCTCAAAGAACACTGGATTTTGGCTGTTGGAGCTGAAAAGAGGACATCGGTAAACCAGGGGAGGAGTCCTGAGGAGATAATTTGCATATTCCCACTGCATTTTGGGGTAAGTGAAGAGTCTCCGTGAGCTCAAAGAACACTGGATTTTGGCTGTTGGAGCTGAAAAGAGGACATCGGTAAACCAGGGGAGGAGTCCTGAGGAGATAATTTGCATATTCCCACTGCATTTTGGGGTAAGTGAAGAGTCTCCGTGAGCTCAAAGAACACTGGATTTTGGCTGTTGGAGCTGAAAAGAGGACATCGGTAAACCAGGGGAGGAGTCCTGAGGAGATAATTTGCATATTCCCACTGCATTTTGGGGTAAGTGAAGAGTCTCCGTGAGCTCAAAGAACACTGGATTTTGGCTGTTGGAGCTGAAAAGAGGACATCGGTAAACCAGGGGAGGAGTCCTGAGGAGATAATTTGCATATTCCCACTGCATTTTGGGGTAAGTGAAGAGTCTCCGTGAGCTCAAAGAACACTGGATTTTGGCTGTTGGAGCTGAAAAGAGGACATCGGTAAACCAGGGGAGGAGTCCTGAGGAGATAATTTGCATATTCCCACTGCATTTTGGGGTAAGTGAAGAGTCTCCGTGAGCTCAAAGAACACTGGATTTTGGCTGTTGGAGCTGAAAAGAGGACATCGGTAAACCAGGGGAGGAGCCCTGAGGAGATAAGTTGCATATTCCCACTGCATTTTGGGGTAAGTGAAGAGTCTCCGTGAGCTCAAAGAACACTGGATTTTGGCTGTTGGAGCTGAAAAGAGGACATCGGTAAACCAGGGGAGGAGTCCTGAGGAGATAAGTTGCATATTCCCACTGCATTTTGGGGTAAGTGAAGAGTCTCCGTGAGCTCAAAGAACACTGGATTTTGGCTGTTGGAGCTGAAAAGAGGACATCGGTAAACCAGGGGAGGAGTCCTGAGGAGATAATTTGCATATTCCCACTGCATTTTGGGGTAAGTGAAGAGTCTCCGTGAGCTCAAAGAACACTGGATTTTGGCTGTTGGAGCTGAAAAGAGGACATCGGTAAACCAGGGGAGGAGTCCTGAGGAGATAATTTGCATATTCCCACTGCATTTTGGGGTAAGTGAAGAGTCTCCGTGAGCTCAAAGAACACTGGATTTTGGCTGTTGGAGCTGAAAAGAGGACATCGGTAAACCAGGGGAGGAGTCCTGAGGAGATAATTTGCATATTCCCACTGCATTTTGGGGTAAGTGAAGAGTCTCCGTGAGCTCAAAGAACACTGGATTTTGGCTGTTGGAGCTGAAAAGAGGACATCGGTAAACCAGGGGAGGAGTCCTGAGGAGATAATTTGCATATTCCCACTGCATTTTGGGGTAAGTGAAGAGTCTCCGTGAGCTCAAAGAACACTGGATTTTGGCTGTTGGAGCTGAAAAGAGGACATCGGTAAACCAGGGGAGGAGCCCTGAGGAGATAAGTTGCATATTCCCACTGCATTTTGGGGTAAGTGAAGAGTCTCCGTGAGCTCAAAGAACACTGGATTTTGGCTGTTGGAGCTGAAAAGAGGACATCGGTAAACCAGGGGAGGAGTCCTGAGGAGATAAGTTGCATATTCCCACTGCATTTTGGGGTAAGTGAAGAGTCTCCGTGAGCTCAAAGAACACTGGATTTTGGCTGTTGGAGCTGAAAAGAGGACATCGGTAAACCAGGGGAGGAGTCCTGAGGAGATAATTTGCATATTCCCACTGCATTTTGGGGTAAGTGAAGAGTCTCCGTGAGCTCAAAGAACACTGGATTTTGGCTGTTGGAGCTGAAAAGAGGACATCGGTAAACCAGGGGAGGAGTCCTGAGGAGATAATTTGCATATTCCCACTGCATTTTGGGGTAAGTGAAGAGTCTCCGTGAGCTCAAAGAACACTGGATTTTGGCTGTTGGAGCTGAAAAGAGGACATCGGTAAACCAGGGGAGGAGTCCTGAGGAGATAATTTGCATATTCCCACTGCATTTTGGGGTAAGTGAAGAGTCTCCGTGAGCTCAAAGAACACTGGATTTTGGCTGTTGGAGCTGAAAAGAGGACATCGGTAAACCAGGGGAGGAGTCCTGAGGAGATAATTTGCATATTCCCACTGCATTTTGGGGTAAGTGAAGAGTCTCCGTGAGCTCAAAGAACACTGGATTTTGGCTGTTGGAGCTGAAAAGAGGACATCGGTAAACCAGGGGAGGAGTCCTGAGGAGATAATTTGCATATTCCCACTGCATTTTGGGGTAAGTGAAGAGTCTCCGTGAGCTCAAAGAACACTGGATTTTGGCTGTTGGAGCTGAAAAGAGGACATCGGTAAACCAGGGGAGGAGTCCTGAGGAGATAATTTGCATATTCCCACTGCATTTTGGGGTAAGTGAAGAGTCTCCGTGAGCTCAAAGAACACTGGATTTTGGCTGTTGGAGCTGAAAAGAGGACATCGGTAAACCAGGGGAGGAGTCCTGAGGAGATAATTTGCATATTCCCACTGCATTTTGGGGTAAGTGAAGAGTCTCCGTGAGCTCAAAGAACACTGGATTTTGGCTGTTGGAGCTGAAAAGAGGACATCGGTAAACCAGGGGAGGAGTCCTGAGGAGATAATTTGCATATTCCCACTGCATTTTGGGGTAAGTGAAGAGTCTCCGTGAGCTCAAAGAACACTGGATTTTGGCTGTTGGAGCTGAAAAGAGGACATCGGTAAACCAGGGGAGGAGTCCTGAGGAGATAAGTTGCATATTCCCACTGCATTTTGGGGTAAGTGAAGAGTCTCCGTGAGCTCAAAGAACACTGGATTTTGGCTGTTGGAGCTGAAAAGAGGACATCGGTAAACCAGGGGAGGAGTCCTGAGGAGATAATTTGCATATTCCCACTGCATTTTGGGGTAAGTGAAGAGTCTCCGTGAGCTCAAAGAACACTGGATTTTGGCTGTTGGAGCTGAAAAGAGGACATCGGTAAACCAGGGGAGGAGTCCTGAGGAGATAAGTTGCATATTCCCACTGCATTTTGGGGTAAGTGAAGAGTCTCCGTGAGCTCAAAGAACACTGGATTTTGGCTGTTGGAGCTGAAAAGAGGACATCGGTAAACCAGGGGAGGAGTCCTGAGGAGATAATTTGCATATTCCCACTGCATTTTGGGGTAAGTGAAGAGTCTCCGTGAGCTCAAAGAACACTGGATTTTGGCTGTTGGAGCTGAAAAGAGGACATCGGTAAACCAGGGGAGGAGTCCTGAGGAGATAATTTGCATATTCCCACTGCATTTTGGGGTAAGTGAAGAGTCTCCGTGAGCTCAAAGAACACTGGATTTTGGCTGTTGGAGCTGAAAAGAGGACATCGGTAAACCAGGGGAGGAGTCCTGAGGAGATAATTTGCATATTCCCACTGCATTTTGGGGTAAGTGAAGAGTCTCCGTGAGCTCAAAGAACACTGGATTTTGGCTGTTGGAGCTGAAAAGAGGACATCGGTAAACCAGGGGAGGAGTCCTGAGGAGATAATTTGCATATTCCCACTGCATTTTGGGGTAAGTGAAGAGTCTCCGTGAGCTCAAAGAACACTGGATTTTGGCTGTTGGAGCTGAAAAGAGGACATCGGTAAACCAGGGGAGGAGTCCTGAGGAGATAATTTGCATATTCCCACTGCATTTTGGGGTAAGTGAAGAGTCTCCGTGAGCTCAAAGAACACTGGATTTTGGCTGTTGGAGCTGAAAAGAGGACATCGGTAAACCAGGGGAGGAGTCCTGAGGAGATAATTTGCATATTCCCACTGCATTTTGGGGTAAGTGAAGAGTCTCCGTGAGCTCAAAGAACACTGGATTTTGGCTGTTGGAGCTGAAAAGAGGACATCGGTAAACCAGGGGAGGAGTCCTGAGGAGATAATTTGCATATTCCCACTGCATTTTGGGGTAAGTGAAGAGTCTCCGTGAGCTCAAAGAACACTGGATTTTGGCTGTTGGAGCTGAAAAGAGGACATCGGTAAACCAGGGGAGGAGTCCTGAGGAGATAATTTGCATATTCCCACTGCATTTTGGCTGTTGGAGCATTTTGAAGCTTTTTTTTTTAAGCTTTTTTCACTGTTTTCAGAACATTAACAGTAAGAACATGGAAGAGTCCAGGAGCCATTTGGTGAGCTGCATATCCTCCTACATGTTCACAGACTTGCCAGTGGAAAAGCCAAACTTCACATGCCAAAAATGCAAGCTTGTGTCCCTGTTGGAGGAAAAGTTGCGAAATCTAGAAGAGAGGTTAACTACCTTGAAAATCATTAAGGAAGGTGAAGAGTTCTTAGACAGAGCAGAATTATCTCTTCATGATTCAGAAAGAGAAGAAATTTGAACTGCACCTGAGGAAACAGAGGAATGGAAGCATGTGACCCAGAGAAGCAGGAGGATAGAGAGGCAGTCAGCACCTATACTGCTCAGGAACCAGTACCAAGCTCTCTCGCAGGAGAACCATGAAGAAATACAGCAAGATAAGACTTTGCCAGCAATGAATAACCTTGTAAGCCCTCAGAATCCTCCTGGATGGAGAAAGAAGAATGTTGTGAAGAAAAAACGGAGAGTGGTGGTCATGGGGGATTCCCTGTTAAGAGGAACAGAGGCTGCTATCTGCAGACCAGACATAACCTCAAGAGAAATGTGCTGTCTTCCAGGAGCAAAAATTAAAGATGTGTCTGACAGGATATCAAGACTCTTCAGACCTACAGATCACTACCCATTCCTGCTAATACATGTGGGGACAAATGACACCGCAAGAAAGGACCTGGAAACCATCTGCAGTGACTTTGAAGACTTGGGCAAGAAAGTGAAAGAATTGGGAGCGCAGGTGGTCTTCTCATCCATCCTCCCAGTGGATGGCCATGGAACAATGAGGTGGAATAAGATTCTACAGGTGAACAACTGGCTACGTCGATGGTGCCATCAACAAGGATTTGGATTTCTGGATCACGGAATGAATTACCTATACGATGGACTACTTGCTAGAGATGAGGTGCACCTTACGAAGACTGGAAAACATGTATTTGGAAATTGCCTTGCTGCACTCATCAGGAGAGCTTTAAACTAGAACAATGTGGGAAGGGAAGCAAAAGGCCAGAAAAAGCCATACAGCTGACAAATACTATTGAGATCTCTGCTACTGGAAGTGGAAAGGAAGAACAAAGACAAAACAATTTAAATAATAAAAATATGGGAGGAAGAGAAACCAATCACAAACTAAAATGTTTTTATACAAATGCACAAAGCATGGGCAACAAACAAGGAGAATTAGAACTACTAACGCAGGAAAAGAAATATGATGTCATTGGAATCACTGAAACTTGGTGGGACGATACACATGATTGGAATAAAAGGCTAAAAGGATACAACTTATTTGCAAGAAACAGACTTGATAAACGAGGAGGAGGTGTCGCATTGTATGTTAGAAAAGCGTATATCTGCACAGAGATTGAAGCTTCAGAGACTGGGAGTTCTGTGGAAACTGTTTGGGTAAGAATACAAGGAGAGAACAACGGAAAGGACACCATTGTAGGCATTTACTACAGGCCACCTGGGCAAGCTGAAGATATGGATGAACTCTTTATGTATCAAATGACCAAGTTCTCAAAAAAATATGACGTAGTGGTCATGGGAGATTTCAACTATCCAGACATTTGTTGGGAATCTCTCTCAAGTAAAACTAACAGGTCAAGCAAATTCTTATCCTTTCTTGCTGACAACTTTATCTTCCAAAAGGTAGGGGAGAAAACAAGGGGATCTGCTACTTTGGATCTAATCCTTATAAACAAGGAGGAAAGGGTTGAGGAGGTAAAAGTGGCTGGGACCCTAGGAGGCAGCGATCATGCTATTATAGAATTTTGGATAACTAGAGGAGGAAGACATGTGAAGACTCAAACTTCAAGGTTAGATTTTAGAAAGGCAGATTTTAAGAAAAATAGAATAGAAAATAGAAAAGAGAATAGGAGGGATCCAATGGCTGGATGTCCTTAAGGACAAAAATGTCCAGGAAGGATGGGAAATTTTTAAAAATGAGATTCTCAAAGCACAATCGTTAACAATCCCGAAAAGTAGGAAGAATGGGAAGCATTTAAGGAAACCAGGATGGATGAACACAGAACTTAAACACATGCTAAAAAGAAAGAAAGAAATGTTTATTAAATGGAAAGAGGGAGGCATATCTAAAGAATATTATAATGCAGTCTGCAGATCCTGTAGGGCATGTATCAGGTTAGCTAAAGCTGACAATGAATTAAGGCTTGCAAGAGATGTCAAAAGCAATAAAAAAGGATTTTGGGGGTATGTCAAAAGTAAAAGAAAAGTCAAAGATGCTATAGGATTTTTACAGGATGAAAATGGAGAAATGGTAAGAGAGGATGTTGAGAAGGCCAAACTTTTTAATTCCTATTTTGCATCTGTTTTCTCTCAGAAAGAAAATTTAACATCAACTGATCTTCACTGTCCTTTTAAAGGAATAGAAGAATCCAAGTTATCTGTAAACAGAAAGATTGTGAGGGAATATTTAGCTAACATAAATGAGTTCAAGTCTCCAGGTCCAGATGAATTACACCCCAGAGTACTGAAGGAGATCGTAGAAGAAATTTTAGAACCACTCTCCATAATCTTTGAAAATTCTTGGAGAACAGGAGAAGTCCCAGAAGACTGGAGAAGAGCAAATGTTGTTCCTATCTTCAAAAAGGGGAAGAAGGTGGACCCAGGGAACTATAGGCCGGTGAGTCTGACTTCTATACCAGGAAAGATCTTTGAACAAATTATTAAACAACATGTATGTAAGTACCTGGATAAGAATGAAGTGATTAACCAGAGTCAGCATGGGTTTATAACTAACAAGTCATGTCAGACTAACTTAATTTCCTTCTATGACAGAATCACTGACTGGGTGGATCAGGGAAATTCTGTAGATATAGTATATCTTGACTTCAGCAAAGCATTTGACAAAGTATCTCACACCATCCTTATTGAAAAAATGACCAAGTATGCAATGGACCAGGCAACTGTTAGGTGGATTCATAACTGGCTTAGTGATCGAACTCAAAGGGTGATTGTAAATGGCTTCACATCCAGCTGGATGAATGTCTCAAGTGGGGTACCACAGGGCTCCGTCCTGGGACCTGTATTGTTCAACATCTTTATCAATGATTTAGATGAAGGAATTGAGGGTAAACTGATTAAATTTGCTGATGACACAAAGCTAGGAGGGATAGCTAATACTAGAGAAGAGAGAGAGAGGATTCAAAAAGACCTAAATAAACTGGAGCAGTGGGCAGCAACCAACAGAATGGTTTTTAACAGGGAAAAATGCAAAGTACTACATCTGGGCAATAAAAATGAAAAAAGCATATACAGAATGGGAGGAATAGAGCTAAGCAACAGTACATGTGAAAAAGACTTAGGTATACTAATAGATCATAGACTGAACATGAGTCAACAGTGTGATGCAGCAGCAAAAAAGGCAAATACAATTCTGGGATGTATTAACAGAAGCATACAGTCTAGATCACGTGAAGTCATTATTGGTCTTTACTCCTCTTTGGTCAGACCTCATCTGGAATACTGTGTACAGTTTTGGGCACCACATTTTAAAAAAGACATAGACAAACTGGAGCAAGTTCAGAGAAGAGCGACCAGAATGGTGACTGGTCTGCAAACCATGTCCTATGAGGAACGGTTGCAGGATTTGGGAATGTTTAGCTTGCAAAAAAGAAGACTGAGAGGAGACTTAATAGCTGTCTACAAATATGTCAAGGGCTGTCACATTGTAGAAGGATCATCTTTATTCTCATTTGCACAAGGAAAGACTAGAAGCAATGGGATGAAATTAAATGGGAGGAGACACAGATTAGATATTAGAAAAAACTTTTTGACAGTTAGGGTGATTAATGAGTGGAACAGGCTGCCACGAGAGGTGGTGAGTTCCCCTTCAATGGACGTCTTCAAACAGAGGCTGGACAGACATCTGTCTGAGATGATTTAGTGAATCCTGCTTTGAGCAGGGGGTTGGACCAGATGACCCAGGAGGTCCCTTCCAACTCTAACATTCTATGATTCTATGACATCATCAGATAAAATCATCAGATGACATCATCAGATAACATCAGATAACATCATGAGTTGATTATGATACTATCAATTGATATATGAAATCAGCTAATTATGGCATCATCAGATGACATCATCATTTGATTATGACATCATCAGATGACATCATCAGATAAGATCATCATTTGATTATGCTATCAACAGATGACATCATTGAATAATATCATCAGTTGATTATGACTAGAGATGAGCGTTGTTCTACTCGAACTGTTCGCCAATCTCAAATTCGAGCTGTTTTGGGCGGTGTTCGAGCCGTTCGGCGAACACGAACGATTTGAGAAAAATTCGTCTGTTCGAGGTTATGTTCGATAACTGTTCGTGCACCAAAATCATAACTGGATTTTTTCTCAGTAATGATGAAAATTAATGTTAATACGCAGTTTGAGTGTACAGCGGGGCGGGGGGAGGGGGGCAGGGGATGGATCTCTGCAGGAATAATGAAGAACTCCATTTTTTTTTCTCTTTCCCGCATTTACAGTGGGGAGGTGCAATCTGTCAGCCTATCAGCAGTGCACACACGGAGCGAAGTGCTTTTTTTCACACAAGCAAGGGCATGTGTCATTGGCAGTGTATGTCACATGTCCTTGCCCTATAAGATCAAGCCATTTTCCCCGTCGCCACCATTTTCTCACTGCTGCAGCTGCGTGTTAGACGGCACCGCTGTTGCTGTGTGCGCTATACCTTGTTAATTTCAAGCCAATTTTCGCACAAATCTACAGATAGCTTGGGAGTAGGGAATAGTTGTGATTGCAGTCCTTTTAAGGACTAGGTTACAGCATTTCCTACGACTTTTATCAGGCAGGTCTGTGCTTTTAAATAGATAGGTTGTGGGAGTAAAGACTAGAGATAAGCGTTGTTCTACTCGAACTGTTCGCCAATCTCAAATTCGAGCTGTTTTGTGCGGTGTTCGAGCCGGTCGGCGAACACGAACAATTTGAGAAAAATTCGGCTGTTCGAGGTTATGTTCGATAACTGTTCGTGCACCAAAATCATAACTGGATTTTTTCTCAGTAATGATGAAAATTAATGTTAATACGCAGTTTGAGTGTACAGCGGGGCGGGGGGAGGGGCAGGGGATGGATCTCTGCAGGAACAATGAAGATCTCCATTTTTTTTTCTCTTTCCCGCATTTGCAGTGGGGAGGTGCAATCTGTCAGCCTATCAGCAGCGCACACACGGAGCGAAGTGCTTTTTTTTCACACAAGCAAGGGCATGTGTGATTGGCAGTGTATGTCACATGTCCTTGCCCTATAAGACCAAGCCATTTTCCCCGTCGCCACCATTTTCTCACTGCTGCAGCTGCGTGTTAGACGGCACCGCTGTTGCTGTGTGCGCTATACCTTGTTAATTTCAAGCCAATTTTCGCACAAATATACAGATAGCTTGGGAGTAGGGAATAGTTGTGATTGCAGTCCTTTTAAGGACTAGGTTACAGCATTTCCTACGACTTTTATCAGGCAGGTCTGTGCTCTTAAATAGATAGATTGTGGGAGTAAAGACTAATTGTAATTGGAGTCCTTTTCAGGACTAGGTTACATCAGTTCCTATCAGTTTTTGCCAGGCAGGTCTGTGCCAGTGCTGTGCAAGTTTTTTTCACAGCATTTGGCTGAATCTAGCAAAGCTAATCCTTTTTGGCCTATTGCAGAGTGTGTTAGTCAGTGGAGTAGCCTATCTGTGTTGCAAGATATACCACCTGTGTATAGAATACCAATTTTTTTACTGCACCTAGTGAAGTAAAATCTTTTGGGCATAGCATCATTCTATTAGTCCATCTATACTGACCTCCATCAGGTTGCAAACTGAATATAATTTTTTTCTGCATCTAGCTCTGAAAAAATATTTGGGCTTCTAGCAGTGTGTGGGACTTGGTCTATTAGTCCATCTATACTGACCTCCATCAGGTTGCAAATTAAAAATATTTTTTTTCTGCATCTAGCTCTGAAAAAATATTTGGGCTTCTAGCAGTGTGTGGGACTTGGTCTATTAGTCCTTCTATACTGACCTCCATCAGGTTGCAAATTGAGTAAAAAAATTTTCTGCATCTAGCTCTGAAAAAATATTTGGGCTTCTAGCGGTGTGTGGGACTTGGTCTATTAGTCCATCTATACTGACCTCCATCAGGTTGCAAATTAAAACTAATTTTTTTCTGCATCTAGCTCTGAAAAAATATTTGGGCTTCTAGCAGTGTGTGGGACTTGGTCTATTAGTCCATCTATACTGACCTCCATCAGGTTGCAAATTAAAAATAATTTTTTTCTTCATTTAGCTCTGAAAAAATATTTGGGCTTCTAGCAGTGTGTGGGACTGGTTCTATTAGTCCTTCTATACTGACGTCCAGCAGGTTGCAAATTGAATATAATTTTTTTCTGCATCTAGCTCTGAAAAAATATTTGGGCTTCTAGCGGTGTGTGGGACTTGGTCTATTAGTCCATCTATACTGACCTCCATCAGGTTGCAAATTAAAAATAATTTTTTTCTGCATCTAGCTCTGAAAAAATATTTGGGCTTCTAGCAGTGTGTGGGACTTGGTCTATTAGTCCATCTATACTGACCTCCATCAGGTTGCAAATTAAAAATAATTTTTTTCTGCATCTAGCTCTGAAAAAATATTTGGGCTTCTAGCAGTGTGTGGGACTTGGTCTATTAGTCCATCTATACTGACCTCCATCAGGTTGCAAATTAAAAATAATTTTTTTCTTCATTTAGCTCTGAAAAAATATTTGGGCTTTTAGCAGTGTGTGGGACTTGTTCTATTAGTCCTTCTATACTGACCTCCAGCAGGTTGCAAATTGAATATAATTTTTTTCTGCATCTAGCTCTGAAAAAATATTTGGGCTTCTAGCGGTGTGTGGGACTTGGTCTATTAGTCCATCTATACTGACCTCCATCAGGTTGCAAATTAAAAATAATTTTTTTCTGCATCTAGCTCTGAAAAAATATTTGGGCTTCTAGCGGTGTGTGGGACTTGGTCTATTAGTCCATCTATACTGACCTCCATCAGGTTGCAAATTAAAAATAATTTTTTTCTGCATCTAGCTCTGAAAAAATATTTGGGCTTCTAGCAGTGTGTGGGACTTGGTCTATTAGTCCATCTATACTGACCTCCATCAGGTTGCAAATTGAATAAAAAAATTTTCTGCATCTAGCTCTGAAAAAATATTTGGGCTTCTAGCGGTGTGTGGGACTTGGTCTATTAGTCCATCTATACTGACCTCCATCAGGTTGCAAATTAAAAATAATTTTTTTCTGCATCTAACCCAGCCAATAGTTTTGGCCTAATACCACAGTTTGGCCACTCAGCTCTGCTCGGTTACCATCCATTGTTTTTTTGTGCAAACAACTCCAGAGTTGTGAATTAGTTAACCACCAAAATGAGTGGAAAAAGGCCTGCTGCTGGTGGAATGGGGAATAGGCGTGTTGGGAAGGGGAAAAAAGGTTGTGTCCGTGGGGTAGGTGCAGAAGAAAGACCATCTTCCAGCCAAACTAAAATGTCTACTTCTTTTAGCGGACAATGTGATAAGATCCCTTTCTTACGGCCACGCCAATCGCTACAAATTCCAGATGAGGCACAAAAACAGCAGGTGCTTCAACGGATATCAAGTGCTCCTTTAAGTGGGCTCTCCTCCACATCAACTTCAACATCACAAATACTCCAGTCCTCAAAGGTGTCACCCAAATCGAACTTGCTTCCTCACAGCTCCCAAATCTCCAGCTGCCCGTCTGAGTATGAGGTAGAACAGATGGTTGAGTCTGCAGAGCTGTTTACTCATACTATAGCCTGGGAATCAGAGGTCGACTCCAGCGCTTCTGTGAATCCAGACGAGGAAATGATCTGCACTGATGCCCAGAATCTTTATGAGTCGGATCCAGGACCAGACGCAGAAGGTTCTGACCATAATGTAGACCCTCATTCCCAAACTGTAACTCCTGTTGGTGGAGACAATGAGGAAGACGATGATAAGACTCAAATACCTGATTGGAGCGACAACTTTAGTTTTTTGTCAGGGCAGGAACAGGTTGGCTCTGAGGACGACGGGTGTGATAACGCACAGGGTGATGTTGATGAGGTCGGAGATCCCACTTACTGTCAACCCACAGTCAGCCAAGAGATGAGGTCAGCAGAGGAGGTGGAGGAAGATGCTAGTGACGACGAGGTCAGGTTGCGCCTTCCTGGACAGAGACGTAGTACTGGAAGCACGTCAACAACTGCATCCTCAAACACAACTCTGCCTCTCACCACAAGTCGTGGTGGCTCTTCAGGTCGCATGGGTGCTAAGCCTTGCATAGCCTGGGCATTTTTTCAGATCGATAAAGATGACCCAACTCGTGTTATCTGTAACATTTGTCAGCAAAAGCTAAGTAGAGGCCAAAAAATACATAGTTTGAGTACTTCATGCATGAACCGGCACATGGACATGAAGCATAAGTTGCAGTGGGAAGCTCAGTGTGCTACAATGCGGTCTAGCCGGCCGGGCCAACCACCGTCTGCCATATCTTGTGCATCCGCGGCCTCTTCATCCTCTGTGACTGGGGGGACAGCAGTCACACCTGTTTTGGGGCGCAGACCTGCCACCTCTTTACCCGCAACAGCCAGGGTGATTGGCAGGTCATCATTTTCTTTGGAGGTGGTAACACCAGCTGGTCTTGAGCGCTGTCCGACATCGATAGCACCACCTTTGGATCAAGGCAACCTAACATGTCCGCCTGCATCTTCCTCACAGACCGGCAGTTTGCCGGGGACACCCTTATCAACCCCGTCTAAGCACAATAGCCAGCCCTCGGTCCCTCAGATGTGGACAAGTAAAAGACCATTTCCTCCTAGCCATGAGAAAGCTAAGAGGTTGAATTTCACCATCTGCAAGCTCTTGGCTACAGAAATGCTGCCTTTCCGCCTGGTGGACACAGAGGATTTTCGAGACCTTATGTCCGTCGCAGTGCCCCAGTACCAGATGCCCAGTCGGCACTACTTCTCAAAGAAAGGTGTGCCTGCGCTCCACCAGCATGTCGCACACAACATCACCGCTTCTTTGAGAAACTCTGTGTGTGACAGGGTGCAATTCACCACAGACACTTGGACGAGTAGGCATGGACAGGGGCGTTACATGTCGCTGACTGGGCACTGGGTAACTATGGTGACAGCAGGACAAGGGGCTGCTGTCCAAGTCTTGCCGTCCCCACGAGTTGTGCGTCATTCCTCTTTATGTCATTTTTCCTCCACTGCTTCTGCCTCCTCAACCTCCTCTCGGTCTTCCACCTGCACCCAAAGCCTGTCTGGTCATGCCACAAGCTTTCTAACTGCGCAGAAGGGATCCTGCACACCTCCTTACTATGCTGGCAGTAGGGCTCAACGTCATCAGGCGGTTTTTACATTGAAATGTCTGGGAAATGTGAGTCACACAGCTGAGGAGTTGTGGTCAGCTCTGGAGAACCAATTTCATGAATGGTTGTCTCCACTGGACCTGAAACCAGGGAAGGCCGTGTGCGACAATGCTGCAAACCTGGGTGCGGCCCTTCGCAGGGGCAATGTCACACACGTGCCTTGTATGGCTCACGTGTTGAACCTGGTTGTCCAGCAATTTTTAGCCCACTATCCCAGACTAGATGGCCTTCTGCAGAGGGCACGGTCGCTGTGTGCTCACTTCCGCCGTTCGCATCCCGCAGCTCAGCGACTTACATCTCTACAGAAGTCGTTGGGCCTGCCACTTCACCGGCTAAAATGCGATGTGCCTACCCGGTGGAATTCAACTCTGCACATGTTGCAGCGACTGTGGCAGCACCGACAAGCCCTGGTGCAATACGTTCTGACGTATAGCCTGGGCCAACGAGATTCAGAGGTGGGGCAAATCACGCTGGAGGAGTGGTCTCAGATCAGGGACCTATGCACCCTTCTGCACAGTTTTGAAATGGCGACGAAGATGTTTAGTGCTGACGATGCCATTATCAGCATGACTATTCCGGTGATTTACATGCTGGAGCACATGTTAAACAGAATTCGGAGTCAGGTGGTGGCACAAGAGGAGGTGGAGGAAGTAGAGGAGGAGGAGTTGTATGCGGAAGGGCTAACATCTGCAAGGTCCAGACGGTCGGCAGCACCAAGGCGGCAGGCATGTGAGGGTGGGGGAGATGATTTTACCAGGGCGCATGGTAGCAGCCAAACTAGTGAGGAAGGTGCAGGAGCCCAGGAAGAAGTGGAGGACGAACTGATGGAAGACTCATCAGATGAGGGAGACCTTGATCACATTTCTGTTGTGCGAGGTTGGGGGGAGAGGACAGAGGAAGGAAGCATGATTGCTACCTCGCCACCAACACAACAGGGACTTGGTGCTCCTGGATGCGCAACACACATGAGTGCCTTCTTGCTGCACTACCTGCAACATGACCCTCGAATTGTGAGAATTAGAAATAATCCTGACTACTGGGTTGCCACACTGTTAGATCCCCGGTACAAAAGTAAATTTGCAGAAATTATTCCTGCCATAGAAAGGGATGCACGCATGCAGGAGTATCAGCAGAGACTGTTGCAGAATCTTACATGTGCTTTTCCACAAAATACCAGTGGTGCACGTAGTGAATCTCACAGTTCCAACTTGCCAACCATGGGACCGTCAAGTGTTCAGCACTCAAACCGTAACAGAACCACAGTATCTGCTGGTAACATCAATTTTGCGGAATCATTTCACCACTTTTTTAGCCCATCCTTTGCAAGGCCACAGGAGACAAGAAGTCTGACACATAGTCAACGCCTAGAGACGATGGTACAGGAGTATCTCCAAGTAAACATTGAAGCCACGACTGTGTCACTGGACCCTTGCTCTTTTTGGGCTTCCAATCTGGATAAATGGCCGGAGCTAGCCACTTACGCCTTGGAGATCTTGTCATGCCCCGCAGCCAGCGTTCTGTCTGAACGTGTGTTCAGCGCTGCTGGTGGTGTGCTGACAGATAAGCGCACGCGGCTCTCCACTGATAATGTAGACAGACTCACGTTCATAAAGATGAACAAATCATGGATCCGAAACGACTTTTCTACCCCTGTGTCATCCTGGGGAGAGTAAAAGCTTGATGATTGGTTAAAATCACCCTACCAACCGTTTTAAGCTTTCAAATTACTAATCATGTTTATCTGTATCTTGACTGGAAAATAATTTGGGCTTTGTAGCAGTGTGCAGCACTGATCCTATTAGGCCATCTATAATAAGCTTCACCAGATTTAAAATTAAAAATAATTTTTAGCTGCATCTAGCCCGGAAAATAATTTTGGGGCTCCGAGATGCGCAAGACACATAAGTGCCTTCTTGCTGCACTACCTGCAGCATGACCCTCATATTGTCAGAATTCGAAGTAATCATGACTACTGGGTTGCCACACTCTTAGATCCCCCAAACTTTTCGATCAACCTTTTCATTTTAATAAAGACCAAAAAAATGGTCATTTTTGAAATTATAAGCATTAGCAGGTTGTTAGAAACTGAAATCAAACAGTTTTCAACTCAAAACTTTATTCTAGGTGATGTTACATTTTCACATAGGACCCCTTGTTCGAAAGGAGCTTCTGAACTCTCTCGTCCATTGAATTTGTCAGGTTTTGGATGGTTTCTGCTTCAATTGTTTTGCATGAGGACAGAATACCCTCCCAGAGCTGTTGCTTAGATGTGAACTGCCTCCCGCCATCATAGACACTCCTTTTAATGATGCTCCAAAGGTTCTGAATGGGGTAGAGGTCAGGGGAGCATGGGGGTCACACCATAAGTTTGTCCCCTTTTATGCCCATATCAGCCAGAGATGCAGATGTTTTATGTGCAGCATGAGATGGTGCATTATCATGCAGAAAAATGATCTTGCTGTGAAATACACGGTTCTTCTTCTTGAACCATGGCAGGAAGTGCTGTTTGAGAAAATCCACATACATTATGGAGTTCATCTTTAGCGCCTACAGGGATCCTAAAGGGGCTGACAATCTCTCTCCCCATGATTCCAGCCCAAAACATTACTCCACCTCCTCCTTGTTGGCGCTGTAGCCGTGTTTGCGTGGGGTGTCCATCAACCAGCCATCCTCCACTCCATTCATCTGGACCATCGAGCACTGCACGGCACTCATCCGTGAACAAAACAGTTTTGAAATCAGTCTTCATGTAATGTTTGGCCCACTGGAGCCGTTTCTGCTTGTGTGAAGTGGATAGAGGAGGTCGACAGGATGGCATATGCACAGCTGCAAACCTCTGAAGGACCCTGCATCTTGTTGTTCGGGGGACGTTGGAGGCACAAGCAGCTTCAAAAACTTGTCTGCTGCTATGACAAGGCTTTTTTGCCGCTGCTGTTTCAACCTGACGTAATTGCCTGTAGGAAAGAGTCCTCAATTTGCCCTTATCAGCACGCACACGTGTGTACTGTGAATCAGCTACATACTTCTTGATTGCCAAGACACTTCATCCTGATCATCGCACAATGTTGATTGTAGTCATGCCTTGACCTAAACACTCCACAATTTGTTGCTTCTCAGCAGCCGACACATCCTTTTTCTTTCCCATTTTGGCAGAAAATGTAGGCTGCTTAATAATGTGAGAGAGCCTTCTTAAGTAGTCTTGCCTTTCATTGGACACACCTGCCAAACTAATTAGCACAGGTGTCTGCAATTGCTTACAGTGATATAAAGAGCCCTGACACACATCACCATCAATGAGTTTAACTGACAAACAAACAAATTCTTCCCTTATCACTCCTAAACACTTTTTGCATAATAATTTGGAATGTGGTGTACATGTGCTTTTCCACAAAACACCAGTGGTTCACGTAGTGAATCTTACAGTTCTAACTTGCCAACCGTGGTCTGTATGGAATTGTTCAATAAAGGGCCCAAAATTAAGATAACATAGATGGGAGAGGTCTCTATGAATAGGAATTCCTAAGTATTTGATACCCTGTGAGGGCCAGGCAAAGGGAAAGTTGGACTGGATGGAATCCTATATGGATTTAGGGAGGGAGACATCGAGGGCCTCAGACTTCGCTGCATTGATTTTAAAATTTTACCATGTAACAAAGTGATCTATTTCAGCCATAACAGCAGGGATGGATATATGTGATTGAGTGATATATACTAGGACATCATCAGCAAATAGAGAGCACTTGTACTCGGTGCCTCCCACCTCAATCCACCTAATATTGGGGTTATGGCGAATTGATGAGAGCAGGTGCTCCGTCACTAGGATGTATAAGAGAGGGGACAGAGGACATCCCTGCCTTGTCCCATTGGTGATTGTGAAAGGTGATGAAAATGTTCTGACGCACCCCCTGGGCCTTGGGACACCCGGAGCCGGACCCTTTTTGGTGGATGCTGGTGGTTGTAGTCTTCGTGGCGGCGATCCGGTTCCGTGGCTCAGGGCGGTCAAACCAGTGGCGGAACTATTTATGTGGTTTTGATGTTTAAATGTCCGACTACGCCACCCGTGGATTGCGGTCAGAGTGAACCGCCGCTACAGGGCAGACCGCTAAGGCTGGTGTTGTGGGTGCAGCAGAGCGTAGCATAACTCCCCACGGGAGGAGTATAGCCTCAGGGCAGTGTATGCGGAGGATGGGGGTGATGGTGCAGGGCAGCAGCAGTAACGACACGGAGTCAGTGATGCAGTTCAGGGCCTTTACTCACAGTTCTTATTATCCAGACCACGTCTGCAGTTAACGGCTACCCACGTCGTACTGTGCTCACCAGGTGAGGGGCTCAGACAACTCCCAGATAACTTTGGAGCGCTTCACAGGACCCCCTTTGTGTGTCCTTTGTCTGGCCTTTCTTACCAACACTTCTGTCCGGCTGCCTCGGGCCTCCTCTTGGTAAACTTGGCGCCAGTTTCCCTGACCCTATGTGGTGCCTTCCTAGCGGGTGGAGCAAGGGGCTGCGCCACATAAAATGTCAGAGCCTCCGGTTTCTAGCTGAGGGTCGTTTCCTGCCTCCACTAGTTCGGGGACCGGTCTCCCCCTTTGGCCTGACCCCTCCACGCAGGTGGATTCGGGCGTGCGGTGGCGACTCGCCCGTCCGCACCCCTGGGATCCCTTCATTCCTCGTTCCTGGAGCCTTCTCCGCTCCTCTTCCTTCCTTCTCCCTCTTGCAGGCCTGGGCCTCTGTTACTAGGCCCGCCTCCGGAGCAGAGCTCATGCAGAGCCCCTGCTCCCTGCCACTTCTGCTCAGACTTCTCTGCACTGAACTAAGATGGTGCCCACCTTTTATACTCCCTTCTCAATGCACCCAGGAACTGCTTCCTCCCTGCTCCTGCACTGCAGGGTTCCCCTTCCTCAGTGTTCCCTCCCCCCACTCCAGCCAGGGACAGGGACTGTCGTGCCCATCTCAGGGGCATATTGGTCGCCCTGCCCCACGGCAATGTGGTGTAATGCATGCAGGTGTCGGGTCCTGATCCACACTCCATCCTTATCTGAGAGTGAGATATCACACCTCTGGGTGAGGTGCAATACGTCTGTAGCAACCGAGCCCTCGGTGCTACAGTTCCATTTATCTTCAGCCTAGGTGACGTATTGTGATACAGGGCCGTGATTTTGGCTATAAAAGGGTCCCCTAGACCCCTACCCCAAGCTTTTTAAGAGAATCATATATGGCGTGCCAGGAGACTCTATGGAATGCTTTCTCAGCATCCAACGAGAGTATCTACTTACAAATTTTTAACTGCATCTAGCCCAGGAAATACTTTGTGCCTAGTAGCAGTGTCTGCTAGTCAGCGGATTATCCCAGCTGTTAAGCAAGCTACACCACCTGTAGTTTGGACACTTAATTTTTTCAAAGGAAATGCTTCGGGACCACGGGATACTTAGTGAAGAGCATCAGGAGGCACCCCAAGGCATAGGGGCTGGGACTGGCACTAGGATGCCTTGCGGTGGACAGCCGAGCTTGATCCTTATAAAAGCTTTTTAACTGCAGCAGCTTTAGTGGACGCTACTGGAGCTGGAATTACGCGGCTGCTGGCATGAGACTTGCCCTCCAATAGATCCTTGTAAATGGATTTAAAGTGTATTCATTCAAATTAGAGGGACAATTTAAATTAAAAAGCTTAGAGCTGCCTCCACCACAGGGGGGCTCTCTCGACCCACCAGCGGACAGGCACCAGTATTGGGAGAGGGGGGCTGGCCGTCAGGGTTCACCGCGGCTCTGGCACAAACCCGGCGACACGGAGGTGGCACGGGCAGGAGCGGACTGGCCGTCTCGGCTTCTCACTTTTTGGATTTTAGAAGGGCATGACATGCCTATATCTGTGTCTCCCCCTCCTTTTACTCCTCCACCTCTTTTCTTTTCGCATGACTATATGTACTTGTCACTTTTCCATGTGTTAGTTGTGTCTTCTGAGCAGTTTGTCAGCTTTTGGACACCTTTGAAGGTGTTTTCTATGTGTTTCTATGTGTTTTTGTTTGCCTGCCATTGGTTTTAATGGTGTTCGAAGGTGTTCGACGAACAGTTCGACGAACAGTTCGGCGAACACACGGGTGTTCGACGAACCGAACCGAACTCGAACACTACGGGGGTGGCTCAACACTAGTAAAGACTAATTGTAATTGGAGTCCTTTTCAGGACTAGGTTACATCAGATCCTATCAGTTTTTGCCAGGCAGGTCTGTGCCAGTGCTGTGCAAGTTTTTTTCACAGCATTTGGCTGAATCTAGCAAAGCTAATCCTTTTTGGCCTATTGCAGAGTGTGTTAGTCAGTGGAGTAGCCTATCTGTGTTGCAAGATATACCACCTGTGTATAGAATACCAATTTTTTTACTGCACCTAGTGAAGTAAAATCTTTTGGGCATAGCATCATTCTATTAGTCCATCTATACTGACCTCCATCAGGTTGCAAATTGAATATAATTTTTTTCTGCATCTAGCTCTGAAAAAATATTTGGCCTTCTAGCAGTCTGTGGGACTTTCTCTATTAGTCCATCTATACTGACCTCCATCAGGTTTCAAACTGAATATATTTTTTTCTGCATCTACCTCTGAAAAAATATTGGGCTTGTAGCTGTGTGTGGGACTTGTTCTATTAATCCATCTATACAGACCTCCATCAGGTTGCAAACTGAATATAATTTTTTTCTGCATCTACCTCTGAAAAAATATTTGGGCTTCTAGCTGTGTGTGGGACTTGTTCTATTACTCCATCTATACTGACTAGTGTTGAGCCACCCCCGTAATGTTCGAGTTCGGTTCGGTTCGTCGAACACCCATGTGTTCGCCGAACTGTTCGTCGAACTGTTCGTCGAACACCTTCGAACACCGTTAAAACCAATGGCAGGCAAACAAAAACACATAGAAACACATAGAAAACACCTTCAAAGGTGTCCAAAAGCTGACAAACTGCTCAGAAGACACAATTAACACATGGAAAAGTGACAATTACATATAGTCATGTGAAAAGAAAAGAGGTGGAGGAGTAAAAGGAGGGGGAGACACAGATATAGGCATGTCATGCCCTTCTAAAATCCAAAAAGTGAGAAGCCGACACGGCCAGTCCGTTCCTGCCTGTGCCACCTCTGTGTCGCCGGGTTTGTGCCAGAGCCGCGGTGGACCCTGACGGCCAGCCCCCCTATCCCAATACTGGTGCCTGTCCGCCGGTGGGTCGAGGCCCCCCACGGTGGGGGGGGAGTAACATCTGCAGAAGAAAGACCATCTTACAGCCAAACTAAGATGTCGACTTCTTTTCGTGGACAATGTGATACGATCCCATTCTTACGGACACGCCCATCGCTACAAATTCTAGATGAGGCACAAAAACAGCAGGTGCTTCAACGGATATCAAGTGCTCCTTCAAGTGGGCTCTCCATCACCTCAATTTCAACATCACAAATACTCCAGTCCTCAGAGGTGTCACCCCAATCGCACTTGCTTCCTCACAGCTCCCAAGTCTCCAGCTGCCCGTCTGAGTATGGGGTAACACAGATGGCTGAGTCTGCCCAGCTGTTTACTCATACTATAGCCTGGGAAACGGAGGTCTGCTCCAGAGCTTCTGTTAATCCAGATGAGGAAATGATCTGATCCGATGCCCAGAATCTTTATAAGTTGGATCCAGGACCAGATGAAGAAGGTTCTGAGCATAATGTAGACCCTTGTTCCCAAACTGTAACTCCTGTTGGTGGAGACAATGATGAAGACGATGATGAGACTCAAATACCTGATTGGAGCGACAACTTGACTTTTCGGTCAGGGCAGGAAGAGGTTGGCTCTGAGGGAGACGGGTGTGATAACACACAGGGTGATGATGACGAGGTTGGAGATCCCACTTACTGTCAACCCACAGTCAGACAGTCGATGAGGTCAGCAGAGGAGGTGGAGGAGGATGTGACTAGCCCTGGGGATGGGGATGACTCGGTACCCGGGCATTTGCCTGGCCTTGGGAATGTCGCGGTGGTCGGCTCCCTGGCCCGTACCCTGGGGTCTCTCTTTAAAAGGGTGGATAATTGTTAATTTTATAAGAGTTCATGACGCCACCTGAGGTATCTGGTGACAAGCACCAGCGCTGCAGCAGTCCACTGAGGCCGGTGATAAGGCAGCTCGATGGTATAGCTCCCCACAGGTGGAGCTTGGTCTCAGGGCAGCGTATGCAGGGGGAATGCAGGACAGGCGAGACCCAGCTGGGTCAGAGCAAGAACGGGAACGGACACGGTAGTCACTTCAGTACCTTTTACTGGTGGAAATTCAGGCACATCCCGGAGCACTGTAGGGTGAAGGGAGCATATCAGGATCCTCCCCAATGAGCGGGTGTAGGGCCTCCTGTTTCTTGCCTCTGCGTAGTAAGTTTCTGACCTGCCTGGAGCTAGGCCTAATTTTGTCTCTGTCCTGCGCTGGCTGACCTTGTGGTAGGGCCTTCTCTTGGAGTTCACGCTCCCAGTATGCGGGGCCTAAGCGTCTCCTGGCTCTGTTACATATCAGCACCTTAGCGATCCTGGGACTTGTAGTTCTCCAGGGATTCCGGTTATGCCTTACTGGGTCATAGAGATACCGGTAAGCTCGGATCCTGTGTCCGGTAAATGCTTCGGGGTGAGCTGGTTAAGCTCCTCTGCCCCTTATGTACTAACTCGCCACTCGCCTTCGGCCTACTCGGGCCCTCACTAGGCTATACACACTAACGGCAGCTTGCCGCGCTTCACTGATCTTACGGCACCGGCACATCTTAAGCTCTATCTGGGCTCCCTGAATCTAGCAAGCAGGAGCCTCGTGCTCCACTGCTGAACTATTAACTGCGTACTCTAGACTAGACTGAGCTCCACTGCAGACTGACCTCTCTTAGGCTTCTCTACTGCAGGAACTCTTCAGAGGAACTGAACTGCCTAGCTCCACCTTCCCTATTTATATCCCTAACGGGCTCCCTCTGCTGGTCTGAGGTGGAAGGTGGAGATGTGTGAATGTTTATGGGGGCCTCTTGTGGAGGATTCCATCAATGCACTCTTGTAGGATCTGTGATACCAAGCGCAGCGGGGCATCACAGATGCTATTGACGACGAGGTTAGGTTGCGCCTTCCTGAACAGAGACTGAGTACTGGAAGCACGTCAACAACTGCATCCTCAACCACAACTCTGCCTCTGACCACAAGTCGTAGTGGCTCTTCAGGTCACATGGGCTCTAAGCCTTGCATAGCCTGGGCATTTATTCAGATCGATAAGGATGACCCAACTCGTGTTATCTGTAATATTTGTCAGCAAAAGCTAAGTAGAGGCCAAAAAATACATAGTTTGAGTACTTCATGCATGTACCGTCACATGGATATGAAGCATAAGTTGCAGTGGGAAGCTCACTGTGCTACAATGCGGCCTAGCCGGCTGGGCCAACCACCGTCTGCCCCATCTTGTGCATCCGCAGCCTCTTCATCCTCTGTGACTGGGGGGACAGCAGTCACACATGTTTTTGGACGCAGACCTGCCACCTCTTTACCCGCAACAGCCAGTGTGATTGGCAGGTCGTCAGTTCATTGGGAAGTTGAAACACCTGCTAGTGTTGAGCGCTCTCCGACATCGAGAGCACCACCTTTGGATCAAGGCAACCTAACATGTCCGCCTGCATCTTCCTCACAGACCGGCAGTTGCCGGGGACACCCTACTCAACACCGTCTAAGCACAACAGCCAGCCCTCGGTCCCTCAGATGTGGAAAAGTAAAAGACCATTTCCTCCTAGCCATGAGAAAGCTAAGAGGTTGAATTTCACCATCTGCAAGTTGTTGGCTACAGAAATGCTGCCTTTCCACCTGGAGGGCACAGAGGATTTTCAAGACCTTATGTCCGTCACAGTGCCCCAGTACCAGATGCCCAGTCGGCACTACTTCTCAAAGAAAGGTGTGCCTGCGCTCCACTAGCATGTCGCACACAACATCACCGCTTCTTTGAGAAACTCTGTGTGTGACAGGGTGCACTTCACCACAGACACTTGGACGAGAAGGCATGGACAGGGGCGTTACATGTCGCTGACTGGGCACTGGGTAACTATGGTGACAGCAGGACAAGGGGCTGCTGTCCAAGTCTTACCGTCCCCACGAGTTGTGTGTTAATCCTCTTTATCTCGAACTTCCTGCACTGCTTCTGCCTCCTCAACCTCCTCTCGGTCCTCCACCTGCACCCAAAGCCTGTCTGGTAATGCCACCTGCTTTCTAACTGCACAGAAGGAATCCTGCACACCTCCTTACTATGCTGGCAGCAGGGCTCAACGCTTCAGTGTTTACTTTGAAATGTCTGGGAAATGTGAGTCACACAGCTGAGGAGTTTTGGTCAGCTCTGGAGACCCAGTTTCATGAAAGGTTGTCTCCACTGGACCTGCAACCAGGGAAGGCCATGTGCGACAATGCTGCAAACCTGGGTGCGGCACTTCGCCAGGGCAATGTCACACACGTGCCTTGTATGGCTCACGTGTTGAACCTGGTTGTCCAGCAATTTTTAGCCCACTATCCCAGACTAGATGGCCTTCTGCAGAGTGCACGGTCGCTGTGTGCTCACTTCCGCCGTACGCATCCCGCAGTTCAACGACTTACATCTCTACAGAAGTCGTTGGGCCTGCCAGTTCACCGGCTGAAATGCGATGTGCCGACACGGTGGAATTCAACTCTGCACATGTTGCAGCGACTGTGGCAGCACCGACAAGCCCTGGTGTAATACGTTCTGACGTATAGCCTGGGCCAACGAGATCCAGAGGTGGGGCAAATCACGCTGGAGGAGTGGTCTCAGATCAGGGACCTATGCACCCTTCTGCACAGTCTTGAAATGGCGACGAAGATGTTTAGTGCTGACGATGCCATTATCAGCATGACTATTACGGTGATTTACATGCTGGAGCACATGTTAAACAGAATTCGGAGTCAGGTGGTGGGACAAGAGGAGGTGGAGGAAGTAGAGGAGGAGTCGTATGCGGAAGGGATAACATCTCCAAGGTCCAGACGGTTGGCAGCACCAAGGCGGCAGGCATGGGAGGGTGGGGGAGAGGGATTAACCAGGGCGCATGGTAGCAGCCAAACTGTTGAGGAAGGTGCAGGAGCCGAGGAAGAAGTGGAGGACGAACTGGCAATGGGCATGGAAGACTCATCAGATGAGGGAGACCTTGATCACATTTCTGTTGTGCGAGGTTGGAGGGAGAGGGCAGAGGAAGGAAGCATGATTCTTACCTCGCTACCAACACAACAAGGACTTGGTCCTTCTGGATGCGCAAGACACATGAGTGCCTTCTTGCTGCACTACCTGCAACATGACCCCCGGATTGTCAGAATTCGAAGTAATCCCGACTACTGGGTTGCCACACTCTTAGATCCCCGGTACAAAAGTATATTTGCCGAAATAATTCCTGCCATAAAAAGGTATTGACGAATGCAGGAGTATCTGTTGCAGAATCTTACATGTGCTTTTCCACAAAACACCAGTGGTGCACGTAGTGAATCTCACAGTTCTAACTTGCCAACGGTGGGACTGTCGAGTCTTCATCACTCAAACAGTAACAGTAACACAGTATCTGCTGGTAACAGCAATTTTGTGGAATCGTTTCACCACTTTTTTAGACCATCCTTTGCAAGGCCACAGGAGACAAGAAGTCTGACACATAGTCAATGCCTAGAGAGGATGGTACAGGAGAATCTCCAAGTGAACATCGAAGCCATGAGTGTGTCACTGGACCCTTGCTCATTTTGGTATTCCAATCTTGAAAAATCGCCGGAGCTCGCCATTCACGCCTTGGAGATCTTGTCATGCCATGCAGCCAGCGTTCTCTCTGAACGTGTGTTCAGTGCTGCTGGTGGTGTGCTGACAGATAAGCGCACGCGGCTGTCCACTGAGAATGTAGACAGACTCACGTTCATAAAGATGATCAAATCATGGATTCGCAAGGACATTTCTACCCCTGTGTCATCCTTGGGAGACTAAAAGCTTGGGGATTTGGTAAAATCACCTCACCAACCGTTTTAAGCAACAGTGGGGCAATTGATGCCACTTAACCCTAGAACGCATGACCATAAAAATCTACACTTTCACATACCTGGGGCCCTTTAGGCCTGTGTGCAAATAACATGGAATAACTCAAACTCAAATGACAAACAACTATATACATGAAGAATACCTAGAGTTTCAAAATTCTAACTAAAGCAATCTTGCAGAAAATAGAAAACAATTAACTGGGCGGGCCTGCAAGGCCACAGGTATGCGTTCTAGGGTTAAGTGGTGTCTGTGCCACAATTTTGGGAGTCCCCTTGCTGTGTCTTACGTGACGTTGGCATCGTCAATTCCAGGTGGGTTGGGTCGCACCCCCCCTTTTAACTGTAAGAAACTACATACACTATGGCTTGGGGTAACACAGATGGTTGAGTCTGAAGAGCTGTTTACTCAGAGGTCTGCTCCAAATCTTCAGTGTCTGCTAGTCAGCGTAGAATTTTTAACTGCATCTAGCCTAGGCAATACTTTGGGCGTAGTAGCCCAGCTGCGGAGCAAGCTGCACCGCCTGTGTATCTAATAAGAATTTTTAAATTAATCTAGCCTAGGCAGACTGTGGGGACCCCCAACCAAACCCAGATGCTCAGCCCCCCTACCGCCCCCCTTTCATGGACAACCCAATAATGTAACTCTTACAACTGGATGGGTGAGGATCGGTCACAGCTTTATTAACTCTTTATACTCATTCCATTAGAAAGGCATTTTATTTCTAAAATAATTCAGCTTGTTGCAGCATGCCCTGGGTCCCCACTCCGGCAAGTTGGCCAACAAGTGTAGCTCTCCAACATGTCCTTTCTATTTCCAGGCCATGGAGGATCCAGCGTACTCGTATGCAGGACTCTGACCCCCACCCATCACTCTTAACGCTTGTTCCACTCCGTCCTGGAGTCCTGACAGGAATATGTCCAGTCCAATATCTATTAAGTGAACACCGTCGGGCCGTATGAGGCCTGCTTTATCTCCTTCCAGTTGTCGGTGTCGTATCACTACACCGCCTCTGTCTCTTCTAAATTTTGCCATCCGAATATTTATTACCCGCCTTGTCCATTCGATGGCCGTGATGTCTCGCGCACCTTGCCATACCGCTATCGGCACAATCTCTGACCATACTATAGCTAATTTTGTGAAAAATTCTCTGAAGCGCTCAGTGTCTAGTTTCATTATTGCCATTAGTTATGTGCTCTTGTGATGACCTAGGTTGTTTCCCCCGGCCTGTATAACTAAGATGACCGGACCTCTTGCCTCTCTCCCTACCTTGATTACCTCCATTAGTACCTGTGGCCATAGCAGGCCTCTAATACCTCTCCAGTTGAAATATGTGTTATGAAACTCTAATTTCCTCCCGCCTGGGCGGACTTTCGCCCTTTTTTGTGCCCAATATATATACGAGTGGCCTATCACTCACACTGTTGGCTTAGCATCACCTGTAAAAGAAACAAACCACGTTAGGATAACAAGTCCGGTCTTATGTATCTCGCCAAACACGTGGATCGCCATCTCCCTATCCTCTGAACTTCCGTTTCTGACAGTCCTGCTCTTGCTGCTTCCGTGGCCGCAACTATGCGGAATGAGTGTGTCCCGTAATCTTTGGGATGGTTCCCTGCCGATGTTATGCATTTATTAAATATAGCTTGGAACAGGTATCTTGATAATGGCGTTCCATCAATGTGTGATACGAAGAAATTACTTTGTGATCTGATGGTTAGATATGTTTTTACTATTGTTACCCGACTCAGTGTACCGTTTGTGGGTTGTAGAAGTACCCAAGTACCCCTGCCCGCTGGAACCGTTTTCGATTGGTATATGCGTATTGCATTATTGGCTATGACTACTTCCTGGTGTGATAAGCGTCCACTGGTGGTAATTTTGGATTGAGGGACTAATTCGCTTATACATAGCGCCCCGAAGAAGGCGATCACAAATGCAGTAGACATTAGTGTTGCTTCAAATTGTGAGTGTCATGTTAATGGTGTTAGGGATAAGATGTAAGAAATCAGTTTTAGTGACACGGGACGGGACGTCTACATTCCTGACTTGGCTGACCCCTTTTCCACCCTTTTATGGATTGTCTGATGATGAATCTTTGTCACATCTCCCCAATTCAGTAGTTGGAAGTGAAATGCTACTCCGGTCAGACACCGCTGCGCTGACGCCCCTGATATGCCCCTCATCATTAGCTGGTGGATAAATTCTATGGTGACTTGTGATCTGGCTTGTTCACATTGGTCAACCCGTCTGCCTGCTACTAGTCGTGTCCACTCTTCCCATGCCTTACCGTATGCTTGCCACGTTGACGGGGCAAATGACGCTCTGATTAATGGCATCAACTATTCGCCACTAGATCCCATAGGGAGGGTGGGCAACTGTTGCCCGATGGGTGGGCGTTGTGGAAGAGCTCTGTGAAAATCTGCCAATTGAATTGTTATAAAGCGTTAGCAGCAGCTTTATACCCCTCAGCATAGTGGCTAGCGCGGACCCATACATTGTGTTTTAGGCACAGGAATACTAGCCTGCGTAGTAGGCCTAGCCCTGGGAGAGACGATGATGCCATCTTATTAATGCAGTGTGCTAGGCTGGTGTTTTGTGTTATGAAGCGTATATTTTTGTTAGCCAGGCGCGCGCCCCATATTTCTATTGCTACCACTATTGGGAAAAATTATTTTCAGGGCTAGATGCAGCTAAAAATTATTATTAATTTCAAAGCTGGTGGAGCTTGGTATAGATGGCCTAATACAATGAGTCCCACACACTGCTAGAAGCCCAAATATTTTTTCAGAGGTAGATGCAGATAAAAATTATTTTTAATTTGCAACCTGATGGAGGTCAGTATAGATGGACTAATAGAGAAAGTCCCACACACTGCTAGAAGGCCAAATATTTTTTCAGAGCTAGATGCAGATAAAAATTATATTCAATTTGCAACCTGATGGAGGTCAGTATAGATGGACTAATAGAGAAAGTCCCACACACTGCTAGAAGGCCAAATATTTTTTCAGAGCTAGATGCAGATAAAAATTATATTCAATTTGCAACCTGATGGAGGTCAGTATAGATGGACTAAAAGAACAAGTCCCACACACAGCTAGAAGCCCAAAAATTTTTTCAGAGGTACTGTAGATGCAGATAAAAATTATTTTTAATTTGCAACCTGATGGAGGTCAGTATAGTTGGACTAATACAACAAGTCTACTATATACTTTGATTTTGACATCATCAGATGACATAATAAGTTGATTTTGACATCAGATGACATCATCATTTGATTATGACATCATCAGATAACATCATTAGATGAGATCATTTGATCATGACATCAACAGATGACATCATCGAATGACATCATCAGTTGATTATGACATCACCAGATGACATCATTTTTTGATTATGACTTCACCAGATGACATAATTTGATTATGACATCATCAGATGACATCGTCAGATGACATCTTCATTTGATTATGACATAATCATATAACATCATCAGATGATATCAGTTGATTATGACATCATCGAATGATATCACATGAAATCAGTTGATTTTGACATCATCAGATGACATATTAAGTTGATTATGACATCATCAGGTCACATCAGATGACATCATCAATTGATTATGACATCATCGAATGATACCACATGAAAACAGCTGAATATGACATCATCAGATGACATAATAAGTTGATTTTAACATAATCAGATGACATCATCAGTTGATTATTACATCATCAGATGACATCATCAGCTGAGATCATCATTTGATTATGACAACAGCAGATGACATCATCAGATGACATCATCATTTGATTATGACATTACCAGATGCCAACATTATTTGATTATGACATCATCAGATGACATCATTTGATTATGACATCATCAGATGAGATCATCATTTGATTATGACATCATCAGATGACATCATCAGATGACATCATCAGTTGATTGTCACATCATCAAATGATATCACATGAAAACAGCTGAATATGACATCATCAGATGACATAAAAAGTTGATTTTGACATAATCAGAGGACATCATCAGTTGATTATGACATCATCAGATGACAACATCATATGAGATCATCACTTGATTATGACATCAACAGATGACATCATCAGATAACATCATCATTTGATTATGACATCACCAGATGACAACATTATTTGATTATGACATCATCAGATGACATCATCATTTGATTCTGACATCATCAGATGAGATCATCATTTGATTATTACATCAACAGATGACATCATCGAATGACATCATCAGTTGATTATAACATTACCAGATGACATCTCCAGAAGACATCATTATTTGATTATGACATCATCAGATTACTTCACCATTTGATTATGACGTCATCAGTAGACATCAACTGATTATGACATCATCAGATTACATCATCGAATGACATCATCAGTTGATTAAGATATCATCAGATGAGATCATCAGTTGACAACATCAGATGAAATTTTCAGTTGACTATGACATCCTCATATGATATCACCAGATGACATTATCAGATGACATCATTATTTGATTATGACATCATCAGTTGATTATGACATTACCAGATGACATAATGAGATGACATCATCATTTGATTATGACATTAGCAAATGACATCATCAGTTGATTATGACATCATCAGATGAGATCATCATTTAATTATTCCATCAACAGATGACATCATCGAATGACATCATCAGTTGATTATGACATTACCAGATGACATCTCCAGAAGACATCATTATTTGTTTATGACATCATCAGATTACTTCACCATTTGATTATGACGTCATCAGTAGACATCAGCTGATTATGACATCATCAGATTACATCATCGAATGACATCATCAGTTGATTAAGATATCATCAGATGACATCATCAGTTGACAACATCAGATGACATTTTCAGTTGACTATGACATCCACATATGATATCACCAGATGACATTATCAGATGACATCATTATTTGATTATGACATCATCAGATGACATCATCAGTTGATTATGACATTACCAGATGACATAATGAGATGACATCATCATTTGATTATGACATTAGCAAATTACATCATCAGTTGATTATGACATCATCAGATAAAATGATTATGACATCACCAGATGACATCATCAGATTACATCATTATTTGATTATAACATCATCAGCTGGCATCATCATCTGATTATGACATCATCAGATTACGTCATCAGATGACATCATCAGAAAACATCATCAGTTGATTACGTCATCACCAGATGACATCATTATTTGATTATGACATCATCAGATGATATCATCATTTGATTATGTCTTCATCAGATGAGATCATCAATTGAGTATGACATCATCAGATGACATCATCAGATGTGATCATAATTTGATTATGACATCAACAGATGACATCATAGAATGACATCATCAGTTGATTAACACATCAGATAACATCATCAGTTGATAAAGAAATCATCAGACGACATCGTCAGACGACATAATCAGATGATATTTTCAGTTGATTATGACATTGTTATGCACACGCCCGGGCTGAGCGGCGTGTGCGTGTGATTGTAGTGATTCCACTGGACCATGAACCGGAGAGTGCCTGGAGGGGCGTGACTAAGTATCTGGCCGATCCGACCAAGATGGCACGACGGCATACGACGCCAGTGCACCAGGGAGAAACCGGGCAGAGGGACCAGGTGCTACTCCAGGTCAAACTCCGGACACGGGGGTTGACCCACACAGGGATTACTGGATCAGGCTGGTTAGGCTGGCGCACAGACTGGAGGGTATAGGCAGGCACGACTGGTATGCAGGCAGGCGGGTAAAGGCAAGCGCAGCTAGAGTGCAGACAGGGAGGCACTAGCAGGTAGGAACACAGGCGGGATAGGACCCAGTACACACTGGGACTCAGGAACAATACAGGTAGAGGGGTACAGGCAAGCACAGCTAGAGTGCAGACAGGGAGGCACTAGCAGGTAGGAACACAGGCGGGATAGGACCCAGTACACACTGGGACTCAGGAACAGGCAGGTTAGGCTGGCACAGACTGGTGGATATAAGCAAACACGGCAGGTATGCAGATGGGTGGATACAGGCGAGTATGCAGGCAGGGAGGTACTGGCCGAAAGGACGGGCTGGAGCACAGAAAGGTTAAGACCCAGTACAGACTGGGTCACAGAACCGCAGATGCGGTAGACAACCACAGCAGAGAGGGAACGCCCGAAGCGGTGGGCAAGAACAGAGCAGGACGGGGCTGCAGGAGCAGCGAGCACAAGCAGGGCAGGACAGGACTGCCGGAGCAGCGGGCAGAAGCAGGGCAGGACAGGACTGCCGGAGCAGCGGGCAGAAGCAGGGCAGGACAGGACTGCCGGAGCAGCGGGCAGAAGCAGGGCAGGACAGGACTGCCGGAGCAGCGGGCAGAAGCAGGGCAGGACAGGACTGCCAGAGCAGCGGGCAGAAGCAGGGCAGGACAGGACTGCCAGAGCAGCGGGCAGAAGCAGGGCAGGACAGGACTGCCGGAGCAGCGGGCAGAAGCAGGGCAGGACAGGACTGCCGGAGCAGCGGGCAGAAGCAGGGCAGGACAGGACTGCCGGAGCAGCGGGCAGAAGCAGGGCAGGACAGGACTGCCGGAGCAGCGGGCAGAAGCAGGGCAGGACAGGACTGCCGGAGCAGCGGGCAGAAGCAGGGCAGGACAGGACTGCCGGAGCAGCGGGCAGAGGAGTCAGAGCAGGCTAGGCTGAGTAGGGGGTACAGGGCTCTGTTCACACGGAACAGACAGGAAGGGAAAGGCAGAGCCAGACACCCACAGGGTACTTGCAGTGAAGTAGCGAGTGGACCACAAACTCACAAACGGGAGTACAGAGACAACAAGCAGGAGTTAGGTACGAGTTCAGACTCTGCAGAAAAAGGAAGGGAACGGACATAGAGGAAAAACAGGTAAAGGATAGGAGAGAGTTCAGACTGGAACTGAGTGTACGGAGGAGACCGACACTGCAGCGGGATACAGGAGCGGGTCTGGGAATACGGCCCCCAGAGAGGCAGGATGAACAGGCAAGGAGCGTGTTCAGACAGGACAGACAAGATACAGGAGCGGGTCTAGGGAACCGGCCCCTAGAAGGCAGGAGGAACAGGCTAGGAGCGTGTTCAGACAGGTCAGACAAGATACAGGAACAGGTCTAGGTAATCGGCCCCTAGAAGGCAGGAGGAACAGGCTAGGAGCGTGTTCAGACAGGCCTGGAAATACAGCCTCCAGGATAGGCAGACAAGAGAACACAGAACGGGACCTGGCACCTTCAGAGTGCAAGCACACACTGAAAGAAACACTATGCTCAGGCAGGGATAGATGGCGCAGCTGAGCTATATACCAGGTGACAGACAGCAATAGGCTGAGGACGCACAAGAGGTGTGACCCACAGCAGGTACAAAAAGCAGGAAGTGATCGGGCGCCGCCCTTAAGCAGCAGAAACAGACACAAACAGACAGCATGGAGGGAAGCCAGAGAGACATTCTGGACAGGAGATCAAGTGCGCGCTCTTGCACAGTGGGAGATGGACCACTATGCAAGGACGCCGCCAGGTATGTTACAGACATCATTGTATGACATCAGATGACATCATCAGTTGATTATTACAACATCAGATGACATCTTCATTTTATTATGACATCATCAGATGACGTTATCAGATGAGATCATCATTTGATTATGACATCAACAGATGACATCATCGAATGACATCATCAGTTGAGTAAGACATCAGATAACATCATCAGTTGATTATGACATCATCAGATGACATCATTTTTTGATTATGGCATCATTAGATAACATCATCATTTGTAGATGACATCATCAGATGACATCATTAGATGACATCATCATTTGTAGATGACATCATCAGATGACATCATAAGATGACATCATGAGATGATTATGACAACATCAGATGACATCTTCAATTTATTATGACATCATCAGATGACGTTATCAGATGAGATCATCATTTGATTATGACATCAACAGATGACATCATCGAATGACATCATCAGTTAATTATGACATCATCAGATAACATCATCACTTGATTATGACATCATCAGATGACATAATTTTTTGATTATGGCATCATTAGATGACATCATCATTTGTAGATGACATCATCAGATGACATCATTAGATGACAACATCATTTGTAGATGACATCATAAGATGACATTATAAGATGACATCATGAGATGATTATGACATCATTAGATGACATGTTCATTTGATTATGACATCATCAGATAACATTATTAGATAACATCATCAGTTGATTATGACATCATCAGATGAGATCATCAGTTGATTATGACATCACCAGATGACATAATTTTTTGAATATGACTTCACCAGATGACATAATTTGATTATGACATCATCAGATGACATCATCAGATGACATCATCAGTTGATTATGACATCATCGAATGATATCACACGAAATCAGTAGATTATGACATCATCAAATGACATATTAAGTTGATTATGACATCATCAGATGACATCAGATGACATCATCAGTTGATTATGACATCATCGAATGATATCACATGAAAACAGCTGAATATGACATCATCAGATGACATAATAAGTTGATTTTGATATCAGATGACATCATCAGTTGATTATTACATCATCAGATGACATCATCAGATGAGATCATCATTTGATTATGACAACAACAGATGACATTATCAGATGACATCATCATTTGATTATGACATTACCAGATGCCAACATTATTTGATTATGACATCATCAGATGACATCAGTTGATTATGACATCCTCAGATGAGATCATCATTTGATTATGACATCATCAGATGACATCATCAGATGACATCATCAGATGACATCATCAGTTGATTATCACATCATCAAATGATATCACATGAAAACAGCTGAATATGACATCATCAGATGACATAAAAAGTTGATTTTGACATAATCAGATGACATCATCTGTTGATTATGACATCATCAGATGACAACATCAGATGAGATCATCATTTGATTATGACATCAACAGATGACATCATCAGATAACATCATCATTTGATTATGACATCACCAGATGACAACATTATTTGATTATGACATCATCAGATGACATCATCGAATGACATCATCAGTTAATTATGACATCATCAGATAACATCATCACTTGATTATGACATCATCAGATGACATAATTTTTTGATTATGGCATCATTAGATGACATCATCATTTGTAGATGACATCATCAGATGACATCATTAGATGACATCATCATTTGTAGATGACATCATCAGATGACATTATAAGATGACATCATGAGATGATTATGACATCATTAGATGACATCTTCATTTGATTATGACATCATCAGATAACATTATTAGACAACATCATCAGTTGATTATGACATCACCAGATGACATCATTTTTTGAATATGACTTCACCAGATGACATAATTTGATTATGACATCATCAGATGACATCATCAGATGACATCATCAGCTGATTATGACATCATCGAATGATGTCACATGAAATCAGTTGATTATGACATCATCAGATGACATATTAAGTTGATTATGACATCATCAGATGACATCAGATGACATCATCAGTTGATTATGACATCATCGAATGATATCACATGAAAACAGCTGAATATGACATCATCAGATGACATTATAAGTTGATTTTGATATCAGATGGCATCATCAGTTGATTATTACATCATCAGATGACATCATCAGATGAGATCATCATTTGATTATGACAACAACAAATGACATTATCAGATGACATCATCATTTGATTATGACATTACCAGATGCCAACATTATTTGATTATGACATCATCAGATGACATCAGTTGATTATGACATCCTCAGATGAGATCATCATTTGATTATGACATCATCAGATGACATTCATCATTTGATTATGACATCATCAGATGACATCATCAGTTGATTATCACATCATCAAATGATACCACATGAAAACAGCTGAATATGACATCATCAGATGACATAAAAAGTTGATTTTGACATAATCAGATGACATCATCACTTGATTATGACATCATCAGATGACAACATCAGATGAGATCATCATTTGATTATGACATCAACAGATGACATCATCAGATAACATCATCATTTGATTATGACATCACCAGATGACAACATTATTTGATTATGACATCATCCGTTGATTAAGATATTACCAGATGACATAATTTTTTGATTATGACTTTACCAGATGACATCATCATTTGATTATGACATCATGAGATGACATCATCAGATGACATCTTCATTTGATTATGACATCTTCAGATAGCATTATCAGATGAACTCAGTTGATTATGACATCATCAAATGATATCACATGAAGTCAGCTGATTATGACATTATCAGATGACATAATAAGTTGATTTTAACATCATCAGATGACATCCTCAGTTGATTATGACATCAACAGTTGACATCATCAGTTGATTATGACATCACCAGGTGACAACATTATTTGATTTTCACATAATCAGATTACATCATCATTTGATTATGACATCATCAGATGATATCATAAGATGAGATCATTTGATTATGACATCATCAGATGACATCATCAGATTATATCTTCATTTGATTATGACATCATCAGATAACATTATCAGATGACATTATCAGTTGATTATGGCATCATCGTATGATATCACATGAAATCAACTGATTATGACATCATCAGATGACAAATAAGTTTACTTTGACATCATCAGATGACATCATCAGTTGATTATGACATCATCAGATGACATCATCAGTTGATTATGACATCACCAGATGACAATATTATTTGATTTTGACATCATCAGATGACATCATCATTTGATTATGACATTATCAGATGAGCTCATCGTTTGATTATGACATCATCAGATGACATCATCAAATGACATCTTCATTTGATTATGACATCTTCAGATAGCATTATCAGATGACCTCATCAGTTGATTATGACATCATCAAATGATATCACTTGAAGTCAGCTGAATATGACATCATCAGATGACATAAGTTGATTTTGACATGATCAGATGACATCCTCAGTTGATTATGACATCATCTAATGATATCACATGAAATCAGCTGATTATGACATCATCAGATGACATAATAAGTTGTTTTTGACTTCATCAGATTACATCATCAGATGATATCATCAGTTGATTATGACATCATCGAATGAAAACACCTGAAATTAGTTGATTATGACATCATCAGATGACATAACAAGTTGATTTTGACTTTATCAGATGACATCATTAGTTGATAAAGACATCACCAGATGACATCATCAGATGACATCATCAGATGTCATTAGATGACATCATCAGTTGATTATGACGTCAAAGAATGATATCACATGAAATCATCTGAATATTACATCATCTGATGACAAAATAATTTGATTTTGACATCTTCAGAGGACATCATCAGTTGATTATGACATCATCAGATGACATTATGAGATGACATCATCAGTCGATTATGACATCATCGAATAAAATTACATGAAATCAGCTGAATATGACATCATCAGATGACAGAATACGTTTATTTTGACATCATCAGACGACATCATCAGTTGATTATGACATCATCAGTTGATTATGACATCACCAGATAACATTATTTGATTATGACATCATCAGATGACATCACTATTTGATTATGACATTATCAGATGACATCTTCATTTGATTATGACATCATCAGGTGAAATCATCGAATGACATCATCAGTTTATTATGACATCATCGAATGATATCACATGAATTCAGCTGATTATGACATCATCAGATGACATAATAAGTTGAATTTGACATCATCAGATGACATAATAAGTTGATTTTGAGATCATCAGGTGACATCATCAGTTGATTATTACATCATCAGATGACATCATCATTTGATTATGACATCAGATGACATCATCAGTTGATTATGACATCAACAGATGACATCATCGAATGACATCATCAGTTGATTATGACATCATCGAATTATATCACATGAAATCAGCTGATTATGACATCATCAGATGACATAATAAGTTGATTTTGACATCATCAGATGACATTATATGTCGATGTTGACATCATCAGATGACATCATGAGTTTATTATGACATCAGATGACATCATCAGTTGATTATGACATCATCGAATGATATCACATGCAATAATCTGATTATGACATCATCAGATGACATAATAAGTAGATTTTGACATCATCAGATGACATCGTCAGTTGATTATGACATCATCAGATGACTTCAGCAGTTGATTATGACATCACCAGATAACAACATTATTTGATTATGACATCAGATGACATCATCATTTGATTATGACATCATCAGATGAGATTATCATTTGATTATGACATCATCAGATTACATCATCAAATGACATCATCAGTTGATTATGACATCACCAGATGAGATTGTCATTTGATAATGACATCAAAAGATGACATCATCCAATGACATCATCAGTTGATTATGACATCATCGAGTGATATCACATGAAATCAGCTGATTATGACATCATCAGATGACATAATAAGTTGATTTTGACATCATCAGATGACACATTCATTTGATTATGACATCATCAGATAACATTATCAAATGACATTATCAATTGATTATGACATCATCGAATGATATCACAGGAAATCAACTGATTAAGACATCATCAGATGCCATAATAATTTGATTTTGACATCATCAGATGACATCATCAGATGACATCATCAGTTGATTATGACATCACCAGATGACAACATTATTTGATTATGACATCATTAAATTACATCATTTTTTGATTATGACTTGACCAGATGACATCATCATTTGATTATGACAACATAAGATGACATCATCAAATGACATCTTCACTTAATTATGACATCATCAGATAACATTATCAGATGACATCATCAGTTGATTATGACATCATTGAGTAAAATCACTTGAAATCAGCTGAATATGACATCATCAGATGACAGAATAAGTTTATTTTGACATCATCAGATGACATCATCAGTTGATTTTGACATCATCAGTTGATTATGACATCACCAGATGACAACATTATTTGATTATGACATCATCAGATGACATCACCATTTGATTATGACATTATCGATGACATCTTCATTTGATTATGACATCATTGAGTAAAATCACTTGAAATCAGCTGAATATGACATCATCAGATGACAGAATAAGTTTATTTTGACATCATTAGATTACATCATCAGTTGATTATGACATAATCAGGTGACATCATCAGATGACTTCATCAGTTGATTATGAGATTACCAGATGACAACATTATTTGATTATGACATCATGAGATGACATCACCATTTGATTATGTCATCATCAGATGAGATCATCATTTGATTATGGCATCATCAGATAACATCATCAGATAAGATCATCATTTGATTATGACATTATCAGATGACTTCATCAGTTGATTATGACATCACCAGATAACAACATCATTTGATTATGACTTCACCAGATGACATCATCATTTGATTATGACATCATCAGGTGACATCATCAGACGACATCTTCATTTGATTATGACATCATCAGATAACATTATTAGATGACATCATCAGTTGATTATGACATCATCGAATGATATCACATGAAATCAGCTGATTATGACATCATCAGATGACATAATAAGTTGATTTTGACATCATCAGATGACATTATATTTCGATTTTGACATCAGATGACATCATGAGTTGATTATGGCATCATCAGATGACATCATCAGATGACAACATCAGTTGATTATGACATCATCGAATGATATCACATGAAATAATCTGATTATGACATCATCAGATGACATCGTCAGTTGATTATGACATCATCAGATGACATCATCGAATGACATCATCATTTGATTATGACATCAAAATATGACATCATCAGATGACATCATCAGTTGATTATGACATCATAAGATGACATCATCATTTGATTATGACATCATCAGATGACATCATCATTTGATTATGACATCATCAGATGACATCATCATTTGATTATGACATCAACAGATGACATCATCGAATGACATCATCATTTGATTATGACATCAACAGATGACATCATCGAATGACATCATCAGTTGTTTTTGACATCATAAAATGATATCACATGAATTCAGATGATTATGACATCATCAGTTGACATAATAAGTTGAATTTGACACCATCAAATGACAAAATAAGTTGATTTTTACATCAGATGACATCAGTTGATTACTACATCATCAGATGACATCATCATTTGATTAAGACTTCATCAGATAACATCATTTGATTTTAATATCTTCAGATGACATCATCACATGAGATCATTTGATTATGACATCATCAGATACCATTATCAGATGACATCATCAGCTGATTATGACATCATCGAATTATATCACATGAAATCAGCTGATTATGACATCATCAGATGCCATAATAAGTTGATTTTGACATCATTAGATGACGTCGTCAGTTGATTATGACATCATCAGATAACATTATCACATGACATCATCAGTTGATTATGACATTACCAGATGAGATTATCATTTGATTATGACATCAAAAGATGACATCATCGAATGACATCATCAGTTGATTATGACATCATCAAATGATATCACATGAAATCAGCTGATTATGACATCATCAGATGACATAATAAGTTGATTTTGACATCATCAGATGACATAATAAGTTGATTTTGACATCATCAGATGACATCATCAGTTGATTATGACATCATAAGATGACATCATCATTTGATTATGACATCATCAGATGACATCATCATTTGATTATGACATCATCAGATGACATCATCATTTGATTATGACATCAACAGATGACATCATCGAATGACATCATCATTTGATTATGACATCAACAGATGACATCATCGAATGACATCATCAGTTGTTTTTGACATCATAAAATGATATCACATGAATTCAGATGATTATGACATCATCAGTTGACATAATAAGTTGAATTTGACACCATCAAATGACAAAATAAGTTGATTTTTACATCAGATGACATCAGTTGATTACTACATCATCAGATGACATCATCATTTGATTAAGACTTCATCAGATGAAATCATTTGATTATAATATCATCAGATGACATCATCACATGAGATCATTTGATTATGACATCATCAGATACCATTATCAGATGACATCATCAGTTGATTATGACATCATCGAATTATATCACATGAAATCAGCTGATTATGACATCATCAGATGCCATAATAAGTTGATTTTGACATCATTAGATGACATCGTCAGTTGATTATGACATCATCAGATAACATCATCACATGACATCATCAGTTGATTATGACATTACCAGATGAGATTATCATTTGATTATGACATCAAAAGATGACATCATCGAATGACATCATCAGTTGATTATGACATCATCAAATGATATCACATGAAATCAGCTGATTATGACATCATCAGATGACATAATAAGTTGATTTTGACATCATTAGATGACATAATAAGTCGATTTTGACATAATCAGATGACATCTTCAGTTGATTATGACATCAACAGATGACATCATCATTTGATTATGACATCAGCAGATGACATCATCATTTTATTATGACATCACCAGATGACATTATTTGATTATGACATCATCAGATGACATCATCATTTGATTATGACATCATCAGATGACATCATCATATTTGATCATCATTTGATTATGACATCAACAAATAACATCATCGAATGACATCATCAGTTGATTATGACATGACCAGATGACATTATTTTTTGATTATGAATTCACCAGATGACATTATCATTTGATTATGACTTCACCAGATGACATCATCAGGTGACATCATCATTTGATTATGACATCATCAGATTACATAATCAGATGAGATCATCATTTGATTATGACATCATCGAAGGATATCACATGAAATCATCTGATTATGACATCAGATGACATAATAAGTTGATTTTTACATCATCAGATGACATAATCAGTTTATTTTGACATCATCAGATGACATCATCATTTGACTATGACATCATCAGATGACATCATCACATGAGATCTTCATTTAATTATGACATCATCAGATAACATTATCAGATGTCATCATCAGTTGATTATGACATCATCGAATGATATCACATGAAATCAGCTGATTATGACATCATCAGCTGACATTATAAGTTGATTTTGACATCATCAGATGACATAATAAGTTGATTTTGATGTCATCAGATGACATCATCAGTTGACTATGACATCATCAGATGACATCATCATTTGATTATAACATCATCAGATGACATCATCCTTTGATTATGACCAGTGTTGAGCATTCCGATACTGAAATATCGGGTATCGGCCGATATTCGCGGTATCGGAATTCCGATACTTAATTCCGATACTTTTAGAATATCGAATACCGGAATCGGAAGTTCCCATAATGCCTGCGCTCTGCAGTGTCTCTGAAGGATGACAATCTGGATGGCAGCACTCAGCTGCGATCCAGCCTGTCATCAGAATGCCATCCTAGCTTGAAAGAATTCTCCTGATTGTTTAAAAGCCGGCGGGGGGTAAAAAGCCGCCGGCTTTTAAACAATCACACAGCCCCATACTGCTTCCCCGCAGCCTCCCACCCCGATCCTTCACTCCCCTCGCCACCTCCCATCCCGATCGTAAGTTAGGACCGGGCGGGGAGCGCAGCACCAAGGAGCGGGTAGCGAAGGACCCGGGCGGGGAAGCCGGCAGTGAAAAGATTTCACCACCGGCTTTCCCGTTCTGTGCTGCGCTTTCCCGCCGGTTATTTCAAATGAACAGCTGAGGTATCAGGTGATGCCGATCAGCTGTTCATTTGAAGTAGCCGCGGTGCCCTCGGAGGGTTCATGTGAGTTCATGCTTGACTGCATTGCATGAACTCACATGAACTTTCCCACGGTCGCACAGGTCAGCCTCACCTCCCAGACCCGTCATGATTAGTGTGTGTGGGTGTCTGTGCGATGTGTTCGGGTGTGCGCGATGTGTCCGGGTGTGCGCGGTGTGTGCGGGTGTGCGATGTCTGCGGTTGTGTGCGGGTGTGCGCTGTGTCTGTGCGATGTCTGCGTGCAGGCAAACATAGGCCGATGTGACACTACTACTCCCATTGGCCTATGTCTGTAACCCGTCCACTCGTGCCAGCAGGATCAGCTTGATGGGAGCAGTAGTTCCCATCAGCCTGATCCTGCTATTTAAAATGCCCCATGGTCCCCAATAAATTTTAAATATATCTCATTGGTGGCCAGTGGTTACCTACAATAAATTAGTTTATACATTACCTGTCCCCGCCGATCGCCACCTAAAATAAAGTAAAAAATAAAAAACTACACCTATACTCACCTTGACACCTAATTCCCCGAAGCCATCGATCTCCTATAATAAAATATAAAATAATAAACCACAACCTTATCCTTACCCCTCCGTAGTAGTCCACGAGTGTCCCACGATGATCTCCAGTTTAGAGCAGCCACATAGAATGTGACCGCTCTGAACCGCTGCCGCCGCTAGAATGATGGGGCCGTAAAGCAGCCCCGTCATTGCATAAGTGGGTTCACCGGAGTTCAGGCAGCGCTGCGCCGGTTAGCTCCTTTACGGCCCTGCTGTACCGTGAGAAATTCCCACGGTACAGCAGTGCCGTAAACGAGGTCTCCGGAGCTGATCTGACTGAATGCACTCCGGTGACGTCAGTCAGTGGCTCCCGCTGCCGGGAGCGGACGTGTTCCCAGCAGTGTGAGCTTACAGTAGCCATGCACAGCTGTCACCATCTCCAGATGTGACAGCTGTGCATGGGAGATCAGCGCAGGAACGTGGACAGTTAACTATTTTTTTTTTAGTAAACTAAGAATTAAATAAAATGGTGTGTTTTATTTCAAATAAATTATTTTTTTCTGGGTGTAGTGTGTGTTTTTTATTTTTAACACTTTGTAGGTTAGTAATGGGGGTGTCTTATAGACGCCCATCATTACTAACCTGGGCTTCATGGCAGCTGGCACTGACATGAACCCCACCACTATTACCCCCTGCCACCGCACCAGGGCAGTGTGGAAGAGCGAGGCTAAGAGCCAGAATTGGCGCATCCTATGGATGTGCCATTTCTGGGGCAGCTGACGGCTGCTGTTTCTAGCCTGGGAGGGGGCCAATATTCATGGCACCCTTCCTGGGCTATTAATATCAGCCCCCAGCTGTCTGCCTAGCCTTTGCTAGCTATTAAAATAAGGGGGACACCATGTCATTTTTTTGGGGGGTCTCCCATTTTAATAGCTAGTAAAGGGTAGGTATTCAGCTGGGGGCTGATATTAGTAGCCTGGGAAGCTCTGTGGGTATTACCCCCTTCCCAGGCTTCAAACATCTGCCCCAGCCATCTGCTTAACCTCCGCTAGAGACTAAAATTATGGGGAATCCCACGCCAATTTTATTTTTAATAAATCCTTTATTTTAACACTAAATGACACTTGAGGGGTTAATAAAGATGCAGTCCCTAAATTATTATTTATTTTTTAATTAATTTTTCCCAAACATTTTGACGTGGGTTTTGCCATATATTTGTATGCCAGCCAGGTACAGCAGGCAGGAACGGGCTGCCCCCAACTCCCAGCTGCCTATTTGTACCTGGCCGGACACAACAATATAGGGAAGCCCATTTTTTTTAAATTATTTCATGAAATAATTTAAAAAAAATTGACGTGGGGCTTCGCCCTGTTTTTGTGTCCAGCCAGGTACAACTAGGCAGCTGGGGGCTGGAATTCACAGCGCTGGGAGGCCCAAGCTTTCTGGGCCACCCGCGCTGCAAATTGCAGCCCGCAGCCACCCCGGAAAATGGCGCGTTCATAGAAGCGCCATCTTCTGGCGCTGTACCCAACTCATCCAGGGCCCTGGTGCGGTGGCTCACTGGGTAATAAAGGGGTTAGGGCCAGCTTGGCATCATCAGCTGGCCCTAAGCCCGAAATTCATGGGGTCACGCCAATATTAGACATGACCACCATGAATTTCTAGTAAAGTATTTAAAAAAAACACAACACCCAGAAAAAAGTCCTTTAATTGAAATAAAGACACATTTCTTTATTGTTCTAAATTAAACCATACTTACCGTCACGCCCATTCCAGCTGAAGCCAACGATCTCCTGCAATAAAAGAAAAATAATAAAGCAACCTCATCCTTACCTTTCCATGGTTCCCACGACAGCTTCAGCTCTGCTACATCGAGATGACAGGCTGGACCGCAGCAGAACTCTGCCATCCAGCCTGTCATCTCGCAGACACTGAGAAGCGCAGGCTTGCTTGCGCTCCTCAGTGTCTCGCTGTGACGGCATAAAGATGAGCCGAGGTCATGTCCAATGAGCTCAACTCACCTCATGCACGTCACTGACAGCGTGGGAAAATTCTCCTGCACTCAGCGCTTCAGCGTGAGAATTCTCCCACGCTGTCAGTTACGTGCATGAGGTCAGCTGAGTTCATTGGACATGAACTCACCTCATGCACGTCACTGACAGCGTGGGAAAATTCTCACGCTGAAGCGCTGAGTGCAGGAGAATTTTCCCACGCTGTCAGTGACGTGCATGAGGTGAGTTCATGTCCAATGAACTCAGCTGACCTCATGCACGTAACTGACAGCGTGGGAGAATTCTCACGCTGAAGCGCTGAGTGCAGGAGAATTTTCCCACGCTGTCAGTGACGTGCATGAGGTGAGCCGAGTTGGACATGACCTCGGCTCATCTTTATGCAGTCACAGCGAGACACTGAGGAGCGCAAGCATGCCTGCACTTCTCAGTGTCTGCTGGATGACAGGCTGGATGGCAGCGTTCTGCTGCGGTCCAGCCTGTCATCTCGATGTAGCAGAGCTGAAGCTGTCATGGGAACCATGGAAAGGTAAGGATGAGGTTGCTTTATTATTTTTCTTTTATTGCAGATCGTTGGCTTCAGCTGGAATGGGCGTGATGGTAAGTATGGTTTAATTTAGAACAATAAAGAATTGTGTCTTTATTTCAATTAAAGGACTTTATTCTGGGTGTTTGTGTTTTATTTTTAACTTTGACTATGGGGTTAGTAATGGGGGTGTCTTATAGACGCCTCTCCATTACTAACCTGGGCTTGATGTCAGCTGGCATTATAAGCAGACATCAATCCCAGCCCTATTACCCCACTGCCACCGCTACAGGGCAGTGGGAAGAGCGAGGCTAAGTGCCAGAATTGGGGCATCCTATGGATGCGCCATTTCTGGGGCGGCTGACGGCTGGTGTTTCTAGCCTGGGAGGGGGACAATATTCATGGCACCCTTCCTGGGTTATTAATATCAGCTCCCAGCTGTCTGCCTAGCCTTTGCTAGCTATTAAATTAGGGGGGACCCCACGTCATTTTTTTGGGGGGTTCCCCCATTTTAATAGCTAGTAAAGGCTAGGTATTCCGCTGGGGGCTGATATTAGTAGCCTGGGAAGCTCCGTGGGTATTACCCCCTTCCCAGGCTTCAAACATCTGCCCCAGCTGTCTGCTTAACCTCCGCTAGAGCCTAAAATTACAGGGAACCCTACGCCAATTTTTTTTAAAATAAATCCTTTATTTTAACACTAAATGACAAGTACAGTAATCAACACTGTCACTGTACTTCATATATATGTGACTGACATGTTTCTATCTATCTAATCTTTGTGTGATTCTCTATTCCTTCTATTCTAAATTGTCGGGTACCGCTGCTGAATTGCCGGCCGGCTTTTTCAAAGAGACGGTGCATGAAAACACTATTATTTTTTTTTATAAATCCTTTACACTAAATGACAAGTACAGTAATCAACACTGTCACAGTACTTCATATATATGTGACTGACATGTTTCTATCTTTCTAATCTATGTGTGATGCTCTATTCTTTCTGTTGTAAATTGTCGGGTACCGCTGCTGAATTGCCGGCCGGCTTTTTTAAAGAGATGGTGCATGAAAACACTATTATTTTTTTTAATAAATCCTTTACACTAAATGACAAGTACAGTAAGCAACACTGTCACTGTACTTCATATATATGTGACTGACATGTTTCTATCTATCTAATCTATGTGTGAAGCTTTATTCTTTCTGTTGTAAATTGTCGGGTACCGGTGTATGCCGCTGATGAATTGCCGGCTTTCGCGTAATACATTCTACATTATTCTTAGTTGTTTTACTTCATGTCGAATTAACCTACAAGGAAAGAAAGGGTTTATTTTCATTCCGATATTTGTGTCCCATTGACTTGCATTGGTTTCCGGTATCGGAATCGGCGATATCCGATACTTTTTGGGTATCGGTCCGATCCAATCTGATACGATATTTCCTGATATCGGAAGGTATCGCTCAACACTAATTATGACATCATCAGATGACATCATCGAATGACATCATCATTTGATTATGACATCAAAAGATGACATCATCGAATGACATCATCAGTTGATTATGACATCATCAAATGATATCACATGAATTCAGATGATTATGACATCATCAGTTGACATAATAAGTTGAATTTGACATCATCAGATGACAAAATAAGTTGATTTTGACATCATCAGATGACATCATCAGTTGATTATTACATCATCAAATGACATCATCATTTGATAATGACTTCATCAGATGACATCATCATTTGATTATGATATCATCAGATGACATCATCACATGAGATAATCATTTGATTATGACATCATCAGATACCATTATCAGATGACATCATCAGTTGATTATGACATCATCGAATGATATCACATGAAATCAGCTGATTATGACATTATCAGATGACATAAGTTGATTTTGACATCATTTGATGACATCGTCAGTTGATTATGACAACATCAGATGACATCATCACATCAGTTGATTATGACATCACCAGATGAGATTATCATTTGATTATAACATCATAAGATGACATCATCACATGACAACATCAGTTGATTATGACATCATCAAATGATATCATATGAAATAATCTGATTATGACATCATCAGATGACATAATAAGTAGATTTTGACATCATCAGATGACATCGTCAGTTGATTATGACATCATCAGATGACATCATCAGATGACAACATCAGTTGATTATGACATCAGCAGATAACAACATTATTTGATTATGACATCATCAGATGACATCATCATTTGATTATGACATCATCAGATGAGATTATCATTTGATTATGACATCATCAGATGACATCATCGAATGACATCTTAATTTGATTATGACATCAAAAGATGACATCATCGAGTGACATCATCAGTTGATTATGACATCATCGAATGATATCACATGAAATCAGCTGATTATGACATCATCAGATGACATAATAAGTTGATTTTGACATCATGAGATGACATAATAAGTTGATTTTGACATCATCAGTTGATTATGACATCATAAGATGACATCATCATTTGATAATGACATCATCAGATGACATCATCATTTGATTATAATATCATGAGATGACATCATCAAATGGGATCATCATTTGATTATGACATCATCAGATACCATTATCAAATGACATAATCAGTTGATTATGACATCATCAACTGATATCACATGAAATCAGCTGATTATGACATCATCAGATGACATAATAAGTCGATTTTGACATCATCAGATGACATCTTCAGTTGATTATGACATCAACAGATGACATCATCGTTTGATTATGACTTCAGATGACATCATCATATTTGATCATCATTTGATTATGACATCAACAAATAACATCATCAAATGACATCATCACTTGATTATGACATGACAAGATGACATTATTTTTTGATTATGAGTTCACCAGATGACATTATCATTTGATTTTGACTTCACCAGATGACATCATCAGGTGACATAATCATTTGATTATGACATCATCAGATGACATCAGATGAGATCATCATTTGATTATGACATCATCGAAGGATATCACATGAAATCATCTGATTATGACATCATCAGATGACATAATAAGTTGATTTTGACAACATCAGATGACATAATCAGTTGATTTTGACATCATTAGATGACATCATCTGTTGATTAATACATTATCAGATGACATAATCATATTTGATCATCATTTGATTATGACATCAACAAATAACATCATCGAATGACATCACCAGTTGATTATGACATGACCAGATGACATTATTTTTTGATTATGACTTTACCAGATGACATCATCATTTTATTATGACTTCACCAGATGACATCATCAGATGACATCTTCATTTGATTATGACATAATCAGATGACATCATCGAATGACATCATCTGTTGATTATGACATCACCAGATGACATCATTTTTTGAATATGACTTCACCAGTTGATATCATCTTTTGATTATGACATCATCAGATGTGATCATCAGTTGATTATGAAATCACCAGATGACAACATTATTTGATTATGACATCAGATGATATCATCATTTGATTATGACATCATCAGATGAGAACATTATTTGATAATGACATCATCAGATGACATGATCAGATGACATGATCAGATGAGATCATCATTTGATTATTACATCAACAGATGACATCATCATTTGATTATGACATCAAAAATGACATCATCGAATGACATCATCATTTGATTATGACATCATCAGATGACATCATCAGATGAGATCATCATATGATTATGACATCAACAGATGACATCATCGAATGACATCATCAGCTGATTATGACATCACCAGATGACATAATAAGTTGATTTTGACATCATCAGATGACAATAAGTTGATTTTGACATCATATGACATCAATTGATTATGACATCATCAGATGACATCATCGTTTGATTATGACATCATAGGATGACATCATCATTTGATTATGACATCATAAGATTGCTTCATCATTTGATTATGACATCATCAGATGACATCATCATTTGATTATGACACCAACAGATGACATAATCGAATTACATCATCATTTGATTATGATCTCAAAAAATGACATCATCGAATGACATCATCAGTTGATTATGACATCATCGAATGATTTCACATGAAGTCCGCTGATTATGACATCATGACATGACATAATAAGTTGTTTTTGACATCATCAGATGACATCATCAGTTGATTATGACATCATTAGATGACATCATCATTTGATTATGACATCATCAGATGACATCATCATTTGATGATGACATCATCAGATGACATCATCATTTGACTATGACATCAGATGACATCATCATATTTGATCATCATTTAATTATGAGATCAACAAATAACATCATTGAATGACATCATCAGTTGCTTATGACATGACCAGATGACATTATTTTTTGATTATGAATTCACCAGATGACATTATCATTTGATTATGACTTCACCAGAAGACATCATCAGGTGACATTATCATTTGATTATGACATCATCAGATGACACCATCAGATGAGATCATCATTTGATTATGACTTCAACAGATGACATCATCGAATGACATCATCAGCTGATTATGACATCACCAGATGACATAATAAGTAGATTTTGACATCATCAGATGACATAATAAGTTGATTTTGACATCATCAGATGACATCTTCAGTTTATTTTGACATCATCAGATGACATAATCATTTGATTATGACATTATCAGATGACATCATCATTTGATTATAACATTATAAGATGACATCATCACATGAGATCATCATTTGATTATGACATCATCACATAACATTATCAGATGACATCATCAGTTGATTATGACATCATCGAATGACATCACATGAAATGAGCTGATTATGACATCATCAGAGGACATAATAAGTGGATTTTGACATCATCAGATGACATCATCAGTTGATTATGACATCATCAGATGGCATCATCACATGACAACATCAGTTGATTATGACATCATCGAATGATATCATATGAAATAATCTGATTATAACATCATCAGATGACATAATAAGTAGATTTTGACATCATCAGATGACATTGTCAGTTGATTATGACATCATCAGATGACTTCATCTGTTGATTATGACATCACCAGATAACAACATTATTTGATTATGACATCATCAGATGACATCATCATTTGATTATGACATCAGATTAGATTATCATTTGATTATGACATCATCAGATGACATCATCGAATGACATCATCATTTGATTATGACATCAAAAGATGACATCATCGAGTGACATCATCAGTTGATTATGACATCATCGAATGATATCACATGAAATCAGCTGATTATGACATCATCAGATGACATAAGTTGGATTTGACATCATCAGATGACATAATAAGTTGATTTTGACATCATCAGATGACATCATCAGTTGATTATGACATCATAAGATGACATCATCATTTGATAATGACATCATCAGGTGACATCATCATTTGATTATGACATCAACAGATGACATCATCGAATGACATCATCATTTGATTATGACATCAAAAGATGACATCATCGAATGACATCATCATTTGATTATGACATCAAAAGATGACATCATCGAATTACATCATCAGTTGTTTATGACATCATCAAATGATATCACATGGATTCAGATGATTATGACATCATCAGTTGACTTAATAAGTTGAATTTGACATCATCAGAAGACAAAATAGGTTGATTTTTACATCATCAGATGACATCATAAGTTGATTATTACATCATCAGATGACATCATCATTTGATTATGACTTCATCAGATGACATCATCATTTGATTATAATATAATCAGATGACATCATCACATGAGATCATCATTTGATTATGACATCATCAGATACCATTATCAGATGACATCATCAGTTGATTATGACATCATCAGATGACATAATAAGTTGATTTTGACATCATTAGATTACATTGTCAGTTGATTATGACATCATCAGATAACATCATCAGATGACATCAACAGTTGATTATGACATCACCAGATGAGATTATCATTTGATTATGACATCAAAAGTTGACATCATCGAATGACATCATCAGTTGATTATGACATCATCGAATGATATCACATGAAATAAGCTGATTATGACATCATCAGATGACATAATAAGTTGATTTTGACATTATATTACATAAGTCAATTTTGACATCAAATGACATCTTCAGGTGATTATGACATCAACAGATGACATCATCATTTGATTATGACATCAGCAGATGACATCATCATTTGATTATGACATCACCAGATGACATTATTTGATTATAACATCATCAGATGACATCATCGTTTGATTATGACATCATCAGATGACATCATCATATTTGATCATCATTTGATTATGACATCAACAAATAACATCATCAAATGACATCTTCAGTTTATTATGACATGACAAGATGACATTATTTTTTGATTATGAATTCAACAGATGACATTATCATTTGATTATGACTTCACCAGATGACATCATCAGGTGACATCATCATTTGATTATGACATCATCAGATGACATCATCAGATGAGATCATTTGCTTATGACATCATCGAAGGATATCACATGAAATCATCTGATTATGACATCATCAGTAGAGATGAGCGTTGTTCTACTCGAACTGTTCGCCAATCTCAAATTCGAGCTGTTTTGGGCGGTGTTCTAGCCGTTCGGCGAACACGAACGATTTGAGAAAAATTCGGCTGTTCGAGGTTATGTTCGATAACTGTTCATGCACCAAAATCATAACTGGATTTTTTCTCAGTAATGATGAAAATTAATGTTAATACGCAGTTTGAGTGTACAGCGGGGTGGGGGGAGGGGCAGGGGATGGATCTCTGCAGGAATAATGAAGATCTCCATTTTTTTTTCTCTTTCCCGCATTTACAGTGGGGAGGTGCAATCTGTCAGCCTATCAGCAGCGCACACACGGAGCGAAGTGCTTTTTTCACACAAGCAAGGGCATGTGTCATTGGCAGTGTATGTCACATGTCCTTGCCCTATAAGACCAAGCCATTTTCCCCATCGCCACCATTTTCTCACTGCTGCAGCTGCATGTTAGACGGCACCGCTGTTGCTGTGTGCGCTATACCTTGTTAATTTCAAGCCAATTTTCGCACAAATCTACAGATAGCTTGGGAGTAGGGAATAGTTGTGATTGCAGTCCTTTTAAGGACTAGGTTACAGCATTTCCTACGACTTTTATCAGGCAGGTCTGTGCTCTTAAATAGATAGATTGTGGGAGTAAAGACTAATTGTAATTGCAGTCCTTTTCAGGACTAGGTTACATCAGTTCCTATCAGTTTTTGCCAGGCAGGTCTGTGCCAGTGCTGTGCAAGTTTTTTTCACAGCATTTGGCTGAATCTAGCAAAGCTAATCCTTTTTGGCCTATTGCAGAGTGTGTTAGTCAGTGGAGTAGCCTATCTGTGTTGCAAGATATACCACCTGTGTATAGAATACCAATTTTTTTACTGCACCTAGTGAAGTAAAATCTTTTGGGCATAGCATCATTCTATTAGTCCATCTATACTGACCTCCATCAGGTTGCAAATTGAATATAATTTTTTCCTGCATCTAGCTCTGAAAAAATATTTGGGCTTCTATCAGTGTGTGGGACTTGTTCTATTAGTCCATCTATACTGACCTCCATCAGGTTGCAAACTGAATATAATTTTTTTCTGCATCTAGCTCTGAAAAAATATTTGGGCTTCTAGCAGTGTGTGGGACTTGTTCTATTAGTCCATCTATACTGACCTCCATCAGGTTGCAAACTGAATATAATTTTTTTCTGCATCTAGCTCTGAAAAAATATTTGGCCTTCTAGCAGTGTGTGGGACTTTCTCTATTAGTCCATCTATACTGACCTCTATCAGGTTGCAAACTAAATATATATTTTTTCTGCATCTACATCTGAAAAAATATTGGGCTTCTAGCTGTGTGTGGGACTTGTTCTATTAATCCATCTATACAGACCTCCATCAGGTTGCAAACTGAATATAATTTTTTTCTGAATCTACCTCTGAAAAATATTTGGGCTTCTAGCTGTGTGTGGGACTTGTTCTATTAGTCCATCTATACTGTCCTCCATCAGGTTGCAAACTGAAAATAATTTTTTGTCTGCATCTAGCTCTGAAAAAATATTTGGCCTTCTAGCAGTGTGTGGGACTTTCTCTATTAGTCCATCTATACTGACCTCCATCAGGTTGCAAATTAAAAATAAATTTTATCTGCATCTACATCTGAAAAAATATCTGGGCTTCTAGCTGTGTGTGGGACTTGTTCTATTAGTCCATCTATACTGACCTCCATCAGGTTGCAAACTGAATATAATTTTTTTCTGCATCTACCTCTGAAAAAATATTTGGCCTTCTAGCAGTGTGTGGGACTTTCTCTATTAGTCCATCTATACTGACCTCCATCAGGTTGCAAATTAAAAATAATTTTTATCTGCATCCAGCTCTGAAAAAATATTTGGCCTTCTAGCAGTGTGTGGGACTTTCTCTATTAGTCCATCTATACTGACCTCCATCAGGTTGCAAATTAAAAATAATTTTTTGTCTGCATCTAGCTCTGAAAAAATATTTGGCCTTCTAGCAGTGTGTGGGACTATCTCTATTAGTCCATCTATACTGACCTCCATCAGGTTGCAAACTGAATATATTTTTTTTCTGCATCTACCTCTGAAAAAATATTGGGCTTCTAGCTGTGTGTGGGACTTGTTCTATTAATCCATCTATACAGACCTCCATCAGGTTGCAAACTGAATATAATTTTTTTCTGCATCTACCTCTGAAAAAATATTTGGGCTTCTAGCTGTGTGTGGGACTTGTTCTATTAGTCCATCTATACTGACCTCCATCAGGTTGCAAACTGAAAATAATTTTTTGTCTGCATCTAGCTCTGAAAAAATGTTTGGCCTTCTAGCAGTGTATGGGACTTTCTCTATTAGTCCATCTATACTGACCTCCATCAGGTTGCAAACTGAATATATTTTTTTTCTGCATCTACATCTGAAAAAATATTGGGCTTCTAGCTGTGTGTGGGACTTGTTCTATTAATCCATCTATACAGACCTCCATCAGGTTGCAAACTGAATATAATTTTTTTCTGCATCTACCTCTGAAAAAATATTTGGCCTTCTAGCAGTGTGTGGGACTTTGTCTATTAGTTCATCTATACTGACCTCCATCAGGTTGCAAATTAAAAATAATTTTTATCTGCATCCAGCTCTGAAAAAATATTTGGCCTTCTAGCAGTGTGTGGGACTTTTTCTATTAGTCCATCTATACTGACCTCCATCAGGTTGCAAATTAAAAATAATTTTTTGTCTGCATCTAGCTCTGAAAAAATATTTGGCCTTCTAGCAGTGTGTGGGACTTTCTCTATTAGTCCATCTATACTGACCTCCATCAGGTTGCAAACTGAATATATTTTTTTTCTGCATCTATCTCTGAAAAAATATTGGGCTTCTAGCTGTGTGTGGGACTTGTTCTATTAATCCATCTATACAGACCTCCATCAGGTTGCAAACTGAATATAATTTTTTTCTGCATCTACCTCTGAAAAAATATTTGGGCTTCTAGCTGTGTGTGGGACTTGTTCTATTAGAACATCTATACTGACCTCCATCAGGTTGCAAACTGAAAATAATTTTTTGTCTGCATCTAGCTCTGAAAAAATATTTGGCCTTCTAGCAGTGTGTGGGACTTTCTCTATTAGTCCATCTATACTGACCTCCATCAGGTTGCAAATTAAAAATAATTTTTATCTGCATCTACCTCTGAAAAAATATTTGGGCTTCTAGCTGTGTGTGGGACTTGTTCTATTAGTCCATCTATACTGACCTCCATCAGGTTGCAAACTGAATATAATTTTTTTCTGCATCTACCTCTGAAAAAATATTTGGCCTTCTATCAGTGTGTGGGACTTTCTCTATTAGTCCATCTATACTGACCTCCATCAGGTTGCAAACTGAATATATTTTTTTTCTGCATCTACCTCTGAAAAAATATTTGGGCTTCTAGCTGTGTGTGGGACTTTCTCTATTAGTCCATCTATACTGACCTCCATCAGGTTGCAAATTGAATATAATTTTTTTCTGCATCTAACCCAGCCAATCGTTTTGGCCTAATACCACAGTTTGGCCACTCAGCTCTGCTCGGTTCCCATCCATTGTTTTTTTGTGCAAACAACTCCAGAGTTATGAATTAGTTAACCACCAAAATGAGTGGAAAAAGGCCTGCTGCTGGTGGAAAGGGGAATAGGCGTGTTGGGAAGGGGAAAAAAGGTTGTGTCCGTGGGGTAGGTGTTAAAGCAACAGTAACATCTGCAGAAGAAAGACCATCTTCCAGCCAAACTAAAATGTCTACTTCTTTTAGCGGACAATGTGATAAGATCCCTTTCTTACGGCCACGCCAATCGCTACAAATTCCAGATGAGGCACAAAAACAGCAGGTGCTTCAACGGATATCAAGTGCTCCTTTAAGTGGGCTCTCCTCCACATCAACTTCAACATCACAAATACTCCAGTCCTCAAAGGTGTCACCTCAATCGCACTTGCTTCCTCACAGCTCCCAAATCTCCAGCTGCCCGTCTGAGTATGAGGTAGAACAGATGGTTGAGTCTGCAGAGCTGTTTACTCATACTATAGCCTGGGAATCAGAGGTCGACTCCAGCGCTTCTGTGAATCCAGATGAGGAAATGATCTGCACTGATGCCCAGAATCTTTATGAATCGGATCCAGGACCAGACGCAGAAGGTTCTGACCATAATGTAGACCCTCATTCCCAAACTGTAACTCCTGTTGGTGGAGACAATGAGGAAGACGATGATGAGACTCAAATACCTGATTGGAGCGACAACTTTAGTTTTTTGTCAGGGCAGGAACAGGTTGGCTCTGAGGACGACGGGTGTGATAACGCACAGGGTGATGATGATGAGGTTGGAGATCCCACTTACTGTCAACCCACAGTCAGCCAAGAGATGAGGTCAGCAGAGGAGGTGGAGGAAGATGCTAGTGACGACGAGGTCAGGTTGCGCCTTCCTGGACAGAGACGTAGTACTGGAAGCACGTCAACAACTGCATCCTCAAACACAACTCTGCCTCTCACCACAAGTCGTGGTGGCTCTTCAGGTCGCATGGGTGCTAAGCCTTGCATAGCCTGGGCATTTTTTCAGATCGATAAAGATGACCCAACTCGTGTTATCTGTAACATTTGTCAGCAAAAGCTAAGTAGAGGCCAAAAAATACATAGTTTGAGTACTTCATGCATGAACCGGCACATGGACATGAAGCATAAGTTGCAGTGGGAAGCTCAGTGTGCTACAATGCGGCCTAGCCGGCCGGGCCAACCACCATCTGCCATATCTTGTGCATCCGCGGCCTCTTCATCCTCTGTGACTGGGGGGACAGCAGTCACACCTGTTTTGGGGCGCAGACCTGCCACCTCTTTACCAGCAACAGCCAGCGTGATTGGCAGGTCATCATTTTCTTTGGAGGTGGTAACACCAGCTGGTGTTGAGCGCTGTCCGACATCGATAGCACCACCTTTGGATCAAGGCAACCTAACATGTCCGCCTGCATCTTCCTCACAGACCGGCAGTTTTCCGGGGACACCCCCGTCTAAGCACAATAGCCAGCCCTCGGTCCCTCAGATGTGGACAAGTAAAAGACCATTTCCTCCTAGCCATGAGAAAGCTAAGATGTTGAATTTCACCATCTGCAAGCTCTTGGCTACAGAAATGCTGCCTTTCCGCCTGGTGGACACAGAGGATTTTCGAGACCTTATGTCCATCGCAGTGCCCCAGTACCAGATGCCCAGTCGGCACTACTTCTCAAAGAAAGGTGTGCCTGTGCTCCACCAGCATGTCGCGCACAACATCACCGCTTCTTTGAGAAACTCTGTGTGTGACAGGGTGCATTTCACCACAGACACTTGGACGAGTAGGCATGGACAGGGGCGTTACATGTCGCTGACTGGGCACTGGGTAACTATGGTGACAGCAGGACAAGGGGCTGCTGTCCAAGTCTTGCCGTCCCCACGAGTTGTGCGTCAATGATCTTTATGTCAAAGTTCCTCCACTGCTTCTGCCTCCTCAACCTCCTATCGGTCTTCCACCTGCACCCAATGCCTGTCTGGTCATGCCACAAGCTTTCTAACTGCGCAGAAGGGATCCTGCACACCTCCTTACTATGCTGGCAGTAGGGCTCAACGTCATCAGGCGGTTTTTACTTTGAAATGTCTGGGAAATGTGAGTCACACAGCTGAGGAGTTGTGGTCAGCTCTGGAGAACCAATTTCATGAATGGTTGTCTCCACTTGACCTGAAACCAGGGAAGGCCGTGTGCGACAATGCTGCAAACCTGGGTGCGGCCCTTCGCCGGGGCAATGTCACACACGTGCCTTGTATGGCTCACGTGTTGAACCTGGTTGTCCAGCAATTTTTATCCCACTATCCCAGACTAGATGGCCTTCTGCAGAGGGCACGGTCGCTGTGTGCTCACTTCCGCCGTTCGCATCCCGCAGCTCAGCGACTTACATCTCTACAGAAGTCGTTGGGCCTGCCACTTCACCGGCTAAAATGCGATGTGCCTACCCGGTGGAATTCAACTCTGCACATGTTGCAGTGACTGTGGCAGCACCGACAAGCCCTGGTGCAATACGTTCTGACGTATAGCCTGGGCCAACGAGATCCGGAGGTGGGGAAAATCACGCTGGAGGAGTGGTCTCAGATCAGGGACCTATGCACCCTTCTGCACAGTTTTGAAATGGCGACGAAGATGTTTAGTGCTGACGATGCTATTATCAGCATGACTATTCTGGTGATTTACCTGCTGGAGCACATGTTAAACAGAATTCGGAGTCAGGTGGTGGCACAAGAGGAGGTGGAGGAAGTAGAGGAGGAGGAGTTGTATGCGGAAGGGCTAACATCTGCAAGGTCCAGATGGTCGGCAGCACCAAGGCGGCAGGCATGTGAGGGTGGGGGAGATGGTTTTACCAGGGTGCATGGTAGCAGCCAAACTAGTGAGGAAGGTGCAGGAGCCTAGGAAGAAGTGGAGGACGAACTGATGGAAGACTCATCCTTGAGGGAGACCTTGATCACATTTCTGTTGTGCGAGGTTGGGGGGAGAGGACAGAGGAAGGAAGCATGATTGTTACCTCGCCACCAACACAACAGGGACTTGGTGCTCCTGGATGCGCAACACACATGAGTGCCTTCTTGCTGCACTACCTGCAACATGACCCTTGAATTGTGAGAATTAGAAATAATCCTGACTACTGGGTTGCCACACTGTTAGATCCCCGGTACAAAAGTAAATTTGCAGAAATTATTCCTGCCATAGAAAGGGATGCACGCATGCAGGAGTATCAGCAGAGACTGTTGCAGAATCTTACATGTGCTTTTCCACAAAACACCAGTGGTGCACGTAGTGAATCTCACAGTTCCAACTTGCCAACCGTGGGACCGTCAAGTGTTCAGCACTCAAACCGTAACAGAACCACAGTATCTGCTGGTAACATCAATTTTGCGGAATCATTTCACCACTTTTTTAGCCCATCCTTTGCAAGGCCACAGGAGACAAGAAGTCTGACACATAGTCAACGCCTAGAGACGATGGTACAGGAGTATCTCCAAGTAAACATTGAAGCCATGACTGTGTCACTGGACCCTTGCTCTTTTTGGGCTTCCAATCTGGATAAATGGCCGGAGCTAGCCACTTACGCCTTGGAGATCTTGTCATGCCCCGCAGCCAGCGTTCTGTCTGAACGTGTGTTCAGCGCTGCTGGTGGTGTGCTGACAGATAAGCGCACGCGGCTCTCCACTGATAATGTAGACAGACTCACGTTCATAAAGATGAACAAATCATGGATCCGAAACGACTTTTCTACCCCTGTGTCATCCTGGGGAGAGTAAAAGCTTGATGATTGGTTAAAATCACCCTACCAACCGTTTTAAGCTTTCAAATTACTAATCATGTTTATCTGTATCTTGACTGGAAAATAATTTGGGCTTTGTAGCAGTGTGCAGCACTGATCCTATTAGCCCATCTATACTAAGCTCCACCAGATTTAAAATTAATAATAATTTGTAGCTGCATCTAGCCCGGAAAATAATTTTGGGGCTCCGGGATGCGCAAGACACATAAGTGCCTTCTTGCTGCACTACCTGCAACATGACCCTCATATTGTCAGAATTCGAAGTAATCATGACTACTGGGTTGCCACACTCTTAGATCCCCCAAACTTTTCGATCAACCTTTTCATTTTAATAAAGACCAAAAAAATGGTCATTTTTGAAATTATAAGCATTAGCAGGTTATTAGAAACTGAAATCAAACAGTTTTCAACTCAAAACTTTATTCTAGGTGATGTTACAATTTCACATAGGACCCCTTGTTCGAAAGGAGCTTCTGAACTCTCTCGTCCATTGAATTTGTCAGGTTTTGGATGGTTTCTGCTTCAATTGTTTTGCATGAGGACAGAATACCCTCCCAGAGCTGTTGCTTAGATGTGAACTGCCTCCCGCCATCATAGACACTCCTTTTGATGATGCTCCAGAGGTTCTGAACGGGGTAGAGGTCAGGGGAGCATGGGGGTCACACCATAAGTTTGTCCCCTTTTATGCCCCTATCAGCCAGAGATTCAGATGTTTTATGTGCAGCATGAGATGGTGCATTATCATGCAAAAAAATGATCTTGCTGTGAAATACATGGTTCTTCTTCTTGAACCATGGCAGGAAGTGCTGTTTGAGAAAATCCACATACATTATGGAGTTCATCTTTAGCGCCTTCAGGGATCCTAAAGGGGCCGACAATCTCTCTCCCCATGATTCCAGCCCAAAACATTACTCCACCTCCTCCTTGTTGGCGCTGTAGCCGTGTTTGCGTGGGGTGTCCATCAACCAGCCATCCTCCACTCCATCCATCTGGACCATCGAGCGCTGCACGGCACTCATCCGTGAACAAAACAGCTTTGAAATCAGTCTTCATGTAATGTTTGGCCCACTGGAGCCGTTTCTGCTTGTGTGAAGTGGATAGAGGAGGTCGACAGGATGGCATATGCACAGATGCAAACCTCTGAAGGACCCTGCATCTTGTTGTTCGGGGGACGTTGGAGGCACCAGCAGCTTCAAAAACTTGTCTGCTGCTATGAGAAGGCTTTTTTGCCGCTGCTTTTTTAACCTGACGTAATTGCCTGTAGGAAAGAGTCCTCAATTTGCCCTTATCAGCACGCACACGTGTGTACTGTGAATCAGCTACATACTTCTTGATTGCCAAGACACTTCATCCTGATCATCACACAATGTTGATTGTAGTCATGCCTTGACCTAAACACTCCACAATTTGTTGCTTCTCAGCAGCCGACACATCCTTTTTCTTTCCCATTTTGGCAGAAAATGTAGGCTGCTTAATAATGTGAGACAGCCTTCTTAAGTAGTCTTGCCTTTCATTGGACACACCTGCCAAACTAATTAGCACAGGTGTCTGCAATTGCTTACAGTGATATAAAGAGCCCTGACACACATCACCATCAATGAGTTTAACTGACAAACAAACAAATTCTTCCCTTATCACTCCTAAACACTTTTTGCATAATAATTTGGAACACAGTGTACATGTGCTTTCCACAAAACACCAGTGGTTCACGTAGTGAATATGACAGTTCTAACTTGCCAACCGTAGTCTGTATGGAGTTGTTCAATAAAGGGCCCAAAATTAAGATAACATAGATGGGAGAGGTCTCTATGAATAGGAATTCCTAAGTATTTGATGCCCTGTGAGGGACAGGCAAAGGGAAAGTTGGACTGGATGGAATCCTATATGGATTTGGGGAGGGAGACATCGAGGGCCTCAGACTTCGCTGCATTGATTTTAAAATTTGACCATGTAACAAAGTGATCTATTTCAGCCATAACAGCATGGATGGATATATGTGATTGAGTGATATATACTAGTACATCATCAGCAAATAGAGAGCACTTGTACTCGGTGCCTCCCACGTCAATCCACCTAATATTGGGGTTATGACGAATTGATGAGAGCAGGTGCTCCGTCACTAGGATGTATAAGAGAGGGGACAGAGGACATCCCTGCCTTGTCCCATTGGTGATTGTGAAAGGTGATGAAAATGTTCTGATGCACCCCCTGGGCCTTGGGACACCCGGAGCCGGACCCTTTTTGGTGGATGCTGGTGGTTGTAGTCTTCGTGGCGGCGAACCGGTTCCGTGGCTCAGGGTGGTCAAACCAGTGGCGGAACTATTTATGTGGTTTTGATGTTTAAATGTCCGACTATGCCACCCGTGGATTGCGGTCAGAGTGAACCGCTTCTGCAGGGCAGACCGCTGAGGCTGGTGTTGTGGGTGCAGCAGAGCGTAGCATAACTCCCCACGGGGCTCAGACAACTCCCAGATAACTTTGGAGCGATTCACAGGACCCCCTTTGTGTGTCCTTTGTCTGGCCTTTCTTACCAACGCTTCTGTCCGGCTGCCTCGGGCCTCCTCTTGGTAAACTTGGCGCCAGTTTCCCTGACCCTATGTGCTGCCCTCCTAGCGGGTGTAGCGAGGGGCTGCGCCACATAAAATGTCACAGCCTCCGGTTTCTAGCTGAGGGTCGTTTCCTGACTCCACTAGTTTCGGGGACCGGTCTCCCCCTTTGGCCTGACCCCTCCATGCATGTGGATTCGGGCGTGTGGTGGCGACTCGCCCGTCCGCACCCCTGGGATCCCTTCGTTCCTCGTTCCTGGAGCCTTCTCCGCTCCTGTTCCTTCCTTCTCCCTCTTCCAGGCCTGGGCCTCTGTTACTAGGCCCGCCTCCGGAGCAGAGCTCATGCAGAGCCCCTGCTCCCTGCCACTTCTGCTCAGACTTCTCTGCACTGAACTAAGATGGTGCCCACCTTTTATACTCCCTTCTCAATGCACCCAGGAACTGCTTCCTCCCTGCTCCTGCACTACAGGGTTCCCCTTCCTCAGTGTTCCCTCCCCCCACTCCAGCCAGGGACAGAGACTGTCGTTCTCATCTCAGGGGCATATTGATCGCCCTGCCCCACGGCAATGTGGTGTAATGCATGCAGGTGTCGGGTCCTGATCCACACTCCATCCTTACCTGAGAGTGAGATATCACACCTCTGGGTGAAGTGCAATACCTCTGTAGCAACCGAGCCCTCAGGGTGCTACAGTTCCATTTATCTTCAGCCTAGGTGACGTATTGCGATACAGGGCCGTGATTTTGGCTATAAAAGGGTCCCCTAGACCCCTACCCCAAGCTTTTTAAGAGAATCATATATGGCGTGCCAGGAGACTCTATGGAATGCTTTCTCAGCATCCAACGAGAGTATCTAATTACAAATTTTTAACTGCATCTAGCCCAGGAAATACTTTGTGCCTAGTAGCAGTGTCTGCTAGTCAGCGGATTATCCCGGCTGTTAAGCAAGCTACACCACCTGTAGTTTGGACACTTAATTTTTTCAAAGGAAATGCTTCGGGACCACGGGATACTCAGTGAAGAGCATCAGGAGGCACCCCAAGGCATAGGGGCTGGGACTGGCAGTAGGATGCCTTGCGGTGGACAGCCGAGCTCGATCCTTATAAAAGCTTTTTAACTGCAGCAGCTTTAGTGGACGCTACTGGAGATGGAATTACGTGGCTGCTGGCATGAGACTTGCCCTCCAATAGATCCTTGTAAATGGATTTAAAGTGTATTCATTCAAATTAGAGAGACAATTTAAATTAAAAAGCTTAGAGCTGCCTCCACCACAGGGGGGCTCGCTCGACCCACCAGCGGACAGGCACCAGTATTGGGAGAGGGGGGCTGGCCGTCAGGGTTCACCGCGGCTCTGGCACAAACCCGGCGACACGGAGGTGGCACGGGCAGGAGCAGACTGAACGTGTCGGCTTCTCACTTTTTGGATTTTAGAAGGGCATGACATGCCTATATCTGTGTCTCCCCCTCCTTTTACTCCTCCACCTCTTTTCTTTTCTCATGACTATATGTACTTGTCACTTTTCCATGTGTTAGTTGTGTCTTCTGAGCAGTTTGTCAGCTTTTGGACACCTTTGAAGGTGTTTTCTATGTGTTTCTATGTGTTTTTGTTTGCCTGCCATTGGTTTTAACGGTGTTCGAAGGTGTTCGACGAACAGTTCGACGAACAGTTCGGCGAACACACGGGTGTTCGACGAACCGAACCGAACTCGAACACTACGGGGGTGGCTCAACACTAGTTGTGAGGAACTTACAGCAAGAACTGGAGGAAAGCAACAAGGAAGTCAACAATTGGAAGGAAAAGTTCCAGAAAAATAAAGAGGAGGTTTTTCAGTTGGAGCTTGACAAAGCGGAGTTTGAAGATGAGCTGTGCGAGTTGAAAGATCGGTTCTCCCTGGTACACTTAGAGCTGATGCAGGTGAAGCAAAAGCTGGATGAGGGACTACACCAGAGGGATAGGGAGCTGTCTGCCTTAAAAGAGGCGGTGCAGGATGAAGTTTCTGGACGTGATCAAGTCCTAGAACGACTGCGCGAACAGTTCAACCGGGAGCTGTGTGACTCCAAGAACGGGTATGGTGAACTCATGAGGGAACTGCAACAAATCAAGAGAGACTATGAGGATCTCCTGAAGGTTAAGGAAAAACTAGAGGATGATAAAACTGATGCAGAGCACATGCTCCAAGTGGTTGAGACTACTCTACAGGACACCCGTTATGAGAATGATGATCTCTGCAGAAAGATCCCAGGTCTGGAAGCTCAGGTGAAGGAGCTGCAGACGTTCTGTGGTGATCTCCAGAGGGCGGAGACGTGCCTTAAGGATAGAATCTGCAGGATGGAGGAGTCCATCGGAGAAGTGAGGTATGAAGCAAATGCCTCTTCGAATAATGCGAGCTTGGATGATTCAGTGGATGTAAGAGCCGAGATCAAGGAGCTCAACGAGACGCTACAAGCCTATTTGAAGCAAAAGAAGTTTGAGAGACTGGCTGTCAAGAGCCGAGTGGGCGCATTGGAGACAGAGAGCTCTGAAAAAATTCTGCTGATAAAGGAGCAGTTGAAGCAGGAAGAGCTTCAGAGATGGGCTGCTGAGAGGCGAATAGCTGAGCTAGAGAAAGAAGTTGTCGAGCTCAAAGGTCGCCTGGCAAAGTACCAATCAGTGAACGAGGCCTCCTTGGAGAAGGAGAAGGGCAAACAAGTTGCGCTCAGTCCTTTGGGCCATGAGAGGGTGGACCTGAGGAGAGCTGAGAGAGTGTTGAAAGAAAATAAGTATGAAATGGGAGTGGTCAAGACAAGAATTCTTAAGTTCATAGCTGTGAGTCAGCTCAGGGGAAGCATACAGGGTGAAGAAGCTGAAAGTCAGTTGTCCCTGAAACCTGAGCCAGATGATCATTTGGAGACCACTGGTGAGACAGAAACTTCTCGGTACAAGTGTCTCATAGATGTACCCGAAGATTTGAGAGAAGAATGCACCAGAGAGTCAGTGCATGAAGAGTTCAAGAAGGCCGTGGGAGCCTGTAAGGTGTACTCAACCTCAGAAGCTAAACAGCTGGTGGTCCTGTCCACAACTGAAGTCACAGTGAAGAGGGTGGCTATTCTAAGTGACATGCACTGGCGATGTATTCGCACAAAGCGGTTTGTCAAGTTGAAGACGGAAAAAGCCATTAGACAACTGGAGCTTATGAGAAAATCTCAAAGTCTGCGTGAAGAGGTCATCCGGGTGCCTCATGCTCTGGTAAGAAAGCTCATTGGGAGAAATGGCCAAGCCATGCAAATGATGGTAAAGAAGTCTGGTGTGATGAAAGTAAGCAGTCCACGTGAACATCAGGGCTGGATACCAGATAAAGACGGCATGGTGTCATTCTCCGCTGTAGGAAAGGAAGAAAATCTTGCATATATACGCATGCTGATGGAGTACCGAGTGTCCTACCTGCGAGAGGTAGAACAGTTGAATCTCGCCAGACTGCGAATGGAAAGACAGCATCGTCTGAGCAGCAGAAGATGGCAGCCGTCTATAAATTGTGAGACCAGACAGAGAAAGGGCCCTTCAAATAATAGGACGGCTACAGTAGACGTTAGAGACCTTCCAAGATGTCCTGAGGATAGTGGTCGTGGGTTTAGAGGTAGTGAGACCTCCACTAACTCAGGTCTGAGAGGCCCATACAAATGACCAAATAGAGTACGGGACAGCACGAAGTCAGACCTGACTGTAGATACAAGGGCAAGTAAGTCACACTGCTGTATTGACTGCTGGGAGCGGGGGAGGTCTGACAAGGTTGCGACTGACCGCTGGGAGCGGTGAAGGTCTGACAAGGTTACTACTCGGAAATGGGACTTGACGAAGTTAGTGACAATGACAGATGGTACGTCCCTAAGGAATGTGATAATGTCGATGACTAATGTTCCAGGGGCTGAGCAGCGCAATTGTCAAGTACATGGTCTCTGTGTGAACCGTGGGTTATAATGTGATTGTGTATGCTATGTGTTCAACCCCACAAGTTTGAACAGAGGGGGGGATATGTAATGCAGCAGCTTGCGGCATTACTAGAATGTCCAGGGGGTGTGCTCTAGCTGACCATTTACCTCCCCCTCAGGTGACTGATCACGTGACTGTGATATCATCACAGATCCTGTGTGCACAAAAGGCTATATAAACCATGGTAGTTTTGAAACAGGGAGAGAAAGAGTGGCCTGGTGAGGCCTAGAAAGAGAGGCCTGGTGAAGCCTGGAAGGCAGAGGCTGGATACCCCTGTGTTTAGGATACCAGTAGCCTTTGAAGGTAAGTGGCCTGGAGGACCCTCAGGGAAGCCTTAAAGCAACAGCTGTGGCAGAACCGAGCTGACTGAAGCAGCTACGACCCGGCTAAGGTAAAAACACTGCTTGATGTGGACATTGATATTGTTACCTTGCTGAAGGCTGTGTCTGGAGCTAAGTGGGCATGTCTGTCACTAGAAAGGCGCTGGGATATTATGTGTAACATGTCGGCGAGCCACTGAGATGGACTATGTTATGAGCGGTTTATGAGATGTAATAAACTGCTGGACTGTGAATTACCGGAAAAACGTTGCATGTGTGCTTTAATTGACCCGGTGAAGTGGGTGCCCCCAGCTTGATGAATAGCGCTACCTTACAGAACCTAAAAGCCAAACTACAAATCATTTTTTTTAAGAATTGTCTTTATTTTATTTGTATTGTAAAGATCAGGACTGTACAGAAAACATTTTTTCTTCGTATTATAATTAATATCAGTGAAAAGACTATGAGTTGGAAAAATATCAGAGGTTTTCATTGAAAAACTAGAGTAGCAGTTACAGCAATATTATTATGGTAACATGTTTGGATCTTATGATCCTTTGGCTTTTCCCATAATCTGTCTTGTGTCACTGTATATTTTAGAGACAATTTAATTCTAGGAATTTTTGTACTTATAAACTGAAAAACCTTCTTGATCTGTTTCCACATTTTAAGTATAACAGGAGCCAATTTCTGTATTTTACAGTACATGTCCATGTAATCATCAGCAAGAGGGCAAGTGTCACACCTGATCAGAGAAACCTACACTTTTAACTACTGTGACAGAGTCACTGGAGTGATATATGAGGGGAGGTATGTGTCACTCAGGATGCTCTCCTGTGTGAACTGAAACCTACTGAATTTCTGCCAGCATGTTATATGCTGGGGGTTAACTCTCTTAAAAGGGTGTGGTTTATGGGGAATGGCAAAGAGGGTGGGAGGCCATTCCCCTACCTCCCCTCAGGGTGTGGCTGAGCAGGATTAAATGCTCAGTCAGCTTTGTTTCTCTGGAGTGTGTGGTCTGGAGAGGGAAAGTCTCCAGGCTGTGTTGGGTGAAACCATAGAGCAACACCGGAGGACTGGTGTTGCTGAAGACTTCACTGTGCTACCTGCAGTGGGCAGAGCCTTGCCTACTATTGGACTCTGTCATACCTTATCTTCTTTTGTTTTTCCTTTTAACTCCGAGAGGGTTTGTTTCCTTTTATGGGACACTGCTAGTGTTTATGCCACAGAATAAACCAGCAGGAAGTTAACCCAAATCGTGTGTCCTGTGTCTGCCTCTGGAGAGCCGAGCAAGTCGCTTTACCATACTACGTAATAAGAACCTGTCAGGTCCCTGACATACCAACTATTGTCTGTCCTTATTGCAAAAAACAAGTTTTAAAGCTGCCCTCGCCATATCCATATGTACCTGACTCGACCAGTGGCGGTCCCTTCAATGACAGCAGTCATGCTGTAATCATACCCCCGTGGGCCTAATCGCAATCCTCCTGACTGGCTGTGTTTTCTCTAGTTGTGTTAGTAGAAAAGTTGCAGGAAGTCAGGAGAACATCAATCATGTTTAGGTCAACGTGGAACATTCAAAGTGACCACATATTTAAAAGTTACTAAAAAGTTAAAATAATTATACGATTAAAGTCGATATTCATATATAAATTTACTTTGTACCTTTCAGTGATTCTCCTATCACTTTCTGAGTCAAATCTATAACATCACTCCATGTTCTGCCTTGGTCGGTGCTTGTTACATAGCACAGTCTTGCTAGATTTTGCCCAGTGATGATCTGGTAGGATTCTGTGGTCCTGCCCTGGACAGCAATGAAGAAAAGAAAGATCTCTCCTGTAAAGTTGTCATAGATCGGACAAGGGTTCATTGAGCGGTGTCCAGACAAGTGGGCTTTCTCCACTGCAAACATGTCCTCCCACTGCAGGAAGAAATAATACGCCTTTATTAATTTGCACATCTTTTTACCGCTATACATAAAAACCAATGTGAATGTTTACTACCCCTCATGTTATTATGTTAATTGTGCTTTATGTTAGTTTTACATCTACACTCTGTTGGATAAGACAGCAAATCAGATCTAGCTACCAAAATGGGTAATTAAAGGTTTTTTTTCAGGACGTACTTTTAGGATAGGTCATCAATATCATATTGGTGGAGGTCAGATACTTAGAAACCCCCCCAGAAAGAGAAATGCCTTGGAGATGCCAGAGGGAAGTTCACGTTATGGAGGATATTAGGCTTAGATCATTGTCAGAAAATAAAGCGTGGGTGGGTTGGTAGACAGAGATGTGGGAAGATGTTAGGCTGGTGCAGTGGAAAGCTTTGTGGGTAAGAATACGTTTTTATATTATACTAGCTATTGAACCCGTTCTATGCCCCGGTGGTGAGCATTTTTATGTGTCTTCACTAAAATGGCGCTGGACAGCACGCTATGCGCATCCGCCGACTCCAGCGCCGCACTCCCCCCCCGGCCTCTGTCCCGAATAGAAGCGCTGCGGCAGCACTCTTCCCGGTCAGGTATGTACTTATGGTGCCGGAGAACGCGGTATGTGTTCAGTGTCCATGCATAGCGCGATCTCCGGCGCTATACACTCTTCTTACCTGTAACGGCTGGATGTGTTCTTCTGTCTGGAGCCAGACTGCGCAGGAGCATCATGCATACTCAGTCTATAGAGGCTTCGGACAGAAGGACACATCCCTGATTATATTATAGATGTCCCTCAATTATGTTAATATCCCCCATCCTGGTATATATGCCCCCCCTACTTATTATACGCAGCCCCCATCCCATCCTGGTATGCATGGGACCCCTGATCCCCATCCCGATATGCATGCCATCCCTCCATCCTGGTATGCATGACCCCCTCATCCCCAATCCTGGTAGGCATGGCCCCCTCATCCCCAATCTTGGTATGCATGGCCCCTTCATCCCCAATTCTGGTATGCATGGCCCCCTCATCTCCAATTCTAGTATGCATGGCCCCCTCATCCCCAATCCTGGTATGCATGGTACCCCTGTTCCCTAATGCTGGTATTCATGGCACCCCTCATCCCCATCCTGGTACGCATGACATCCCTGTTCCCTAATGCTGGTATGCAACGGCACCCCTCATCCCCATCCTGGTATGCATGGCACCCCTGATCCCCATCCTGGAATGCATGGCACCCTTGATCCCTATCCTAGTACACATGGAACCCCTGATCCCCATCCTGGTATGCATGGCACCCCTGATCCCCATCCTGGTATGCATGGCACCCCTGATCCCCATCCTGGTACACATAGCACCCCTGATCCCCATTCTGGTACGCATGGCATCCCTGATCCCCATCCTGGTATGCATGGTACCCCCTCATCCCTATCCTGAATTATATGGCACCCCTCATCCCCATCCTGGTATGTATGATACCCCTCATCCCTATCCTGGTATGCATGGTACCCCTCATCCCTATCCTAGTATGTATGGTCCCCTCATCCCTATCCTGGTATGCATGGCACTCCTCATCCCTATCCTGGTATGCATGGTACCCCATCCCTCATATACATGGCACCCCTAACCCCTATCCTGGTATGCATGGTACCCCTCATTCCTATCTTGGTATGCATGGTACTCCCTCATCCATATCCTGGTATGCATGGTACCCCTCATCCCTATCCTGGTATGCATGGCACCCCTCATCCCCAATCCTGGTTTGCATAGCTCCCCTCATCTCCAGTCCTGGTTTGCATGGCACCCCTCATCCCCAATCCTGGTTTGCATGACACACCTCATCCCCAATCATGGTATGCATGGCACTCCTCATCCCCCATCCTGGTTTGCATGGCACCCCTCATCCCCAATCCTGGTATGCATGGCACCCCATCTCTCATCCTGGTATGCATGGCCCTCTCATCCCAAATTTGATATACATGGCACCCCTCATCCCAATCCTGGCATGCATGGCGCCCATCATCCTGGTATGCATGGCTCCCTCATACCCAATCCTGGTATGCATGGTACCCCATCCCTCATCCCTATCCTGACATGTATGGTACCCCTCATCCTGGTATGCATGCCCCCCTCAGATCCCTATCCTGGTATGCATGGTACTCCCTCATCCCTGGTATGGATGGTACCCCCTCATCCCTTTCCTGGTATGTATGGCCCCCCTCATCCCTATCCTGGTATGTATAAACACTTATACTCACCTTTCTTCCCTGTGCTCCAGCGCTGCGTCCCGTTCTGCCGGAGGCTGGGGGAGGAGTGTGACGCAGGAGTATGCACGTGCCCTTACCTTGCTGTCCTGCCCCATTTTGTGGAAGACACACTGCAAATGTGTCTTCAGAAAAATGGCGTCGGACAGCGCGCTATGCGCATGCGCCGATTCCGACGCCGCACTCCTGCCCCGGCCTCAAGCCAGAACAGAGGCGCCGCGGCGACGCTCCTCCCGGTCAGGTAAGTATGTCCTTTTAGTGCCGAAGATCACGGTATGCGTTCAGTGCCTATGCATACTGCGATCTCCGGTGCCATAAATTCCTCTTACCTGTAACGGCTAGATGCGTTCTTCTGTCTGGAGCCAGACTGCGCAGGCACATCGTGCTTGCGCAGTCTATAGAGGCTTCGGACAGATGGACGCATCTAGCGTTATATTATAGATTCTATAGTGGAAAGACAACCGCTGCAGTGACTGACAAAGGGCATCAGTGTAGATGTTGGACTGAAAAATCATCTTGGCTGTGGCATGCAGGGTAGATTACAGAAGGATAAAAGTGCAATGAGGGCAGAAGTAATTATTAGTTACATTCATCAAGAGATTAATAAACCAGAACAACAAATCTGAGTTTTTGTTATTTCATTAGTAAGAAGGGTAGATTCTGCAGATGTGTGAAGGCTTTGGAGGCATGAGCTTACATGTTACTTGACACAAAGAAGTGAAAGAATGATTTAAACTAAATACCAAAACCGTGATCATGCTGGCCAGGAATTATCATAGTAAAACACGTAGAAGTAAAACAAAAATATGGTTTTGGTCAGTTAGTATAGAAGAGAATCAAAAGACGTTCTTGTTTCGAAAAGTTCAGTTTCATATACAGAGAGAACATCTGGTAACCAATTGCTGGTGTTTTGTAGTACTGCAGCATGGTTTGTCATGGGTAGAAGTATATATTTTGTTGTCATCATTTTAGAGATGGGACTGAAAGGAAAATCTCCTGATTATTTGTCCATTAGTAAATCCTAAGCCCAGCTCAGCTTTAAACTATAACCACCAAGTTCTGTTTTTTTCGATCCTGAAGCGTAACCAGCAAGCTCTGTACAGTAATTCTGTTGAGCAACTACCAAGCTCTGTGACTCACTACTACTGTATATGTAACAGCCAGGTGTGCACTGTCATCTGTGTGCGACTCTGTACTATCCTTGTGTGGCATATTGTGTTAAAGATCATAGTCCACACACAAAAACTTACTGGCTACAGCAGTGACCTTATTGTTGTTCGCAAAGTTATAGCTGTGAACTTCATCCCTGGAGACAAGGATAAAGAGAAAGATGGGGTATCCAGGAAGCAGCAGAAAGTGAGTTCAGAGGTTTGTGTCACGGGTGTGTCGCCACGAAGATCGTCACGAGTACACAGCCTGACTTCTCGCAGCTGACTTGTTGGTGCTTTGTGTTTTTCGGCAGTGAGGGAGTTAATTCTCTCTCTCTCTGTGCTAGACGAGGTCCAGCCTCGCCCAGCTGCAATCAATACTGCTGTAGTGAGACTCCTTCAAATGCCTGCTGGTCTGTTTGGGAAGTGTCGGTGAAAGCATTTCATTCAGACTAACAGAGCGGATCGTGGTGTTTGGAGTTTCTGAGATAAGTGTATTTGGAGTGTTTTTTCCCTTCCTCGCTTTATCATTTATCTCCTTTCCCGTTGGTGTTCCCTCTGTTGTAGTTGTGTAGTTGTTGTATGCAAGGTGGTTTTGGTTTTTCCCTTGTACTGTCTCGTTCGTCTAAGTACTGTGTGTGGGCATATTATTACTTGTCCCCTTTTGTTGTGATCGGGGTCCTTCTCAGGACTAGATTACTTAGGTGCAGGGATCCTCAGGAGGTAGGGGTTACACTGGCGGCCTGGACCTCTGTACCTTTAACAGTACCTCCAGGTTGAGGGACTAGTCAGGGCCCCAGCTTAGGGTCAGCTTAGGCCCCCTACCTCCAGTATACAGAGACAGCGTGCCATTTTCACCGACCCACTTAGTTTTTCTCCAGCTACCATGGATCCAGTAGCCGGTCTAGCTCGGCAGTTGCAGAGTTTGTCCATGGAGCTGGCGGACGTTAGGTCCAAGGTTTTGCATCCTCAGGAGCAAGCCGGACCAGAACCTAAAGTAGCTCTCCCTGACAGGTTCACTGGGGGGCGGGACAAGTTTTTTGTTTTCCGGGAGGCATGCAAGTTGTACTTTCGGCTGCGGCCTCGGTCATCGGGGAGTGAAGAACAAAGGGTGGGAATTGTCATCTCGCTCCTACAAGGGGACCCACAATCTTGGGCGTTCTCTCTTCCCCCGGGCTCCCCGGCTCTCCAGTCAGTGGATAGGTTTTTCGCTGCTCTGGGACTCGTATATGATGACCCAGATCGGATCTCCCTTGCTGAGTCTAAGTTACGTAGGATCCAGCAGGGAGATCGTCCGGCGGAGGAATTCTGTTCGGAGTTCCGTAGGTGGGCCACGGACACCCAGTGGAATGACCCGGCTCTTAGGAGCCAGTTTTGTCATGGTTTATCCGACAAATTACAGGATGTGTTGGCACAGTATGACTCTCCCGCGTCACTGGAAGCCGCTATGGCCCTTGCTATTCGCGTTGACAGACGGCTTCGGGAGAGGTGCGGGATAACTCTACCCCCTGTGATGACTCCACCTCCTACAAGGTCCCCTCATATGGTGGTTCCCCTGGTCAGTCCAGAGGAGCCTATGCAATTAGGAGGGACATCATTTCGGGGGAGGGGACCGGTGGTGCGCCATAAGACAGGAAGGTGTTTCTTCTACGGGAAAAAGGGACATTTTATTGGGGGGTGTCCATCCCGTCCCTTGCAGAGTGAAGAGTCGTCGGAAAACTGTTGATCCCAGGTTGTGTGGTGAACGGCAATATGGGAGTAGGTATTTCGTCCCTAGGTTCGTCTCAGTTTTTCGTACCGGCGGAGGTGGTGGTGGGTACGAGAACTGAGAGGATATCTGTTCTTCTGGATAGTGGGGCCGGGGCTAATCTGGTTGATGCTCGGTTTGCCCGGGTTCAAGGTATGCGATTGAGTGAGTTGGCTAAACCCATCCCCATATTCTCGATCGATGCCAGGCCTCTCGGTCAGGGAAGTTTTTTGCAAGCTGTGCATGACGTAAAACTTCAAGTGGGGGCGATACATAAAGAACTGTTGTCTTGCTACGTGTTGGAGGGTCTTCCCACTCCTATAGTGTTGGGCCTTCCTTGGTTAGCTAAGCATAACCCGGTTATTAATTGGCAAACCAGAGAGATAAGCCAATGGAGTAAATTCTGTAATAAAAACTGCATGAACACGGTCATCGGTGCGGTAATTCCTTGGGTCTTACCTCCATTTCTGGCGGACTTTGAGGATGTATTCTCGGAGAAAGGGTGTCAGGAACTACCTCCTCATCGCGAGTATGACTGTTCTGTAAAACTGCTCCCTGAGGCCAAGTTACCTAAAGCTAGGTTGTATAACCTTTCTGGTCCTGAGAGGCAGGCCATGAAGGATTATATTTCAGAAAGTCTGGCTAAGGGGCATATTAGACCTTCATCTTCACCGGTGGCTACAGGGTTCTTCTTTGTTAAGAAGAAAGATGGAGGCCTACGCCCTTGCCTGGATTTCCGTGAACTTAATCGGATTACGGTCCGAGATCCGTATCCGCTCCCACTTATTCCCGATCTCTTTAATCAGATCGTGGGCGCCAAATGGTTCTCTAAGTTGGATCTCAGGGGGGCGTACAATCTGATTAGGATGAAGGAGGGGGATGAGTGGAAGACGGCGTTTAACACTCCGGAGGGGCATTATGAGAACCTTGTCATGCCATTCGGTCTGACTAATGCCCCGGCGGTGTTCCAACACTTTGTTAATGACATTTTTCGCCGCCTGGTGGGACAGTTTGTTGTCATATATCTGGATGATATCTTAATTTACTCGCCGGATCTGGTGTCTCATCAGGAGCACGTTAGGCAGGTGTTACAGATCTTGCGGGATAATAAACTGTATGCCAAATGGGAAAAGTGTGTGTTCGCCGTACAGGAACTCCAGTTTTTAGGCTTCCTGGTTTCAGCGTCCGGTTTTCGTATGGACCCTGGGAAAGTGCGGGCAGTTCTTGAGTGGGATCGGCCAGAGAATCTTAAGGCACTACAACGTTTCCTGGGGTTTGCTAATTATTACCGGAAGTTCATTTGTAATTTCTCGTCCATGGTTAAGCCTCTCACAGACATGACTAAAAAGGGGACGGATTTTTCTAGGTGGTCTGACAAGGCTTGTCAAGCATTCTCCTCCTTGAAAAAATGTTTTGCCTCGGCACCCATACTCATTCAACCTGATGCGTCACAGCCATTCATTGTAGAGGTAGACGCTTCCGAGGTAGGGGTGGGAACAGTATTGTCACAGGGTTCGGCCCTGGTAAGTGGCATCCGTGTGCCTTTTTCTCTAAAAAATTGTCGTCCGCTGAGAGGAATTACGATGTCGGCAATAGGGAACTCTTGGCCATTAAGTTAGCTTTTGAGGAGTGGCGCCATTTTTTGGAGGGGGCAGTCCATCCGGTCACCGTCATCACCGATCACAAGAACCTGCTATATCTGGAGTCCGCGAAACGTCTGAATCCCAGACAAGCTAGGTGGTCATTGTTTTTTACCAGGTTTAATTTTGTCGTTACATATCATCCTGGGTCAAAAAATGTAAAGGCGGATGCCTTATCTCGTAGTTTCCCTGGGGCCGGGAATACGGACGACCCGATTCCTATCCTTCAGGAGGGGGTGGTGGTTTCGGCAGTATGCTCTGAGCTGGAGGAGGAGGTATTGGAGGCTCAGGGGGACGCCCCTGTTGGACCTCCGGGGAGACTGTTTGTTCCAGATCAGTTGAGACAAAAGGTGATCGAGGCACACCATAACTCAGTTTTTGCAGGACACCCGGGGAGTAAAGCAACTGTGGATCTCCTCTCGCGTCGGTTTTGGTGGCCTAACTTACATAAGGAGGTGGTAACTTTTGTCGCGTCCTGTGGGGTTTGTGCGCGCTCTAAGACCTCACATACCCGTCCGTCTGGGGCCCTCTTACCTTTGAAGATCCCGGAGCGTCCTTGGACTCATCTGTCTATGGACTTTATTACGGACCTCCCTCCGTCTTCGGGTAAAACGGTCATACTCGTTGTAGTGGACAGGTTCAGCAAGATGGCACATTTTATCGCTCTTCCGGCTCTCCCTAATGCTAAAACTCTTGCGCAGGTGTTCATTGGGGAGATTGTGAGGCTTCACGGGGTACCCTCCGAGGTGGTGTCTGATCGGGGGTCTCAGTTTGTGTCCAAGTTCTGGAAGGCGTTTTGTGCACGGCGGGGGATGCATTTGTCATTCTCATCGGCTTTTCATCCTCAGACCAATGGTCAGACGGAACGTATGAACCAGAGCTTGGAGACATATCTCCGGTGTTTTGTGTCAGAGAGCCAGGAGGACTGGGCTTCTTTCTTACCTCTGGCAGAGTTTGCTCTTAATAATAGGCGGAGCGAGTCCACTGGTAAGTCCCCGTTTTTTGGGGCATATGGTTTTCACTGTCACGGGTGTGTCGCCACGAAGATCGTCACGAGTACACAGCCTGACTTCTCGCAGCTGACTTGTTGGTGCTTTGTGTTTTTCGGCAGTGAGGGAGTTAATTCTCTCTCTCTCTGTGCTAGACGAGGTCCAGCCTCGCCCAGCTGCAATCAATACTGCTGTAGTGAGACTCCTTCAAATGCCTGCTGGTCTGTTTGGGAAGTGTCGGTGAAAGCATTTCATTCAGACTAACAGAGCGGATCGTGGTGTTTGGAGTTTCTGAGATAAGTGTATTTGGAGTGTTTTTTCCCTTCCTCGCTTTATCATTTATCTCTTTTCCCGTTGGTGTTCCCTCTGTTGTAGTTGTGTAGTTGTTGTATGCAAGGTGGTTTTGGTTTTTCCCTTGTACTGTCTCGTTCGTCTAAGTACTGTGTGTGGGCATATTATTACTTGTCCCCTTTTGTTGTGATCGGGGTCCTTCTCAGGACTAGATTACTTAGGTGCAGGGATCCTCAGGAGGTAGGGGTTACGCTGGCGGCCTGGACCTCTGTACCTTTAACAGTACCTCCAGGTTGAGGGACTAGTCAGGGCCCCAGCTTAGGGTCAGCTTAGGCCCCCTACCTCCAGTATACAGAGACAGCGTGACATTTTCACCGACCCACTTAGTTTTTCTCCAGCTACCATGGATCCAGTAGCCGGTCTAGCTCGGCAGTTGCAGAGTTTGTCCATGGAGCTGGCGGACGTTAGGTCCAAGGTTTTGCATCCTCAGGAGCAAGCCGGACCAGAACCTAAAGTAGCTCTCCCTGACAGGTTCACTGGGGGGCGGGACAAGTTTTTTGTTTTCCGGGAGGCATGCAAGTTGTACTTTCGGCTGCGGCCTCGGTCATCGGGGAGTGAAGAACAAAGGGTGGGAATTGTCATCTCGCTCCTACAAGGGGACCCACAATCTTGGGCGTTCTCTCTTCCCCCGGGCTCCCCGGCTCTCCAGTCAGTGGATAGGTTTTTCGCAGCTCTGGGACTCGTATATGATGACTCAGATCGGATCTCCCTTGCTGAGTCTAAGTTACGTAGGATCCAGCAGGGAGATCGTCCGGCGGAGGAATTCTGTTCGGAGTTCCGTAGGTGGGCCACGGACACCCAGTGGAATGACCCGGCTCTTAGGAGCCAGTTTTGTCATGGTTTATCCGACAAATTACAGGATGTGTTGGCACAGTATGACTCTCCCGCGTCACTGGAAGCCGCTATGGCCCTTGCTATTCGCGTTGACAGACGGCTTCGGGAGAGGTGCGGGATAACTCTACCCCCTGTGATGACTCCACCTCCTACAAGGTCCCCTCATATGGTGGTTCCCCTGGTCAGTTCAGAGGAGCCTATGCAATTAGGAGGGACATCATTTCGGGGGAGGGGACCGGTGGTGCGCCATAAGACAGGAAGGTGTTTCTTCTGCGGGAGAAAGGGACATTTTATTGGGGGGTGTCCATCCCGTCCCTTGCAGAGTGAAGAGTCGTCGGAAAACTGTTGATCCCAGGTTGTGTGGTGGACGGCAATCTGGGAGTAGGTATTTCGTCCCTAGGTTCGTCTCAGTTTCTCGTACCGGCGGAGGTGGTGGTGGGTACGAGAACTGAGAGGATATCTGTTCTTCTGGATAGTGGGGCCGGGGCTAATCTGGTTGATGCTCGGTTTGCCCGGGTTCAAGGTATGCGATTGAGTGAGTTGGCTAAACCCATCCCCATATTCTCGATCGATGCCAGGCCTCTCGGTCAGGGAAGTTTTTTGCAAGCTGTGCATGACGTAAAACTTCAAGTGGGGGCGATACATAAAGAACTGTTGTCTTGCTACGTGTTGGAGGGTCTTCCCACTCCTATAGTGTTGGGCCTTCCTTGGTTAGCTAAGCATAACCCGGTTATTAATTGGCAAACCAGAGAGATAAGCCAATGGAGTAAATTCTGTAATAAAAACTGCATGAACACGGTCATCGGTGCGGTTACTCCTTGGGTCTTACCTCCATTTCTGGCGGACTTTGAGGATGTATTCTCGGAGAAAGGGTGTCAGGAACTACCTCCTCATCGCAAGTATGACTGTTCTGTAAAACTGCTCCCTGAGGCCAAGTTACCTAAAGCTAGGTTGTATAACCTTTCTGGTCCTGAGAGGCAGGCCATGAAGGATTATATTTCAGAAAGTCTGGCTAAGGGGCATATTAGACCTTCATCTTCACCGGTGGCTGCGGGGTTCTTCTTTGTTAAGAAGAAAGATGGAGGCCTACGCCCTTGCCTGGATTTCCGTGAACTTAATCGGATTACGGTCCGAGATCCGTATCCGCTCCCACTTATTCCCGATCTCTTTAATCAGATCGTGGGCGCCAAATGGTTCTCTAAGTTGGATCTCAGGGGGGCGTACAATCTGATTAGGATGAAGGAGGGGGATGAGTGGAAGACGGCGTTTAACACTCCGGAGGGGCATTATGAGAACCTTGTCATGCCATTCGGTCTGACTAATGCCCCGGCGGTGTTCCAACACTTTGTTAATGACATTTTTCGCCGCCTGGTGGGACAGTTTGTTGTCATATATCTGGATGATATCTTAATTTACTCGCCGGATCTGGTGTCTCATCAGGAGCACGTTAGGCAGGTGTTACAGATCTTGCGGGATAATAAACTGTATGCCAAATGGGAAAAGTGTGTGTTCGCCGTACAGGAACTCCAGTTTTTAGGCTTCCTGGTTTCAGCGTCCGGTTTTCGTATGGACCCTGGGAAAGTGCGGGCAGTTCTTGAGTGGGATCGGCCAGAGAATCTTAAGGCACTACAACGTTTCCTGGGGTTTGCTAATTATTACCGGAAGTTCATTCGTAATTTCTCGTCCATGGTTAAGCCTCTCACAGACATGACTAAAAAGGGGACGGATTTTTCTAGGTGGTCTGACAAGGCTTGTCAAGCATTCTCCTCCTTGAAAAAATGTTTTGCCTCGGCACCCATACTCATTCAACCTGATGCGTCACAGCCATTCATTGTAGAGGTAGACGCTTCCGAGGTAGGGGTGGGAGCAGTATTGTCACAGGGTTCGTCCCCTGGTAAGTGGCATCCGTGCGCCTTTTTCTCTAAAAAATTGTCGTCCGCTGAGAGGAATTACGATGTCGGCAATAGGGAACTCTTGGCCATTAAGTTAGCTTTTGAGGAGTGGCGCCATTTTTTGGAGGGGGCAGTCCATCCGGTCACCGTCATCACCGATCACAAGAACCTGCTATATCTGGAGTCCGCGAAACGTCTGAATCCCAGACAAGCTAGGTGGTCATTGTTTTTTACCAGGTTTAATTTTGTCGGTACATATCGTCCTGGGTCAAAAAATGTAAAGGCGGATGCCTTATCTCGTAGTTTCCCTGGGGCCGGGAATACGGACGACCCGATTCCTATCCTTCAGGAGGGGGTGGTGGTTTCGGCAGTATGCTCTGAGCTGGAGGAGGAGGTATTGGAGGCTCAGGGGGACGCCCCTGTTGGACCTCCGGGGAGACTGTTTGTTCCAGATCAGTTGCGACAAAAGGTGATCGAGGCACACCATAACTCAGTTTTTGCAGGACACCCGGGGAGTAAAGCAACTGTGGATCTCCTCTCGCGTCGGTTTTGGTGGCCTAACTTACATAAGGAGGTGGTAACTTTTGTCGCGTCCTGTGGGGTTTGTGCGCGCTCTAAGACCTCACATACCCGTCCGTCTGGGGCCCTCTTACCTTTGAAGATCCCGGAGCGTCCTTGGACTCATCTGTCTATGGACTTTATTACGGACCTCCCTCCGTCTTCGGGTAAAACGGTCATACTCGTTGTAGTGGACAGGTTCAGCAAGATGGCACATTTTATCGCTCTTCCGGCTCTCCCTAATGCTAAAACTCTTGCGCAGGTGTTCATTGGGGAGATTGTGAGGCTTCACGGGGTACCCTCCGAGGTGGTGTCTGATCGGGGGTCTCAGTTTGTGTCCAAGTTCTGGAAGGCGTTTTGTGCACGGCGGGGGATGCATTTGTCATTCTCATCGGCTTTTCATCCTCAGACCAATGGTCAGACGGAACGTATGAACCAGAGCTTGGAGACATATCTCCGGTGTTTTGTGTCAGAGAACCAGGAGGACTGGGCTTCTTTCTTACCTCTGGCAGAGTTTGCTCTTAATAATAGGCGGAGCGAGTCCACTGGTAAGTCCCCGTTTTTTGGGGCATATGGTTTTCACCCCCAGTTTTGTACTTTCAGTAGGGGGTCTCTTCGGGGGTTCCTGAGGAGGAACGATTTTCCTCATCACTCGCTTCAGTATGGAGAGGGGTGCTGAAGAATCTGAATACTATGGGGAACCGATACAAACGTATGGCTGATAGGAGGAGAGTGTCTGGTCCGGACCTAAGTGTGAACGATCGGGTATGGTTGTCTACCAGGAATATTAAACTTAAGGTTCCCTCCTGGAAACTGGGTCCCAGGTTCATCGGGCCGTACAGAATCAGTTCTATTATTAATCCGGTGGCATTCCGTCTTGACCTCCCCCCTACGTTTAAAATTCACAACGTGTTCCACAGATCGTTGCTTAAGAGGTATGTGGCGCCGGTGGTACCGTCACCTTTACCTCCCCCTCCAGTGGTGGTCAATGGTAACTTGGAGTTCCAGGTATCGAGGGTCATCGATTCACGCTTTAATCGCCGGTCCCTTCAGTACCTGGTTCATTGGAAAGGGTATGGTCCTGAGGAGAGGATGTGGGTTCCTGCGTCGGATATTAACGCAGACCGATTAGTTCGGGCCTTCCACACGACTCACCCAGATAAACCTGGCCCTGAGGGTCCGGAGGCCCCTCGTAGAAGGGGGGGTACTGTCACGGGTGTGTCGCCACGAAGATCGTCACGAGTACACAGCCTGACTTCTCGCAGCTGACTTGTTGGTGCTTTGTGTTTTTCGGCAGTGAGGGAGTTAATTCTCTCTCTCTCTGTGCTAGACGAGGTCCAGCCTCGCCCAGCTGCAATCAATACTGCTGTAGTGAGACTCCTTCAAATGCCTGCTGGTCTGTTTGGGAAGTGTCGGTGAAAGCATTTCATTCAGACTAACAGAGCGGATCGTGGTGTTTGGAGTTTCTGAGATAAGTGTATTTGGAGTGTTTTTTCCCTTCCTCGCTTTATCATTTATCTCCTTTCCCGTTGGTGTTCCCTCTGTTGTAGTTGTGTAGTTGTTGTATGCAAGGTGGTTTTGGTTTTTCCCTTGTACTGTCTCGTTCGTCTAAGTACTGTGTGTGGGCATATTATTACTTGTCCCCTTTTGTTGTGATCGGGGTCCTTCTCAGGACTAGATTACTTAGGTGCAGGGATCCTCAGGAGGTAGGGGTTACGCTGGCGGCCTGGACCTCTGTACCTTTAACAGTACCTCCAGGTTGAGGGACTAGTCAGGGCCCCAGCTTAGGGTCAGCTTAGGCCCCCTACCTCCAGTATACAGAGACAGCGTGACAGTTTGGTAGGGTGAGGAAAAATCATATTGCTATTTTATGGCGTTCAGACAATCTCTTTAAATCCTCTGGTCCATACTGAAATATGTTAATACACGTTCCATTAGTTTATTATTAGTGCAGCTTCTAATTGTCTATTAGATTGTATTTTATGGACTAAACTAACATCATACCAACTTGCACTAATAATCCAAAATGAGAAAACGTTCAGAAATTCCATATCTCACTAATCACACTTTTCTGACCTCTACGTAGCTGTGGTATAGAATGCCACGACGTAATACAAGTAAATTAGCATGGGCATCATCAGCGCTCAGCCTCTCTTCTGCAAATGCCAACAGAGTCGACCAGCGTGCAATGTAGAGGAGAGCCGGTACACGATAAGTCACACCATTCTTCTCTCTCTCAAACAGAACTGTGCGAGCTGGAAAATGACGGGACCCCATAAAAAAAACTGAAATGGTTAAAAAAAGAGTATTGTTAGTCTCAAAAACTATATAGTTGAATAACAATATATACAGTGCTCCATTCCCCATTTAATCTATTTTTGCATATTTGTCTCAAATGAAGGCTTTAGCTCATCAAACTACTTTCAATATTAGACAATATTGTTCAATCAAAGCTGGACCTACAGTATGTGTGTAAAAGGATGAGATTTCCCTCCAACAATATCATTAATTAATGGGGGAACTCTCCTACAACTCTATTGAGGTCCCATATTAACTATTAACATCAAACTTGACTATTAATAATTAATATTCACTAACATTATCTGTGCCTTATACTATACACCAACTGAGACAAAACCGTGTGCTAATAAAAGGTATTTATTACACAAAAGTCTATAGTTAATATACTACTATTTATCCCACTAACACAGTACACAAAACGGATATACAATTCCCAACTATCTAATATATTTTCCACCCACGTTTCCTAATCACTCATGCAATATCAGCCCACCCAACTATACTAACTTTCCCTATATATACAGTACACACCAAAAGTTTGGACACACCTTCTCATTTAAAGGTTTATCTGTATTTTCATGACTATGAAAATTGTACATTCACACTGAAGGCATCAAAACTATTAATTAACACATGTGGAATTATATACTTAACAAAAAAGTGTGAAACAACTGAAAATATGTCTTATAGTCTAGGTTCTTCAAAGTAACCACCTTTTGCTTTGATGACTGCTTTGCACACTCTTGGCATTCTCTTGATGAGCTTCAAGAGGTAGTCACCGGAAATGGTCTTCCAACAATCTTGAAGGAGTTTCCAGAGATGCTTAGCACTTGTTGGCTCTTTTGCCTTCACTCTGCGGTCCAGCTCACCCCAAACCATCTTGATTGGGTTCAGGTCTGGTGACTGTGGAGGCCAGGTCATCTGGGGTAGCACCCCATCACTCTCCTTCTTGGTCAAATAGCCCTTACACAGCCTGGAGGTGTGTTTGGGGTCATTGTCCTGTTGAAAAATAAATGATGGTCTAAACGCAAACCAGATGGAATAGCATGCCGCTGCAAGATGCTGTGGTAGCCATGCTGGTTCAGTATGCCTTTAATTTTGAATAAATCCCCAACAGTGTCACCAGCAAAGCACCCCCACACCATCACACCTCCTCCTCCATGCTTCACGGTGGGAACTAGGCATGTAGAGTCCGTTCACCTTTTCTGCGTCGCACAAAGACACGGTGGTTGGAACCAAAGATCTCAAATTTGGACTCATCAGACCAAAGCACAGATTTCCACTGGTCTAATGTCAATTCCTTGTGTTCTTTAGCCCAAACAAGTCTCTTCTGCTTGTTGCCTGTCCTTAGCAGTGTTTTCCTAGCAGCTATTTTACCATGAAGGCCTGCTGCACAAAGTCTCCTCTTAACAGTTGTTGAAGAGATGTGTCTGCTGCTAGAACTCTGTGTGGCATTGACCTGGTCTCTAATCTGAGCTGCTGTTAACCTGCGATTTCTGAGGCTGGTGACTCGGATAAACTTATCCTCGACTCTTGGTCTTCCTTTCCTGGGGCGGTCCTCATGTGAACCAGTTTCTTTATAGCGCTTGATCGTTTTTGCAACTGCACTTGGGGACACTTTCAAAGTTTTCCCAATTTTTCGGACTGACTGACCTTCATTTCTTAAAGTAATGATGGCCACTCGTTTTTCTTTACTTAGAATTTGTATTATGGCAAGAAAAAAGCATCTAACAGTCTATTCAGTAGGACTATCAGTTGTGTATCCAACAGACTTCTGCACAACACAACTGATGGTCCCAACCCCATTTATAAGGCAAGAAATCCCACTTGTTAAACCTGACAGGGCACACCTGTGAAGTGAAAACCATTTCCGGTGACTACCTCTTGAAGCTCATCAAGAGAATGCCAAGAGTGTGCAAAGCAGTCATCAAAGCAAAAGGTGGCTACTTTGAAGAACCTAGAATATAAGACATATTTTCAGTTGTTTCACACTTTTTTGTTAAGTATATAATTCCACATGTGTTAATTCATAGTTTTGATGCCTGCAGTGTGAATGTACAATTTTCATAGTCATGAAAATACAGAAAAATCTTTAAATGAGAAGATGTGTCCAAACCTTTGGTGTGTACTGTATATACAGATACAAGCAAATCAATATCTAGGAGGGTTAGTACTAGAGATGAGCGTTGTTCTACTCGAACTGTTCGCCAATCTCAAATTCGAGCTGTTTTGGGCGGTGTTCGAGCCGTTTGGCGAACACGAACAATTTGAGAAAAATTCGGCTGTTCGAGGTTATGTTCGATAACTGTTCGTGCACCAAAATCATAACTGGATTTTTTCTCAGTAATGATGAAAATTAATGTTAATACGCAGTTTGAGTGTACAGCGGGGTGGGGGGAGGGGCAGGGGATGGATCTCTGCAGGAACAATGAAGATCTCCATTTTTTTTTTCTCTTTCCCGCATTTACAGTGGGGAGGTGCAATCTGTCAGCCTATCAGCAGCGCACACACGGAGCGAAGTGCTTTTTTTCACACAAGCAAGGGCATGTGTCATTGGCAGTGTATGTCACATGTCCTTGCCCTATAAGACCAAGCCATTTTCCCCGTCGCCACCATTTTCTCACTGCTGCAGCTGCGTGTTAGACGGCACCGCTGTTGCTGTGTGCGCTATACCTTGTTAATTTCAAGCCAATTTTCGCACAAATCTACAGATAGCTTGGGAGTAGGGAATAGATGTGATTGCAGTCCTTTTAAGGACTAGGTTACAGCATTTCCTACGACTTTTATCAGGCAGGTCTGTGCTCTTAAATAGATAGATTGTGGGAGTAAAGACTAATTGTAATTGGAGTCGTTTTCAGGACTAGGTTACATCAGTTCCTATCAGTTTTTGCCAGGCAGGTCTGTGCCAGTGCTGTGCAAGTTTTTTTCACAGCATTTGGCTGAATCTAGCAAAGCTAATCCTTTTTGGCTTATTGCAGAGTGTGTTAGTCAGTGGAGTAGCCTATCTGTGTTGCAAGATATACCACCTGTGTATAGAATACCAATTTTTTTACTGCACCTAGTGAAGTAAAATCTTTTAGGCATAGCATCATTCTATTAGTCCATCTATACTGACCTCCATCAGGTTGCAAATTGAACATAATTTTTTTCTGCATCTAGCTCTGTAAAAATATTGGGCTTCTAGCTGTGTGTGGGACTTGTTGTATTAGTCCATCTATACTGACCTCCATCAGGTTGCAAACTGAATATATTTTTTTGTGCATCTACCTCTGAAAAAATATTGGGCTTCTAGCTGTGTGTGGGACTTGTTCTATTAATCCATCTATACAGGCCTCCATCAGGTTGCAAACTGAATATATTTTTTTCTGCATCTACCTCTGAAAAAATATTGGGCTTCTAGCTGTGTGTGGGACTTGTTGTATTAGTCCATCTATACTGACCTCCATCAGGTTGCAAACTGAATATATTTTTTTCTGCATCTTCCTCTGAAAAAATATTGGGCTTCTAGCTGTGTGTGGGACTTGTTGTATTAGTCCATCTATACTGACCTCCATCAGGTTGCAAACTGAATATATTTTTTTCTGCATCTACCTTTGAAAAAATATTGGGCTTCTAGCTGTGTGTGGGACTTGTTGTATTAGTCCATCTATACTGACCTCCATCAGGTTGCAAACTGAATATATTTTTTTCTGCATCTCCCTCTGAAAAAATATTGGGCTTCTAGCTGTGTGTGGGACTTGTTCTATTAATCCATCTATACAGACCTCCATCAGGTTGCAAACTGAATATATTTTTTTCTGCATCTACCTCTGAAAAAATATGTGGCCTTCTAGCAGTGTGTGGGACTTTCTCTATTAGTCCATCTATACTGACCTCCATCAGGTTGCAAACTGAATATAATTTTTTTCTGCATCTAGCTCTGAAAAAATATTTGGCCTTCTAGCAGTGTGTGGGACTTTCTCTATTAGTCCATCTATACTGACCTCCATCAGGTTGCAAATTAAAAATAATTTTTATCTGCATCTACAGTACCTCTGAAAAAATATTTGGGCTTCTAGCTGTGAGTGGGACTTGTTCTATTAGTCCATCTACACTGACCTCCATCAGGTTGCAAATTGAATATAATTTTTATCTGCATATAGCTCTGAAAAAATATTTGGCCTTCTAGCAGTGTGTGGGACTTTCTCTATTAGTCCATCTATACTGACCTCCATCAGGTTGCAAATTGAATATAATTTTTATCTGCATCTAGCTCTGAAAAAATATTTGGCCTTCTAGCAGTGTGTGGGACTTTCTCTATTAGTCCATCTATACTGACCTCCATCAGGTTGCAAATTAAAAATAATTTTTATCTGCATCTACCTCTGAAAAAATATTTGGGCTTCTAGCTGTGTGTGGGACTTGTTCTATTACTCCATCTATACTGACCTCCATCAGGTTGCAAACTGAATATAATTTTTTTCTGCATCTACCTCTGAAAAAATATTGGGCTTCTAGCTGTGTGTGGGACTTGTTGTATTAGTCCATCTATACTGACCTCCATCAGGTTGCAAATTAAAAATAATTTTTATCTGCATCTACAGTTTCTCTGAAAAAATATTTGGGCCTCTAGCTGTGTGTGGGACTTGTTCTATTAGTCCATCTATACTGACCTCCATCAGGTTGCAAATTGAATATAATTTTTATCTGCATCTAGCTCTGAAAAAATATTTGGCCTTCTAGCAGTGTGTGGGACTTTCTCTATTAGTCCATCTATACTGACCTCCATCAGGTTGCAAATTAAAAATAATTTTTATCTGCATCTAGCTCTGAAAAAATATTTGGCCTTCTAGCAGTGTGTGGGACTTTCTCTATTAGTCCATCTATACTGACCTCCATCAGGTTGCAAATTAAAAATAATTTTTATCTGCATCTACAGTACCTCTGAAAAAATATTTGGGCTTCTAGCTGTGTGTGGGACTTGTTCTATTAGTCCATCTATACTGACCTCCATCAGGTTGCAAATTGAATATAATTTTTATCTGCATCTACCTCTGAAAAAATATTTGGGCTTCTAGCTGTGTGTGGGACTTGTACTATTAATCCATCTATACAGACCTCCATCAGGTTGCAAACTGAATATAATTTTTTTCTGCATCTAGCTCTGAAAAAATATTTGGCCTTCTAGCAGTGTGTGGGACTTGTTCTATTAGTCCACCTATACTGACCTCCATCAGGTTGCAAATTCAAAATAATTTTTTGTCTGCATCTAGCTCTGAAAAAATATTTGGCCTTCTAGCAGTGTGTGGGACTTTCTCTATTAGTCCATCTATACTGACCTCCATCAGGTTGCAAACTGAATATATTTTTTTTCTGCATCTACCTCTGAAAAAATATTGGGCTTGTAGCTGTGTGTGGGACTTGTTCTATTAATCCGCTATACACACCTCCATCAGGTTGCAAACTGAATAAAAATTTTTTCTGCATCTACCTCTGAAAAAATATTTGGGCTTCTAGCTGTGTGTGGGACTTGTTATATTAGTCCATCTATACTGACCTCCATCAGGTTGCAAATTGAATATAATTTTTTTCGGCATCTAACCCAGCCAATAGTTTTGGCCTAATACCACAGTTTGGCCACTCAGCTCTGCTCGGTTCCCATCCATTGTTTTTTTGTGCAAACAACTCCAGAGTTGTGAATTAGTTAACCACCAAAATGAGTGGAAAAAGGCCTGCTGCTGGTGGAAAGGGGAATAGGCGTGTTGGGAAGGGGAAAAAAGGTTGTGTCCGTGGGGTAGGTGTTAAAGCAACAGTAACATCTGCAGAAGAAAGACCATCTTCCAGCCAAACTAAAATGTCTACTTCTTTTAGCGGACAATGTGATAAGATCCCTTTCTTACGGCCACGCCAATCGCTACAAATTCCAGATGAGGCTCAAAAACAGCAGGTGCTTTAACGGATATCAAGTGCTCCTTTAAGTGGGCTCTCCTCCACATCAACTTCAACATCACAAATACTACAGTCCTCAAAGGTGTCACCCCAATCGCACTTGCTTCCTCACAGCTCCCAAATCTCCAGCTGCCCGTCTGAGTATGAGGTAGAACAGATGGTTGAGTCTGCAGAGCTGTTTACTCATACTATAGCCTGGGAATCAGAGGTCGACTCCAGCGCTTCTGTGAATCCAGACGAGGAAATGATCTGCACTGATGCCCAGAATCTTTATGAGTCGGATCCAGGACCAGACGCAGAAGGTTCTGACCATAATGTAGACCCTCATTCCCAAACTGTAACTCCTGTTGGTGGAGACAATGAGGAAGACGATGATAAGACTCAAATACCTGATTGGAGCGACAACTTTAGTTTTTTGTCAGGGCTGGAACAGGTTGGCTCTGAGGACGACGGGTGTGATAACGCACAGGGTAATGATGATGAGGTTGGAGATCCCACTTACTGTCAACCCACAGTCAGCCAAGAGATGAGGTCAGCAGAGGAGGTGGAGGAAGATGCTAGTGATGACGAGGTCAGGTTGCGCCTTCCTGGACAGAGACGTAGTACTGGAAGCACGTCAACAACTGCATCCTCAAACACAACTCTGCCTCTCACCACAAGTCGTGGTGGCTCTTAAGGTCGCATGGGTGCTAAGCCTTGCATAGCCTGGGCATTTTTTCAGATCGATAAAGATGACCCAACTCGTGTTATCTGTAACATTTGTCAGCAAAAGCTAAGTAGAGGCCAAAAAATACATAGTTTGAGTACTTCATGCATGAACCGGCACATGGACATGAAGCATAAGTTGCAGTGGGAAGCTCAGTGTGCTACAATGCGGCCTAGCCGGCCGGGCCAACCACCGTCTGCCATATCTTGTGCATCCGCGGCCTCTTCATCCTCTGTGACTGGGGGGACAGCAGTCACACCTGTTTTGGGGCGCAGACCTGACACCTCTTTACCAGCAACAGCCAGCGTGATTGGCAGGTCATCATTTTCTTTGGAGGTGGTAACACCAGCTGGTGTTGAGCGCTGTCCGACATCGATAGCACCACCTTTGGATCAAGGCAACCTAACATGTCCGCCTGCATCTTCCTCACAGACCGGCAGTTTGCCGGGGACACCCTTATCAACCCCGTCTAAGCACAATAGCCAGCCCTCGGTCCCTCAGATGTGGACAAGTAAAAGACCATTTACTCCTAGCCATGAGAAAGCTAAGAGGTTGAATTTCACCATCTGCAAGCTCTTGGCTACAGAAATGCTGCCTTTCCGCCTGGTGGACACAGAGGATTTTTGAGACCTTATGTCCGTCGCAGTGCCCCAGTACCAGATGCCCAGTCGGCACTACTTCTCAAAGAAAGGTGTGCCTGCGCTCCACCAGCATGTCGCACACAACATCACCGCTTCTTTGAGAAACTCTGTGTGTGACAGGGTGCATTTCACCACAGACACTTGGACGAGTAGGCATGGACAGGGGCGTTACATGTCGCTGACTGGGCACTGGGTAACTATGGTGACAGCAGGACAAGGGGCTGCTGTCCAAGTCTTGCCGTCCCCACGAGTTGTGCGTCAATCCTCTTTATGTCAAAGTTCCTCCACTGCTTCTGCCTCCTCAACCTCCTCTCGGTCTTCCACCTGCACCCAAAGCCTGTCTGGTCATGCCACAAGCTTTCTAACTGCGCAGAAGGGATCCTGCACACCTCCTTACTATGCTGGCAGTAGGGCTCAACGTCATCAGGCGGTTTTTACATTGAAATGTCTGGGAAATGTGAGTCACACAGCTGAGGAGTTGTGGTCAGCTCTGGAGAGCCAATTTCATGAATGGTTGTCTCCACTGGACCTGAAATCAGGTAAGGCCGTGTGCGACAATGCTGCAAACCTGGGTGCGGCCCTTCGCCGGGGCAATGTCACACACGTGCCTTGTATGGCTCACGTGTTGAACCTGGTTGTCCAGCAATTTTTAGCCCACTATCCCAGACTAGATGGCCTTCTGCAGAGGGCACGGTCGCTGTGTGCTCACTTCCGCCGTTCGCATCCCGCAGCTCAGCGACTTACATCTCTACAGAAGTCGTTGGGCCTGCCACTTCACCGGCTAAAATGCGATGTGCCTACCCGGTGGAATTCAACTCTGCACATGTTGCAGCGACTGTGGCAGCACCGACAAGCCCTGGTGCAATACGTTCTGACGTATAGCCTGGGCCAACGAGATCCAGAGGTGGGGCAAATCACGCTGGAGGAGTGGTCTCAGATCAGGGACCTATGCACCCTTCTGCACAGTTTTGAAATGGCGACGAAGATGTTTAGTGCTGACGATGCCATTATCACCATTATCAGCATAACTATTCTGGTGATTTACATGCTGGAGCACATGTTAAACAGAATTCGGAGTCAGGTGGTGGCACAAGAGGAGGTGGAGGAAGTAGAGGAGGAGGAGTTGTATGCGGAAGGGCTAACATCTGCAAGGTCCAGACGGTCGGCAGCACCAAGGCGGCAGGCATGTGAGGGTGGGGGAGATGGTTTTACCAGGGCGCATGGTAGCAGCCAAACTAGTGAGGAAGGTGCAGGAGCCCAGGAAGAAGTGGAGGACGAACTGATGAAAGACTCATCAGATGAGGGAGACCTTGATCACATTTCTGTTGTGCGAGGTTGGGGGGAGAGGACAGAGGAAGGAAGCATGATTGTTACCTCGCCACCAACACAACAGGGACTTGGTGCTCCTGGATGCCCAACACACATGAGTGCCTTCTTGCTGCACTACCTGCAACATGACCCTCGAATTGTGAGAATTAGAAATAATCCTGACTACTGGGTTGCCACACTGTTAGATCCTCGGTACAAAAGTAAATTTGCAGAAATTATTCCTGCCATAGAAAGGGATGCACGCATGCAGGAGTATCAGCAGAGACTGTTGCAGAATCTTACATGTGCTTTTCCACAAAATACCAGTGGTGCACGTAGTGAATCTCACAGTTCCAACTTGCCAACCGTGGGACCGTCAAGTGTTCAGCACTCAAACCGTAACAGAACCACAGTATCTGCTGGTAACATCAATTTTGCGGAATCATTTCACCACTTTTTTAGCCCATCCTTTGCAAGGCCACAGGAGACAAGAAGTCTGACACATAGTCAACGCCTAGAGACGATGGTACAGGAGTATCTCCAAGTAAACATTGAAGCCACGACTGTGTCACTGGACCCTTGCTCTTTTTGGGCTTCCAATCTGGATAAATGGCCGGAGCTAGCCACTTACGCCTTGGAGATCTTGTCATGCCCCGCAGCCAGCGTTCTGTCTGAACGTGTGTTCAGCGCTGCTGGTGGTGTGCTGACAGATAAGCGCACGCGGCTCTCCACTGATAATGTAGACAGACTCACGTTCATAAAGATGAACAAATCATGGATCCGAAACGACTTTTCTACCCCTGTGTCATCCTGGGGAGAGTAAAAGCTTGATGATTGGTTAAAATCACCCTACCAACCGTTTTAAGCTTTCAAATTACTAATCATGTTTATCTGTATCTTGGCTGGAAAATAATTTGGGCTTTGTAGCAGTGTGCAGCACTGATTCTATTAGGCCATCTATAATAAGCTCCACCAGATTTAAAATTACTAATCATGTTTATCTGTATCTTGACTGGAAAATAATTTGGTCTTTGTAGCAGTTTGCAGCACTGATCCTATTAGGCCATCTATACTAAAGCTTCACCAGATTTAAACTTAATAATAATTTTTAGCTGCATCTAGCCCGGAAAATAATTTTGGGGCTCCGAGATGCGCAAGACACATAAGTGCCTTCTTGCTGCACTACCTGCAGCATGACCCTCATATTGTCAGAATTCGAAGTAATCATGACTACTGGGTTGCCACACTCTTAGATCCCCCAAACTTTTCGATCAACCTTTTCATTTTAATAAAGACCAAAAAAATGGTCATTTTTGAAATTATAAGCATTAGCAGGTTGTTAGAAACTGAAATCAAACAGTTTTCAACTCAAAACTTTATTCTAGGTGATGTTACATTTTCACATAGGACCACTTGTTCGAAAGGAGCTTCTGAACTCTCTCGTCCATTGAATTTGTCAGGTTTTGGATGGTTTCTGCTTCAATTGTTTTGCATGAGGACAGAATACCCTCCCAGAGCTGTTGCTTAGATGTGAACTGCCTCCCGCCATCATAGACACTCCTTTTAATGATGCTCCAAAGGTTCTGAATGGGGTAGAGGTCAGGGGAGCATGGGGGTCACACCATAAGTTTGTCCCCTTTTATGCCCATATCAGCCAGAGATACAGATGTTTTATGTGCAGCATGAGATGGTGCATTATCATGCAAAAAAATGATCTTGCTGTGAAATACACGGTTCTTCTTCTTGAACCATGGCAGGAAGTGCTGTTTGAGAAAATCCACATACATTATGGAGTTCATCTTTAGCGCCTTCAGGGATCCTAAAGGGGCCGACAATCTCTCTCCCCATGATTCCAGCCCAAAACATTACTCCACCTCCTCCTTGTTGGCGCTGTAGCCGTGTTTGCGTGGGGTGTCCATCAACCAGCCATCCTCCACTCCATCCATCTGGACCATCGAGCGCTGCACGGCACTCATCCGTGAACAAAACAGTTTTGAAATCAGTCTTCATGTAATGTTTGGCCCACTGGAGCCGTTTCTGCTTGTGTGAAGTGGATAGAGGAGGTCAACAGGATGTCGTATGCACAGCTGCAAACCTCTGAAGGACCCTGCATCTTGTTGTTCGGGGGTTGTTGGAGGCACCAGCAGCTTCAAAAACTTGTCTGCTGCTATGACAAGGCTTTTTTGCCGCTGCTCTTTCAACCTGACGTAATTGCCTGTAGGAAAGAGTCCTCAATTTGCCCTTATCAGCACGCACACGTGTGTACTGTGAATCAGCTACATACTTCTTGATTGCCAAGACACTTCATCCTGATCATTGCACAATGTTGATTGTAGTCATGCCTTAACCTAAACACTCCACAATTTGTTGCTTTTCAGCAGCCGACACATCCTTTTTCTTTCCCATTTTGGCAGAAAATGTAGGCTGCTTAATAATGTGAGACAGCCTTCTTAAGTAGTCTTGCCTTTCATTGGACACACCTGCCAAACTAATTAGCACAGGTGTCTGCAATTGCTTACAGTGATATAAAGAGCCCTGACACACATCACCATCAATGAGTTTAACTGACAAACAAACAAATTCTTCCGTTATCACTCCGAAACACTTTTTGCATAATAATTTGGAACACAGTGTACATGTGCTTTTCCACAAAACACCAGTGGTTCACGTAGTGAATCTTACAGTTCTAACTTGCCAACCGTGGTCTGTATGGAGTTGTTCAATAAAGGGCCCAAAATTAAGATAACATAGATGGGAGAGGTCTCTATGAATAGGAATTCCTAAGTATTTGATACCCTGTGAGGGCCAGGCAAAGGGAAAGTTGGACTGGATGGAATCCTATATGGATTTGGGGAGGGAGACATCGAGGGCCTCAGACTTCGCTGCATTGATTTTAAAATTTGACCATGTAACAAAGTGATCTATTTCAGCCATAACAGCATGGATGGATATATGTGATTGAGTGATATATACTAGGACATCATCAGCAAATAGAGAGCACTTGTACTCGGTGCCTCCCACCTCAATCCACCTAATATTGGGGTTATGGCGAATTGATGAGAGCAGGTGCTCTGTCACTAGTATGTATAAGAGAGGGGACAGAGAATATCCCTGCCTTGTCCCATTGGTGATTGTGAAAGGTGATGAAAATGTTCTGACGCGCCTCCTGGGCCTTGGGACACCCGGAGCCGGACCCTTTTTGGTGAATGCTGGTGGTTGTAGTCTCCGTGGCGGCGACCCGGTTCCGTGGCTCAGGGCGGTCAAACCAGTGGTGGAACTATTTATGTGGTTTTGATGTTTAAATGTCCGACTACGCCACCCGTGGATTGCGGTCAGAGTGAACCGCAGCTCCAGGGCAAACCGCTGAGGCTGGTGTTGTGGGTGCAGCAGAGCGTAGCATAACTCCCCACGGGAGGAGTATAGCCTCAGGGCAGTGTATGCGGAGGATGGGAGTGATGGTGCAGGGCAGCAGCAGTAACGACACGGAGTCAGTGATGCAGTCCAGGGCCTTTACTCACAGTTCTTATTATCCAGACCACGTCTGCAGGTAACGGCTGCCCACGTTGTACTGTGCTCACCAGGTGAGGGGCTCAGACAACTCCCAGATAACTTTGGAGCGCTTCACAGAACCCCCTTTGTGTGTCCTTTGTCTGGCCTTTCTTACCAACCCTTCTGTCCGGCTGCCTCGGGCCTCCTCTTGGTAAACTTGGCGCCAGTTTCCCTGACCCTATGTGGTGCCTTCCTAGCGGGTGTAGCGAGGGGCTCCGCCACATAAAATGTCACAGCCTCCTGTTTCTAGCTGAGGGTCGTTTCCTGACTCCACTAGTTTCGGGGACCGGTCTCCCCCTTTGGCCTGACCCCTCCACGCAGGTGGATTCGGGCGTGCGGTGGCGACTCGCCCGTCCGCACCCCTGGGATCCCTTCGTTCCTCGTTCCTGGAGCCTTCTCCGCTCCTCTTCCTTCCTTCTCCCTCTTCCAGGCCTGGGCCTCTGTTACTAGGCCCGCCTCTGGAGCAGAGCTCATGCAGAGCCCCTGCTCCCTGCCACTTCTGCTCAGACTTCTCTGCACTGAACTAAGATGGTGCCCACCTTTTATACTCCCTTCTCAATGCACCCAGGAACTGCTTCCTCCCTGCTCCTGCACTACAGGGTTCCCCTTCCTCAGTGTTCCCTCCCCCCACTCCAGCCAGGGACAGGGACTGTCGTGCCCATCTCAGGGGCATATTGGTTGCCCTGCCCCACGGCAATGTGGTGTAATGCATGCAGGTGTCGTGTCCTGATCCACACTCCATCCTTACCTGAGAGTGAGATATCACACCTCTGGGTGAGGTGCAATACCTCTGTAGCAACCGAGCCCTCAGGGTGCTACAGTTCCATTTATCTTCAGCCTAGGTGACGTATTGCGATACAGGGCCGTGATTTTGGCTATAAAAGGGTCCCCTAGACCCCTACCCCAAGCTTTTTAAGAGAATCATATATGGCGTGCCAGGAGACTCTATGGAATGCTTTCTCAGCATCCAACGAGAGTATCTAATTACAAATTTTTAACTGCATCTAGCCCAGGAAATACTTTGTGCCTAGTAGCAGTATCTGCTAGTCAGCGGATTATCCCGGCTGTTAAGCAAGCTACACCACCTGTAGTTTGGACACTTAATTTTTTCAAAGGAAATGCTTCGGGACCACGGGATACTCAGTGAAGAGCATCAGGAGGCACCCCAAGGCATAGGGGCTGGGACTGGCAGTAGGATGCCTTTCGGTTGACAGCCGAGCTCGATCCTTATGAAAGCTTTTTAACTGCAGCAGCTTTAGTGGACGCTACTGGAGCTGGAATTATGCGGCTGCTGGCATGAGACTTGCCCTCCAATAGATCCTTGTAAATGGATTTAAAGTGTATTCATTCAAATTAGAGAGACAATTTAAATTAAAAAGCTTAGAGCTGCCTCCACCACAGGGGGGCTCGCTCGACCCACCAGCGGACAGGCACCAGTATTGGGAGAGGGGGGCTGGCCATCAGGGTTCACCGCGGCTCTGGCACAAACCCGGCGACGCGGAGGTGGCACGGGCAGGAGCGGACTGAACGTGTCGGCTTCTCACTTTTTGGATATTAGAAGGGCATGACATGCCTATATCTGTGTCTCCCCCTCCTTTTACTCCTCCACCTCTTTTCTTTTCGCATGACTATATGTACTTGTCACTTTTCCATGTGTTAGTTGTGTCTTCTGAGCAGTTTGTCAGCTTTTGGACACCTTTGAAGGTGTTTTCTATGTGTTTCTATGTGTTTTTGTTTGCCTGCCATTGGTTTTAACGGTGTTCGAAGGTGTTCGACGAACAGTTCGATGAACAGTTCCGCGAACACACGGGTGTTCGACGAACCGAACCGAACTCGAGCACTACGGGGGTGGCTCAACACTAGTTGTGAGGAACTTACAGCAAGAACTGGAGGAAAGCAACAAGGAAGTCAACAATTGGAAGGAAAAGTTCCAGAAAAATAAAGAGGAGGTTTTTCAGTTGGAGCTTGACAAAGCGGAGTTTGAAGATGAGCTGTGCGAGTTGAAAGATCGGTTCTCCCTGGTACACTTAGAGCTGATGCAGGTGAAGCAAAAGCTGGATGAGGGACTACACCAGAGGGATAGGGAGCTGTCTGCCTTAAAAGAGGCGGTGCAGGATGAAGTTTCTGGACGTGATCAAGTCCTAGAACGACTGCGCGAACAGGGGGTGGTTCAACACTAGTCCTGGCCTGCCCTGCCGCTAGCGTGTTATCGGAGTGTGTTTTTAGTGCCGCTGGGGGAATTATAACTGATAAGCGCACTCGCCTGTCAACTGACAATGCTGACAAGCTGACCCTTATCAAAATGAACAAGGGCTGGATTGGGCCAGACTTCTCATCACCACCAAATGACAGCAGAGTAACAAAGTCAAATCCACTGTGTTATTTCAGTAGGTGTATTCCCATGCATCGCTTCACACCCACACATGGGTATACGCTTCCTCATTTTGGCTGTTTTTTGCTCTTCTCCTTATCCTCAGCCTCCACGACCACTATACCACTAGGGTGACCATGGTCCATGTTGCCAGCATTGCAAGTTCCTCTGTCCTAATTTTTGGCAGCTTTTGCTTGGAAGGCAAAGGCAAAGACTATGGGAGACCCACTCCCCAATAATGGGAATAATGTTTTTAATATGCTGTACTGCATGGCTCTTGTAAGGGACATTGCAAGTTCCCCCTTCCTAATTTTTGGCAGCTTTTGCTTGGAAGGCATAGGCAAAGACTATGGGAGACCCACTCCCCAATAATGGGAATAATGTTTTTAATATGCTGAACTGCATGGCCCTTGTAAGGGGCATTAAAATCGCCTTGATAAGCTAATGTGACCTCCACGTCTCTTCCAAGGGTTGTTAATATTGTCTTTTTATTCCACTGCGACCTCCACCACT